>NC_073240.2:84792500-85392500 GCF_029281585.2 Gorilla gorilla gorilla
CTAGGCACATAGTAGGTGGGTTCTCAATAGATCTGTTGATTGAAAACTGGAGGCCACGGGTAAAGCCCCTTGTTGACGGGGAAGTGCTGACAGTAGGACTGCAAATGAGGTTGGGGGGCGGTGGTAAAGCAAGTCTGTAAGCAAACCTCAATCACATAGTGCCATAGGCTCGCCCAGCACTGTGGGGGAAGGAGTGAAAAGAGGCTTCCTGGAAATGATGATACCTGAGCTGAGGCTCAAGGGGAGGCTCAAGGGTTGTGGGGGACTGCAAAGGCAGCTCCCGCAGAGCCAGCAATACATGCATGGTCATAGGCAGCTGACCAGCTGAGACTGTGGAGCAAGGGCTGGGGTCAGCCTGCTGAGGCCAGGCATGGTCACAAAGGATTTTCTGTTACTGTAGAACCCCCTGGGGACGTCATCAGAAGGATGGATTTGAGAGTAAGTCAAAAGGCTGTTGAGATAGCCTTAGAGAAGGAAGAGAAAGAAGGAGAGGATTGTCTTGTTGAACTAACATTGATTACGCACATGAAAAGGGGTTTTAGAGTGTTTTTTGGTAGGTAGACTTGTTGGGATTTGGCAACTGATTGCTGGCTATTGGGAATGAAATAAAAGAAGCCTAGGATAGTGATGATGATGAGGATGACGAAGACATTGTAGTTAACATCTGTTGAGTGCTTATGTTCCAGGCATTAAGTGCTTCATAAACACCTTGTCATCTGAGCCTCATCACAAACCACTAAAGTACAGACTATTTTGTTATTGTTGATGGGTGTTTTAATTCTGATCAGTACCTTTTCTTTTTGGGGGGAGGGGTGAGACTGTTTTTGTTTGTTTGTTTGTTTGTTTTTTGAGACAGAATCTTGCACTGTTGTCCAGGCTGGAGTGCAGTGGTGTGACCTCGGCTCACTGAAGCCTCCGTCTCCGGGGTTCAAGTGATTCTTGTGCCTCAGCCTCCTGAGTAGCTGGGACTACAGGGGTGCACCACCACACCCAGTTAATTTTTGTATTTTTAGTAGAGACAGGGTTTCACTGTGTTTGCCAGGCTAGTCTCAAACTCCTGGCCTCAAGCGTTCTGCCTGCCTCGGCATCCCAAAGTGCTGGGATTACAGGCGTTGTTTTTATCCTCATTATACAGACGAAGAAACTGAGACTCAAAAAGCTGTGACTTGGACAAGGCCATCATTTAGTATGTGGAGTAGCCAAGGTTTGACCCCAGCAACCTGAAGAGCCATGCTCTTAACCATTCCTGGTATTGACCCTGGGTTTTTAGTTTGGGTTGGCTGGGTGGGTGGTGGCACCATTCTTCAATCCAAGGAAACAGGAGGAGGAAAATGGTTGATTGGTGGTGAAATGACAAACTGAGTTTGGGACAAGTTGGGCTGGAGATGCTGTGGATTATTCTGTGATATCCAGTAGGTATTTGCTAGTCAGGAGTGCAGCTATGGAGGGACTCTGTTGGAGGGGTAGACTTAGGAGGCACCAGCCTACAGACAGTAAAGTCATGGGAATGAATGAGACAACCTAGGAGAAAGAATGAGAGTGAGGAGAGAAATAGGTCAAGAACAAGACTAGGGGACACTGAAGAACCAAATGTGTCTTTTTGGATGTGGCCATTAGGAAGTCACTGGGAACCTTGGTTTCCTAAATGGTAAGGGGCCCTAAAGGGTAAGGGGAAGAAACGAGTGCAGTGATTAGGGGAGAGGCAAATCTGCTATTCTAAGGTCCTTGGCTGTAGAAGGAGGAGGAGAGAATATCACTAGAAGGGATCAGTGATCAGGGTCCAGAAGGCTTTTTCTTTCTTTTAATCATTAAGATGAGAGAGATCTGCAAATGTCATAAACTAGAGAGATGGAGCCATCCTAGAGAGATGGAAAGGATGAGTTTGATAATGAATGGGAAAGAAGGGCTGGCACCACACCCTTGAGGCAGCTAAAGGGGTGAAGTGAGGGCATCAGGCTTCAGAAAGAATAGGGAAACTTCTTTTGAGTCCAGAGAAAAGTTAAGTATTGGTTTGAATGCACCTTTAACAGCATATAGGGGCTTTAGAAAGGTAAGATTTGGCCAAGGGCTCCCCCTACTATACTCTGAAATCTACTGTTAACATTTGCTCTGTGGCACCCTTCCCATGGGCTGCTCAAAGCCAATGACTGATCATGGCAGGAATATAATTGCAGGGAACCCATTCCCCGGAGACGCAGGACTGCTCTGATGGTTGACCTTGGCTCAAGAGCTCCTTATGGCCTTCCTGAACTTCCTCAGACTGTGTCAGCTTTGGATACTTTCACCTGACCTTCCCTCCCTCTCCCCTTCACTGAGAGCCAAAACTCTGTTGCACAGGCTGGCTCTCCCAGCTTTCCTTGGCTCTCTCTCTCTCTCCATATATATATATAATTTTTTTAGACAGAGTCTTGCTCTGTCACCTAGACTGGAGTGCAGTGGCGTGATCTCAGCTCACTGCAAGCTCTGCCTCCCCGGTTCATGCCATTCTCCTGCCTCAGCCTCTCGAGTAGCTGGGACTACAGGCACCTGCCACCACACTCGGCTAATTTTTTTGTATTTTTAGTAGAGACGGGGTTTCACCATGTTAGCCAGGATGGTCTTGATCTCCTGACTTTGTGATTCACCTGCCTCGGCCTCCCAAAGTGCTGGGATTACAGGCGTGAGCCACTGCGCCCAGCCCGGCTATTTTATCTCAAAGTAATTTATCTTAATAAAATCCATGCACATTTAGCCCTGTTGGCATCGGCATCATGGAGGACCCAAACACAGCCCCTTATAGGCGCAAGTGGATAAAACCAGAAAGGCTGAGCCAGGGAATTTCAGATCCCTCAATGACAGGTGTTGAGCCCAGGGAGATCATGATGGGTCTGAATGTGACAGCAAAATGGGTGGTGGTGGGATCCTGGTAACTTTCTCATAGAGATGTTTGCAGCTTACTGTGATGGCCCACCAGGCATAAGGTGGATTTTCAGGAGGTTGAGGCAGATATGACCACATGAAGATAGGTGTCATCATACACAAACTGAAAAGGAGGTGGTGGGCAATGGGGGAGGAGGTCTCTCAATTATCCGAGAGTAGGAAGTGAGGCCAGCTACTGTGAATATGGAGAGTTGGTGGGGTGGGATCTTGCAAAGTGGTTTTAGAAGAACTGTGGGAGAAGGAAGATAAAGCTGGTAACAGATAAAATGTAAGGAGACTAGTGGGAAAAGGGGATGGAGAAGTAGCAGGGGTGGGAACCTTCCAAATGACAAAGCTGTAGGCCTTGGGAGACTGGATTTTATACTAACTGTTAAGGGAAACCACTGGATGGTTTTGAGATGAGGCACTACATCATCTGTTGTACATCTTAGAAGGACCACTTTGGCCATTGTAGAATGTATGAATGGAAACAACAGATCAGTTAAGAGGCAACTGCAATCATTCGGAAAGGAGAAAGGGCTTAGAGTAGGGGGAGAACAGTACAGATGATGGTAGATGTGTTTAGTTTCCCTCTGATAACTTTTCTCCCAGTGAAATATGAAGCAAGAACATCAACTGAGAGTGGGGCTGGATGGGTAGATAGGATCATACTCTTATCTATATATTGGAAGACTAGGAAAAAAGGTGAAAAAATTAAAAGTTACAAAAATCTGTTTTTTTAAAAAAACCTGCATTTTTAAGAAGAGGCTTAACATTTTTTTCACTGCACTCTATTTGGAGCATTTGGAGACTTCTCTTTGACAGCACTGTATTTTTTTTTTAGATCACTTTTTTTTTTTTTTTTTTGAGATGGAGTCTAGCTCTGTTGCCAGGCAAAAGTGCAGTGGCGCGATCTCAGCTCACTGCAACCTCTGCCTCCCGGGTTCAAGTGATTCTCATACCTCAGCCTCCCGAGTAGCTGGGATTACAGGAATGCACCACTGTGCCCGGCTAATTTTTTGTATATTTAGTAGAGACAGGGTTTTACCATGTTGGTCAGGCTAGTCTCGAACTCCTGATGTCAAGTAATCTGCCCGCCTTGGCCTCCCAAAGTGCTGGGATTACGGGCATAAGCCACTGGGACCGGGCTGTATTTTTCTTGATAAAAGATCAGCACACCCAAATCCCCCTCCCAATGAAGTAACCACTTCATTTCTTTTTGAACTCATTAATTTCTGCAACTTTTGTTTGATGTGTCAGTAGTTACTGACACTCTTCCCTGTCCACCAAACTCTCCCCCACCCTCCAGGGTTTTCAGCTCTGTCAAATTCATAATGCATCTCTGTTTGTGTGCATAAGGATATACACTTGTACAAAACGCAGCCCATATGACAAAACCATTTTTACAAATGTTTGCCTTTTTAAACAAAAGGTGTGCCATATATTTTTATTAAATCATAGAAAACATTTGTATACAAATCTTTTCACTTTGGGAAAACTGGAATATTAAACAGCTGGGTAACTAAACAGTTGAAAGATACATTTCACTTTAAATAGAAACAAGTTTTAAGTTGTCACATTTATTAAAACAAAAAAAGTTGAAATAATTGGTAACAGGTTGTTGGCTTTTTAACCTTTAGACCACAGAAATAATATCTCTTATAACCCTCAACTTTCTTTAAGAATGTTTTTTATTACTTACATCAACCACGAATTTAAGAGATAGTTAACTTGAATTCTGAATACAAAATCGATGTCCTTGTACCTACACAGGCTTTTAGAATACTGCAAATGCTGAATTTCAGGAGATGGTTTCATTCCACAGGACTGACTGAACTTCCTTTCTACCATGGAAAATGTATGTAACAGTGTGGAATATATTTCAGAATAAGTTAAATATTAAGACATACAATATGGCAATAATGTCCTACTTTTTTTCCTACCAAGTAAATTCAAAAGTTCATCCTAATCTTATACATTTATAAAACGGTGAAGACTGAGGGATCCAGTGATACTGAAAATACACAACAACCATCAGAACCACATTATCTATGGTAGAATATGTACAAATGTTCCTGCCAAAATCATGCTTGCATTCATTCCACAGGTGACCAAAAAGAACAGTTTGAAGTTCACCAAATGAAACTGAGCAGTGATTTTGACATTTAGGTCATCACTTGTTCTGCTTCTGAGCAGAGATCCAGAGGTGACACAGTGCAATATCTGCACTCACACCAAACACCACATAAGCACAAATTAAATATTATCAAAATATTTTTAAATTAAATTGAAGACCATTATTTAAGTGCATGAGATATTTTCGCCCTAGCTTCTTGAATGCATGTTACAGAACAAGAATTAACAAGGAACATGTTAGAGGCCAACCCAATCCTCTGAGAACTCCCTGGGGTAACATATGAGACCTTTGGTGCAGGGCTGAGGGGAGGGACAATTATCCACTCCAAACACAGGGATGGTCTCAAAAAATGAGTCTTCCAAACTCAGGTCTGGATTTCAAACTAATTGAAGAAGGAACTGAAAATGCTATTTTTGGGACTGGTATCTTGTCCACAGTGAGTCTTCTTCCCCAGGACCCTTCTTATCCAAGACCCTTAACACTGCAAGCCTCATTTAAAGCCACCCCCAGGTCCTGGGCCCACTGGTGTCGATCTGCAGACCTGGATCTGTCCCAGGGAACATGTAAACAAATCTGGGAAAAACCGCATTTCTGCAAGTTTTCCTTGTATCAGTGAAAGACCTCTTGGGCTAAGAAAAATAATAGGAAGGGCTGCCCCAGTGTCATCTTCCCACGAGGTCTGTCTTTTGCTCATTGTGCTGTGGAAAACTATAAAGTCAAATCAAATACTTTTGCCTGACTCGCCCCAAATGATATGAAACAGAAACATTTCTATGGACTACTTTATTCCTGAATTATGAAAAAAGCTTATCTGAGCATACTTGGCTTGCCATCTTGTTACTGGAGGTGACTTGGAGATGAGGCCAGGCTTTTGTGCAGGTTGGGATTCTGGCTGTGTCTGTTTCGACTGCGAACAGACGAAAACATGGTGTTGCAGCCTGGTACTTTGCATTTGTGGAGCTGCCGGAGGTGCACAGTTTTGTAGTGGGCCCTAAAGGTCCCTTTGTTACTGTATGTCTTTTGGCAGAGATGACAGGTTATGGGCAACCCAGAAGGCAGGCTAGCAAGGCTCTGGTCAGCCTTCTCCATCAGGACACAGATGGGGTACTCATCTTCCCCAGGGACAAGGCTCGACCCTTCACAGTTCCCATCACTGTCCTCCATAAGCACAGTGCCTTCCTCACTCACCCCGTCAGAGTCCCAGGAAGAATGGCTGCTACTCTCTGACTTCATGCTCGAGGTAGTGCTCAAATCCAGGATGGTGCCCTCGCTCAAGGGGCCAGAGTTGTAGCTCTCCAGGCTGGCACTGTGGACTTGCGTTATTGGGTAAACCAGACTGCCCATTCGACTTGTTCCTTTGAAGATGACAGATGTCTGGGAGGCTTGCTGTGTAAAAGCCACATCCTGATAGGCTTCCTTAGCCACATCTTTCAGAAGGTAAGCTGCACGGAAATGATCTTCACTACTCTCCAATGCTTCTTGGCTCAATGCTTTTTGGTGGAGGTTTAGGTTTGAGCTGTGTCTACAAGAGTGAAAAGATGGTTAGTAATGGGTTGGGCTGTTTTAGAAACAGTCATCATTCTGAGTGGAGAGACTGGGTAGATACCAGGAAAAACGTGGTATGGGAGCACCGATGATAAGGGGGTAGGCCCCCATGGGATGTAACACCTGTCTGGTGGATACAGACCCACTGTTGTTCATTGCTTGCCAGAAGTTAGTGTTCACCAGGAAAGCCGACAGTCTGGAAACTGAGAATATGTAGTCTTCTTTGATTTCCACTGTCTGTTTGATGTACTTTCTGTACCTCATGTCCTTTCTGTAAATGAGCTCACTGTTTCAGAGCTACTGGTTTAGACATACCCCTTCTTCCAGGAAGCTTTCCTTAACTTCTCATGGTGCCCTCCCATGTGCCCACAGCAGCACTTCCCCCATTGTAGAAGTCATCACATTCAACTGTAATTGCCTATTTCTGTTCTGTCTCCCAGAATGACTAGACTGCATCAACTAGACCAGTTTAACTACAACTCTGGAACCAGGAGATCCCAGGAGAAAACTGGTCACAAACTATAAGGACTTTATTTCAATGAAATCAGGAAACATTACCTTCTGGGGCTGCACTGTCCAATGATAGCCACTAGCCATATATGGATACTGAACACCTGAAATGTGGCTAGTATCATATGTTGAAAGGATAATATTTTGGATATACTGAAGTTAAATGTTATTAAATTTTACTGCATCTGCTTTTTTACAGTGGCTATATTTAAAATTTCATATGAAGCTTGCATCGTATTTCTATTGTATAGCACTGGTCAAGTGCATTGACATACACTTCATCCCAAAAATTCTAAAAGTGTGGTTGAGAATCCAATTGGCTAGAATTGTGTGTGTATGTAGTTTAGTTCATATTTGTAACGTTTCACTATCCTATACCAGACAGAAGTTTTGCAAATGCAGCAGAATAAGCATACCACCAATCTTCTACCCAATGATTACTCTCGAAGGACAGATAATGAGTATCCATTATGACACATGCCTTTTAGTCATATGTTATCATTTGGAAGTAACTTGTAAATCAGTGTTGGTCTTCCTCAGAAATCCTCTGCTAACTTTTGACAAGCAAAAGTCCTTACCAAGGGGGTTACAGTCTTAAAGGTGATAGGAGAATTATTCCAAATAGAGAAAACACTCCCCCAATACATATCAGAATGTATGGCAGAGTCAAGTTGGGAAAACACCTTCACCAAAATAACTAAGAATTGAACTTTTTAAATCCCCAAAGACGTGTGGGAAGCTTAATTATGTTTTATAAAATGTACAAAATTTACTGTTCAACTTCTGTCTTCTATTCCCTTACACATATATTCTGGACATAATCAGAATTATACTCCCAGATCACCCACTTTGCAAGCAGCCCTTCTTAACTCCAACTCTGCCCTGTGATTATGTCAGCATTCTGGGTTGAAGGGGCTGGTATGTGCCGACAGAAAACCAGACACTGGGTTGACGTACAGGTTCCAGTACATACAAGTGGTTAAAAAGAAAGACAAACACTTTTATTGGAACCTTGTAAAGAAAGATCCCTACTGGAACAAAGCAAACCTCTGGGCCTCATACTCAACTCCTGAGTATTCCATGCATACTAATGGCTAACTTGTGGGCTCTCGCTCCTCTCAAGCCTTAGAGGGTTAGATACATTTCCTGAGGTGCCATGTCCCCTAAGACCAGTAACTACTACAACTGTAAAAACCCTCTGGATCATATGCCAGGCTTTGGTTTCTAGGACTCTGCTAATCCTGTACTCACTGCCCATGTCTCCATCTCTTCCCTTCAACCCTACAACCTCTACCTCTCTCCTCCAACTCTTCTTCTTGGCTTCTATTTTGATTAGTTGAGACCAGTGGTTCTCAAAGTGTGGTCTGAGCACCCCTAGTGATCTCTGAGGCCCTTTCAGGGGGTTCCTGAAGTCAAAGTTTCATAATACTAAGATATTATTTGCCTTTTTCACTTTCATTGTCTCATGAGTGAACAGTGGAGTTTTTCAGAGGCTATGTAACACAATTTTGCAACAGAGCATATGCAGAAGCAGATATGAGAATCTAGCTGTCTTCTACGAAGTCAGACATTAATGAGATTTACAAAAATGTAAAACAAAGCCACTCGTCTCACTAAATTTTTGCTTTGGAAAATGTAGGGTTTTTTTCATAAACATATGTTAATATATAATTTAAAGTTTTACAATTTTTAAATTTTTAATTTCTAATATGATAAATTTTGATAGATATAACCCAAATAGAGAAAAGCTCTTGAGTAACCTTAGGTTTTAAGTATTTGTAAAGGGGTTATAAAACCAAAATGTTTCAGAGTTACTGGTGTAGACATATCCCTTCTTCCAGGAAGCTTTCCTTAACTTCTCAAGGTGCCCTCCCACAACATCCTACATTTCCTTCACTGCAGAAGTAATCACATTCAACTGTAATTGCCTGTTTCTGGTCTGTCTCCTCCACTACAGAAGGCCTCTGTGGGCAGGGATTATGTCCCCAGCACCTAACATAGACAGTTCTTAATATTTGCTGGGTAAATAAGCATCCAGGGTGTTGTCCCAGTCCCTTCCTGATGGGTCTTGGTAACTGTTGCTAGCAGTAGCAGTGGCTCAAAGAGAAGTTAAATGTCCCTACAGGAATGTGGTTCTCAATCTCTGACTGAGAGAAATGGTGTCAGGTCTGGGCCTGCCCACAAAGTCAAATTTAAAATACTGTAACTTAAATCATAGATTCTAGGTAAAATGCATTTCAAGTTCTAGACTAATTAGTGGTTTTAATTTATAACGCAAGATGCTTTCCTGTTGTGGTGGGGGAAGGCTCGGCTCTATTAATACAAATAGGTCAGAACATAAGGAAATATTAAATCTATGAAAAAATAAATATCAAATGAAAAAGTATCTTGAATCCAATATGCCTTCTAATTTAGTAGATATTGTAGGATAGAACAGTATCATAAATATCAAAGATAATATGACCAACATGACTGTCTCTATAACAACAGCTTATTCATGAACAAACACTCCTCCTCTTGGAGGCTGAAGGAGAAGGACTGGTTCACTAATTAGGGTACCTTGGTGGTTTGGTTCAACATCCTATCAGTAGAAACACTGATTTAATATAAACATTTAACTAATATCTCCTGTGCTCTATCCTCTTTGCTAAAGACAATGAGTATGTTCTTATGAGCCCTGTCCAGGAATGTGTGTGGGAGTCTGTAAATTTTCACCCTCTTAACAAATTAGGCATTACAACTTAGACCAAGTGGTGGTGTTGAACTGCTTCAAGTCAAGCTTGTTTCTGCAAATGTAGCATTTTAATATTCAGTGTACCATTTAACATTTATCATATTCCATTTCATCAGGCAGCTGATCTTTTCCATAAGCCTCCTGGGGCCATCTTTTGGTATGCTTGCTCTTCCATTTATAGGCTGGGGAGGAAGGTGACCTGAAGAGTGGTTAGGTGACTCAAGTTTATGAAGAAAAGCACAAGCAAGACAGTAACACCAGTGCTATCCCCACGGTGATGAGATATGCTCTATAGCGGGGGACTTTGTAAACAGTTTGCCTGCGTGTGTGTGTCATGAAAACTCAGGAACTTTCAACCAGAAATCACAGTCCCTGAAACAACCTGCCAATCACCTTTATTCTTTTATAACTTAATATTTAAAAAACCTTCAATCAAGCAGTGATTCTTCCTTTCAAATGTAGCTGGGTAAGTAGAAATAAAGGAAAATATTTTATTCTATGGATTTCATATTATCAAATGAAAATGAGTCACGTTTTGGGACGCTATAGTGGCAATTTAAAAAGCTCCCTTCTCACTCTTATTCAAATAGTTGTTTACGCTTTACTCAACCTGCTAATGTGACAACTAGTTCATGATTTTTTTTTTTTTTTGAGACAGAGTCTCGCTCTGTCGCTAGGCTGGAGTGCAGTGGCATGATCTCAGCTCACTGCAATCTCTGCCTCTCGGGTTCAAACGTTTCTCCTGCCTCTGCCTTCCCAGTGGCTGGGACATGACTACAGGTGCATGCCACCACGCCCAGCTAATTTTTCTATTTTTAGTAGAGACAGGATTTCACCATGTTGGCCAGGATGGTCTCAATCTCTTGACCTTGTGATCTGCCCGCCCTGGCCTCCCAAAGTGCTGGGATTACAGGGATGAGCCACCGCGCCCGGCCATAGTTCATGATTTCTTATCCCACACCCTTGGGGCCGGATGTGTTTCTGAGTTCAGAATTTCTCAGACTTCAGACAGGCAGGATGATGCATATAATGAAACATTGTTAATGCCCTATAATAAATCCATTACTATTTGTACTATATATGTATTTATAAATCCACACAAAAGGAGATTAAAGAAGATTACAAGTAGCCTCACATCACTTCAGGTCAGGTTTTGCAGCCAAATTAGGTTAGGTTTTTGGAAGTAAAAATTCATGAATGTTGAAATATGAAAATTCATAGAATGGTTTCTCAAACTGTAGCCCCCAGAATAGTAACATCAGCATCATCTGGGAACTCGTATTCATGAATGTTGAAATATGAAAATTCATACAACAGTGTTTCTCAAACTGTGGCCCCCAGAATAGTAACATCAGCATCATCTGGGAACTTGTTAAACATGCCAACTCTCAGGCCTCACCCTAGATCTAATGAAGTGGAAATTCTAGGGTGGGGCTCAGAAGTCTGTGTTTTAACAATTCTCCGGGTGATTCTGATGCATGTTAAACTTGAAGAGCCACTGCCTTAGAAAAAATGATTGCCTACAGATGCCTTACCTGTCTCTGCTCCTGCGGGAGGGAAAGGTAGCATTACAGCCCTCCACTGTGCATGTGTGCATTTCTTTGACATGCATATTCTTGTGATGCATTTTCACACTACAAGCATTTTTAAAGGTCTTCTTGCAGATGTCACACTGGAAGCGATTTTCTTCTATCTGCCTTGCTAATGCATGCTGACCTACGTGCTCCAGTTCTTTAGAATCTTCAAGACAAGAAAAAGCCATTCCCCTGTTGGACAAAGCACTGAAGAGTCCCCCAGCCAGCAGGCGCTGCTGCAGTTCCATGTAGTCAGAAAAAGGAACTTGGGGTTCCATCCCAGGTGTGAAGTAGTGTTCATGGCCACCATCCTCGACCTCCCTTGGCACCATGATCAATGCTGGTGTCTGCTCAGTCTCCCTCTCTGAATTGTGTGTGGCCTGCTCAGGGGTTCGGCTGATGGCTCCACTGGACTCAATTACTGATTCACGATGGCAGGGCCTCTCCCCTTCAGGGAAAGGCTTCCCTAAGCCTCCTGACTGTACATGCTGCTCCTCAGATACTCTGTGTGACCGAGGACTGCAGGCCTCCTGCTCATCTTCACTGACCACCTGTAGGGGCATGTCTTCATCTGAGCTGAGGTTGTGTCTTTTCTCATTAGCTATTTCCACAGCTTCTTTCTCTATTTTGATAGGCATACTGGACTTCCTGGATTTCTTCTTGGGAAGGGCATCAAATGGCATTTCGTTTGAAATGAGCTGTTCTGGGATTGAAGAGGACAACAGCGGGAGGGAAGGCAGTATCCCAGGCGTGTTTGCTACCTCGGCAGGCGTGGCTGGACTGCGGTAGAAAGGAAGGACTGGCTGGACTGTCTTTAGGTTGGGAAAAAGCACACCATTTTGCCCAATGTTTGGGAAGGCTGGTTGGCCTTTGGAATCCTCTCCTGAACCACGGTAGCTGGGAAGAGGCCTACAGTCTGGGGACGTCACTGTGAAACCTGGGCACTTGTAGTTCTCAGAGCTGGCCAGGTTCAGGCTGTTCCTGAGGTCTTTGTCCCGGTTATTTCTGTTCATTGGCATGTGCAGCCGAGGGTTGGGGTTGGCGCTATGGCGATTCCGGCTCCTTAGGGAGCTGAACACCATGTTACACCCTTCGATGGTGCACTTATGCTTGATCTTCAAGTGGACGGCATTGTAGTGGATTTTGAGGGTGCCTTTGTCATAGAAGGTCTTCTCACATGCAGTGCAGAACACCCGGCCCTTCTTTGTACCAAGGCTATTCCTCTCAGGCTTCACTTTGGCCTCAGGGGATAACTGTGTCCTTTCAAACTTAGTGACAATGTTGTATGAGCTGGAGTCACTTAAATGGGTGCTGTCTTCTTTTTTAGTAATAGCATCCGGACAGTTTAAACACTGATCTTTTTCAACCTGAAATGGTGTGGAACTGGAAGTTAAGAAGCTGCTGTCAGGGAAGGGCCCATGGACTTCCTGTTTGGGGTCCTGACTTTGGTCATGACCCTGCTCCAACATATATTGTTCGGGCAATGACCCTATCAGTGCAGGAGGCAGAGGGTTGAAGAACTGGAAAGGCAGCATGAAAGTCATGTTGCTTATGAGGTTCTCAAAGGGGTGTATACTGCTGGGGTTTCCTTTGTCCACAGGAGTGGGGAGGCTAGAACTCCTGTGACTGCAGCTCTCGATGAAAGCCCTGATATCTACATTTGCTGTGGAAGGTGGTATGATGATGGATTGCTCTTCTTTCTCTTGAATTGCCATGAGTTCAACTATAGATTTGGTCTCTCCAAAACGAAGGAACTGCTGCAAGGTGGCCACTTCTTCCTCACTGGTCATGATGCTCCAGTGATCCAACACCTTTCCTGATGCATCCTAAACCAAAACCAGATGTTAGAAGTGTGATCAATTTACAACTCCTTACCCTTTCCTCTAAAAATGTAGTCCACTAGACTATGGGATACTTTTGTGCATATAGGAAAAAGATGAATGCAGGGCTTTGGGGAATTTAGTCCCTGCTCACCCTACTCTCCCAGGCCAGAAGCTTTGTGCAGAACATAAGCTGCACAAATATTAGCAGTAGTCCTACAATTGGTGCAAAAGAGACAAATAGAATCATATTACTCAAGCTGAAGTCAGGGAAATGTAGTGATTATTTTTCACCTCATTTCAGACCAATTGCTTGTCTAGCATTAGACATAATAATTTTCCCTGCTAAAATTAAAATATGTATCATTTGAACAATAGTAACTTCTTTATCTAAAGAGAATAGATGGAACAATCAGGCCTAGATGCAGCTCAAGTATTCATTTGCTGCAAGTTTAATAATCTTCCTAAGCAACTAACATCAGAAAACAAATGAACTGTATTGATCTACTGCACACATTCACAAAGCAGGGCTGTAATTACACTGGAGTGTTGGAGATCTTTCAAACTCTAGCAAGGCCTAACTTTTCCCAAAACTACAATAAATATTTTATCACAGAACATGTATTTGATGGCCTACTGAGATTTTTCACAGTGCATGTAAGAGTTTTGAAGATGATGAAGAATGTAACATCATAAATTTTTCATGCACTAGAGGTTCAAGGTAATTGATTCCATATTTTTAATCCTAACACTAGAAAGCAAGATTATTAGGATCATTAAATATTGATCTATGTCATAACGTAAGGTCATAATGCTACTCTACATAAACGGTTGTTTCTAGTCTGCTGGGGGTCCTGCACTAGAGGTGAGCAAACATTTTTACAGGGAAAGATTATGGTCTTTTGAGTTAAAAAGAAGTGAGTACAAATTCTGGGTCTGCCACATACTAGTGAAATGACTTTCAGCATGATTTTGAGGCACTTTAAGCCTCTGGTTTTTTGACTGGAAAATGGGGATAATATACCTAAGCTTAAGATTATTGGGAGAGGATCTAGGTCTATAAAATTGTTTTTAGTGTTCATTTTAATCACATGGCCTACCTCAGTAAGACTGACATCTATGTTGGTCTTGGAAATATGTTTGCCTCCCATTTCATTGAAATTTTTACCAAACTTTGACATTTTCTAGTGTAATGGCAAGAAAATACAATGCTGTAGCTGTTTCATATCTTAAAGGAATGATGCTTCATCTCAGGAAACATGTTCTTTGCTTCTAAAAACACCTTGATAGCCTCTTTGGAAATGAAACATGAAGCCTACACACTCAGCATGATCTGGGAACAGAGGTAAACTACTCTGCAAAATAAAGAGGACAGAGAGGATGAAGGGCTTGGAATACTGGAGAAAAGAAGAGAATATATGAAGATGCCAAAAGAAAACTGGGGTGTGGGGAGGGAGGGAGGGAAGGAGGGAGACATACACACACACACACACACACACACACATATATATATAGAGAGAGATTGAGAATGAGCAAATGCATACATGAACACAGAAATGTAAAAAATAGAGCCTAGGAAGGAAGAACATCAGTGAGATGGCAGAAGGCTTTAAAGAACAGGAAGGTGTGCTATGAAATTGTAAGTTGTTTGCTGTGTGGTTCATGTAAGTTCCCTTTCTCAATCCCAAACTCTCAGTAAAATCTGATACAGACAGTATCTTGTGTCAGTAAGTAGTTTGGGACTAATGAAAGACATGGAGGCAGCACCTGAAATGGGGCAAATGGTTTATTGTAGAAGAGGTAGTTTAGCAAAAGCCAAATCAGAGAATATGTAATGCTCCTAAAGCTTCATAGGTATCTTGGAGGAAAGCCTTGGGCTCCCCCCAAGAACATGAGGTAGGGGCTTAGGCCATTAGAAAAGAAGTATTAAAGGGAAAGATGGCCACCAAGGGCTGTAGCATTGGGAGGTAACTGGGTTACCTCAGTTATATGGGCACAAATTTCAGAAAACACCCTAGGAGGACAATGTTCACGTTTACTGTACCTGCAGTACGTATCCACGGATATAATCCTGAAGTGTCCAGTCCAAGGCATGGAGGATCTGGAGAACCTCATCTTGCTTCAACACACTGAAGAGCCGGTCCAGTAGGATTTTTAGGCGAACAGGGATGGCCTGGGTCCCATAGAGCATGAGGCTGCTAATATCAAACACTACATTGGACTGGACAATCTCCACCTGGCTTGTTGGATACATGGGGGGGATCCTTAGCTTACTTAGAGCTGAAAAATCAAATTGAGGAAATGTCATTTTGAAAAGTTCTAATTGTAAGAGAAACACTGAAAAAAAAAGTAGGTTAGGACTAATTCTTGGTTATTTATTCCACAGAAAATACATGAATATACAAATGATTAAATACCTTAATAGCTATGAAACTTCAAATTATTTACAGGAACTTCTAAAATAAATGAACTAGCCTGAGACTTTTCTCCCTTTCTTGTGGCCTTGCTAAGGAAAGAAATAGTCACAAACAAGGAAGGAATAAGGAAAAGGGGTAAAAACTGAGGTGGGAGGTGCATAATCCAGAGAATAGCTAATCAGGAAGCATAGAGTCTGGGGGTAAAGAATCTGGGTTTGGGAATCTGAGAGATCTGAGTTTGAGCATTAGTTGTGGGGCTTGACATTTTCTAGTTGTGGGGCTTAACAAATTAAACCCCCTAAGGCCACGCTGTCCAATGTAATAGCCATCAGTCACATATGGCTATTTACATTTAGATTAAGTTAAAATTAAACAAAATTTAAAACTCCATTCCTCAGTTACACTAGTCACATTTCAAGTACTCAGTAGCCACAAGTGACTACTGTAGAGTTGTCAGATTTGGCAAATAAAAAAAGATGCCCAGTTAAATCCAAATGTAAATTTGAGATAAACAATGAATGGGTGGGATATACATATACTAAAAATATTCATTGGGATATACCTAGGCTAAAAAACGATCTGCTGTTTATCTGAAATTCAAATTTAACTGAGCGTTCTGTATTTTATCTGGCAATCCTAGCCTAGAGGCTGTAATAGATAGAACAGAACACTTCTATCATTACAGAATGAAAGCAATGAAGCACTAGTTTCTACATCTTTAGAATGAGGTTAATAAGACACTTCCCATATAGAGTAGTTAAGATTCAAGACTCTTTGAATCTTAGCCTGTTACCTGGGACATGCTAGTAACTTACTAGTTTACTAGTTAGTTGTCATTCTTAAGATATTAAATCAGTTCCTGAATAACTCTAAGTTACTTAGAGGTAACACTACAGGCCAAGAGAGGGTGAAAAATAAAGTTACCGTGGGCCACCCATCCATGCTTGCATTGGTCACACTGACGGTGGTTTATTTTCCCGGGTTTGAAACTTTGGCAACTACAGTTCAGAGTACAGCTGATAGCCTGAAAAAGAGGAGAAAACAGGTATGTGGAGCACGTAAGTGATGTGTGAAACATTCATTGTATTTCAAACAAAACATATTCCTCCATTCGGCAGCATTCATTGAGCAATATGTGCCCACTGTGTGCCAGGCCCAGAAGTGAATATTGTACTCTGGAAAGATGAGCAGCCACCCCTGCACCTGGAGACCGTGAACACATTACACAGATATTCCACATTCAAGAATGAGTTTAAACATCAGAACTTTTTATAAGAAAAGATTATGGGTTAGAATGAAATCTCCTGCACTGTTATTAAGCTCATAGAAAGGGTAAACATACTTTCACCAAATTTCTAAGTTGACTAAAGCAGCAACCCTGGAAAGTATACAGAAGCTGTCTTGGAACAAGTAAAAGGGAGAATAATATGAATTGAGAGTAATCTACATATAAAATTTATTTCCCCCCACCCACAGATATGGTAGAAGCTGAAAATACAAATAAGATTTGAGAACATGTAATAGCTGACTACACTGAGGATGATTCCCTGACGCCACTCACTGAACTATGTGACTGTCAGAGACAGACACAGGCTGAACAAGCCTTGCATCAATGCCCCTTGCATGTTATGGTGCCATGTTTTATGTGGGGGTATAGAGTGTACAAAAATATAGCTGAAATTGAAAATAGAGATGTACATGTCCAACAAAGTTCTAGTATTAAAAACAAAGCTTTGTCTGAGCGTGGTGGCTCATGCCTGTAATCCCAGCACTTTGGGAGGCCAAGGTGGGTGGATCACGAAGTCAGGGGTTCAAGACCAGCCTGGCCAATATGGTGAAACCTTATCTCTACTAAAAATACAAAAATTAGCCGGGCGTGGTGGCACATGCCTGTAGTCCCAGCTACTCGGGAGGCTAAGGTTGCAGTGAGCCAAGATCGCACCGCTGCACTCCAGCCTGGGCGACAAAGCGAGACTCCCTCTCAAAAACACAAAAACAACACAAACAACAATGACAAAACCCACAAAGCTTCACGTATATTTTTAAGACGAGTTTCTCAAAGGAGATACAGTCCTGAAGAATATAATCTATTATTAAACAGAAAAAGCCCTCAAAACAGCTTTGTCAGTGAGGTTCCTGGGAAGAGCTGCTGGGTAGAATTTGTATGATTCACAAGAGTCTTGAAACTGGGAAGTGCATGTGTGTGTGTGTGTGTGTGTGTGCGCGCGCATCTGGAGGAGGGATAAAAAAGCCTTACAATTAAGGTTTAAACCTCTAATCTGCCAACCGAGGGACTATGTGGCCCTGCATGGGGGAGAGGGAAAGGAGAATCTAGCTGAAGACTTGGGAAATTCATTTTAAGGAGTATATGATCAGTCTCCACTTAAAAATTGGTTGCTGGTGGGATTGCAAAATGGTACAGCCACTTTGGAAAACATTCTGGCAGTTCCTCAAAAAGTTAAACATACAGTTACTATATGACCCAGAAATTCCACTCCTAGGTATATACCCAAAATAACCAAAAACATGTCTACAAAAACTTGTATATGAATGTTCATAGCAGATTATTCACAATAGCCAAAAAGTAGAAACAACCCCAACATCCATCAACTGATGAACAGATAAACAAAATGTGATATATCCACTCAATTGAATACTACTGAACAATAAAAAGTAATGAAATACTGATACATGCTGCAACATGGATGAACTTTGAAAATATTATGTACTAAGTGAGAGAAGCCAGGCACAAAAGTCACAGACTGTATGATTCCATTTACATGAAACATCAAGAACAGGCCAATTGATAAAGGCAGAAACCAGATTAGTAGTTACCTGGGGCTGTGGAGAGTAGGGTATGGATAAGAAGTGACTGCTAGTGGGTAGTAGTTGGAGGGAGTGTGTTCTTGTTTGGTTTGTTTTCATCTTTGAGAAAAACAGCTTTATCGAGATACAATTCACACATACCATATAACTCACCCATTTAAGGTGTACAATTCAATGATTTTTAGCATATTCACAGAGTTATGCAACCATCATCACAATCTAATTTTGGAACATTTTCATCTTCCCCAAAAGGGACATGTACAATAATACGGTAGACACATGTTTTCATTTCTCTTGGGTATAGTCCTAGAACTACTGGATTGCATATTAACTCGTTTAATGTTTTAAGAAACTGCCAAACTTTTCCAAAGCAGCTGTATCATTTCACATTCTCACCAGCAACGTATGAGGGTTCCAATTTCTCCACATCCTCATCAACACTTGTTATTTTCTGTTTTTTTAATTAGAGCCATCCTAGTGACTGTGGGTGAGATCTCACTGTGGTTTTGATTTGCATTCCCCTGATGACGAATGGTGCTCAGCATCTCTTCATGT
The DNA here is from genome assembly GCF_029281585.2 of Gorilla gorilla gorilla. NCBI lineage: Eukaryota > Metazoa > Chordata > Mammalia > Primates > Hominidae > Gorilla > Gorilla gorilla. Next base: position 84,811,517 of record NC_073240.2, read on the forward strand.
GCTTATTGGCCATTTGTATGTCTTCCCTGGAGACATGTCTCTTCAGATCTTTTGCCTATTTTTAAATTGGGTTGTTTACCTTTTTAGTATTGAGTTATACAAGACCCTTATATATTTTAGATATACGTGCATTACCAGATATATGATTTGCATACACTTTCTCCCATCCTTGGGTTATCTTCGCTTTCTTGATGGTATCCTTTGAAGCACAGAAGTTTCAAATTTTGACCATGGTTTCTTTTTGAGGTGATGAAAATGTTCTAAAATTAGATAGCAGTGATAGCTGCACAACTCTATGAATATACTGAAAGCCACTCAACTGTACACTCTGTAAGTTAATTTCATGGTATGTCAATTACATCTCAATAAAAATATTATTAAAACACAGGCTGGGCGCAGTGGCTCACGCCTGTAATCCTAGCATTCTGGGAGGCCGAGGTGGGCAGATCACCTGAGGTCAGGAGTTCAAGACCAGCCTGTCCAACATAGTGAAACCCTGTCTCTACCAAAAATACAAAAATTAGCCAGGTGTGGTGGCATGCACCTGTAGACCCAGCTACTCAGGAGGCTGAGACAGGAGAATCACTTGAACCTGGGAGGTAGGGGTTGCAGCCTGGGAAACACAGCAAGACTCTGCCTCAAAAAACAAAACAAAAAAACCAGTGACCCTGCTTAAATACAGGTTAAATTTTTCATGATTTGACTGTCTTCTACGATTTATTTTGGACTAGAATGGGTTTGAACACAGCTGCAGCTAGGCATTTTCAGGTGATGCGGAATAGGGCTGTTTAAAACTGAGGTGTACAGTAAATAGCAACAGCATTACCTAATCCATTCAAGAGGCTACCAAAAAACAGGAAATGTGGGAGAGAAGGTTTTGCTCTTGTAAACTGTACAGTATAATACAAAAAAACTCCATGTGATTAACACTCACTTTAATAATGCATGCATTCTCAAGGGTGATGCTATCATCCCCAAAGGAATAAAAATTGGTCTTGGGGGGGTGAAAGAATTACTCTATGTATAAACACAGATGTACATACATACATAAACCTATATCGCAATGGTGTGATCCTAAAATTTCTTTGGAGAGGCACAATTAGGAAAAAATGTCTAAAATCTCCTTAGGTGTGGAGGTTAATGAAAGAAAATCAAGAAACACTGCTCTAATGACAGAAATTATTTTACTTTTTGGTTACAGAGTTTCTACTTGCATATACACATACAAATGTATTAAATACATTAACAGTATACATCTATGTAAGTATACCTATATACATAATTATATAGTTACCTTGAATGTAAGTTAAAGGATACAAGTGAGTGATGGCTGAATTTACATTACACACTGTCAAAACAAAAATTCTAAAAGGCACGATTAACTTAGTTTGTAATACACCTAAAACGTTGTCCAGCATCTCAAACTTGGCTGCAACCCTCTGAACATCAGCTCACGGATGAACCAATTATTGCTACATTCTCAATAGCACCAGCACACTCAGTACTAAACCTCTGAAATATTTCACAATCTTGATTCTATAAATATGACCATTTTACAGAAAAATTTTAAAAGGGAGAAAAGTTCTTATTTTGGATTATATCCCTCAAAATGCCATTCCTTTTTTAAAAATTTTTATTTATTTTGAGACGGAGTCTCATTCTATTGGCCAGGCTGGAGTGCAGTGGCACAATCTCGGCTCAATGCAACCTCCATCTCCCAGGTTCAAGTGATTCTTGTGCCTCAGCCTCCTGAGTAGTTGGTATTACAGGCATGCACCACCACACCTGGCTTTTTTTTTTTTTTTTGTATTTTTAGTAGAGATGGGTTTTGCCATGTTGGCCAGGCTGGTCTCGAACTCCTGACCTTAGATGATCCACCTGCCTCAGCCTCCCAAAGTGCTGGAATTACAGGTGTGAGCCACTGCACCAGGCCCCATTCACTCTTTAAAAACAAGATGTTGGAATTATATGAGTAAATTCACATTTCGCTTATTTGGAAAATAAGACCTGCTTTAACCAGAAGTAGAGATGTCCTTAAGCACATGCTTCCTGAAGACTCTGCTCAAAAGGCTCACGCAACCCAGGAAACCAGGTGACTGTCTCAGGTTCAGCACAGCAAAATCATAGAGGGAACAATTCCAAGCACATTTCATAGATTAATACTGAAACTTATTTTTTGCATCTCGTCACCTAGGTCAGGTTTTCTCAACTTTGGCACTACTGACATTTTGGCTGGATAATGCTTTGTAGTGGGGGGCTGTTCTGTATGTATGACATCTGATCAGCATCCCTGACTGCTACAAACCAGATGCCAGTTACACCCTACCCTCCAGTTGTGACCACCAAAAATGTCTCCAGACACTGCCAAATGCCCTTGGGGGGGGGGGGCCTATACCACTCCCATGGTCATTTGGGGCCTATAGTTTTAGTTTGGGGACAATTTTAGCTTCAGTTTCGGGACAATTTTAAATAATTTTGTCTATAATTCAATGAATGAATGCAGCTTTATGAGAAATATTCTTGTGGTTCTCCATGAGCCCATTTGAATAAGGCTTAATAAAGCTCATTAAACATCTATGGAAATAAATCTCAGAGGAATTATTTATGAACTAAAAAAGCTAATTACAGTGTCTAAGAAAACTTCCAATATCAAGGCCCTTGGTTTTTCCACCCATCTTAGAACTCCACGACATAGTAAAATTACAGCACCATTATCTAAAGATAAATGAAAACTTCTAAAATGAAATTAAATGAAAATATTCTAATTACAGGACAAAAAGTACTCATGTAAATCAAAACGGAAAACTCTTAAAATGTATAGCCTTTGGAATCCATTCTTGTTCCAATCTTCAGAAACATAAAGCAGATGTTTACAACATTCTGAACTCATCAAGACACGATTATTGCTTTTTAACGCACTCATCTTAATCAGACTATTTTCAGAATTGTTATTAATCACTTTGATGTGCTACAAATCAACATTCAAAATCCTGGTTTGCTTTTTTTAACTATCGTTTTCTCATTTATCTAAAAACTACTGACACACCTAGTATGTGATGGAAGATTGGGTTTTGCAGTCTTGGGATAGAAAGTTATGACCTAGTTTTTAGGCACGATCCTGGACCCACTTCGTCTCTCGGACACCCTGTTCTACCTTTGGCTTGAGGAGATGCTACCACAGGCCTCTTGTCAGGAGATGCTGAGTAGAATTCCTGGCAGTGATCAGGCTAGGCACATAGTTGGGTATATACATAGATATTCAGTGGCGGACAGAGTAGGTCTCTCATGGGATTTGAATTGAGCTCAGAATAAAAACCGTTTAGTTCAAGGCTGTTTTCATCTCTAGTATGTGCATATACTTTCATTTCACTGAAGATAAACCCAGGGGGATATTCCTGGGGGACTAACTGGTAAGGGGAAGAGGGAATTTTGGGGTTCCCAGATTCACAGCACTGGCCCTTTGAGGGGAGTCATTTGTGTTAATTAAAATTAAATAAAATGGCCAGGCGCGGTGGCTCACGCCTGTAATCCCAGCACTTTGGGAGGCCGAGGTGGGTGGATCACAAAGTCAGGAGATCAAGACCATCCTGGCTAACACAGCAAAACCCCGTCTCTACTAAAAAATACAAAAAATTTGCCGGGTGTGGGGGCAGGCGCCTGTAGTCCCAGCTACAGGGGAGGCTGAGCCAGGAGAATGGTGTGAACCCGGGAGGCGGAGCTTGCAGTGAGGTGAGATCACACCACTGCACTCCAGCCTGGGTGACAGAGTGAGACTCCATCTCAAAATAAATAAATAAATAAAATGTAAAATTCAGCCCCTTGGTCACACTAGCCACATTTCAGGCGCATAGTAGCAACATGTAGATAGTGGCTACTCTATTGGACAGTGGAGATACAGAACATTTCCATCATCACAGAAAGCTCTACTGGACAAGGCTGAGTTCAATGGTGGGTAGATTAGCCACCCTTCCAGCATCTGCTTTTTGACGTGGTTTAACATGTGATCGATTTTAAACCTCACTACAGTACTGTGAGGAGAGAATTATTCTCAGAAACTTAAATTTATGGAAGATTTGTAACATGCCCAGGGTCACGCAGTTGGTGAGCCTTATTGAGCATTTATTACATGTGAGACACTGTACTAATCAGTGTACAAGAATTATTTCATTTCTTTCTCACAACTACCCAGGGAGATTAGGTATTACTATCCCGATTTTATAGATGAGGAAGGTAAAGAACTTACAGGCTACTGGGATGGTCTCAAATTTGGATACTAGGGGAGGATTACGCCTTGAAATATCAGTATTTGGTGCTAACTACAGTTATGGTTTCATTTAATTCCTACAACCACTTTCAGAGTTAGGTATTATCATACATATTCTGCAGATGGGGACATTAAAGTTCCACACAGTAAAGACATTTCATTCATTGAATAAGTATTTACTGAGCATTTATGAGCCAGGCATTGTTCTAAATTCTACAGATTAAAATGTTGAACAAAACTGATAAGGTCCCTACCTTCAAGGAGCTTATATTCTAGAGGGCAGAGACAGGAAATGAACAACAAACAGTATCATTTCAGAATAAGGCAAGTGTTATGAAAGAACTAAGAAGAGGTCGGGCGCACTGGCTCACGCCTGTAATCCCAGCACTTTGGAAGGCCGAGGCAGGGAACCTGAAGTCAGGGGTTCGGGACCAGACTGGCCAACATGATGAAACCCCATCTCTACTAAAAATACAAAAATTAGCCAGGCGTGGTGGCGCATGCCTGTAATCCCAGCTACTTGAGAGGCTGAGGCAGGAGAATTGCTTGAACCCGGGAGGTGGAAGTTGCAGTGAGACGAGATTGTGCCACTGCACTCCAGCCTGGGCGACAGAGACTCCATCTCAAAAAAAAAAAAAAAAAAAAACTAAGAAGAAAGCTATGCTAATGATTTAACTGGGTGGCATGGAGGGATAGGGACAGGAGTAAGAATGTTTTAGATTGAGTCATCATCGAGAGCCTTTGAGGAGGTAACATGTGAATTGAGTCCCAAGGCATGCCAAGGAGTTGGTCATGTGCAGACTGGAGAGAGAGGAAGTATTTAAGGGAGAAGGCATAGCAAGTGCAAAGGCTCTGAGGCACAATAGAGACGGGTGTTCAGGGAACAGTTAAGGGGCCAATGTAGCTGGAGTGAAGTTGTTGAGGTTATTAGCAGAAAATGAGAATAAGAGAGGTGTCAGAGACCACTCTGCATAGGACCTTGTGGAGCAGGTGAAGGAGTGTGGATTTTAACAGTAAGCCTTTTTTTTTTTTTAATGTATGAAATGAATATAATCTCCCTGTTAAAAAGATACCTCTGGCTGCAGGGCTGGGGAGCCTGAGCTCCTTCCCCTTCACCTCACTGGGCACCTTTCACTGAGAGGTAGTAAAACCTAGGATTGGCCTCAACCTATGTCTTACTTCCAGTTAAGCCATGTAAAAACTTCAGCACCATGCCTTGGTGCCTTTGGCCATCATGTGGGCTGGAAACCTACTCCTGCCTACCTCAGAGGCCTGTTAGCCATATTAATGTGGATACACAGATGGGGAGCTGAAGCGATCAATCAAAACAGTGAGACTGTTACTGCTGCCAGACCCACAACAAGTAAGTTCTTCGGTCTTCTGGGCTCTGGTGGTCCGACTCTGCACAGAGCTACCAAAAATATCTAAGGTAAAAGCCCCTAAAAAAGTTGCTTCACAATGAATCATTCCTGCAAGAGGCAATGAAACAACTAAAACTCCAAACCAACACCTAGCACTGGGCCTGATACTTGGTAAGCCCTCCACTGGTATTATTTGAGAAAGTAAACGAATGATTGAACAAATCAATGAGAGAACTGTACTATGCTTATTGATTATTAATCTTTTTCCCCCAGTTATCTTTTTCCCCAATATGCCTTAGTAAAAATAAATTTAATTCCAAGTCTCAGTTGGTGGTCAGGTGACTTAAATACTGACCAATGGTATACAATACAAATTGTTGGGTGAAGTATTGTAGAAAACTCCTCAAAAATAGCAGATGACTCTACTGTAAGACCTGTCTGCCTTTCCCTCTTCCTCTTTCTTGGAACAAGAACCTGATGGCAGGAGCTCAGATACCATTTTGTGACTATGAGGCAATACCGAGGTCATGCCCTAAGGATGGCTGAGAAGAAAGAGTAGCAACTATTATTTAGGAATTCTTTTAATTTGCAGCCAAATGCAGTTTCTAGTTTACACACTGATCTTCCAGTTGACTATGGAGAGGGCCATGTAAAAACCACGTGGAAAATGACTCACTAGCAGAGATTACCGAAGTTAAGTTTAGAGTCTGTGGTCCTCTCTTACGTGTGACATTCTAAGGCTATGCCAGATTCTCAGTGGAAAAAAATCGTAACTCTTCAACTTGAAATTTAAAAACCCAGTCTGGCAAACCACAAATCACTTTTTAACAGCCACCAAGCTTTACAATAAAAATGCTTCAGGATTTTCTTTTTTTGAGACAGGCTCTTGTTCTGTCACCCAGGCCGGAGGACAGTGATCACTGTTCACAGCAGTCTCTACCTCCCGGGCTCAAGGGATCCTCCCACTTCATTCGCCCTCCCAAATCCCACATAGGCGCATGCCACCATAACCAGCTAATTTTTAAAAAAATGTTTTTATAGAGACGGGGGTCTCACTATGTTGCTTAGGCTGGTCTTGAACTCCTGATTCACTTTTTTTCTTTTTTGGAGAGAGTCTGGCTCTGTCGCCCAGGCTGGAGTGCTGTGGTGGGATCTTGGCTCACTACAACTTCTGCCTCCTGGGTTCAAGTGATTCTTCTGCCTCAGCTTCCTGAGTAGCTGGGACTACAGATGTATGCCACCACACCCGGCTAACTTTTTGTATTTTTAGTAGAGATGGGGTTTCACCGTGTTAGTCAGGATGGTCTCTATCTCCTGACCTCATGATCTGCCCACTTCGGCCTCCCAAAGTGCTGGGATTACAGGCATGAGCCACCGCACCTGGCCAGTTTTTTCTAAGTAGTACTTTTTAAATGTTGAATATAGATAATTGTTGCTAACGTGCGTATCAAAAACTGCCAATCAGGACACATAAAACAAGACATCTTTTAAAGCAGCTGGGCTACCTTTGGTGTCTAGGTGGAGAGCCTGGCTTCACTTAACCTGTTGTGAAATTGTCATTCTTACTCTTTCTGTGGCTGCAGAGCTAGCCTTCCTGGTTTAGGAAACTGCATCATTCAAGGGTGGGAGTTAATTCTCTACCCCACTGCTCTTTGGAGCTGCTCTGCCTCTGCACTTCTTACTTTCCTTATTAGAACTGGATTTTTTTTTCTCCTTACCTTCCCACCTCTCACTTTTCACTCACTTCTTTCACTTTTTCTTTTTCAGTTTCCCATTGTTTTTCCTACATATGCAAACCCACAGAGGTACAACTAGGATTCTGAAAAATAGTATCACCCTTTGCCAAATAGGTAATAAGGACAACCGGGAAGAAGAGAGGTGAAGCCCACTAAGTCCTTTAATGTGAGGCAGCTTATCTGCAGGTGAGAGTGTCGGACTTTAGCTGACCTTGATAAACACACATGGGGCAGACACTCAACACATCATGCCATCATCTTCCACTAATAGTTTAAGAAAATGATAATCATTTATTTAACAAGGTTTTTATTTGTTTGTTTCTAAAGCATCTACTATGTACTTGGTAACCATGGGGAGCTTCATGGAGATACAAAGATGAGTAATTGCCAGTGTCTGACACTAGGGAAGACTTGAATGACTGCAAGAAAAATCACACAACTGGGTTGGTCAAAAACAGCAGAGTAGAGAATATGATTTGTCAAAAATTAGCATGAGTCATTCATTGTGTTAAAATCTAGGAATTCAAAATATACTCAAAACAAACAAAACTCATTGGCCACTTTTAGAAAATGCTAGGAAACCAACTAACTATTCTGAAAATTGGTAAACAAAGGAAAAAAATCAAGTATGTATCCTTTGCTATATAACCTGTATTTCAGGGTAAAAAAATCATTGATGAGACAAAGATTATCTCTGAATGTGGATCAAATAAATGAAGAACTAGAGTATCACCATTCCGCAACTCCTAATGAAAAATAGGAGGCCATTTGTCTCTGGACTGAAGGATACATACCACCACACATCTGGTGTTCTTGATAAAAAAGTTCAAACCTGAACTGGATCAAGCCTCTTACTCAACTCCAATTTAAGAATATACAGGAGATACAGGAATGTTTAAATGATACTACAAGGAAATAATCATTGAAATTCAGACCAGGGAGCACTCTACAGGACAAATGATCCAGCTTTTTCAACAAATAAATTGCAAGGAAAAAAGTAAAGTATGAACCTATATATTAAAAAAGACAATGTATGGACCTTACTTGAATCCTGATTTGAAGAAACCAACTGTAATATAAAGTCTGTCAGGTAATCAAGGAAATTTGAACACCAATTAGAAATTTAATGACATTACAGTTATTGTTAATTTTTTAGGTGCTCTATGGTATATTGCCCTGGTTTTTTAAAAAAGAGCCTTTGTATTTTAGAGCTTCATATTATAATATATATGAATGAAATTATATAATGCCTAGGATTTGCTTTAAAGTAATCTAGTGTTGGTTATGATGGGGGGAATGGGTAGGAAATACAGATGAAATGAGACTGGCCCAAAGTTGGTAACTGTTGAATCCCCAAGCACATATTACCAAGTTTCATTCTAATTTTGATTGTTTGAAATCTTCTATAATAAAAAGTGAAAAAAATAAGTCAAACTCCTACTCTCCCCCAAATTAAATAGTTTGAGTGGGATAGGAGAAATGGAGAAGTCAAGGTTGTACAGAGAGGCCAGAGAGGGCTTCCTCCAGGAAGAAGGCATGCTCTCATCAGTGGACGCAAGAAATACCACAAGCCTAGGTACAAAGTAAAGCTTACCATGTACATATGTGTCAGGCCAAGGAGCCTGGGCCACAGAGCACAGGTCTCTGTTATGGGCAGTGAGACCTACCTTGAAAGACAAAGTAAGGTGGGCCTGGGCTGTCCAGATGAGCAGCCAGGAGTCTCTTTATTGGGTTCATAGGATCATTAGCTTTCTAAACAATGGGGAGGCACTGTTTACCACAAGCATGGTTAAAAGGAGATGTGGGGAGCCTCAGAAACCAGGTAGTCAGCATTTGCAATATAAACACAACACTAAAGGAGAATGGACAAAATCTGGTTTCTCACTGCAAGTATGAGGATGGAATGAGAGACCAAAGAAGACTGAGGGCATGGAGAAGGGTCTGGCAGAGAAAGGGCAGGTGGAAGGTAGAGCTCCTTCAAGTGACAGATATTGATTGGGCTGAGTCTACCTGTGAGTTTAAAGTATACATGACACATTTGTAGTGTTCTCTAGCTGCTTAGTTCAAAGACTGTGATGGGGAAAATACTTGTTCTTTTGATGTCTATGAATCAAAGTATAAACTCTGTGCCAAAATAATTTAATGTCTGTGCTTTTTTTCTTAAAATTATTAGTTTCAAAAACTGAAAATCTATGAAATAGCTGAAAAACATGCAAACATTACCTTAAAAGCCAAGCCAAATATTTCTTCTTTAAAAAAATTTAAGAACCGTACAGAAATGTAAATTATATGGATATATTTTTTCCTTTATAACCTAAATTTGGGAAACCTCAGAGGTAATCTTTAGAAACCTTTGATAACAAAAAACCAAAAGATATTAATTGCATGTAAAGGGAATTTTCCGAACATAGTTGAATCAGCCTGAGGAAAAAAATACAGAGCAAAACACTTACACTTTAGCATAATTTTACCTAAGTTACATAAGCAATGCAACTTCACTACTGCTGCTGATACAAAATAAAGACGAAATTGTGAACATTTCTAAGTAAGATTTTGTGAAACATTCTTTTGGGGACTCATTGAGAACTAGGTTTTTGAAACTAAGTTTTTAAAAAAGAAAAGATCAAACGTAGTTAATTATGCCATCCTGATCCCTTGCTTCAAATTCAGTGTGAAGTATCATGAAATGCTAAGAGTTGACAGTATAAAAATTTTACCTTCATAATGAATAATGCAAGAAACAATTAGAGGACTACAGAAAAAGGACAACACTTCCGGAAGCTGATGGACAACTAGAAAACAAATTTGAGGTTTGAGTATTCGGTAGGATCACACAAATAATCTGTAGGAGGAGACAATCAAACTAATCTAACTATATGAAAAAATGTTAGAACCCTGAATTAAGAGTTTACCTGAGGCAACTATTTCCCTATGGACAGGGCTGTTTGGACCTGACCCTCACATTTTATTTCTCCATCTCTCTTTTGTTTCACATTAGTTGAATGAAATTATCATTTCCCCAAGGCAGAGTCCTCCTGTGATTTGTTAGGCTGGTTTATAATAATGAGTCCATGTGTGGAAGGCAAGAGTGACAGTCTGTTTGCCTATAGCTAACTATGTGAGGTTTGAGAAGGCCCAAAATTGGACCCTGGAGAAACAAGTCTGTTCTCTGTTTATACCCACCCTCTTTGGCTAAAATAGGCATGTGTCTGTGCAGAGAAATGGTGTCACAGTGGAATCTTGGAATTTCCAGAATTAGGAAAAGGACTTCAAAGAATGACAAGATATGCAGAAATAAGGTTTTCAGGTGGAAACCAGTTTAAAAGGAAAAAGAAATGCTTTCCAGGTGCTTCTTTTGAGCAGAATCCAGTTATCTTTAACATCTCTCAGAGAAGTCATCAAAAATAAAGAAACAAAAACTCTGCAGTAGAACACTTGGAATTACGTAATTAAAAGAAAAGTACCAACTCCCTAAATCTTGATTTTAGATACTAAAAAGATGGGTGGCTCATCATTGAGATTTTACCTTAGCTAAGGTATTTTCAGTTCTTTCTAAAAAGGACAGTTTCTGACAAAAGTAACCCACTCCAAATGACATCTGTAGAGGAGAAAATTCACCCTGGGGTGAAGCACACTCCTGTAAGTAATTTCCCCTGTGGAACCTTCAGGGCATCCCTTTTAATGGCCACATCAAAATTACTTCTAAAGCCACATACAGAAGCTAAAAGACACTTCTGCCCCCCACTCCATAAGCTGCAGTTTAATTTTACTGACAAATTGAACTTTTAAAATGTTTCCCTGTTTATACTTATCCCTAGGCATTCATAAATGACAAATGTGTGCTTAGGGACAATTACTTTGTTCCACAGGGAAACCTGTATGGCTTTTCTCTCTCATCTATCCAGTTGGATCGTCTTTCCAATCTGATGATCTTGAGGTACAGAAAGTGGGCATGGGCCTGGGATGCAGGCCTAACTGCTACATGGGGGAGATGCAATAAAAAATAAAATAGCCCTCTAGTAAATCTCATGCTTCCAAGGCAATTACTTCATGTTAGTCAATATTTCTAATGAGAATTATAACCACAGCAAACAGATCACTGTAGGTATCAATGGCCGAAGAACTTTAACCACTTTCTGAAGGAGGAGAATGTCCCTAAATCCTTACTAGTCTGAAGGGACACTATAGGTACAGATGATATTCAAATTAAATTATGCAGATGCCTGAACATAATTACGAGTTCCCAAAGTGTGAGCATCATGTGTGCTAGGTGAAGATTTCACCACCTCTTCTCAGCATTTAACTACAACAGGAACACGCTCAACCAACAGTTGACTTGAAATAGTAATAGTTTCTTGGTGAAATTAGTTAGCAAACTTATTAGATGAGAAATCAAACGATGACTCGTATCTTATTCGTTTTAACCATCTGAAAGTATGCCAAAAAGAATAAAGTTATTTCTCAAAATTCATCACCACAAAAGGAGAAGCTATCTTTTCACACCTCTTTAAAGAGCAAATCAAATCCAGTACAATTTGTAACATCTAAAGTAATGTTCTTTTATATGATGTACAAAATTTTATTTTGACAAACTATTTTAACAAGGTTTTAATATGTATCAACGAATCTGGGAAGAGATCACTAAAAAGAGAGTCAGTGTATCCATCACTGAACAAAAGTTTCAATACATAAACACGTATTTGCAAACTCAGGGTCGAAGACTTAGAATCTTATCAAGAGATCCCATAAAATCGAATAGCAAATTAAATAAACAGCGAATGAAGAAAAATCTGCCAAATGCTGTTTTTCAATTCACTTACTGTCAAGCCAAAATCTTGTCGCTTTGATGAAAAGAATATATTTTTAAAAAAATTGTTGCTACATCTGCTCCGTGGTCCTATGCAGTAACACATGTTCTCTCTCCCTCACACACACACTCTCTCTCTCCCTGACAGGGATTCCCAGGACACCGGTGGGGCCTCTTTTAGGCCCCTTAAGTGTTAACAGCAGAGGCCTGGCTGAGACCAGGCGTCTGGGCCGATTTAAATGCCCTGGCCTTCAGAGGACTGCGGCGAGCACAGCCATAAAACCAGGGGACGTTACCGAACCCCCGAGCGTCTGATGCCCCCCACCCCCCAACCACACAGAACTTCACTCACACAATTAAGGCTGGGAGATGGCATTCCACTTAACTGTCAGACTCGGAGCGGTGGCAGCCCCGCAGCCACAAAGAGATGCCTTAAATGAGAAGAACATGTTTCTACACCGCATTTGTGAAAGTTTGGCTCGGAGCTACGCGCTGATTAATATCAGATCTCCTTCACTCGCCTCGCCACAATCTTGTCACATCTGGCTGACAAATCCTGAGGAACTCCGGCAAAGCCAGGCGGCGGCGGGGCTCCGGGTCTGGGCGGCGGCTCCGGAGGAGCAGCGGGAGACCCCGCAGCGGCCTCCTCCTTCTCCGCCCGCGGCCCCCAGCCTCGCCGCCGCCGCCCGGCTCCCAGCACGGAACCGACGGGGCGCTCCCGAGACGGGCGAGCCACGCGCTCGCAGGTCCCAAGGCCAGGCTGGGCGGGACTGTTAAGGGAGCTCGAAGTCGGGGGCCGGGGGCTTCCCGTCCCGGCGCTTCCCATGCAAACCCCTGAAGGAAGCGGCAGGCGCAGCCGCGGGCTCCGCAGCCCAGGCCCACTTCCTGTCACTCCAGAAAAACCTCGGGGCGGCGGACGCGGCTCGGCCCGGCTTCCAGCCCAGAGCCCAAGCGCCTTAGCCCCGTCCCAGCGCTTCCTGAAAGACGGGCCACCTCGCGCGGAGCCGCGACAAGGACTCCAGGGTCCGCAGTGAAGCTGGTCAAATCTGCCCCGCACACGGTCAACGCTCGGTCTATGTCCCGGAAGCTTTCGGACCGGACCTGTCTAAATAGCGATTTTCAGTCGTGGGTTTTTTGTTCTTGTGGGTTTGTTTTGTTTTTTGTTGTTGTTGTTGCTGTACAAAAGATTTGTCCCGCAGTGGACGGGAGCCTCCTCACGGCCACCCGCCCGTCTCCGCAATTCTCCTCAGAGTGACCGGAGGCTGCCGCGCGCCCCGTTCTCCAGAGAAACAATCCCCGGAGAGAAAGACGGCCAGTGTGAAATATCAGCTGTTTCACAAATTCTGAGGTAAAAGAAAAAAAAAAAAAAAGAAGAAGGGGTCGACCCCCACAGGTGGAAACAGCAAGTCCTAACGTCCTGGGCTGAAGTCTGTCTGGGGTGCGGGCGGCAGAGAGTGGCGTGTAGGGTACCCGCCGAGTGCCGCCGCCGATTTCCACAGGCTGGCCCGCCGGCACCTCCGACGCGCCCGCTGATCCGGCGCGGAGACCGTTTGGCAGCTCCGGGACGTCGGGCAGGGACGGGTCCCAGAGCCCCAACCCCCCCCCCCCCGCCTCCGGGCCGGAGACCACGGTCCCTCCCGCCGCGCCTCGGGGCCGCGCTGCCGCGCAGGTAGCCAGCTGGCCCTCGGGAGGTGGCCCTCGGGTACCCACGGGAGCCGGAGCCCAGCGGCGTCCCGGGCCGCCTGCCCCGCGCACAGAGAATCCCCGCGCCCGCAGAGGGCGCCGCGCTTACCTCGGCCATCCTGCGACCGCTGCGGTGCCGGGGCTGCCGGCGCGTCTCCCGGGCCCGGGCCGCCCCGCGTCCGCCCCGGCTCGGCGGGCGCCGCCGCATCCACGCTCCGGCCGTCGGGGCGCGACCCGGCGAAGTGGGCGGCTCCCCAAGCGCCCAGGCTGCGCAGCACGATGGCCGCCCCCGCCGCGCACCGCGTGTGCCCGCACGCCCGCCCCCTGCGCCCCGGGGACGCCCCTCCGCCCCTCCCCCTCCCCCTCCGCCCACCGCGCGGTCGCCCCACGCCGCGGGCGCTGCTTCGCCGCCCGGGAGGCCGCCTCCCGCCCCGGGACCGGATAACGCCCTAAATCAGCGCAGCTGAGGCGAGGCCGTGGCCCCCGCAGACCGCGGAGACCTCGCCGGCGGCCGGCGCGGAGGTGTCTGCCCCCGCCGGGCTTGAAGGCACTTGTTGGTAAAAGACACAGACGTGTCGGTGTTTGCCTCTCCCGGGGAAGGGCGAAACGCTCTGAAGTTCTCTGGCGCTCTTCTCAGGAGATGATTCGGCCTCCCCTCCTACCCTGGGGCGCCCTCGGGGTCTCACTGCCGCCGAGGAAGAAGGCAGCGCCGCCCTCGCCTGCAGAAACCTCATTCCCGAGAAAGTGCGGGACGAGCGTCTTGGGATGTGGAAGAAGGGGGTCGCCAGGAGGTTTTCTTAAGAACTCAAAACAAGCCCCCCCCCCCCCACCGCGCGCGCGCACACACACACACACACACACACACACCCACACCCCTTCCCTTGGGTGGTCTGAAGAGTCAAAGTCCCAGCTTGACCACTTTCCCAGGACAAATGGCTTTGCTCTCTGGGCCTCAGTGGCTTCAGTTGTAAAGTGGGATTAAGTTTTTCGCGTCTTATTGGATGCTAGGGACGGAATGAAATGTGCCCTGGAGCAGCCAACTGGAGGTGGTGGCCCCGAGAGCAGACGCGGAGGGGCTGAGGCCGCAAGATCCTGGAGCCCAGGAGCTGACGGAGATCGCCCACAGCTGCTGCAGCAGCGCCCGGATTTCTGCTGCCCCGGGGCAGGGCAAGCCTCTCCCAACCTCTTCAGCTCCTTAAAAGGAGTCTGTAAAGGCTAGACTGGGGGGGGCGGCGGGGGTCCTGCTTCCTCTTCCCTCAGTTTCTTCCACCTGCCTTGCTGCTGGTGGGGATCCTTGAAAAGGAAACAAAGCTCTTCCTTCCCTCTCTGAGAGGAAAAGGAAGATGAAGTGAGTTGCCCTCAGCCACCCAGAGTGTGCCTGGTTGTGGCTATGGAAGGCACAGGCAGGTGGAAGGCTTCTGAGGGGAAGAGAAGGGAAAGGAGGGAACAGGGTGTAAGAGGAAGAATGTGTGGGTGTCTGGGCGTCCTGGGGTCCAGCGGGTCCTTCTGCCTCTCCTGGGGTGGACACACAGGTGAGTGTCCTGGGCCTGATGTGTGGCGCCTTTCCTTGTAGGCTTGAAGTCTCCTGGCCTCACGTGATGGACCTTGCCGTGGGGGGAGATTTTTTTTTTTTTTTTTTTTTTTTTTTTTACGTGGCTGACTTCATGATGTAGCTTTGCTAGATTGATTCCGCATCTAAACTGCTTACCTCTCATTCCTCCGTGCCCCCGTATTGAGGCCTTTCTTCTAACACCTCCTTCTCTGTTTGTTGTAACACAGTGCATCTTTGAAGGACTTTCTGGAATGTCACCACATCTCAGAAACCTTCCCTGATCCACCAAGCCTCCACTCGATGTGCTTTTGCCCTGTTGTGACCCCCAGGCACTTTTTTCTGCTTCTTTCATCGTGCCAGTAGCATTCTGTAGCCTGGTTGTGATGTGTGCTTGTCTTAATTCCTTTGGTCGTTACTCATCTTAGTGGCTTCTGTGCTATGAGATACGGTAGCAGATAAACCTCTGGTTTTGCAGTCATAGTGACCCGGGGATAGCTCATTCCTAGCAACTGGAAACTGGCTGAGGAAGTCAGCCTTCTTGGCCCCTCTTTTCTTCTCTATAAAAGCAGATATGAAAGCCTGTCTCAGGCCAGATTGGTAGGACTAAATAAAATAGTCTCTGTTCTGCAAACCCTCTCCCCCTTTCCTTTCTGCTGCATCTAAAACCAATTTTTGGATTAACTTAAATTTGTTACCTACAATAATATTGTAACCAAGAGAGATCCTTGATTACAATATTACTGAATGCCACCTATGCCTATTATAAATACACCACAATGTCTATGTCCCAGGCGGTGGCCCACTTAAATAACTTTAATCTGTCCAGTTGAAAGTTTTGGTCATTATCTTATATTAATTGCAACTAAATTATATGTGTTTTAGTAAAACTTTCTGCTAGCAACAAATAGCAGAATCAACTGTGTAACTCTATTCCTGGCTACAAACACAAGAAGGATTCTGGCAGTACATAATTTGAAAACATGAAAACAAGCTGCCTCTTCCAACATGTACCGTTGGGATCGACAGATACATTTTTTTCAAATGTAACAATTTGGACCGACATTTAGGGAATCAGTAGGTCGAGATAAAAATTACTAATTAATCTTTTGCAGTTTCATTTTAAATCATGTACCTGATAGTACCATGTGACCTCTGAAATCAGTCCTCAAATTTATTTCTCAGGTCTGATGGGCTTCTCTGCCATTCCTTGGAAATGTAAGTAGAAACAGGAACAGAGAAACCACCTGTACCTGTAGACAGGATTGTGGTACTGGCTGGGTAAAGACTACCCAGACCATCTTCCTGTTTTCCTGCTGGTTACCAGTGGGGTCTGGTATGGCCTTTCCCTCCTCTAGACCTCACCTTTTTCATCTGGCAAATGAGAGCATCTCTGAGAGCCCATCCTGCTCTTGCAAAGTCCTCACATTTTGCTTCTATGTTTCAACCTTGCCATTTTCTTTTGTGGCAAGTTCCTTGTCTTGGCAAGTGATAAAAACAGATTGTCTTCCCTAACTTTACATTATCAAGTACTATAAGAAACTTTATTAAAATTGGAAAGATTGAGAAGATACAAAATAATGAAATCTTTGTGACCTGATGATAAGGAGGTAAGAATCAGCTCTTCTGAGATGCAGGGCTTGATTGGGTTGCTGTGTCTCTGACTGAGGCATTTCCCAGAGTGAATGTGTTGTCACTCTCCATCCTGAGAATCAATGACAAATGCTGAGGGGCTGGGCAGGCTGAGTCAGGGGGAAGTGGGGAGGTGGGGGGCCATGTGAACCCAGAGCCAGTGCCTATCTGAAGTGGGCAGTAGTTAACTCTACTTGTCATCAGCCAGGAATGTGGGCTCAGTTTTGCCAGATTTCTTGCGTTTTCAAGAGAAACTGTAAATGTTCTGATGTTTAAAAGTTGGCAACCAATTCAAATTTTTGATAAATACAGTATGAGTCAAAGAAAATGTTTGCGAGCTGAATCTGGCCAATGTGCTATTCATTTCCACACTCTGCTATATCGTGATGTCTTCTTGAGGCCTGGGATTGTAGCACATAATAGACGTGCAATAAATATTTGTAGTGTGAACATCACTCCTGATGGAGAACAGCTTATAACCTCCCTAAGTTTTAAATGGAATTCTCGAAAAACACACTGAGATTAGACACAACCTTTTGTGTTGGATCTGAAGTCCGCAAATGGGCAGGTAAACCTTTCTAATATTTACACCCTAGAAGACCCCCGCTGGTTGTCAATAAATAATTCTGTTAAATACAGAATAGCCTCTTCTTAGGAAACTAAATCTCACAAGCAGTTTTTCCCCAGTGGGGACAGATGAGCTTGAAAAAAATTTTAAAGAATATTTTTAATCATGGAAATCGTATTAGAAAAAAAAGCACCTTTTAGCTGTAGAGGTTTGGGCACTAACAGTGGGAACATCGTGATACTACAGCAGGTCAGGCAAGCAGGTAATCTGCCTAAGGAGGTAGCCGCCTCTCACTTGAGCCCACCAGCGGCCTGGAGGAGGAGCCAGCCCTGGGGCTGTTGGCAGAAAGACAGGGTGAGGGCCAAAGGGTCAGGGCAGGCCTTTTGAAATAGCAGGGTGGGCAGAGAGCAGTGGCCCTGTCGGTGGCCTTCTGTGGTGTCCTCTCCTGAGTCCACATTCCTCTGAGGTGTCAGGAAACAGCAGGAGGCAAGAGTCACATTTGTGCCGTCACCTCCCGGCCCAGAGACGTACACCTGGTGGCGGCAGGTCTGGGCACATCTGCAGCTTGGCTCGGTGTTAGAGCCTGACTAAGCAGCACTTGGGCCAAACTGGCCCCCCCACGCAGCTGTCTGCTGGGGGACAGGCTGGTCTGCCACAAACCTGGCACAGGTGTCACAATTTCCCCTCTTCAGCTCCAGGGCTGCTCCCTTTTGAGGGAGAGGACATGAGGCCATCCCAAATGTGGCCCAGGGTTTTGGTGGCAAAAGATTGTTCCTGTTCCTCAATTTCTCACACAAGGCCTGGTGTTGAAGGGAGCAAAATACCCTGCAGGTCGTGCTACACAGAGGCGAATGCACTGTGCCTGGCATTTTGGGTTTTGCCAAAGATTGCCAAATCTCAAGGGGGTGGTGGAAGTTGGTGTCAGCGAGGAAGTGATAAATACAATAGTAAATTCCAAAGTGAAAACAAACCCAGGCCTGATTCGTAATTACTGCTTGCCTGAATGTGGCTGCCAGTGATGCAACTTGTGAGCCTCAGTGGCATCTTCTGCAACCAGAAAATTCTCATTTCTGAAACAGACGAAGGCTTATAATGATTTTTTCAAGTGGAATGCTTGGAGCAAATATTGAAAGTTTGGCTACCATTGTTTTGGTATGTCTGGGGTGTGTGAAGTTAGCTTCTCATTTAGGCTGTTGTCCATGGCCTTTAAACAGTCAGCAACAGTCACAAGAAGGCAATGGCTTGCCTTCCAGACAACTCATTCTTTCATCACCAAGGCAGTGGGAAGAAAATACCACAGGTTAACTTATCCCTGGACACTTTGTTTAGTAATAAGTTTGTCCAATCTAAGTTCTGTGGGCCACATGTGGTCCAGGACAGCTTTGAATGCAGCCCAACATTCAAAGTTTAAATTCTTAAACTTTCTTAAAACATTACGAGTTTTTTTGTTTTTTGTTTTGTTTTGGTTTCTGCTCATCAGCTATCATTGGTGTTAGTGTATTTGATGTGTGGCCCAAGACAATTCTTCTTCCAATGTGGTCCAGGGAAGCCAAAAGATTGGACATCCCTGATTTAGTACTACACATGTGGAAGAAATACTTAGTTGTTGAAAATCCCTTAAACTAGGCACTTTACAGATTGAGTTGGTGAATTTGGGGTTAGTTTCATGAGGACAGGACAGGTCCTGCTTGGATGGGTTTTGGGAGGCTGGTGAACATATATCAGAAAACTTTTAAAGTTCATTATGCCCTGGAACAAGGTGTTTTCTGCAGATTTAATGATCCATTATCCAAGGTGAAGGAGGATATATTTGGTTAGGTCATATTGCTTTTGGAAACTGAGGATAAAAGGGTTAGGGAAGATGGGTATGGGACAAATTTTGAATCATTCTCACTCACTGATATCAAATGGTAAAAACATTTTTAGGGGGATAATTTTTGTATATTCTAAAGGGAAGAGAGAACTCTGCAAAAAAAATTTGAGTTACCCATTTTGTTGTTTTTGAAAAAGTAAAACCACTTTAAATGTCTGACTTAGAAATTTTATAGAAAACAGATTCCCCTTTATAGAGTTTATGTCTGATATTGAATAAAAAAATTAATTAGCAATCCAGGCTGTGCATGAAAAAAGATTATAGCAGGCAGTATGATGTGTGACTGGCCTCTTCACCCTTCCTTTCATTCCTTCTCCACAGTGTATTAGCTATGTTCTCTGGGTAATCAACCCCAGTCCCAGAGGTGATTGGCTCAGGTGACCCATGCCTAAACCAATCAGCACCAAGGTATTTTCCTGGGCACAGGAATTGGTTCCAGGTCGTCCAATCAGCTTAAAGCTCAGAACTTTTGTTTGATGGGCATGAAATGCCGAGTTCTTTTTTTCCCATGGGGGGTGAAGAAGGATAACATGTAATCCCTGTTGTTCCTGGCATCTTGTGAATAATAAAGGGAAATCGGGCTGGGAATAGAGCTGACATGTGGAGATGAGAGCTGAGAGAATTGTAGAGAAATTCAGCTGGAGCTCTGATTCACGCCTGAAGCCTTTGGGCTTCATGGATCTGTGAAAAATTAAATCACTTTTGTCACTTAAGCCAGTTTGAGATGGGTTTTTTTTTATTTTTAAGAGAAAGCTTCTCAACTGATAGGAAACTTACCTTCAGTTTTACTGGAAGATTATTCTGGATGAAGGATAAGTGAAATACCAACTGTTCTCTGTCATAACAGTCTTTGTTCATTATTTGCACTTTTAGATGACATTGGTGATGGAGGATTAGGAGAGAACCTCCTGACACAGACCTTCAATCCACAAACCCTGGGTCAAGTGAAGAGATTTTTCCAATCAAAGTACATTGATGCTGTAATCATTAGTTTTTTCCTTACTATTAAGTAAAATATTTTCCAGAAATGCATTGACCACATACTTTGATTTTTTAATAACATTTTCTTCATTGGATTATGAAATTTAGGAGGTTAGGGACTGTGTTTTTTTTTTTGTTTTTTTGTTTTTTCCAAGACAGAGTCTTGCTCTGTCACCCAGGCTGGAGTGCAGTGGTGCGATCTGGGCTCCCTGCAACCTCTGCATCCCAGGTTCAAGTAATTCTGCCTCAGCCTCCGGAGTAGCTGGTATTACAGGCGCCCAGCACCACACCCGGCTAATTTTTGTGTTTTTAGTATAGATGGGGTTTCACCATGTTGGCCAGGCTGGTCTTGAACTCCTGACCTCATGATCTGCCCACCTCGGCCTCCCAGAGTGCTGGGTGCTGGGATTACAGGCATAAGCCACCGCACCCGGCCTTTTTTTTTGAGACAGAGTCTTGCTCTGTCACCCAGGCTGGAGTGCAGTGGTGTGATCTTGGCTTACTGCAACCTCTGCCTCCTGGGTTCAAGCGATTCTCATGCCTCAGCCTCCCATGTAGCTGAGATTACAGGTGTGTGCCACCACACTCAGCTAATTTTTGTGTTTTTAGTAGAAGTGGGGTTTCACCCTGTTGCCCAGGCTGGTCTTTAACTCCTGGCCTCAAGTGATCTGCCTGCCTCGGCCTCCCAAAGTGCTGGGATTATAGGCATGAGCCACCACACCTGGCCCAGGACTGCTGATTTTTGCTGTATCTAGCACAGTGCTCTTCTGTACACTGTAGGTGCTTCTTAAATGTGGGCTTTACCTATACATTTATAAATGAAGAGATTTAAACACATATTCCTGACTTGTAGCTCATTAAAAGTACCTTCTTGTAAATGGAGTAATAGAAGACTTCTAAAAATGTAATTGCTAACTGTGCTTGGAAATCTACTTTGTCAAACTGTGGCTTCTACACCTTGTCTCCAACACCAAATCAGTTTTGATACTGATGTTTCCCAGAGGTGTGGCTTTTAATCCTCAAATTACAGCACAAGTTTTAACAGGCCAGTTTTGTCTGTCACCAGGAGTTTAGTAATTAACAAAATGCTCCATCTCTAATGGTTTATCAAAAGGCCAGTAAGCAAGTAAGAGACATTATACAGGAAACAGACTTGGTATGCTCATTGAGAGAATTCATTTAAGGAGCACTCCAATTACATGCTATGTTTAATTTGAGTCCAGTTGCTGAAGCTCAAGGTAAGACTTGCAAAGGGAGGTCTGAAGCAAGCCCTGACCATGGATCCTACATATGAACAAAATTGAGGGTCCTTCTGAACGTCCATTCTAGGAATCACATACCTTGGAGTCATTTTCACAGCCATGGATGTTTTGCAACAGGCTTTGCTACAAACACTTTAATAAAAGTTAGTGGTTTTTCTTGGGAGTCCAGGACAGGCGTATAACAACCACTGAGTAACCTGCAAGTAATGTCCATGGTGACAATTCTGCTTTGTTCTGTGGGAGTGTAAGTAGCTGAATCAGGACACAGATCGCTCTCCGTGAGTGTTGGGAAAGGAAGGTCTGCACACTCAAAGCAGGGAGTGTTCTCTTTATCTGAGGTGGCTGCCAAGTCTTAAATACTAAAACATGTAGGTGTACTTGAGTAAAGAGAAGGCACTGACATTTCAAAGATAACTTGATAGAAGGCAAGAAAGAAGAGGAACTGGGTTATTTGGCAGAAATATAAGTTTCCCCCGGAAAGGTCACCTTTTTTAGGACCTTGGTGTCCTGAGATTCTGACAGAGGGTTGGACACATCCTCAGGCTGATGTTTGTGCAGAGCAGGCTTTCTGCCTGAACCTCTCCTCTCACTTTCCTTCATCAGGACACCCCTAATGGATTGCAGATGTCGTATTTGGTTAGAAGCACGTTTCAGATACATCTGCCCTTCTTGCTTTTATGCAAAAAACACCTGTAAATCTTTATCTTTGGTTGGATTTACCACACATTGGAAGCTTTGAAATTTTGGTCCAGTGGGAAAGAGAAGCATGTCACCACCTTCCTCCTTAAGTTGAATTCCATAACTGACAATAGCCTTTGGGGGAGATGTTTCCATTTTTCTTTAAGGATAGTAGTTGGTAAGGTTTTAAAAGCCTCTGTCCTATTCAGCTGAAAGTTCATTAATTTCTTTAATCCTAGGGAGTCTGGAAAAATCCATAGTGACTATGGGTAGATAGCTGATATGTGTGTCTGTGTGTGTGTGTGTGTTTGTGTTTCTTCCCGATTTTCTGAGTCTTAAAATGAGACCACAGTACCAGAAGAGGAGGGAACAATGAGATGTTGGCAAACTGGCTAGAATAACACTACAGGACCAGATTCCTTGGATGTGCCTTGAAAAGACATGTGGTGTATTTCCAATAAGTAAATCCCTCTAGGCCTCAAGGAACATTTTCACCACTCCCTTTATTCATTCAGCTGTATTCATTCAAAGATATTTCATCCCATCAACCAAACAATGACAAATGCCACTTAAATGGTTGTGAGATAATAAAATAATGAGCTGCCTCTGGGAATGTTGAGAAGGACTTCCACATTGGGTATGGTTTTGTCAGGAAGTAGGAAGCCTTGGCTAGGCGTACACTAGCTTTGGTGACTGAGCAATACATTTACCCTTTTGGGGGCCTCAGTTTTCTCATCTGTAAAATGAGGGAGATGAATTAAAGTTATTTGTTTATTCCACAAATTATTACTAATATTGACCAGCATCTTTTTTTTCTTTTTTTTTTTTTTTGAGATGGAGTCTCACTCTGTCATGCAGGCTGGAGTGCGGTGGCACAATCTCAGCTCACTGCAAGCTCCGCCTCCTGGGTTCACACCATTCTCCTGCCTCAGCCTCCCAAGTAGCTGGGACTACAGGCGCCCGCCACCACGCCCAGCTAATTTTTGTATTTTTAGTAGAGACGGGGTTTCACCATGTTAGCCAGGATGGTCTCCATCTCCTGACCTCATGATCTGCTCACCTCAGCCTCCCAAAGCACTGGGATTACAGGCATAAGCCACCATGCCAGGACTTTTTTTTTTTTTTTTTTTTTTTCTAAACGTAGTCTTCCTCTGTTGTCCAGGCTGGAGTGCAGTGGCACAATCGCGGCTCACTGTAGCCTCCACCTCCCAGATTCAAGTGATTCTTGTGCCTCAGCCTCCCAAGTAGCTGGGACTACAGGTGTGTACCACCATGCCGGTTAATTTTTGTATTTTTATTTTTATTTATTTATTTTTTGAGATGGAGTCTCCCTCTGTCGCCCAGGCTGGAGTGTGGTGGCACAATCTTGGCTCACTGCAACCTCGCCTCCCAGGTTCAAGCGATTCTCCTGCCTCAGCCTCTCGTGTAGCTGGGGCTACAGGTGTGCTCCACCATGCTGGGCTAATTTCTTTGTATTTTTTAGTAGAAATGGGGTTTCACCATGTTGGCCAGGCTGGTCTCGAACTCCTGACCTCAAGTGATTAGTCCACCTCGGCCTCCCAAAGTGCTGGGATTACAGGCATGAGCCACCTCGCCTGGCCTAATATTGAGTATCTTCTGTGTGCACTGTACTTGCATCTGAGGATACAATGGACCCAGTCCTTGTACTCATGAGCAGCCCTTCAGCAGCACTATCACTTCCTGGTTACTTTCCATCATTCACTGCAGTCATTGAGAATTGGCTTAGAACACTCAACCCCCTTCAACCTTTATTAATTCCTGAATTTTTTTTTTTAACAACATTCATTTTTGTTTGTTTAGAGGTGGAGTCTTGCTAAGTTGCCCAGGCTGGATTTGAACTCCTGCACTCAATGCCTAGAGGGATTTACTTATTGGAAATACACCGCATGTCTTTTCAAGGCACGTCCAAGGAAGCTGGTCCTGTAGTGTTATTCTAGCCAGTTTGCCAACATCTCATTGTTCTCTCCTCATCTGGGGCTGTGGTCTCATCTTCCTGCCCCTCAGCCTCTTGAATATCTGGGACTACAGGCATGTGCCACTGCACCCAATTCCTGGATTTTCTATCAAATTACCCTTGCCAATAACCCATGATTCCTGGCACCATTATCCTTCTGCAGCACCCACCAACCAAATTCTAAACCTGGATCAATGCTGTAATCAGGCTTTTCAGCCTCAACATGCACACTTGAGTATTGATGGAGAAGCAAAATGATGGCAGAATTGGTGTTACCACAAATTCCAAGTCTTTACCCCAGGGCTACATTTCCGTGAACAACTCCCTTTTCTGTTCCCCTCAGTGATTAAACTGAAATACATACATAACCCATTTTAAATCTCTCTTCCACCAGGCTCAGAGGATGGTGTTCATCCCCCTCTCCCATCCACCATACCTTTTGGAACCCTTTTAGTAATAGCCTGTCTTTATTGTGCATTCAGCATCTCCCTTTCAATTAGTTCCTTAGCCTACAAACATTTTAAATTCTAAAATACCCTTATATAGTGGACAATTAAAAGGATAAACAACCACCCCCCTGCAATTCATCCCTTGTGTTCCTTCCTGTGTAGACTCTAGCCATGATCATGTAATTTGCTTTGGCTAATGGTCATTAGCAGGTATGCTGCAAGTAGAGGCTTAGTAATTGCTTGCACACTGAGCTTATCTCTCCTGGATTATTCCCTTTGGAGCCCAGCCACCATGCTGTGAGAGGTCCAGGCTGTCCTGATGGAGAGAACGGCCATGTGGAATCGGCTCCAGAGCGTGAGAGACCACTTTGAGAGGAAGGTTCTGAGAGCACATGGAGAGAAACCTCGAGTCCCTACTAGCCCAAACAGTTGGCCTACCAGCTAAAGGTAGTCTGAATAGTGACCAAAGGAGAGACCAGAAGAAAAACTACTTAGTTAATTGATTGGATTCTGAGAAATAATAAATCTTTGTTTTAAAAAGTCATATGTTTCAGGGTGGTTTGCTGGGCAGAAGCAGATAACTGAAGCAATCCTAAAAATAAGGAACAACATTCCTTTAACCTCACTCTCTATCTCTTCTTGGCTAAGGTTCTGGAAATAGTCTATATCCTTTTTTTTTTTTTTTAAATGGAGTCTCTGTCTGTCACCCTGGCTGGAGTGCAATGGCACCATCTCGGCTCACTGCAACCTCCATTTCCTGGGTTCAAGCAATTTTCCTGCCTCAGCCTCCCAAGTAGCTTGGACTACAGGCGCACTCCACCACACCCGGCTAATTTTTGTATTTTTAGTAGAGACGTGGGGGGGAGCGGGGTCTCACCATGTTGCCCAGGCTGGTCTCGAACTCCTGACCTCAAGTGATCTGCCAGCCTCGGCCTCCCAAAGTGCTGGGATTACAGCCGTGAGCCACCACGCCCAGCCTGGAAGTAGTCTATCCATGATGCCTGGATTCCCCAATTTCTAATCTAATAGGCGTTCTTCAGCTGTTTGCACTGCCCCGCTCTGCTGTACTAGTCTCTGGGGACTTCTTCCCTGATTTCCATGACTCCTAGCCTCCTGATTCTCCTCATTTCTCTCTCACTGGACATTTTCCATTACCTTAATGGCCTCCTCTTCCTCCACTTGCTCTTTTCGTGTTCCTCAGGCTCAGGTTCTATCTTCAGCTACCTTTTTCTTTTTTTAAAAAATGCTTCATACGCTGTCTTGGTGATCTCATTTGTTGTATGATTTCAACCATAACTGATGATCCATAAATCTAGGTGCTGGGCATTGGTTTAGATCCTATGAGTACAGTATGAAAAATAGGCACAGTCCTAGGCCTATAGTCAGTGAACACTTAATAGTTCTCTGTAAGCACTAAACAATCTCTTGCCTCCATGCTTTTACTGCTATCTCCTCTACTGGCAATAGCCTCACCTGCTGAGGTGGAACAATGCTCCCTGCACTTCCCTTTTAGCTAATTCCTGTTCCTCCTTTAAACTTGGTTCAAACACACTGTTCTCTGAGAAGTCTTTGCTAATAGACCCCTGTTTTATCTTTCCTTCATGGGCTACGTGACTCCAGTCCATGGCTGTACTCTGAGTAGATTTCATTTGCGTTTAACTATTTTAATTGTTCTTTTATGTGTCCCCCTCTCCAATAGAATCTGAACTCCTTGAGGGCAAGGACCATATCTTACTAATTTGTTATTTCCCAGGGTTTAACATAGTGCTCAGTGTATCATCTGTGCCCAATAATAGTTGTTCAAGAAAAGATTGTTCAAAGACTGAATTGTAGACTTTCTTTCTAATGTCCTGTGGAATTCTATCCTACTTGAGGTTTTCGTATCTGTATTTATAAGTGAAATTGGTCTATAATCAAGTCAAAGAAGCCTGGAGTCCACTGACATGTTTAATTTGTTGTTTAATTTGTAAAATCATTTGGCATCTCCCATTTTCCCAATGCTATGGCAAAGTTTTTAAAACATGGAAATCATCTTTCTCTAAGATTTGACAGCACTCACCTGGATTCCTGATACTGGTAGTGGGGATAGAGTGTTTTTAACTTTTTTTTAATAGTTTTTTTTTTATTTGTTTTCCTCTATTACACTTTTCCAAATTTTCTGTTTCTTATACTTTCATTATTTTATTTTTAGGGAGAAATGATCACCTAATTGCTATTTTTAAATTCAAAACTCAAAATTCATAATTATATACCAACTTAAAGAGATATTTTAAGGCTGGGCGTGGTGGCTCACACCTGTAATCCCAGCACTTTGGGAGGCCGAGGCAGGCAGATCACAAGGTCAGGAGATCAAGAACATCCTGGATAACACAGTGAAACCCTGTCTCTGCTAAAAATACAAAAGTTAGCTGGGTGTGGTGGCATGTGCCTGTGGTCCCAGCTACTTGGGAGGCTGAGGCAGGAGAATCACTTGAACCCGCGAGGTGGAGGTTGCACTGAGCTGAGATCGCGCCACTGCACTCCAGCCTGGGTGACAGAGTGAGACTCTGTCTCAAAAAAAAAAAAAAAAACATTGTAGCTACTGTTATATCAATTTTCTAAATTCTAATTTTGCTTCCTTCTTTTCTCTTGGATGGGCTACTATATTGCTTGTTTTATTTGTTCTTTCAACAAGTCTGCTTCTTTTATCTTTATTATTTCCCTACTCTTATTTTCTTAGGATTTCTTTTGTGTTCTATTTCTAGAAGTTTAAATTGAATGCTAAGTTATTTTTAAAAAATCACTTCATAAATTCAATTTTGAGTATATCTTTAACCACATTTCCTGTATTTGCTTATGTAATGTTTCCGTAATCATTTTTTCTAAAATATCTTTATTATTATTTTTTTGAACCAGATGTCGTATAAGGCTTTTCAATCTTTTAATGACTTTTTTGTCTTAAGCTTTATGATTTCTCACTTTATTACATATGATCAGAAATTATGACCAATATAATTTCTACTTGTTTGAATTTATTAAGAGAGTCTTATTTAAAAATATAAGTTCTTGTTCATAAAGTAATAAAGTATAATTTATTAATTGTACCTTAAAATTATTTTGTTCATATTCTCTAATTCTTTTTTGGTACGTACTCTATTTAACCTGACACAGCCCAATAACAATGAATTAAAATCTTTCACTGCAGTCATCTGTGTGTGTATGTGTGTGTGTGTTTTATAGTTAGGGCTTAGGAATCTTGGAAGGCTCCCTGGAAGTGGGGTGCTGATATGGACATAATCTAAAACAGGGTGGCTTCCCTGGGCCACATTGGAAGAAGAATTGTCTTGGGCCACACATAAAATACACTTACATTAACGATAGCTGATAAACTAAAAAAAAAAAAAGGCAAAATGTCTCATAATGTTTCAAGAAAATTTATGAATTTGTGTTGGGCCACATTCAAAGCCGTCCTGGCCACTTGTGGGACAAGCTTGGTCTAAAACAAAAGGGGTTAAAAATACTAAGATAGGAAAAGTTACATCGATCAACTTTTCATTTGTCCTGTACTTCCCTCTTGTTGCACTTACTATTCTGTGTTATAATTGCTTGTTTATATTTTCCATCAGATTGAATCAGACTTGTTTACCACAGTTAGCTCAGTGGTCACTCAATAGTTATTTGCTCATCAAATAAGTAAATGTCATTGGATCCTCTTTTTAAAACTAACCTGAGATTCCTTGGTACCTGGCCTAATTGTTTCACTTGCTCTGACTTCAGAGATTTTGGTACTTGTTCTCTCAGTGTTTCTTTTCTATTTTTATGCTGGCATATGCAATATATTCTGTTTACTTTTAGCTATTTGGAAGCCAATCACCATATTGCTAACCTAGTAATAATTTTCTTAAAACATCTTAGACATTTTTCGTTCTGTGCTTAATCAAAGCTGGTATCTTTTGGCTCACTTTCACGGAAAAAAGAAATATTGTGCCCTTCAGGGCTTCCCTCTACTTTTTCTCCCTTTCCCCATTTTTCTAAAATTTAAAATATAATCAGATAATAGGTATTTTAGTTATATGTTGCTGTGTAACAAATTATCCTAAAACTGAGTGGCTTAAAACAACAAACATTTATTATCTCTTGGGATGTGGCTTTGCTGGGTCGTCTGGTCCAGGGTCGCTAGTAAGTCTGCAATCAAGGTGTTGGCTGGGGCTACCGTCTTCTCAAGGCTCAACAAGGAGAGGATTTGCTTCCAAGCTCACTCATGTGGCTGTTGGCAGCGTCAGAAGATCCACTTCCAAGCTCACTCACATGGCTGTTGGCAGGAAGGCATCAGGTTCTGGCTGGCTGTTTGCCAGAGGTATCAGCTTCTTGTTACATGGATCTATCCATGGGGGAGCTCACAACATGGCAGTGCTTAGAGCAAGCAAGAGAGAAAGCAGGAAGAGATACAAAAAGAGAGAGCAAGTGAGAGCGCAAGCAAGAGAGTGCAAGAGATGGTAAGCAAGATGGAAACCAGAATATTTTTGTAACCAAATCTCAGAAGTGACATCCCATCACTTTTGCTGTATTTTATTTGTTAGAAGAGGGTGTAGGTCCAGCCCACCCTGCAGGGGAGATTTCACAAAGGGTGAACATCAGGAGGAAGGAATCACTGGGAGCCATCTCAGATGCTGCGTACCACAGTAGAAAACTTCCTGTCTCTATTCTTTCAAAGTCATTTTCCTTTTATTCCAATATCTGTATTAATTATTTTAGACACCAATTATACTCTTTCCCTGTTACTTGTAAAAACATTATGAGCATTTTATACTTATTTCTGAAACTTAGTATCAGTGACCATCACTATTTCTTTTCAATCATAACTTCCCAACTAATAGTTTAACATTGACAGTTTCAGAAGAGATATATAAGGCGGCAAGATTGATCTTAAATCCTTGTTCACCCTCCCCAAACTCTTACCAACTTACAGGTGTATTTTTATCTCTTGGGTTTAAGAATTCACCAGAATTTATATTAATATTGTTCCCTTTTTATTGCTCTTATCTCAGATACAGTAAGTCCTCTTGATTTCTAATATCAGGATTCCTCCTCCAGACCCCTAATTCTGAAAACTTTGATAATTAAGTCTTAACCATTTGTTTTCTCTTTATCAGGAATGTTTTATCCACAGGTTGGCTATCAGGTCAGTGTCCTGTTCTTCATATCTATTGTCTTCTTTTATTCCTTTTAAAATATTTTATTGACTTATTTTGTGTTTGGCATAACATTCTTGACACTATCATTTATTTGGATGAAAAGATTTTCTGTAGTTTTAATTCTGCTTTTTATGGAGACCCAATTCCAGCTATTATGAATATAATTTTGTTGCATTCTCCTTTTATGCTGACCTGTTCATTGATTGATGTGATGAATTCCTGTATCTCATTGAAATATAAAGCAGGTTTATCTTCAGGTTAACCTACTTTAGGAGGAAAATTTTCCTTTGGGGAGGTCTTACATATTCTTTAATGCTGCAAAATTTTTTCATATATCCCATGCTCCCTTTTCCTTTGCATATTTTTTTTTCTAAAAGCCTTTACTGTATTTGTCTGGAAGACTTGAGGGACTGGATTGTTGGGAAAAAAAAAATGAACTCACATCCCATGATTCATTTGAACATGGAGAGCTCTCCCTGGGACTAGTGCCAAAGGTTCAATCAAAAGCTGCCAGTGACTCCCCTAGGAAGCACTTGGTTCTGAAAATGAAGGATAGACTAGGAATAGTTCCAGGTTAGCTAACCTAAATCTTTCTGGGAATAAGACTGGAGTATATCAATCAATAGAGGCAGGTCACTCATCTCTCTGCCGCATGGCTGAGCAAAGAGAATCTAGAGCATACCAAGTTCTTTCTTAATAATGCTGATGAATTATTTCTTTGTTTTGGCTCATGTTTCAACTTTTTATCTTATGGTTCTTCAGGTAACTTCAGGTCCAAATGTACAGTCAATAGTTAATCTGTCAATATATTTTTTCTTATTTGGGGCTTTCTGTCTTTCCTTACATCCTATTCCATTCCTCTGGGCTTACTTTTCTTCTTGCTGAAGTAAATCCTTTAGTAGTCTTGTCAGTGAGGATCTGTGAATGACAAATGCCCTTAGACTTTATAAATCTGAGTAGATTTTTATTTTGTTCTCACATTACAAGCATGAGCAACCGTACCCGGCTGATGGTATTTTTTCTTCAGCACACTGATGAAGACAATTCTTCCCTTAAAATTCTTCCAGGCCGGATGTGGATTATGCCTGTAATCCCAGCACTTTGGGAGGCCGAGGCAGGTGGGTCACGAGGTCAGGAGTTCGACACCAGCCTGGCCAACATGGTGAAACCCTGTCTCTACTAAAAATACAAAAATTAGCTGGGCATGGTGGCACACACCTGTAGTCCCAGCTACTTGGGAGGCTGAGGCGCGAGAATCACTTGAACCCTGGAGTTGGATGTTACGGTGAGCCAAGACCACGCCATTGCACTCCAGCCTGGGTGACAGCGTGAGACTCTGTCTCAAAAAAAAAAAAAAAATCTTCTGATTTCTGATATTGTTGATGAGTGCTCTGCTCTTGGTCTAACCATTGTTCTGTTGCCAGTAGTCTGTCTTGCCTCTTACATAGCTTTATTGTTTTTCTCTATATCCTTGGTTTTCTGCAGTTTTATAATGATATGTTTAGGAATGGTTTATTTTGAGTTATTCTGATTGGCATTTGGTGCGCTTATACGATATTAGGAAAAATACTCAGCCAAAACTTCTTTAACTATTACTCTCCCTTATTATCTCTGCCCTCTTACTCCAGACTGTTCTTGACATGTGCTGGAACTTCTCTCCCTGGGTTTCTGAACTGCTGCTGGTTATTTTTTATCTTTATCTTTCTGTGCTGAATTCTGGAAAAATTTCTGGTACTATCTCCTGCTACTTTTCTTTTTGTGTCCATTAGACCTAATTATTTTTTACATCAAGGAATTTTTTTTACTTCTAAGATTTATTATAAATTATTTTTCATATTTCTGTTATGTAATTTCTGCCTGTTTTGTTTCATAACTTTTTATTCTTTTATGAATGTTATTTCTTCACTTTTTTTTGAAGTCCTTAAAATGGTATTTTAATGTCATTTTTAGAGAGCTGTATTATTTTCATTTCACTGGAATGAATTCACCTACTGATTATTGATTTAGAACTTCATGCAAGAGTGGGGACCAGACCCAAGATCACCACGTAAAACTGAGATTAAGGTGGGACATTCTTACCTACTAATTAAGCCTGAAAAAAATTACTAAGCGTGCCACTGGAACCTATGGTTTCTTAAAAAGTAACATACCTATGGAGATGGGGAAAAGTTCACCTTACATCCAGGACCTGAGAAAAGTCATCTCATTGCCCAGTGTTTGGATCTGTGCAGTTCTACAATAATCCTGGCTTCAATTCTCCATCTCTCATGCAGTAATTTTCATCCTACCAACTCTGCTTACCACTTATAAGCTTACATTTCTCATAAGTTTCTAGTCCATGGAGGTGCTTATTTTCCTTTCAAGCATGGCTATAAATTTTTAGTATTCTGTTTTTACATTTTATCTATCACTGTCATGTGTTTAGAGTTGGAGAGGGGCTCAGAGTAGAAACAACTCAGCTTTGACTAACTCCTGCTTCCAAATGCATAATTTATATTAAAATTTCAGTATCAATTTC
Organism: Gorilla gorilla gorilla; assembly: GCF_029281585.2. Taxonomy (NCBI): domain Eukaryota; kingdom Metazoa; phylum Chordata; class Mammalia; order Primates; family Hominidae; genus Gorilla; species Gorilla gorilla. The sequence goes on from NC_073240.2 coordinate 84,844,027, forward strand.
ATATCTTCAGTGTCTCTACATTTCAATAAGATGTTCTGATTTCCAATAACAATTTGAGCATTCACTTACAATAAGCATTAGATATAATTCTTTAATTTTGACTTTATTATTATCTGCATTGAAAATTAGCATAATCATATTACACATTATCCTCCCAACCACTGCTTAGATATAAACTTAAATGCCTTATGAATCTTCGAACTGTGACTGTATGTCCAGGGATGTGACCATTATATTAAACAACTACCACTGTAAGTTATTTCAAGATCACAGTTCTTGTTTATACAGATTTGGTTGAGTCTCTCAGGCAGAGATGTTTATTGATGACTTTGCTCCTGGACCAGTGCAGTACCAGGGCCTAGGGCCAATCAAGTGTGCTAGAAATAAGTTAGCAGAGGCTTCCTCTGCACCCAGAAAGGCTCTGGACCTCAGTGCACATTTGTTATTCTGTGTCCACTATAACATCTGTGTAACAGCCAGAATAAGGTGGTAGTATAGGAGTGGGGTGGAGAAGAATGATGTCTCTGCCGATGAATAGAAGAAAGATTTAAGGTGATGGTCACTCATATCTTCTCTTTTCCCTCCCACAGTCACCAAGGAATAGTTGCAATGTCTCCTCTTTGCTTCACAGGCCCCAGGCTGTATGCGTGTCTGCCTCTGTGTGTGTGCGTATGTATGAATGTGTGTGTCCTCCTTCATGCTTATGTATTAAATACTTGTAGCTGCGAGGTAAGAACTTATCACAGAGTTGTCTTAGACCCCTTCCTCTAATGGGAGGATGCCAGTCCAAGGTTTAACATAAGATGCTGCGGGCACAGATCAGAAGGGCGTCGGGAAAGAAAGAACTTTGGGGCTCATATTAGAAATTAAGCCCAGACTTCAGTGGTCAATGAAGCTGAGTAACAGAGAACTGCATTCTGATTCCGAGAGCCTCTAGAGTCATACAGCTAAGAGGACTGGGCCTACCTAGCCAGGATGTGAACATCACAGAATGAAAAATGCCTGGGAAAATGTGGCCAGGAGAAATAGTACTTTTCACTCCTCAATTCACTTTCATTTTCTACTGTGGCAGTTTAAGGTAAGAAGAGTTAGATGTATAAGTTCGTCAATACCTGCCTTGATACTTGCACTATATACAGGATAGAAAAAGGAATTGGTTTGTGTCCCTAAATTCTGGGTATATGATATAAAATTAGTTCCCTATTTTGCTAATCTTATTATATTGGAGTTCTGACAAGTGACTCTCCCTCTCAATATTTATCCCTATTACAAGGAGGTACTCTGATAATTTAATTCTGTTCTGTCCTATCTAGCAGTTTGTTTTGTTAAAAAAAAAAAGTCTGCAAATGTCCATTGACAGATGAATGGATAAACAAAATGTGGTATATACATACCACGAAATATTATTCAGCCTTAAAAAGGAAGGAAATCCTGTCATATGCTAAAGATGAATGAACCTTGAGGACATTGAACTATGTGAAATAAGTCACCCACAAAAAAACGAATACTATATGACTCCCTAGAGTAATCAAATTCATAGTGAGAGAAAGTAGAATGATGGCTGCCAGAGGCTTAGAGGGAGGGGGAAATGAGGAGTTGTGCTTTAATGGGTGTAGATGAAGGAGCTCTGGAGATTGGTTGCACAAAAATGTGAATACAGTTAACACTACTGAACTACACTTAGAAATGTTTAAGATGGTAAATTTTAGATTATGATTTTTTTTAAACAATTAAAACACAAAACAACACAATGGGGTATTATGAGAAAGCAAGTGGGCTTCTGTAGGAATATGTCTGGGGTCAGTCAGAGAGGGCTCCCCTGAGGAAGTGGCATTTCAGCCAAGATCTAAGGAATGAATGAAGTTAGCCACAGAAGGTTATAGAGGGTAGGGGCTGAAGGACACACTAGACAGCAAGGGGGACCACAAATAAATTAAGCAGCCACTGCCCAGCCCATGTCAAGCCCTATGTGGGTTACCACAGTCAAACAGCTTCCTGCTTTCAGTCTCTAGCTAATGCCAGATTAATTTTTCTAGAACACCACCTGGATCATGTCACCCTCCCACCTTCCTGGCTAGTTCTTCTAGAACTTCTTTTTTTTTTTTTTTTAGTTTTGCTTGCTGAATAACCTCTCTGCCTGGCACTTGAGGCCCTTTCATGTGGCCCTACCCTGGCTCCAGAGTTACTCTTCCGTTACTCCCCCGTGTGAACTCTTGCACCAGCAATATCCCTCCCTCTGTTGTTCCCTGAACACAGCATATTAATTCCCGCCTCAGCACCTCTGCTTATGTAATTTCTCCTGTCCGGAACACCCCCATTCTCCCCAGGCCTTGATCACTTTTGTTCCTTCAGTTAGCCCCTCCACTCCTCAGGGATCATCCCTTCTGGATTCCGCAACACATCATTTCCCATTTGCTACCTTGCCCTTTCACTTCACCACTTCCTCCCCCACCTCCACACACATTACCTGGGAACCGTGTCTTACTCATGTCTGAGTCTCTAGGGCTTAGTGCCACATCCGAGGGGCTAGCTTAACATGTAACAGTCATCCACTAATCACGATTCCTTATGGTCAGCAGCTTGTCGCTGGCGATGGGAAGCTGGCAGACCTGAGGCTGATGTCCAGCAGGGAAGCAGCCTGTTTACCCTCAGCACTGCCCCTGGAGCCCGCCTCCAGCACCATTCTATCTACTTCTGACATTCTTGAGCTGAACATCTCCTGACCAGGCCCTCCAGATGCTTAACAGGATTATCTGCCTAACAGCACAGCCCTCCCAGGCGAGTGACTTCATCTAGGGAAATGCAGGAGCAGTAACAAGCACCAGGACACATTTTCCTAAAGCTCAGAGGACACTTCAGGGTGGGGATGGGGATAGGAGGGAATCAGATGGAGGCCCTACACACATTAAATGCAAAGCAAGTGATTTAACTCAGGAGAAAAGCCGCTTTCACAGATGGGAGTTTTGCACAGCAACTCACTGCCTAACTATTCCATTGGCAAATGCAGCCGTGGTCGTGGGCTGGAGAGGAGAAGTGGGGGCGGAGAATGAGGAGGCACGGGGGTTGGGAAATCCACCTGGATGCCATCAGTCTTGCCAGAGTAAACAGAGCTGACAGGAGTGCTTGCCGGCAGCCTGGTACAGGTTAGGGGGGGGTCACTGAAGCGGCCCGGTGACCCGCCTGCCTTAAGGTAGAGACGCTCTGGAATCTGTCACAAAGGACAGAGCTGAAAGCTCATTCCTCGCAGAATGAACTCGTTTCCTGGCATTCCACACAATTGGGAGTGCATGCACTTTTAAAATGTTTAAATGTAAAGCTGAGCTGGGATCAAATACACACATTTAAAGCAAAACAAACAAAAAAGATCCCCTCCCCCACCTCAAAGTAGGACCCATATTATAGATGTCACCAGCAATAAAAAGTAATTTTTAAAAGGCTCCTCAGTTTTCTTGAAGCTTGAGGGTTTAGAAAGAAGAGCCAGATTTATAAGGAGAAACCTACCACTTAATTATTTAGAACTTTCCAACGCAACAGCAGAATATAACTTAAGCAAAAGTCCTTTATTACAATCCTATAATAATATGTATGGGAGATGGAAATCGCTTTTCTTAAGAATAAGCATTCCCAAACACTCCATTCTTCTTAGAGAGTGCAAATGTGAAAGTGATAGCAGTGGCATATTTAGCATACTTCACAAGAGTCTTCCTCAAGCCATACATAGTGGGAGAGAAATTTCAAATAAAAGAGTTTGAGTAACTAATAAGGAATTTTTTGGACTTGGAAGCACCAGTGAGACTATGGTTTATTCCTCCCTTCAGCAGGCACTGAGGGCCTATTAAGGGGATTGAGGATGGATGAAGGTCACCTAAACGTTGAAAGTCATGGCCATGGTTCTCTAGCTCAAAAGACACATGAATAGTGTCTTGTAAGGCTGAAGAAAAACAGTCACGACTTAAATCTACCTGTGCCCTCCAAGATGTCCTTTTGATAGGGTATGTGACCTTGGGCAAGTCACTTCATCAGCCGGTCTTGTTTCTTCACCTATAAAATGAAGATAGTAAAACGCTGGTGCCTTCAGGGTATTCCTGGCACTAATGAAGGCTCATAAAGTGCTTTGAGATCCTTAGGATGAAAGTCTCTTCAGAACTGTAAAGCTTGATTATTATGCTGCAAACATGACATTCCCATGAAAGTCCTGGTCAGGCTCTTACCCCACCTCTCAGGGAAGATTTAATAGTGGAGAATTGTAATATGTTCTTAAAGGATTGAGATCTCCATTACTGATACAAAATATGCCACAGTAAACTAGTATATTAAGGGCTATTATCATGAATAATTTAAAGCCAAGTTCTACTTACAGATTAATCAACCTAGTATATATTATGATGCAGTAGATTTTCATTGTGGCTTCCCCCAACAGACTAATGTGACAAAAAATTATTATTCTCAGTGGATCCTCCAGTTTGCATAGATTAGCAGGTTGACTTCACATAATGGGTCATCACAGTAAACTTCTGAGGGATACCTTTATATCTACTGTAAGAAATAAACCCAATTAGAGGTCTCTTCTTAGTACAGAAGAAGAGGTTCATTAATGATAATGAGAGACTGGGTTACACTAGGCCCTAAGTTTGTAATTAATCTTGTACAGACCTTCCCGCTTGAAAATATTGAAGAATATCAAAGTCATGTACATCACTCCAGGCTAAAACACATGCACGTGAAAAGGGGAGAGCAGGCTCATGCACAGACGTCTTGGCTGATCTTGGACAGTGCTACTTCTGATGATGCATTGGAAGGTGTAACCATAATTAGATCAAATGAAAGCCTTTTGTGAGCTCATTTAGGTAACTCACTAAGTCTGAATATTAAAAATCCACAATTTCTGCATTCCCTAGCATTAAAAAAGATGTCCACAGTAAGGTACAAAGGATGGATTTTAAAAGACATGCTAAGAGGAATTACAGACACTAATGTGTTAGTGGAATGACAGATTATAGTCGTCTCAAGACAATTTTAAAGAAATATCCAGGCCAGGCACGGTGGCTCACGCCTGTAATCCCAGCACTTTGGGAGGCCGAGGCAGGCAGGTCACGAGGTCAGGAGATCGAGACCATCCTGGCTAACACGGTAAAACCCGTCTCTACTAAAAATACAAAAAAAAAAAAAAAAAAAAAAAATTAGCTGGGTGTGGTGGCAGGCGCCTGTAGTCCCAGCAACTCAGGAGGCTGAGGCAGGAGAATGGCGTGAACCCGGGACGCAGAGCTTGCAGTGAGCTGAGATAGCACCACTGCACTCCAGCCTGGGTGACAGAGCGAGACTCCATCTCAAAAGAAAAAAAAAAAAAGAAATATCCAAAGTATTAGTGTTACATTGTGTGTTCCTTTTCTGAGATTTCCATCTCTTCCTATGATTTTTTTAAAAAATAATGCCGCCATTGGCACCAGCTAATATAAGATAATTGGCAATGCCACTGTACTCTTGACTGTAGTGGGAGAGAAAAATAGATTACTTTCTACTAGAGATAAGGGACACTTTGAGATTTCTGGAATGCTATTTGAAAGGGGAAAGGTGCTCAGTAAAAGACTAGGGATGTTGCCACAATAGTGAGTTCTATCTCTGCAGCTGGGAAACTCATCTACAACAGACCTGACGGTCCACATACTGAAAAAATAATTAAGGCCATTTGGAACCATTAAGTTTATAGATAAGCAGGATAAACTGACCTTCAAGGGAATCTGCAATTCTTTTCCTGACTCCAAGCCAAGTTTTCCTAACATGCCGTGCGTTGGTGTACCTGCGTGCCTTTCCTCAGCAAGTACCTTCACCCACCTAGCCACTTCTCTGCCTGATAAACTCCTACTCATCCTTCAAGATGTAGGTCTAAATATCTCTTGCTGTGTGGAGCCTTCTTTGGTGTTGCAGAGGTAGAGATAGATGCTTGATGCTCTCATAACACTCAGTTTCCTTCCTTCCTTCCTTCCTTCCTTCCTTCCTTCCTTCCTTCCTTCCTTCCTTCCTACCTTCCTTCCTACCTTCCTTCTTTTCTGAGATGGAGTTTCGCTCTTGTTGCCTAGGCTGGAGTGCAATGGCACGATCTTGGCTCACCGCAACTTCTGCCTCCTGGGTTCAAGCGATTCTCCTGCCTCAGCCTCCCCGGTAGCTGGGATTACAGGCATGCGCCACCACACCCGGCTAATTTTTTTGTATTTTTAGTAGAATCGAGGTTTCTCCATGATGGTCAGGCTGGTCTGGAACTCCTGACCTCAGGTGATCCACCCACCTCAGCCTCCCAAAGTGCTGGGATTACAGGCGTGAGCCACTGCGTCCGGTCAGTTTCCATCTTTTTCTATGATACATTACATCCTATTGCAAAGTTTTCAGTGTCTGTTTCCCCTTCGATGCTTGAGCCTTGAGGCACTGGGACCACATCTTATCACTTTAGTTGTAAAAGACATGATAAAACTGTCTGGTGCCTAATACAAGTCCAATGACTCTAAATTCAAGTATTTACTGTCCAATGTGACACAGGAACTGACCAATCAGAGCACATGGTGGCTGTAAACAATTGTCAGGGCTGTTCTGGGATGTAGCTCTCCACAGGCATCATAACAGCCAACAAATGTTTATTGAAATAAAATCAACCATAGCCTGACTTACTGAGTGTACAGTAAGGCTTTTATAGCCCCAGAGCTAAGTGTCACCATTTTCCCATCTATAAAATGGGAGAGTAATACCTTCTTCATGATGTTGTTATAAATCTAATATGAATCAAATGAAAAGGCGCCTCATGCCTAATACAAGATGATTGTGCTTTTGGCCAAATCACCTGTCAACTACTAAAAGCTCTAGAAAATGGCCCTAACCCATCATTTCAAAAGGGATCATTATCTCCCAAATCACCAGGGATAGTTTGGGGAGTTTGGCCTGGAGTCCATCAGGGTAGGTTGAATGTGAGGGTCTTGGTGAAGTAGGTGCCCCTTCCATTGTCCATGTGGCCTAGCGTCAGGTAAAGGGAAACAGCTAATTTGGAGAAAAGCGTGCCTTGTGGAACACACCCTGGGTCATAGATTTTCAGCTAGTTTCCTTTCTCGAGGGTAGTGATTCTTACATTTTGCTGCACATTCGAATCACCTGGAGAGCTTTTAAAATTCCTGCTGCCCAGGCTGCACTCCTGGTGAGTTATATCAGGATCTCAGGGTTGGGACCCAGACATGGGTATTTCCTACAGCTCCTGTGGATGATTCCAGTGGGCAGTCAAGTTTGAGAACCAGAGTCTAGGGCATGGAGGGGTCACAGTCCTAGATGCCCACAGAGGTCTGGCAGGTCATGTGGATGAGTTAGTGTCAGACAACTGGGAGCAGGGAAGACCTGTGGTAAACTGGAAAGCACATGTCTTATTTAAAGATTTTCAACTTAAAAAAATGAATTCACTACACATACCCCCAAAATATGTAAAACAATTATATATCAATTAAAAACATTTTTTTAAAAATGAATTCACTGTTCCAGCCAAATGAAACACAGCTGTGAGCTGGATTTGGCCCATAAGCCATTGGTTTGCAAACCTGTCTGTGGTAATATTGCCTGAGAGGCCCCGGAAGGTTCTCAGAATAGGTCAAAGCCAAAGCTCAGGAAATGCTGCTGAAGCTATCAGCTGTGTGCTTCCCAAGGATTTCCCCTACATTCCATTCTCTTTCCCCCAGATGCTATTGTTAATTGGCTTTTGTGTACTTATTTTACATGTTTTTACATTTCTTTTCAGATACCTAGAAAATATATTTTTGAATGCTACCGCAGCACATGCCTATGAAGGTTTGAATTTCATCTTGGCAAAAAGTTTTTCACAGTGATTATTGCTGACATGGCTATTGTTGAAGCTATTGTACAAGTTCTTCTGTTTAAAGGAAAGGTAGTAGATCAGGTCAGCTGCTCATTCTTTAAGCAAAACCATCAAATGTTCTTCAGGACAGCTCTCTTTTCAAGACAATCTTTGCAGCAGCATGGGGTGTTTCTTACTGGGTAAAGAGGATGGCATTCATTCCTCTGCAGGAGCAGGGTGATATTTTTATTTTTAAGCCTCTCACTTGACTACCTGCCACTTGTCCCAAGTACAACCTCCACTGTGTTCCTTTAATGTCTTTAGGGTTCAGAAGTCGTTGACTAAACTGGGTGTGGCCTGGACAAGGCTGAACGAGTCCTGTCACATTTTCCTCCCAGCTCATCCCCACCCGTTATTAGTAAGTAATTCTCTTACTGCACTGAGGCCTCAACAAAGTCCTTATCACAGGGTCACAACAGTTCCCATCAGATTTTGCCCCTGGGTGAGGATGATCCAAACTCCATTTCCTCTTCCATTTCCTCTGCAGGTCTCCATAGTCCCTACAGGGCAAATTAATATCATCAACTTCCCTTCTGTAATTTCTGAATTTCTTTCTGGAAACTTCCTCATTTTGTATCGAATTGCTATTCCTCTATCAGTTTGCAAATTACTGTCTTTAACAAATGAAATCACTCAGATCAATAACAGTAAAAAGCAATTTACTATAATGATAGTTACATAAGAAGAAACAAGTATAAGTGGAATAAATGAATGAATGAATGATGCCTCACTCTGGACCATATTTATCATGAGCTGATAGCAGACAGGGTTTCATGAGGGAAGATGGATACAGTGTATGATTGCATTTTCTTTTTCTTTTTCATTTATTTTTTATTTTTATTTTTTTTGGAGACGGAGTCTCGCTCTGTTGCCCAGGCTGGAGTGCAGTGGTGCAATCTTGGCTCACTGCAACCTCCGCCTCCCAGGTTCAAGCAATTCTCCTGCCTCAGCCTCCTGAGTAGCTGGGATTACAGGCACGTGCCACCATGCCCAGCTAATTTGTTGTATTTTTAGTAGAGACGGAGTTTCACCATGTTAGCCAGGATGGTCTCCATCTCCTGACCTTGTGATCCGCCCACCTCAGTCTCCCGAAGTGTTAGGATTACAGGCATGAGCCACCGCACCTGGCCTGTGATTGCATTTTCTATCCAACTGAACATTTTTGAGCATCTGCTGTGTGTCAGAACCAGGGAACAAAGATGAACACGTAAGTTCCTGCCCTCAGGGAGCTCCCTGGAGAGTGGGGTGATCTAAGAGTGCTCAATGTGCCCAGTGCTCCAACAAAGGGGTGTATGTACAAAGTGCTGTGGGAGCAGAAGAAGGAAGTGACTAACTCTGCCTTGGGGCACAGGGAAAGTTTTAGAAAAGCTGGGACATCAGGGCTGGGCCTCAGAGACACTCCCTTTCCCAGCATGAGCCTCACTCCAAGTTTGGGGACAATGTCTGCCCTCAGGGAAAAGACAGAAGTTGGGCCCCATGCCTGGTTTCCCAGCTCCTCTTTCCCAGACATCTCTGTGGGGAGAAAAGAGGGCAGACATGGGCTTTAAAGACCACTCCTCTTTCTTCCTCCCAAATAAAGACTCGTATTCTCTTCATTCATCTCTTCAGATACCAAGAACCCCAGTGAAGAATGAGGGTATTGGGGGTTGATGGTCAGACTAACAAAATGGTAGGACAAAAGAAAAGCTAGAAATGAAAGTCATAGTGTACCAAGATGGGAAGGGTCGGTAGAAGTGGTCTTTTATTGCTAATATTATTCAGAATTGGTGCATGGAGATAATAAAAAGCAGAGAGACTTTTAGTTAGCTCTTTTATTGTTTTTAAATTCTCTACAGGACAACGCAGCCTCTTACTCCCTGCAACCCAGGTGGGCTGCTCCCATGCTCCCCCCACATTGTCATGGAATGAATTTACTTTCTGAAAGTTCAGACAAAACTGAAAATTCAAGACCAGCTTGCGATTTATAATGGGCTGTGATTCTCAGTGTGTCCAGCATGTTGCAGGTGATGAGAGAGACTAGGGACTTCATCTGCAAATTCTGATACCCCCACTCCCCCTGCCAGGATACTGTCCTGTGAAGGTTCATCACCCCAAAAGCCCAGTGGTTCCCAACCCGATCTTGCTCCTCAGATGTGAACCCCTGGGGCAATGGGATTGGGGGATAGTAAAGAAGACAGGGATCCAAGGAATCCCATATTTCCAGGATCAGGAGCAGATAGATTAGAGCTGATGCAGGATATTTCTCTAGGCAATCAGGAAGAGTCCTTGAGGAAGCAAAGAAGCTTGCCCAAACTATAATAGCAAGATGTTTGTTTGAACCCGGAAGTCTAGAGTTGTGGTTAAAGAGATGCTAGGCCAGGCGTGGTGGCTCACACCTGTAATCCCAGCACTTTGGGAGGCTGAGGTGGGCGGATCACCTGGGGTCAGGAGTTTGAGACCATCCTGACCAACATGGAGTAACCCTGTCTCTACTAAAAATAATAATAAAAAAAAAATTAGCCGGGCGTGGTGGTGCATGCCTGTAATCCCAGCTACTTGGGAGGCCGTGGCAGGAGAATCGCTTGAACCTGGGAGGCAGAGGTTGCGGTGAGCCAAGATCGTGCCATTGCACTCCAGCCTGGGCAGCAAGAGCGAAATTCCATCTCAAAAAAAAAAACAAAAAAAAAACAGAGATTCTAAAAAGACTACAACCAGAATGCTTAGATTTGAATCTTGTGAGCTTGGGCAAGTTACTTAATCTCTTTGTGTCTGTTTCTCATTCTAAGACAGGGATAGTAACAGTACCTAGCTTATACGTTGTGGTGAGGATTATATATATGAGTTAATGTATGTGAAATATTTGGCGAGTAGTAAGTGATGAATAAATGTTAGCTGCTGTTAGTGGAAATTGAGTCTCATTTCCACTGTTGTAAGCTGTTGTTAGTGGAAATTGAATCTCATTAAACTGCTCAAATTTGATATTGTTATCCACTCCTTTGCTCAGTGATTTTGGGTCTCTAAATTCTATCCAAAGAAACAGAAGTCTCTCTAAGAACACATGATAACTCTTTAGCATCTTTTCCTTAAAGTTGACAAGCTTTCTCAGGAGCAGAGCATCTTTGGCTGGCAGAATAATGCGCTATTACTGTAGGAATAGAGCAGAAGGAATGGGACTCCTAAGGCCATCCCTATTTTCTTGTGTGGTTTGCAGCATTGCTCCTGGTCTCCATTTTCTGTGCATCAGTGTCATACCACAAAATGGAGTATCCACCTCAATTTTATGTTCCATTCCTTTAAAAAGTAAAGTAATTGCTTCTGTATTACAAAAGCACTATGTAGTACTTGCAGAAAAAACAGATAGCTTAAAAGAAGAAAAACTCATCCTACTCTCGTTATCCAGAGACACCCTCTGTGATGCCTAAGTGTACTACCCTCTGGATCTTTTACATCCCATATACAGCTTTTATGACAAAAGTTGGCTCACACTGCATTTACTATTTTCTTTTCTTTTCTTTTCTTTTTTTCTTGAGATGGAACCTTGCTCTGTCACCCAGGCTGGAGTGCAGTGGCGCGATCTCTGCTCACTGCAAGCCCCGCCTCCTGGGTTCACGCCATTCTCCTGCCTCAGCCTCTCCAGTAGCTGGGACTACAGGCGGCCACCACCACGCCCGGCTAATTTTTTGTATTTTTAGTAGAGATGGGGTTTCACTGTGTTAGCCAGGATGGTCTCAATCTCCTGACCTCGTGACCCGCCCACCTCGGCCTCCCAAAGTGCTGGGATTACAGGCGTGAGCCACCACACCCGGCCTGCATTTACTATTTTCTTACCTCTATTTCCACTTAGCAATATATCATGAACATCCTCCCATGGCAATAGATATTAATCAACAACATTTTTAATGACTGGATAATACTTTATTTACTAGACGGACAATCTTTTAACACAACTCTTATTGTTCAACACACAGCTCCTTTCTGATTTTTGAAATCTTCAACAGGGTTGTCCATCAACCACCTGGAGGATGATTACTGGGACATATCCTTAACAATTTCCTTAGTAGAAATTCATGTAAGTGATATTGCAGAGTCAAAGGCTATATGTACACTTTAAGGTTTCAGATGCATGTTGCCAGATTGTCCCCCTCGAAGTCTGGACCGTTGAACCTCTCACCTATGAAATATATATATTTTTAATTCTTTGCCAACCTATTAAGCAAAATAGTATCTTAGTTTAACATATTATTTTTTGAGGCAGGGTCTTGCTCTGTCATCCAGGCTAGAGTGCAGTGGCTCACTGCAGCCTCAAACTCCTGGACTCAAGAGATCCTCATGACTCAGCCTCCCTAGTAGTTGGGGCTACAGGTGCAGGTCAGCATGCTTGGCTAATTTGTTTAAAATTTTTTGTAGAGATAGGGTCTTGCTATGTTGCCCAGGCTGATCTCAAACTCATGGCCTTCAGCAATCCTCCTGCCTCAATCTCCTAAAGTGCTGAGATTACAGGTGCGAACCACTGTGCCTGGCCCAGTTTAATTTATATTTTGATAGCTAACTAGATTGAATATTTAAAATATGGAGTGGTATAATGGACATTGGAGACTCAGAAGGGGGGAGGGTGGAAAGGCAGTGAGGGATGAAAAATTACCTGTTGGGTACCAGTGTACATTGTTCAAGTGATGGGTGCACTGAAAGCCCAGACTTCACCACCATACATTTTATCCATGTAACCAAAAACCATTTGTATCCCTAAAGCTATTGAAATTTTAACAAATAAAATGAAATATGTTTTCTAGCCATGTATATTTTAGCTTTTAAGAACTACCATTCATGTCCTTAGTTTGTTTTTTCTGTGGAGGGGTTAGTCTCTTTCTTTTGTACTTATTTGTAAACTCTGAAAGAGTCAGGTTATTAATGCTGTCATATTTGTTGCAAATATTGTTTTGTTTACTATTTACATTTTAATTTTGTTCTAATTGTTTTAAACACGTGGCGTCTAATCTATATTCTTTTCCTTTTTATTTCCAATCTTTATTTGCACCAAGAATATATAGTGAGCTACCTTATATTTTTTCTGGTAATCTGTATGGGTACATTTTAAAATTGAGATCTAATTCCTATACCATAAAAATTTCCATTTTAAAATGTAGAATTCAGTAGTTTTTAGTATATTCACAAGGTTGTGCAACCGTCACCGCTATCTAATTCCAAAACATTTTCGTTGCCCCACAAAGAAACCCTATGCCCATTAGTATCACTCCTCATTCCCCCCACCCCCAGCTCTTGAAAACCACAAATCTGCTTTCTGGGATTTGCCTATTCTGGATATTTCATATGAATGAAATCATACAATATATGGCCTTTTGTGTCTGGCTTCTTTCATTTAGCATAATGTTTTCAAGGTTCATCAGTGCTGTAGAATGAATCAATATTTTGTTCCTTTTATAGTTTCCATTGTATGGATGTATTTTGTTTATCCATTCATCAATTATTGTAATTTTATAGTACACTTTCTAGTGGGGCATAGTGTATCTCAGTGATTCTTAAAGTGTGGTCTGACCTTTAGCATCAGCTGAGAACTTGTTAGAACTGCCAATTTCAGGTCTCATTCCAGACCTACTGAATTATGACCTGTGGGCCTGGGTTCAGCCATCTGTTTTAATCAGGCTTCTAGGTGACTCTGATGCACAACTTTTTGAGAATCACTGATATACCTTATTACACTTCTTTAACACTGTCCTGTTTTTTTTCTAGGTTTATTAATTCTTCTGGCTGAAGTCTAGTGTTTTGGAACATATATCCAGGTTCTAATTTTATAAGTTGTTAAAGCCTTCTTGAAGTCTTCCTTTACCCACACCTTTTTTTTTTTATTGTTAGGGTTAATAGTTAACTGATATTTTAAAATATCCTTGCCTCTATCTCTCTCGTTTACAAACTCAGTGTGGAGTTTTAGATCTAGATTATTATTTTTTAAGACGTAGATTCTATCCAATTTTATTTTATTTATAAGTTTCTCTATTTTAGCTAGTTTTAGGGCTTATCATAATTTCCCTGTTCTTGTGCTCTTAATTTTCTTTCAAACTCTGAATTACTATAGAGTAGAAAAACTGCAATTCGCAGTATGCACCTCTACCAGGGTTCTTTTTTTTTTTTTTTTTTTTTTTTGAGGCGGAGTCTGGCTCTGTCACCCAGGCTGGAGTACAGTGGCCCAATCTCGCCTCACTGCAAGCTCCGCCTCCCGGGTTCACGCCATTCTCCTGCCTGAGCCTCCCAAGTAACTGGGACTACAGGCACCCTCCACCACGCCTGGCTAATTTTTTTTTTTTTTTTTTTTTTTTTTTTTTAGTAGAGACGGGGTTTCACCATGTTAGCCAGGATGGTCTCGATCTCCTGACCTTGTGATCCACCTGCCTCGGCCTCCCAAAGTGCTGGGATTACAGGCGTGAGCCACTGCACCCGGCCTTTACCAGGGTTCTTTTGTCTCCATTGCCTCACTTGTGGAAATCACATCTCCGGACTTACAATATGTGTCATCCTGTGCCGGTACCCTTACTGCCAGGGTCATCCATATCTGTATGAGTGTGCAGAGATGGTTGTACTGGATGGTGTGTGTGTTTGTGCATGCATGTGTGCAAAGGCAGAAGAGCCCTTACTGGGCAGTGCCCAACATAGGTGGAGGGCTAGCTTCCTGGCTCTCTGGTGATGATAAAGAAGGTACAAATATGTCTTTCTTTTCTTTTTGTTAGACTCTCTGTTTTGAGAAGCAAAGCCAGATCATTCCATGAGCTGAAAACTAAAGTAAGGTTATACAATTTCTTCTCTGTCTGCCCATGTCTAATATCTGTTATTCCAAGGTTTTGTCTTTTTATTGTCTTTGTTTTCAACATTGTAAATTTTTTGAAAAAGTCTTTTCCCATGTTTCATGGGCATGTTAGTGACAAGTCAAGAGAGGTTGCATTGGGGTGTGGTGGTCAGATGCCATTTTGAAATAGAGTGGCACATTCACATTAGAGGCCTGTGTCTCAGGAGAGAGGTTCCTCCATCGCAGATTCAGGAGCTATGGCATCACTTCTACTGCATTTTGGTAAAAATCACACCTGGACTGAAAGGGACAGAGACAGTACAAAATAAAAAGAGGCTTTTAGACTCCAAGAATTCTGGTGGTGAGAAGCAAGCTGAGATAACTATGCAGCTGCAAACATAGGTTACTTCTCATGAAAAAGGACGGAAAACCAGAGGGTGGGACCAAGAGTCCAGAGAATGGAGCCAAAAGTCATGAAAATCCCCATTGAGCAGCAATAGAACTGAATCCTAATCAAGGAATTTCCAACATTTGCCCATCTGGATTTCAGAACTGCTACAGACCAGTAACTTCTGCATGCCTCCTGTTTTACCCCCTTTTGAACAGGAGCTTCTCTAGTGGGTGTCCATGCTTGTCCCACCATCATATGTATGTTGGGTGTGTGTGGATGGGGGTGCAGATAGCTGTATCTGTAGTTCACAGGTCTTCAGATTGAGAGGATTTGTACCCAAATAGCTGTACTTAAGGAACTACAACTGAGGACCCTCATCCGCATCTGGACTTGATGTAAATGATGGGATTTGGACTTACAGCTGATGCTTGAATGGTATGAGACTTTTGGTGGCCTTGGAAGATGGTGAGTATCTTTTACATATGGGAAGAATGTAAATAATTTGTGGTCAGAGGGTGGATTTTGGTGGTTTTAAAAATATGTCCACAAATTCTTTGATACTTTTTCCCCTTCAAAAGGTAGACCTTAATTCCCTTCCCTTGAGGGTGGGCTAGACTTAGTGACCTGTTTCTAATGAATAGAATATGGTATTAAAGATGGTGTGTAGCTTCTGAGACTAACTCATCAAAGACATTGTGGCTTATTCCTTGTGCTCCTTCTCACTTGTTCTGGGGGGAGCCGGCTGCCATGTTGTGAGAGCCCTCAAGCAGCCATATGGAGAGATCCACATGGTGAACAACTGAGGCCTCCTGCCATTGACCATGTGAATGAGTCCTGTTGGAAGTGGATTCCACATGCCCTGTTAAGTCTTCAGATAACTGTAACCCTCGTCAATGCCTTGACTGCAATCTCATGCGCGATTCTGAGCCAGAGCTACACAGCTAAGTCACTCCCAAATTCCTGACCAACAGAAACTATGAGATAATAAATGTTTGCTATTTTAAAACACTGTGTTTGGGTAATTTTTTACACAGCAATAGATAACACATGGACACAGTGCCATTTTGGCAGAGTTTGAGTCCTGACACCTTTTGGTTCTTGACATCTATCTGGAAAGAGGACCCAGGCCAAGATCTCTCCAGAGACAGTGTATGTGGCAGAGATCTTCTCAGAGAGATGTACCCATATCATAAGTGTTACATACAACAAGTCTTTACAAACTGAAAATTTGTGTAGCCAGCTCACAAATCAAGAAAAAATTCACTATTACACCCAGAAACTCCCCTCAGGCCCCCTTCTAGTCATTACCCTTGCAAAGGGTATCTTGACCTCTAGCAGCAAAGAGTTTTGCCTGTTTTATTCCTTAATGGAATAACTGGAATCATACTCTTTTGTACCTGGCTTCTTTTACTCAACATTGTGTTTATGAGATGTATCCAAATTGTTGCATGTAATTGTAGATTGCTCATTATAGTTGCCCTACAGGGGCAGTTATTCTATTGTGTGAAATCCTACAGTTTACTTATTATCCATTCTACTAGTGATGGGCATTTGGATGGTTTCCAGTTTGGACCTATTACAAATAGTTCAACTAGGAACACATAAAAATAAGTTTTAAGATATGTACATCCAAAGATTGACAAACAAATATGCAGATTATCTTCTATGGTTTACTTTTCCAATATGGAAAAGAAGAAACAGAAAGTTGTAAAAATAATTTAAATAAATGTTTCCAGTAGCTAATCTGAATTACTTCTACTAAAAGGCAGCACGAAATGCTTCCCATTGGAATCACTAATTCCTGCTTGTTCACTGACTGCCCATGGTGTGCAAAGCTCTGAACCCTGCCCTGTTCTCCAGGAGTTTTCTCAAGCATAGCAAGCGGAAAGGGCAAGGACCCCTGGGGGCTGGGATGTAGGGCAGAATGCCATAAAAGTCGAGGAGATACCTTGATGAGGGGAGTTCAGGGAGATAAAGGAGGGGTTCCTGGAGGGTGGGTCCCGGATAATAGATATAAGTAGACACTCAGAATTGAGGATGAAATGGAAATGAGAAAAGTCACAGAGGTTGGCATTATCTATAAATAGCCCACTTCATTAAAATGATTTGATGAATATCAGAGGATTTAAAAACAAGTCTTCATCCAGCACTCTTCCCACCAACATCCCCGTTGTTAAAGAGCATGGCGGCTTTTTTCTACAGTAAATAAACCTAACTTCAGATGCAGCTTTATTTTTCACTAACACCATCTGAAATTGAGATTTGATTTAAGTTAAAAGATGCTAAGTTCATTCATTCATCCACTGAATATCAATTCTATGTGTAAGTCACTGTCCCACACCACTGAGGATGAAAGTAAATGAAGGATGGTCCGAAACAAACCAATTCCAAATGATCTTACGTAGTACTGCAGCCCACAGAGGGTGGTTGTGAAATGGTTAAGCAACAAATTCCTGGGAATGTTTGCCACAGGAAGCTTGGTAAAGTTGATGATATCTGCACGGTGGGGGAGACATTTTCAAGTTGTTCTCAGCCTGGAAATAGTTCCCTCCACCAAAAAAACAGATGCTGTAAAACCTCCCTCATGGTCACAGTGGTGATCAGAGATGTAGACTGCTGAATGAAGCAAGTGTTTATGGGCAAGAAGTGAATGGCACAAAGACAGCACTGATGGAGCCATGTAGTGGACATTTTGCATTGTGCATACCAGAACTCGTGGCATGTGCACAGTAGCCATTAAGTATGGGTCTACCCAGAGCTATATGAATTGTGTTGATGAAGATGTGCTTAGAGTGTAAACTCTGAGCAATTATGGATAGAGAGATAGAGCCCCTTGCTATTGATGTGAAAGCAGTGAACAACCAGGAGGAGTACTTTCTCATATTATCCATGTGGAATGTGGCATGGCATAGCGCCAGAAGAGGACATGGGGATGATGTAAACTCAAGACAATGACAGAACAAGATGCAACCAGCATGTGAGAGAATTCTCCTTCCACATACAGCTGAGAGCCTCAGTGGGGGCAAAAGTGGATGTGAACATCAGAACCCACTATGTTGTAGAGCATTTGCATTACAGCACATATATATATAAATAGGATTAATCATTCTGGAAGCTGCATGGGGCACATTTTAAAAGATGAATTTAATTCTCAGTAATATGAAGTGCTTGGACAAGAGCAGCCTTATAGATAAAAAGACCAAATGGAGTAATTCTTTCTGCTGCCTTTAAAATTCTGACAAAGTTCTGTCTCAGTAGATTTCTAAACAAGATAGCCTCTGCTCAGTGACCAGAGCCCGTTATGTAGACTGGCATGCTGTCAAGGCCCTGGTCTGAGAGTAAAGATCCCATGATACAGCAACAAGGAGCATCCCCGAATGTTCTCTCTCTGGGATGTTCTTGTCTTACCAAAAGACCAGCCCCTGAAATACTACAAGGCTCTGGAAAGTCATTCTGCTGGCAGTTGGCATGTGTGGACAGTGACCACCAAGAAGGAAAAGTCTACCCTTTTCACACATGGTAAAGCATGCCCTCTCCCTCCTATTTGTAGGAATTTTTGGTTATCTATGGAGTCCCATGTTGCCTAAGTCCTCCTGGAAGTGCTAAACACACAATGGAAGTACAAAAACCCACACTCCCTACTCTAAGCCAAAGAGCTCTGCGTTTAGTCTTTTTATACAATAGCCTGGTCTCACTTAAGCGCCGCGTTTTACAGATGGAGATCTGGGGGTGGAGAAACTGTGGCCTATCCAGGGTCCCATTGAGCGTCAGTGCTGTACTTGGGCAGAAGCAGCCCCGGTTCCATGGAGATTCCTTCTTCAGGTCTCTTCCATCGGCACTGCCTCCTTCCTGTGGGTAAGGCCTCCTTCCCCTGCCCCCCAAAACTCAACCGAGATCCTTCCCAGTGGTTGCTTTCACATCTAAAAATAAAAGAAGAGTGGCAAAGAGGCTAATCCTCCAGAAAAGGTGTGTCCGTGTTGCTAAGATGAGTATACCTCAAGTCAGTTCCTTGCAACAATAAGGATTTCTGAGAGAGAGCAGCTGGTTAGGCAAAGTGGGGAGCTGTGCCCACTGAATCTAATGAAACAGCTGCTGAAGTTAGATATACGGTATCCGAACACTTAGAAGGGTTTAATCCTCTCTCCTGCAGCCTTTTCTCTTGGTATTTCCTGAGGACCGAATGGGGCCTGCAGCAACTAGCTTTGGGTCTGACTAAGCGTTTTGGTTTTTTTTTTTAACTGGAGAGGAGCAAGCTGCAACGAGGGCCTCGTTCCTGGTTGGGTGCAAGACCCGGGAAGAGGCAGAGCAAGGCTGAGAGCTGGGGTTCTTGGCCTGGGGCCTGGGTATCCTTCAAAGAGGGGAGACCTAAAGGCATGTGGCTATACATTTACAAATGCATGAACACAGCTGCAAGATACTGATGGGCTTCAGAAACAAGAACAAATCCAGAATTCTCCCTCATAGCTAAAGGCAAAAAAAGTTTTCCTCCAGGAATAGGTTCTTCTTCAATTGTGAAACTTTGGATATAGGAAGAGAAGATCGCCACATGCTGGAGCATAGAGTGTTACAAAACCTTTTCTTCTGAAACTTGACTTTTCATGCAAGTGCATGGAAGTTTACAGAGTGTTATGATGAGATATCTGTTAAACCAGTAAGACCCCAAAATAAAAATGCCTCTATGGTGATAGAGACCAGAAGAGTGAGAACCTTTGCGGGTAGGCTGTCCACCGTGAAGGGAGGGGAATAAGGGAGTCTCTGGAGTGCTGGGAGTGTCCTAAACCTTGGTCTGGGTGGTGGCTTCTTGGGTATGTGCATGTGTAAAAATTAAAAAGTCATCAAGGGGCACACTTGAGATTTGTGCATTTTACTCTATGTAAGTTATGCCTCAATAAAAAAAGAAAAATAAAAATTTTAAATGCTGTTTTCATTGCTTTGCTATGCCAGCAGTTTGGGTAGGTGCTTTTATTTCCAAAAGCTAAATCATGTATAACTTATGTAATATTTCAAGCCATCTCTGGAGTTCTCTCCTATAATACCTTTTGTGCCCAAGCTCTTATCTTATAAAATGTGACCGACTTTTAAGGGTCAAAGATGATTTTTCTCCATCTGTCATTCTTGTCCATGGCAAATGTGGACATGTCATTCGGAATGTAGCATGGAGGCCCTGATGAAATTGGAAAAGCATGTGGAGATAAAATTCACTCTGGGATGAATCCAGACACTTCCTGCCACTGGCCAGATGTCACAGAGCTGGAAGCCACCCTCCCAGGGGAAGCGATTCAACCAGCCTAAGCCAGATGTGTAGGAAGCTGCCTCGGACCCACATGCTAACACTGTCCCAATTGTGTAGAGCATATGCTTTCAGTCAAGAGTGAAGAATGCAGGCAGGGGCACATGCCAGGAGTCTTTCAAGCATGGCCCACCAGTCAGCCTACAGCGCGATGCACCGATGTGTCCAGTCAGCAGATGTGTGTCACCATGACGCAGGCTGAGGCTGGTTAAACAGTAACAGAGCTCAGTGACCTAATGCTCACACTCAGCCCTTCCTGAGAACCTCGCGCCATAGTTGTCATGCTGTGGGATGTGTCAGCTTGATTCTGAGGCTGCCTGGAACATCTGTGCTTAAACTACATAGAGTGGCAGAAACGCCCCTTCCTGTACCCAGCAGTGTGTCAAGAGACCTCAATGAGCTGCCAGGGAACATGGGTGCAGTGCCTTTTTGCTCCGTGTTATTTTGAATAATCTCAAATGCAACTGCATGGCAGGCTGTTTGGGAAAAACTGTTTAGTGACTGAGTTTTGTGTCCTGGTGTGGCTTTCCAGGAGCCCATGCTGCCTGCAAGGATACCCCTCTGTGCCCCTTGGTAAGCCTCCAAGGCCTCCACCTGCCCCTCCCCTTTATAGAAAGATCTGAGTGTAGAATTTGTCCCAATGTTCTAAACTGACTGAGACAGACTTTACAAGAATCCTACCTGCTCTGATTAAAAAGAAGGAAATGTGTATGCCTACTTGCTCACAAGTGCATGTGCACACACACACACTTCTGTGTGTTTGAGAGGAAGCAGGCAACCACACATAATGTCGTTCAGAGAAAGACACATGGATGAAGAGACAAGGACAGAGACATCCCAGGGCAGCCTATACATACACACAACCCCTTGGTTGGCCAATAGCAGCAAATATTGTACTGAGACAGAAGTCATGGTACGTAGTTTTCATGGGCAAATATGGTTGGGCAGATGTGGAAACATTTCTTAGCATTTGTTCATACCAATTGCTCAGAAACCAGGCCATGGAGGGCTCTACTCCACAGTGCTTTCATCTGCAGACCTCCCAGCCTCTGCAGAATTCACTGATACTGCATGAGGACACCATCGATAGACTTGTTAGGCTGCCATTTTTGGCAAAGACACACACACGTTCTCCTCCTACCTAGACGCTGGGAAAGTCAAATCTACTTCAGTCATCACTTCACCTCATCAAAAACTATGGCCTTCCTGTCTACCCAGAGATCTTCCTTTATAGAAATCACAGCTCTGGTTGCTTAAAAGCTGATCCTTAGAACTGCAAGCACCAGAGAAACTGTCATGCATAATGTATCTCTTTCCTTTAGGTCATCAGCAGTACGCTGTGTGCACTGACCTGTCTGCCAGTCACCATTTCAGTACCAAGCACTAAAAACAGTCACCAAAAAGTTTTCTAAACCTCATATTTTTGGGGTGGATTCCCCTCCCTTCACAGAGAAAATTCACAGGGTAAAGCAATGGTCATGATAATACATACCTGTGGCTCATCACCAGTCATTTACTTGGCTTTAGAATTTGTTTTTGTGCTTACACTGGAATATGAGTCTGCCTAAGGCTGTGGGAATTCACAGCTCTTTAGATAAACTAAATGATCTTCCCTTTAAAGACCTGACTCAGGCAGAACCAAAGGTGGTTTAGTCTCCTGTTCTGCCTCCCCACTCAAAACCAGGCTTTGCACGCTGGATTCAGACACGTTGGAGCTAGAGGCAAGATGCCAGCCTAGGAGGAGCTTCCCTGATCACCTAGGTGCAATGGACTGAATAAATCCTTTTAGAGTTTCAGCTAATCTGCAAAGTGAGGATCTTATAGTTAACCTTTTCTCATGCTCCCCACCCCCATCCCATGGGTCCCTATCTACAAGTTTCTGTTTCCTCACTGTCATCTTCCCAAGACTCCTTTTCATGCGTTAATACCCATAGGACTTCACTTAATTTTCACATGTGATGGTTAAATTTTATGTATCAACATGGCTAGGCTATGGTGCCCACTTGTTTGGTCAAACACTAGCGTAGATATGCTTCACATCTACAATTAGTTGACTTTAAGTAGAGGAGATTGCCTTCAATAATCTGGGTACCCTCATTCAATCAGTTGAAAGCCTTAAGAGTAAAGACAGATTTCCCAGAGATGAAGGAGTTCTGCCTCAACACTGTAACACAGAAATCTTACTGTAGTTGCCAGCCTGCCAGCCTGCCCTACAGATTTCAGACTTGCCAGCCCCCACAATCACGTGAGACGATTCCTTAAATCTCTTAATGTACCCACACACTCCCAACACACTATTGGTTCTGTTTCTCTGGAGAACCCTGACTATTAGAACACAGTTCCCATTCCTATTTCCTCAACTTGTCTATTTCCTCCATCTCCTCTGCCAGGTCTTCTTTTTGTTGTCCTCCCTAGACAATATACACAGCCCATCTTCCCCCTCTCTGTATGCATATGCATTTTAAGATCTCAAAGTAGTCTTCAAGAAGGTCTGGGTTTTTTGTTTGTTTGTTTGTTTGTTTGTTTTTTGAGATGGAGTTTTGCTCTTGTTGCCCAGGCTGGAGTGCAATGGGGCCATCTCGGCTCACCGCAACCTCCGCCTCCTGGGTTCAAGCGATTCTCCTGCCTCAGCCTCCCGAGTAGCTGGGATTACAGGCATGTGCCACCACGCCTGGCTAGTTTTGTATTTTTAGTAGAGACGGGGGTTTCTCCATGTTGGTCAGAGTGGTCTCGAACTCCCAACCTCAGATGATCCGCCCACCTCGGCCTCCCAAAGTGCTGGGATTACAGGCGTGAGCCACCATGCCCGGCGAAGATCTGGGTTTTACTTTTAGGAAACTTTCTTCTTTCAGCTCAACCTCACCGCCTGGCTGGAGGCCTCACTCACTCACCATGAGTGGCCTCTCAGAGATCAGCTTCCATCTGGACTGCAGTGAGGGAGGCCCATGTCTCCACATTCCAGGGAGTACAAATGGAGATGTCCAGGCTCTGGAAGCCTGAACCCTGAAGGGCATGGGATGAGGGCAGTACCCTGTCTTTCCTTGGGTGACCCAAACCATCTTTGGCTGCCATTGTGTCTAATGAGGTGATCAGAGCTCGGGGAAGGTCTCACTCACTGTCCTACTGTCTGCTTTCCCTGCACTTTGAGGTTGCTGCCTTCCTCTGACACCTTGTCTCCTAAAAAGCTCCTTAGTTAACAGCATGGATTTTGGTGGGGGGCACTGAAAGCTCCAAAAGGGGAGCCTACTATTTTACATATGTATTTATTTTATAGTTGTACCCTGGTTATTTTGTTTATTTGGTGGAAACTGGTTAGATGGTTTGTCGTCTTCAGGGAAAAGGGCTAGAGAGGTAAATATAAGGTAGGAAACTATGGAGGAATGCCAGTACCTGAGAAAAAATATCACCACTAGTATGTTAGTACCCCAAGAGCAGGTTTTTGTCTGTTTTGCTTCCCCGGCACCAAAGATAGTGCCCAGTACTCACAGAAAGTCAAAAAATGTTTGCTTAATAAATGAGATGAATCATTTTGTTAAAACACCCTGCCTGTCTCCAGAAATCCTGAGATGTTGTTTTCTTAAAAGCAACAGACAAACAAGCAAAAAAAAATAAAAAATAAAATAAAATCTCTTGGAGTATTAACTCTTGATTTTCTGAGAAAATGGCAAAGAAGGGCCATTTGGGTTTATTTGTGCATTCAACATACATTTCTTACACTCCAGTCATGGCCAAGCACTGGGCCCAGAATCTCTGGGACTTAAGCTGATGAAAGAATGCAGCTCCAACCTCGCAGAGCTCCCATCCAATGGCAGACAGATGAGGGCCCTGATAATTACTACACAATGTGATGAGTGTGCTCAAGTCCTGGAGAGGGTCTCCAGGAGCCAGGGAGGGAGTGACTAACTTCTGACTGCCTGGGGGCCTGAGAGAAGGCTGGGACTTGAAGCCATAACAGGAGTTCACATGCCTGACAAGGGGCAGGGTGAGGGAAAGAGTCCAAATTCTACCTTGGACCATGGTTCCATCAGATTACACACTTACCAGAGTTGCTGATGGGGAGCCAGATGGACAAGCAAATATTGGCTCTCCTTTCCTTTTTCTCCTCTACTCCTGGGAGAGATGCTAATGAACAACAGTGGCCAAGTGGCAGGTGAGAGTAAGGAAGAAACTGGATCATGGGCCAACTGGATAGCCATCCCCTCTGAATCATGTGGCCATGGCTGTACTTGAAGTCACCAATGTGGAGCCAGGCCGATAATCCCATGGCTACCCCATAAGGGTGGGCCCTTGGAGGAAGAGGTCCCATCTGTGACATTTACTTGGTTTACCACCTTGCAGAGAGCCAGCCACTGGGGGCTGCTTAATCAGGACAACTTGATAACATGATAGACAGGGATTCTTAAGACAAAAGGTAGCTGCTCTGAAGAGAGTGGGTGCTGCTAAAAACCTGTTGCCTGTTAATTGCTGTGGAGTGGAATATGCCAAGGTATCTTAATTCAAATCTTACCTCACCGTCCTGGGGACCTTTTGTTGCTGTAAGTAAGGATGGTCGTCGGTTCCAAGAAGAAAATTAAAGGCTGCTCCCGAGATGAGCACAGTCATTTGGATGAAAGAAAACACATGGTTGCATTTAGAGATCAGATCTCAACAAGACAGGGCACCACCTCCTGCCCAGAGAGGAACAGGCCACAGGATGCAAAACTGGAATTTATATGAGAATACTTTGCCCTTATTACAGCACCTCTAGCAGAGAATCTTGACACACGTTTCAGGCACTAATTAGTTCTTGCATCTATTGCCATGGGTGCACATTGTATTAATATGTGCCCATTTTCCTGATGGAAGAACTGACAAGGAGGAGATGGGCAGAAAAGATGTTTTTAGAGGAAGTGATGCCATATCTGCTTCAGTATGTTCATCCAGGGAGAACTGTGCCTTATTTCTTTTGCCTGAGGGCATTGTTTGCTGCTGAGCTCAGAGTCTCTGTCCTCCAGGGTTTGGCTTCATAATCTGCCCCTGAATTTGGAATAAAAATGGCAAAGTCCTACATAGGAAGCTAAATGTTTACTGGATCACTGCTTCTGAATAGTAGTGCAGCCATTAAGGGCATCATCTGTGAAGCCAGCCTTCCTGGGTTTACACTCACGCTGTGGCACTTACAGCTGTGTGGCCTTGGGGAATTTCCCTCCTTCCCTCCCTCCCTCCCTCCCTCCCTTCCTTCCTTCCTCTCTCTCTCTTTCTTTCTTTCTTTCTTTTATTCTTTCTATATTTTATTTAAGATTTTTTTGGAAGGAAGGGAATGAGGTTTTTACAAATTTTTTTTCTTTTTTTAAATTATTATTTAAGTTTTAGGGTACATGTGCACATTGTGCAGGTTAGTTACATACGTATACATGTACCATGCTGGTGCGCTGCACCCACCCACTAACTCGTCATCTAGCATTAGGTATATCTCCCAATGCTATCCCTCCCCCTCCCCCCACCCCACAACAGTCCCCAGAGTGTGATGTTCCCCTTCCTGTGTCCAAGTGTTCTCATTGTTCAATTCCCACCTAAGAGTGAGAATATGCGGTGTTTGGTTTTTTGTTCTTGTGATAGTTTACTGAGAATGATGATTTCCAATTTCATCCATGTCCCTACAAAGGACATGAACTCATCATTTTTTATGGCTGCATAGTATTCCATGGTGTATATGTGCCACATTTTCTTAATCCACTCTATCGTTGTTGGACATTTGGGTTGGTTCCAAGTCTTTGCTATTGTGAATAATGCCGCAATAAACATACGTGTGCATGTGTCTTTATAGCAGCATGATTTATAGTCCTTTGGGTATATACCCAGTAATGGGATGGCTGGGTCAAATGGTATTTCTAGTTCTAGATCCCTGAGGAATCGCCACACTGACTTCCACAATGGTTGAACTAGTTTACAGTCCCACCAACAGTGTAAAAGTGTTCCTATTTCTCCACATCCTCTCCAGCGCCTGTTGTTTCCTGACTTTTTAATGATTGCCATTCTAACTGGTGTGAGATGGTATCTCATTGTGGTTTTGATTTGCATTTCTCTGATGGCCAGTGATGGTGAGCATTTTTTCATGTGTTTTTTGGCTGCATAAATGTCTTCTTTTGAGAAGTGTCTGTTCATGTCCTTCGCCCACTTTTTGATGGGGTTGTTTGTTTTTTTCTTGTAAATTTGTTTGAGTTCATTGTAGATTCTGGATATTAGCCCTTTGTCAGATGAGCAGGTTGCAAAAATTTTCTCCCATTTTGTTACAAATTTTTTTAAGTATAACATGTATATATGCTCATTTTAGACAATTTGATCAGTATGAAATATTAAAGAAGAAAGCAGGCCAGGTGCCGATGGCTCACACCTGTAATGCCAGCACTTTAGGAGGCTGAGGTGGGCGGATCACTTGAGGTCAGGAGTTTGAGACCAGCCTGGCCAATATGGTGAAACCCCCTCTCTACCAAAAATACAAAAATTAGCTGGGTGTGGTGGTGGGTGCCTGTAATCCCAGCTACTTGGGAGGCTGAGGCAGGAGAATTGCTTGAACCCAGGAGGTGGAGGTTGCAGTGAGCTGAGACTGTGCCACTGCACTCCAGCTTGGGTAACAGAGTGAGACTCAGTCTCAAAAAAAAAAAAAAAAAGAATATGAAAGTAAAAACTCACTTGGAATCTTAGCTGTCAGAAGTAATCACTGTATTACTATATTTTGGTGAATATCCTTTTGATGGTGTGCACATGAGTGTGCGTGTTTGTAACTTGAATTTTTAAAATTTGAGAATATATTCTAGTCATCTTTTTATGTCAATGGATTTAAGAATATATTATATCATTTTTGATGTAATATTTGAATATACCACAATTTATTTAACCATTCCCCTGTTAGTGAATATTTAGGGTATAAAAATATTTTACAATGTGGTTATGAAACGTTCTTTTATATCTATATTTGCCAACTTATTCAACTATTTCTTCATGATAAATTCCTAGAAATGAAGTTACAGAAAATGTTTCATTTGGTGGATGGATATACACACACATATGTACGTAACTGTGTGTATATACATACATTCACACATACACTCATACATACATGTGTACATGTACATATATGGTCATAAAATATATTTTAAACTTACATATAGCCATTACTTCTTGAGAAGGGACTTGTATTGGGGATGTAGTCAAAGAGGAATTTGACTAAATCTGTAATGTTTTATTTTTTTTTACAGGGAGAAAATATATGTGTAACTTAAAATTAGTTAAAATTAAAGATAACGATAACAAAAGAGTACAAAATAAGTAGTTATCAGCTGACAGTCACATATCATATCAACTGACAATACATATAATTGGACATAAAACTTTTTGCTTTCTTTGTTGAAAAAAAGGTAACTGTCAGGCCTCTGAGCCCAAGCTAAGCCATCATATCCCCTGTGACCTGCCCGTATACATCCAGATGGCCTGAAGCAACTGAAGATCCACAAAAGAAGTGAAAATAGCCTTAACTGATGACATGCCACCATTGTGATTTGTTCCCGCCCCACCCTAGCTGATATGATATATTCTCTCCAGCCCTTAAGAAGGTACTTTGTAATATTCTCCCCCACCCTTAAGAAGGTACTTTGTAATATTCTCCCCGCCCTTGAGAATGTACTTTGTACGCCTATCCCAAACCTATAAGAACTAATGATAATCCCACCACCCTTTGCTGAGTCCTTTTTCAGACTTAGCCCGCCTGTACCCAGGTGAAATAAACAGCCTTGTTGCTCACACAAAGCCTGTTTGGTGGACTTTCTTCACACGGACACGCGTGACAGTAACTACTGGAAGAATAGAAATAGGATATGTCATTGTTAAACTGCCAAAAGAGAAAAAAAAAAATCAGAACACCTAAACGCTTGATTTATCCAACAAAAGTAAGGAATGGAAAAAAATAAAAGAAATAATAAGAAAGCACAGTAAACAAAAAGTACAAGTGTATGAACAAAACAAGTCCAAATATACCACTATTTAGAATCAATATAATTTGGTTAATATTTCCATTAAAAGATAGCAACTCTCTGGGTAACAAAACAAAATGCAGTTGTATGTTGTTTACAAGGGACACACATTTTTAAAAAGTGACAGAAAGTTGCAGAATAAAGGAGTGGGTAATGTATATATTGGCTGTGTGTGGTGCCATGCCTGTAATCCCAGCACTTTGGCAGGTGGATCAGCTGAGGTCAGGAGTTCGAGAACAGCCTGGCAAACATGGTGAAACCCCGTCTCTACTAAAAGTACAAAAATTAGCTGGCCGTTGTGGTGGGGTGCCTGTAATCCCAGCTACTCGGGAGGCTGAGGCAGGAGAATCGCTTGACCCTGGGAGGTGGAGGTTGTAGTGAGCCCAGATCACACCACTGCACTCCAGCCTGGGTGACAGAGTAAGATTCCATCTTAAAAAAAAAAAAAAAAGAAAGAAAAAAAGAAAAGAAAAAGTATATATTAACTCGGAAAGTGCTAGCACTAAGAAACAGTTGTGCCAATATTAATATGAGATGAAAATGAATTCAAAGCCTAAAGAATTAATTGTCAAAGAAGAATTTCTTTGTTTTGTTCTTGTCCATCCATGAACCTTTGTACACAGCTTCAAAATATATAAAGAAAGCACAAGTAGAAAAAAAACAACCAAGGATTTAGAGGTGCACTGTCCGATATAGTAGTCACTAGCCACATAGTCACTAGGTCATCGACCGTTCAGATATGGCTAGCCCGAATTGAAATGTGCTCTAAGTTGTAAAACATACATTGGATTTCGAAGACTTGGTATGAAAAAATAAAGTAAAATATCTCATTAATATTTTAAAATACTGATTACATGTTGAAAATATCATACTTTAGATATGAGTTAAATCTATTAAAATTAATCTTACCAGTTTATTTTTACATTTCTTAAAGTAGCTACTAGAAAGTTTAAAATAACATGTGGCTTTATTGGACAGCACTGAAGAGGATTTAAATTAATACAAATAAAAAACTAGAACTAATAATTATATAAAAGAAACATTTTGACTTTATCAGAGATTTTATATTCTTTTTAGTCATGTGACATTTATAAATTCATCAATTACCTGATCATAGGAAGATCTCAAAAATGTTTAAAAACTAGCTATTGCAGAGACTCTGATATCTTTTTTTCTTTAATTTATTTTTTATTTCAATAAAAAGGTTTTTTGGGAACAGGTGGTATTTGGCTACATGGATAAGTTCTTTTTTTTTTTTTTTTTTTTTTTTTTTTGAGATGGAGTCTCACTCTGTCGCCAGGCTGGAGTTCAGTGGCACAATCTCGGCTCATTGCAACCTCTGCCTCCCAGATTCAAGCGATTCTCCTGCCTCAGCCTCCGAGTAGCTGGGACTACAGGTGCACGCCACCACGCCCGGGTAATTTTTGTATTTTTAGTAGAGACAGGGTTTCACCATATTGGCCAGGATGGTCTCGATCTCTTGACCTTGTGATCTGCCCACTTTGGCCTCCCAAAGTGCTGGGATTACCGGCGTGAGCCACCACGCCTGGCCTTTAAATATTATTTATACAATGATCATATTTATAATAGTTTATTATTTTTGTCAGTTTATGACTTTATTATTATATTTATAATCTGGGTTTATAATATGACTGGTTTTCATTCATTTACTCTTTCAAATATGCTTTGAAAACAATGTGCAAATTCTTTTTTTAAAAAAATTATATGTCACAGGATGGTGTCCTATGTCATGTACCTAAATTGGTAACCAAAGCCTGCAGCTAAGAAAGGGATCAAGGACCCTACTTTCTTTCTTTCTTTCTCTTTCTTTCTTTCTTTCTTTCTTTCATTCTTTCTTTCTTTGTTTTCTTTCTTTCTTTCTTTCGTTCTTTCTTTCTTTCTATCTATCTTTCTTTCTTTCTTTTGAGATGGAGTTTCACTCTTACTGTGCAGGCTGGAGTGCAATGGCTCAATCTCGGCTCACTGCAACCTCCGCCTTCTGGGTTCAAGCAATTCTCCTGTCCCAGCCTCCCGAGTAGCTGGGATTACAGGCATGCGCCACCACACCCGGCTAATTTTTGTATTATTAGTAGAGATGGGGTTTCACCATGTTGGCCAGGCTGGTCTGGAACTCCTGACCTCAGGTGATCCACCCGCCTCGGCCTCCCAAAGTGCTGGGATTACAGGCATGAGCAACCGCACCCGGCCGAGGACCCTACTTTCTAGCGTCAGGGAACTGTGGCATGGGGCTACTGGGGGAACCACTTTTTTAGAATGTGTAGGCATCACTTCACCAGCCCCAACCCCGTAATGCTGGTTGTAAGGAAAAGCCTGGAGGAAGACAGATCTGGCCTACTAGGGGAGCCAAGGGAGCTGCTTCCCTTTTTTAAGCCAAGGGAGGCAGCCGTCTGGGAAACCCTTGTCGAGTTGGCAGGATATGATTTCTATACACTCCTGGCTTGTTTAGGAACCAGTGAGCCTTTAATTCAGTCTGATGCAGCAGTGTCCAGGGTATGGGTGAACAGCCCTGGGGTGAGCTATTTTTTGGTGAGGGCTGTGGGTAGACAGAGGGCAAGACCCATCTTCCTGTCCCCTGGCCTGGAGTTTCAGTCCCAGCTGGGACATAAAATTGATTCTACATATGCCAATGGGCATAATAGTTTGCTACCAAGGATAGGTGAGTTTGGGAGCCTGTGACCACTGCTGAGTGGAACATCTGAGGCATGTAGCAGGATGCCGTGAGCTGGGGCGGGAAGATACAAGCCAAGAGTCTAAAAGGACCATCAACGGCTATGGGAGGTACACAGGAGGGGGCTCTCCTTAGAGGGCCTATTGGAAGCACCACTGGTCAGCATCAAGCCCATGCATAGTGCATTACTGCTGGATAGGAGAGAATGTCTCCTTGCTGGGTCAGAGAGAATGTCTCCTTGCTGGGTCAAATGGGACAACAACTGTCTTTTACTTCTTCCTCCAGGCCCCAATACTGGCCTTATTCTGGTAATATTGAGGGAGAAGAAAGGATGATGGAAGCGAACACCAGAACTATAAGTAGACAAAGCCCAGGTCTAATCTTGCCCGGGGAAGAGGACGAGGACTTCGAGTTTGGTATACTAATAGCAAAACTTTCATAGCACTTACTTCCTGTGCCTGGCATTCTTCTAAGCACCTTAATCATATTGACCCTTTAACCCTGGCAGTGTTCCTAAGAGGTATCTACTATCATTATCCCCATTTTATGGATGAGAAAACTGGGGCACAGAGGTTAAGTAACATGCCCAAAGCTCTCAGCTAGTAAGTGGCAGAGCAAGGATTCCAGTCCAGGCAGCCAGCTTTCAGAATCTGTAGGTTTTCATTGAATAAGAATTAATCCAAAGGATTGAAATAAGGCTACTTAAAACAACAACAACAACAATAAAAATGAGAAAACAAAAAATGGCCAAGAAGTTATAGAACCAGAATGAAATATCATTAAGGGTGCTACTATCTAACTGGAAAGGGGTTTGATGGAACATAATCAGTGGCAGGTTTTAGATACTGATATGTGCTTTGGCTGTGTCCCCACCCAAATATCGAACTGTAGCTCCCATAATTCTCACGTGTCATGGGAGGGACTTGGTGGGAGGTAATTGAATCATGAGAGTGGGTCTTTCCCTGCTATTCCTGTGGTACTGTATAAGCCTCACGAGATCTGATGGCTTTATAAAGGGGAGTTCCCCTGCACATACTCTCTCTTGCTTGCCTGCTGCCATTCAAGACGTGACTTTGCTCCTCTGCCTTCCATCATGATTGTGAGGCCTCCCCAGCCATGTGGAACTGTGAGTCAATTAAACCTCTTTCCTTTATAAATTACCTAGACTCAGGTATGTCTTTATTAGCAGTGTGAGAACAGACTAATACAGATGAAACAATATTCACCTTCAATGAGTTGAGACTCCTTGGTGAGCCACTTTCTTTTCTTTTATTATTATTATTATTATTATTATTATTATTATTATACTTTAAGTTCTAGGGTACATGTGCACAACCTGCAGGTTTGTTACATATGTATGCATGTGCCATGTTGGTGTGCTGCACCCATTAACTCGTCATTTACATTAGGTATTATCTCCTAATGCTATCCCTCCCCTCTCCCCCCACCCCACGACAGACCCTGGTGTGTGATGGTCCCCTTCCTGTGTCCAAGTGTTCTCATTGTTCAGTTCCCACCTATGAGTGAGAACATGTGGTGTTTGGTTTTCTGTCCTTGTGATAGTTTCCTGAGAATGATGGTTTCCAGCTTCATCCATGTCCCTACAAAGGACATGAACTCATCGTTTTTTATGGCTGCATAGTATTCCATGGTGTATATGTGCCACATTTTCTTAGCCTTCTCTGTTTCTTCTTATGAGCTGTGAGGTAAGCACTGTTATTATTTGCATTTTAAAGACAAGGAAACCGAGTTTTAGAGAGTTTAAATGATGTGTCCAAGGTCACCCACCTACAAGTGGTGAAGTTGGGTGTTTGAAGCAAGTTCTTTTGACCTTAGAACCTAAGCTTTGAATCTCTTCCTCATGGAGGATGTCAATATGAAGCTCACATACATGTTACCATTTTTGGTCTAGTTGGCCTATGGAAGAAGACACTGTGTAGAGCTATGATATGAGGGAGAAAGGTAAGAAGATTGTTGAAACAGAGGTGCATGTGACATTTTGAGTGGGTGGAGGATGGATAGACTCAAAGTTACAACTCCTCAAAATAATTAAAAAGGACAGGACTAAGGACATTACTACACATTGCAAAACAGTAATGGTGATGACACCATTTTGAGCCTTTACATAGCACCAGATTCGAAGGAAGCTTAGTTAACCTAAGCTTCATGGTAACCTTAGGAGAGAGGTGATATCTACTCCATTTTGTGGATGAAAACCCAAGGCTCAGAGATGTTAATTGACTTGCCCAAGGATGCACAGCTCATAAAGAGATAAGTGCAGATTAAAATCAGGTTTGGCTGGTTCTAAGCCTAAACCTTTCCTCCAACATATGGCTATTTTCAGAGCGCCACTGTCGTCTTCCCTCATTTGATTCTCATGGGGATCTGAAGCAGAGGAGGGACTGTTATTCCCACTCTACACAGGGCATAGCACTGCAAAGGCTGTGCCCAAAGCTTCTCTCCAGAGCTCAGACCTGCAGATACAATGGTCTCATGGACATTTCTCCACTCAGATATCCCACAGATTCCTTAAGCCCACCACGTCCAAAACTGAACACATCATTTCCTCTCCTTTGAAAATGATTGTCCGTATTCTTCCATTCGTTCATTGATTCATTTAATAAATATTTCCCAGGCTCTGGGAATAAACAGCGAACACCTCAGTAGCAAGAGACTCACTCTTCAGCCAGTTGCCTAAACCAGAAACCTAGAAATATTCCTGCATGACCCCAAGCCTCCACATCTAATCATTCATCGAGTTTTTGTATGTCTCCTACTAAATATCTCTAAAATTTATCCATATCTCCCAGGCTTCTATTATCTCTTGGCTAGAATTTTTTTTTTTAGACGGAGTCTCGCTTTGTTGCCCAGGCTGGAGTGCAATGGCGCGGTCTCGGCTCAACCTACGCCTCCCGGGTTCAAGCGATTCTACTGCTTCAGCCTCTGGAGTAGCTGGGACTTCAGGCGTGTGCCAGCACACCAAGCTAATTTTTGTATTTTTAGTAGAGACGGGGTTTCGCCATGTTGGTGAGGCTGCTCTCTAACTCCTGACCTCGTGATCCGCCCGCCTAGGCCTCCCAAAGTGCTGGGATTACAGGCGTGAGCCACCGCGCCTGGATTGGCTAGAATATTATATCAGCTTCCAGATGTCTCATGTCTCCCTATTCCATAGTTTGTCCTCCTCTTCCTTCTCCTCCTCCAATGCATATTCCCTGCTACATGTCTGAATGATCTTTCTAAAATGCAAATCTATGTCAATCCCCTCCACTGAATGCTCTTCAATAGCTTCTGAGACTGCTCAGGATGGCTTACAAGGCTGTAGGGCCTGGCCCCACCCACCTCTTAAGCCACAGTTGTTACTGTTCTTCCCTGGCATTTTCTACTCAAGTTTTGCTGCACTTGTTTTTGTTTTTGGAGCTTCATCACAGTGGCTCTGACTCCCAGGATTTCATACATCCTGCCTCCTCTGGCAAAACATCCTTCTGATTCTTTTCACCTGGCTGATGCCTACGTATTCTTCAGATCTCAGTTTAAATGTTTCCTCTTCAGGGAGGTCTTTTTTGACCCCATAGATTACGTATTTGTTCCCCTGTCCCAGCACATTCCCTATTTCACCAGTCATTGCTTGTTGATGTACTGACTTATTTAACACATTTTTTTCTGTGAAGACCAAGTTGTCCTCCCACCAATGATGCATACTAACTGAACACATGAACAAATGAATTAATGAATAAATGAATAGATGAAGGCCTAGAGTTACTAAAGAACATGGCAAAGTCTGGAAAGAGGAAGTGTCTCTGGGGACTCCAGCAGGGAATTTCAGGGGCAGTGATAACAGGTGATGCTGGAGAAGTAATCAGGGGCTGGAATAGGGTGGGCCTTGTGTACCTGTCCCTTTCTGGATCATCCCTGAAGGACAGTGGTGGAGGGAAGTCCTCCAAGTGGGCATAACTTTGAGTGATGTACCTGGTTGTTCACTGTGGTTGAAAGGAGGAATGGTCGGACATGTGATTCTATACTGATTCATGGCTGTGGCCATGGTTTGGCTTGATAGTCAGGAACTTGGAAGGAACATGATTAGAAAACTGGTGACAAGAAAATTTGGGGAAGAGGTATGTGGATAGACCTCTATGAATGAGCAAACAATGTGAAGATATTTGTATTCTATATTAATGCCTATCGAAGGGTGGCCTCAGCAGAGGATTTTGATCATCAAGTGGCTAAGATGACTTGTCTGTGGCTATCAGTCAGCCTCTTTCCTTAGCCCCTTCTGTCATTGCCCAGTGGTTCCTGAATGAAGTGGCCATGGTGATAGGGATGAAGGTTATGCATGGGCTCAGCAACGACGACTTTCATTCAGCAAGGCCAACCTGCCTAGAGCCACCACTGAGTGCCCAATCTGCCAGCAGAATAAACCAACACCGACTCCTTGATATGGCACCATTCTCTGGGGTGACCAGCCGCCTACCTGGCAGCTGGTTGATTACTCTGGACCCCTTCCATCATGGAAAGGCCAACATTTCATCCTTAATGGAATAGACTCTTACTCTGAATATGGATTTGCCTTCCATTGCATGCAATACTTCTGCCAAAATACCATCTGTGAACTTATAGGATACTTTATCCAACATCACAGTATTACACACAGCACAGCTGTGAGATTGAGGAACTTGCTTCACTTGAATGAAGTGTGGTAATGAGCCCCATGCTTGTGGAATTCACTGGTTTTACCATGTTCCCCACCATCCTGAAGCAGCTGGATTGATAAGATGGGGGAATGGCCTTTAGAAGACTCAGTCACAGTGCCAGGTAGGTGACATTACCTTGTTGGACTGGGGCAAGGTTCTCCAGGAAGCTGTATATGCTGAGAATCAGTGTCCAATATTAGTACTATTTCTCCCATAGCCATGAATCAGAGGTCCAGAAATCAAGAGGTGGAAATGAGAGTGGCACCAGTTACTATCACCCCTAGTGACCCACTAACAAAATTTTTCCTTTGTCCCTGTGACCTTTTGCTCTGCTAGCCTAAATGTCTTAGGTCTAAGTGGAGGAATGCTTCCACCAGGAGACAGCAATGATCCCATTCAACGAGAAGTTAAGACTGCCACCTGGCCACTTTGGGCTTCTCAGACCTCTAAATTAACAGGCAAAGAAAGTTACTGTGCTTGTGGAGGTGATTGATCCTGACTACAAAGGAGAGACTGGACTGCTACTCCATAATGGAGGTAAGGAAGAGTATGTCTGGAATATGTAAGATTCCTTACAGCATGTCTTAGTATTAGCATGCTCTGTGATTAAAGTCAATAGAAAATTACAGTTAGTCTCTGACTTATGATGGTTCGACTTATGACTTTTTGACTTTACCATGCAAAGCAATAGGTATTCAGTGCTTTCCTAAACTTACCACGGGACTCTATGCAGATAAGCCCATTGTAAATTGAGCCCCATTATAAAGCCAGGAACATTCGTACAAAAACCCAATCCAGGCAGGACTACTCATGGCTCAGACCTTTGAGGAATGAAAGTTTCAGTCACCATCACCAGGTAAAGAACCACGACGAGCTGAGGTGCTTGCTGAGGGTAAAGGGAATATGGAATGAGTAGTGGAAGAAGGTTGTTATAAATACCAGCTGTGACCATGTGGTCAGTTACAGAATGGAGGACTGTAATTGTTATAAGCATTTCCTTCTTATTTTGTTATATGTTTATGTGTGTGTACAAATATCTTTCTTCCTCTTATTCTTTGATCATGTAACATAAGATGTATTGACTTTATATCATAGAATTTAAGTGTTGTTAGCTTTCCATCATAGTATTTAAGTTATAGGATATCAAAGAGAAGAGTAAACATCACTCGAAGAGTCTGCATCCTCTTCTGGGGAAAGGGTTGGTGCCTCTTTGATTGTATGCAGGATAGTTGTATCATGTTAGGTAGAAGTATGACCTTTTACTCTCTTTATCTGGAGATTAAGTATAGTTTAAGGAAATGTGTATGGGTGCCAAGTTGACAAAAGGTAGACTTGTGATGGTTAGTTTTATGTCAATTTGGTTGGGCCATGGTGCCCAGGTATTTGGTCAAACATTATTGTGGATGTTTCTGTGAGGGTATTTTTTTGTGGGGTGAGATTAACATTTAAATTAATGGACTTTGAGTAAAGCAGGCTACCCTCCATAATATGGGTGGGCCTCATCCAATCAGTTGAAGGCTCAGCAGAACAAAGACTGACCTCCCACAAGCAAGAAGGAATTCTGTCAGCAGATGGACTTCTGACTTGAACTCCAACATCAGCTCCTCCCTCAGTCTCTAGCCTGCTGGTCCATCCTGCAGATATTGGACTTGCCATCTTCCATAATCCATGAGATTTATTTTTCCTTAAAATAAATCTCTCAGCCAGGCACAGTGGCTCATGCCTGTAATCCCAGCACTTTGGGAGGCCGAGCCGGGCAGATCACCTGAGGTCAGGAGTTCAAGACCAGCCTGGCCAACAAGGTGAAACCCCGTCTCTACTAAAAATACAAAAATTAGCCAGGGGTGGTGGTGCATGCTTGTCATCCCAGCTACTCGGGAGGCTGAGGCACGAGAATCACTTGAACCTGGGAGGCAGGGGTTGCAGTGAGCCGAGATTGTGCCACTGCACTTCAGCCTGGGCAACAAGAGTGAAACTCCGTCCCCCCCAAAAAAATAAATAAATAAAATAAAAATAAATAAATAAATCTCTCAAACTCTCTACACATTCTATATGTCCCATTTCTCTGGAGAACCCTAATATAAGGGCCCCTAAGACAATGGGACAAGCTGATTCCTCATAATCTGAAGTAGATAAATGGAGTAGGGGTGAGGAGGCTTTAGAGTCACCTGACAACACTGCTGCACATCAGGGTATTTAAATACAAGGAAGAGGGCCCTTCGTTTTCACATGCCCCAGTCTGCCCACCTAACTCTAGGGCTAGCAAGATACCTATGGGAGTCCATTTTCCTGGGGGCCAGCCTTAGGGAG
Organism: Gorilla gorilla gorilla; assembly: GCF_029281585.2. Classification (NCBI taxonomy): domain Eukaryota; kingdom Metazoa; phylum Chordata; class Mammalia; order Primates; family Hominidae; genus Gorilla; species Gorilla gorilla. Next base: position 84,882,061 of record NC_073240.2, read on the forward strand.
TGAGTCTCCACTGCTTTCTCCACTAAGGGGGGATGTGCCCCTGATGTTGAGCTTAGGTAGACCCCTCCCTCAGAGATCACCTGGAATGTTCATGTCAGGTCTCTCAGATGAGGAAACTGAGGCCCAGCAGGGGAAGGGACCTACCCAAGTTTGCTCAGTTACATTTAGAACTACGGTAATTACATATCAGAACTAAAATTGATTGTCGGGTTCTTACTCTAGTGCACCGAGCATGAACACACCATACTGCTCAGCTATTTTTTACCTCAGTTTATTTATTGTTTTATTCAGAAGAGGACCCCTATGCTGAAAAGCACAGAGCTAAAAGGGAATTGATTTAGCTTTTTGTACTCAAAAGGTGAGTTTTTAAAATATTCAAGGGATGGTTACTGATCTAAAGGGCTTTACTGTCCCATCAAGTTAAACATTTTGATGAACAGTGTGATTGTAAACTGTAATTCCTAATATCATGAGGTGGTTAACAAAAATTTGAACGATAATCAGTGACAAGTACTCTTACAATGGTTATAAATCAAAACATCCTGCTCCATTTTGTGTTTTAATTGCAGAGGTGTTCAAAATTAGTCACATAGCACAGCAAAGATTTAATGCTATTTAAGCTATCACCAGAAATATGTACAAAAAATTACAAGGCTATACTGACAGTTTAATTGGTGATTGAGGAAATTTGGGGTGCTACAGTCTCTTCTCGAATATTTTCAGGTATAGTCAACCTTAAAGGTGAGGTCCAGATAAGAGGCTCTCAAGCTTTTTGGGCTTCTATACTGTATAATTTTTGGAATGTTAAATCTTTTCTGAAATCTAACTGCTGATGTCCCTAGTTTACCAGATATTATATGCCATGAGAAGTATATTGAGTACCTTATTAAGCCAGGGTTAATGAAGTAAAATTTATATATCTAGGCTCCCATCTTAAGATAGAAAAAAAAGCTGTTGAGGTCTTCAAGTAATTCTACCGTTTTTATTTCTATTTAAAATGTTTTCAAATTTAGCATCATTATTTTATATCATTAGATTGAGAGATTACCTTGTTGAGAATTTTCATGCCTATGACAACTATAGTGATGTATCCTTTTTCATTCCGGATATTAATTTATTTGTGCCTTCTTCTTGATTAATCTTGCCACAGATTTATCAATTTTATTGTTCTTTGTATAGACTTAACTTTTGATTCTTTGATCTCTCAACTGTTCTTTGTTTCTTTACTTCATTAATTTCTGCTCTTATTTTCATCACTTCCTTCCTTCTACTTTTTTTTTTTTCTTTTTTTTTGAGACGGAGTCTTGCTCTGTCGCCCAGGCTGGAGTGCAGTGGTGTGATCTCAGCTCACTGCAAGCTCCACCTCCTGAGTTCACACCATTCTCTTGCCTCAGCCTCCCGACTACAGGCGCCCACCACTACGCCTGGCTAATTTTTTATATTTTTAGTAGAGATGGGGTTTCACCATGTTATCCAGGATGGTCTCAATCTCCTGACCTCGTGATCCACCCGTCTCGGCCTCCCAAAGTGCTGGGATTACAGGCGTGAGCCACCGCGCCTGGTCAGACTTCTGTTTTTCTAATATATGCATTTAAAATCATAAATTTCCTTCTAAGCCTAGCTTTAGCTTCATCCCACACATTGTGATGTCATATACTTATTATCATTTAATTCAAATTATTTTACAGTTTCCACTGTGGTTCTTCTTTGACCTGTAGGTTATTTAGATGTATATTACTTAATGTCCAAACATTTGGGAATTTTAAAAAGTTATGTTTTTGATACTAATCTATAGGTAATTTTTACTGTGATCTTAGAACATGTCCTGTATAATTTCAACACTCTGGGTAGGGTGTGGTGGCTTATGCCTGTAATCCCAGCACTTTGGGAGGCCGAGGTGGGAGGATCACTTGAGCCCAGGAGTTCAAGACCAACCTAGGCAACATAGGGAGACCCCCGTCTCTACAAAAAATAAAAACAAATTAGCTGGGTGTAGTGGCACGCACTTGTAGTCCCAACTACTCAGGAGGCTGAGGTGGGAAGGTTGCTTGAAACTGGGAGGTTGAGGCTGCAGTGAGCCATGACTGTACCACTGCACTCCAGCCTGGGTGACAGAGTAAGACCCTATCTCAAAACAAAAAAACAAAAACAAAAACAAAAAACACACCCCAAAATGCTGGAATTTGTTGAGACTTAATTTTTGAGCCTACTGGGTGCGGTGGCTCACGCCTGTAATCCCAGCACTTTGGGAGGCCTTGGCGGTCAGATCACTTGATGTCAGGAGTTTGAGACCAGCCTGGCCAACATGGTGAAACTCTGTCTCTACTAAAAATACAAAAATTAGCCAGGCATGGTGATGCATGCCTGTAATCACAGCTACTTGGGAGGCTGAGGCATGAGAATCACTGGAACTCAGGAGGCAGAGGCTGCAGTGAGCCAATATTGCACCACTGCACTCCAGCCTGGGCAACAGAGCGAGACTCTGTCTCAAAAATAAATTTTTTTTTTGAACCAACATTATATGGTCAATTTTGGAAAAGCGTTCCCATGTACACTTGAAAAGAATGTGGATTTGCTATAGACAATAGCAAAGACATGAAATCAACCTAGGTGCTCATCAACAGTGGATTGGATAAAGAGAATGTGGTAGATATACACCATGGAATACTAAGCAGGCATACAAAAGAATGAGATTATGTGCTTTGCAGCAGCATGGATGCAGCTAGAGGTCATTATCCTAAGCAAATTAACATAGAAACAGAAGACCAAATATCATATGCCCTCACTTATAAGTGGGAGCTAAACATTGGGTACACACGAACATAAAGATGGGAACAACAGACACTGGAGACTCCAAAAGAGGGGAGGTAGGGAAGTGGGGCAAAGGCTGAAGAACTTTCTATCAGGTACTATGTTCACTATATGGGTGATGAGATCAGTACAGCATAAGTATATACCCTTGTAAGACACCTGCACATGTGCCCCCTGAATCTAAAATGAAAATTTAAAAAAGAATGTGCATTCTGCATTTATTAGATAAAGTGTGTGTGTAATCAGATTAAGTTTGTTAAAACCTTCCCATATTGTTACTCATGTTTTGTCTGCTTATTCTATCAGTTACTACTACAAGAAGCGCGCTAGTATCTTTTACCATGAGGCAAGGCTGGGCTCTTGTCTTGGTGAGTACTAGCCTACTTCCAAGTCTCCTTTATTCCTAGAGTCTCAGTTCTTCAGGGGCTTCAAATGAAATCCTGAGTGTTTACCATGCATGGCCATTTCTTCCTGGTGGTCCTGAATATTTACTCCTCCCAGCTGTATGAGACTGCAGTAAGCTCTACCCAGCTTCTCAGTTGTTCCTTCACAGCTTTCTGTGCAGTGCCAAGTGCCCAGTCTCTCAGCTGTTGCCTTAGAGTTGACAAGAGCAAGAGTGGTGCCTCCACCAGGCTTGCTAGTCTGTGTCTCCCTCCTCTCCGGGATCTTGGCCCCTCAGGTTCACTGCCTGCATGGCTCTTGCACAACTTCAAACAGGTTGTATTTTCCTTACTATTATCTAGTTTTAAGCAGGTCTCCCCTTGCTGGCAGTGAAAATCCTTTTTCAGAGAATTTTTATCTCTTTAAAAAATATGTAAGAATTTAAAATTCAAAGAGTAAGTTGACCCCCAGTGGAAAGAAATACCTTCTTTACAAGGTTCAACTAAGAGCCCACACCACAGATATGATTAACTGTTAATTCGTTTAGTGAGATTTTTCACTCTGTGTTCCTCCTCCCCAATTTTATTTATTATACCAACAACAGTAATAAAGAAGCAGTTAATAACCCATGATCTCATTCTTCTAAATAAAAACACACCTCTGTTTTTATTTTTATTTTGGGGTACGTACTTCTATAATATGCCCTTTGTTCATGCATAAATTCTATCTATGGTGCCATAATTGATGTATTATTTCCCTTAACATCACTTCATAAAAATATTCTATCACGCCAGGCACGGTGGCTCACGCCTGTAATCCTAGCAATTTGGGAGGCGAAGGTGGGCAGATCACTTGAGGTCGGGAATTTGAGACCATCCTGACCAACATGGTGAAACCCTGTCTCTATAAAAAATACAAAAATTAGCCGGGCATCGTGCCACACGCCTGTACTTCCAGCTACTCAGGAGGCTGAGGTAGGAGAATTGCTTGGACCTGGGAGGTGGAGGTTGCAATGAGCTGAGATCGTGCCACTGCACTCCTGCCTGGTGATAGAGCAAGACTTCGTCTCAAAAATAAAAAAATTATATATATATAACATTCTATTAGTCTATGTAATCCTAATTTTAATAACTATATCACGTAGCCTGAATTGTCTTATATACTTGTCTTGAAACTTCTATTTACTCAGTAAATTGCCTGCGTATCTACTCAGTAAACTGCCTGCGACCAGTCTTTATTTTTAAAATTGAGCCTATCATAAATACTTAAAAATGGCTTTCCGTAGGCCGGGCGTGTGCCGGTGGCACTTTGGGAGGCCGGCACTTTGGGAGGCCAGCACTTTGGAAGCTGAGGCAGGCGGATCACGAGGTCAAGAGATCGAGATCATCCTGGCTAACAGGTGAAACCCTGTCTCTACTAAAAATACAAAAAATTAGCCGGGTGTGGTGGCAGGCACCTGTAGTCCCAGCTACTCGGGAGGCTGAGGCAGGAGAATGGCGTGAACCCGGGAGGCGGAGCTTGCAGTGAGCCGAGATCGGGCCACCATACTCCAGCCTGGGCGACAGAGCAAGGCTCCGTCTCAAAAAAAAAAAAAAAAAGGCTTTCCTTTTAAATCTATGCTATTTTATTTCTCAAAGTTTTTTCCCCATACAGTTAAATCTGTCACTCTTTTGCCCCTTGTAAATTCTTATATTGCAGAAACACCAAACCATAGCTGGCTCTTTGCATTTGCTGAGAATATATTTTAGAGTGCCCACACAGCAAGAGAGTCTATGATTATTGCCCTAAACCACACCAAGCCTCGTGAGGAAATGAGGATGAGGATATGCTCTTGCTCTTGAGTGGCTTGCGCCCTCAAGGGAGTGCTAAGTGTTCCTTGCACATAAGCTGCTTGTGTTATTCCAAAAGGACCTGGGAGACAGTGTGAAAAAACTTCAGGGGAAAACAAAGTAAGTATTCTCCTTCTTAACTGTCCTTCATATCTGGGGGGAATCAGGCAAGACTTTGCTGAGAAGTTAAGCGAATAGAAATTGTTAGTAGAGAAGATGGTTCTAGGCAGAGGGAAACGCACGTGTCACAGTGTGGAAGCTTGTGAGAGCATCAAGTGTCAAGGAAGCAAGGCATGCTTAGCATGTAGGGGAATGGAGAGGAATGGAGAACAGTGGCGGCAAAGGTGGCCAAGTGAGGTTGAAGTCTTTCTTACTTCTTTGCCCAATCAAAATTCCTCTTCTCCGAGTGCTGACATCAGCAAACAACTGCCTGGAATGAGGTTTGACTCTCTCTCTGAGGGCTTTTGAATTTTCAACTGGATTAATCTAACTGGTGTAGAGCATATGGAAAATCTTTTTTAAGTAGGGAACTTCTGTACCTATTCCAGACCATCAGCTCCTCCTCTCTGCGGTTCCATTCCTATCCTTTCCTTTCTTTTGCAATTTGGACTCAGTAAAAATAAATATTTATTGCTTAAATTGGCACAGAGAACCATGAACATTTTCATCAGCCAGTTAATGAGAACTTCTGAATACCTCTTTATTAAGAGAACCGAAATTAAATATGAACTCAGATCAGCATTCTCAAGTTGCACGTGGCTGTTTCAAGAACTCAAATCTCAGCATTACACCATTATGCTAGATGTGGAGCACAGAGAAGTCATTTGATTACTGTCAATTACAGTTCTGAACTGTTGAGTTATGATAGCAGAGTATCATTTATTTGTTCTTTATGGAGCAAAATTTAAAAGGAATCAGGCTGGGCATGGTGGCTCACACCTGTAATCCCAGCACTTTGGGAGGCAGAGGCAAGCAGATTACCTGAGGTCAGGAGTTTGAGACTAGCCTGGCTAACATGGTAAAACCTTGTCTCTAGTAAAAATACAAAAATTAGCCGGGTGTGGTGGTGCACACCTGTAATCCCAGCTACTTGGCAGGCTGAGGCAGGAGAATGGCTTGAACCTGGGAGGCAGAAGCTGCAGTGAGCCAAGATTGTGCCATTGCACTCCAGCCTGGGCAACAGAGTGAGACCCCGTCTCAAAAAAATAGAAAATAAAAATAAATAAAAGGAATCAGCACTGCATCTTTCACCCTAAAGGTAAACTTTCATCATTCTTAATTCTTGCTTTTTTTCCCATGAGTACTATACTACATGTGTCATCTCCATTGTCCCTTCCTGTGTCCATGGCAGAAATTACCAGTTGATCTTGAGGACTTTACAGTTGAGCCACAATATGGCCTTAAAGCCTTCCCAACCTGAGTCCCAGGCATCATAATTCATGGATTGTATGTGTTTGTGAGATGAAACCTATTTACTTCCCCAGCATCATTTCTACATTCTCCTTTTTTTATTTTTTTGAGACGGAGTCTCACTTTGTTGCAGGGGTTTCACCATGTTGGCCAGGATGGTCTCGATCTCCTGGCCTCATGATCCGCCTCCCTGGGCCTCCCAAATTGCTGGGATTACAGGTGTGAACCACCGCGCCCAGCCTCCTTATTTTTTCTGCCAGAAACCTTATGCTTTGAACATAAGTCTCCAGCTCTGTGGCATTCATACATTTCTTCCCAGTTCATGACACATTTACAGTCTTATTTTCCTCCTCAATCTTTAGCAATGGAGGACTCTCCTCACATCCCCATAACAGAAACATCAATGGCAAAATATACAGGTTGGGAATTCCTATACCAGGAACAAATCACCTGTACAGCAGTATTTTCCAAATGAGGAGAATTCTAAAAAGGAATTTGGAGAAAACAACACGTTTCCAAAACTTTTCTTATCTGTGAGGTTTCCTGAAAGATTTTTTTTTAAGGGTAAATGGTGGTAAAAAGATGGCCTTGAAATGGCCCCAACCTTCTGGCACAGAAAGCTTTTCTTTGTAAAGCTTCTGTTTGAGCTCACAGCAGACTATTTACACTACAAAAATAGCATATGCTTGTTTATTGTAAAAACAGTCAGAAAATACAAAGCAAAATGTGAAAGTCCCCACTTTCCTTTCCAACTCCCTAAAAATAATTACTATTAAAGGATTTTTAAGACAGTCTTCTATGCTTATATAAGTCTATGTGTCTCTCCGCATGTAATGAAAGCATTTTTTAACCAAGAATGGGATTAGCTGGGCTTGGTGGCATGTGCCTGTAGTCCCAGCTACTCAGGAGCCTGAGGCAGGAGGATCGTTTGAGCCCAAGAGTTCGAGTTTAGCCTGGGCAACATAGTGAGACCCCCATCTCTAAAAAAAAAAAACAAAAAGTAAGATTATACAAGACATTATTCTGTGATTTGCTTTATTCCTCATATGATACATGTGTGTATAGATATATATTGTATCTTTCCATGGCAATACATACAATTATACTCCCTTCTATCAGTAGCTGAATAATTTTTCATTATGTGGATGTACTACAATTATTGAACTTTCTACAATTACTAGGCTTTTGCATTATTAAAATGGCACAATATATTAAATATATTTATAAAATGTATATATTTATATATGAAATATAAACTCTCTCTATATATTTAATGTTACATTTCCCTGATCACTATTGAGGTTAAACATTAACATTTCCCCACACATTTATTAACCATTTGCATTTCTTCTATAAATTCCTTGTTTATATTCTTTGCTTATTTTTAATTTTTAATTTATTTTTATTTTTTGAGGCAGGGTCTTGCTCTGTTGCCCAGACTGGAGTGCAGTGGTGATATCAGAGCTCACTGCAGCCTCGTCCTCCCAGGCTCAGGTGATCCTCTCACCTCAACCTCACTTGGCTGAGTGTAGTCAGCTGGGACTACAGGCGCACACCACCACATTTGGCTAATTTTTGTATTTTTTTGTAGAGATGGGGATCCACTATGTTGCCCAGGGTGGTCTTGAACTCCTGGGCTCAAGCGATCCTCTTGCCTCAGCCTCCCAAAGTGCTGGGGTTACAGGTGTGAGTCACCATGCCGGCTTCTTTGCCTAATTTTATATAAGGTTGTCATTTTATTGATTTGAACTTGCTTGAGTGTGTTTGCAGTGCTTTTCAGTCATGGTCACACACTAGAATCACCCAGGGAACTTTTAAATAACAGGCCCCACCCTGTGAAATACTCTGATTCCAGTGGGCTGTGGTGATGTCCAGGTGTTGAGTTTTAGACTTTCTAGGTGAGTCTGATGTGCAGTCAAGGTGGAGAGTCCCTGGTCCAGGTGATTTAGTAGCAGTGGGTGATTAGGTAGGCTAGAACGCAGGGTCACAGGAAATAAGAAGTCAAGGAGCTAAGAGGCCAGGGTGTTGGAAGAATTGTGTATATCGTTGCATCAGTCTGCTTGCGCTGCTGTAAGAAAATACCACAGGTGGATTGGCTTCAACAACAAAATTTTATTTTCTCACAGTGTTGAAAGCTAGAAAGTCCAAAATCAAAGTCTGGCTGTTTTCCTAGCTTGCAGCCAGACACTTCTAACTGTGTTCTCAAATGGCAGAGAAAGAGGGTGCTCTGGCCACCCTTCATTTTCTTCTGAGGACACTAATTCCATCTTTGGGGTCCCACCCTCATGACCTCATCTAAACCTAATTACCTCCCCCGAAGCCCCATCTCCAAATACACATTGGTGGTTAGGGCTTCAACATAATACATTTTAGGGGCACATGTACTTTCAGTCCATAACAGTGGTGTCCACTATTTCATTACTCATGTTGTAATTTTGAGCTCATTATCTTTTTGTCTTGAGACTTGTTGGTTTTGCTATGTTAATCTTTCTTCTATTGTGCTTGGTTCTCACCTCTGTTCTGTATATTCACTCCACTTTCATTTGTTCCTCTTCACAGTCATATCAAAGTCACAGGTTCAGAGGGCAGCCTATTTGTAGGACCCCATTCATCAGTGTTTACCCCCAAATTAGGAGTAGAAACCCACATCTGGTCATTGGAGATTAATGGATAAAATACTTTTAGATTGCTTATTCTCAGGCACCCTCATTAGACCTGTACAGTACCCAATTTTTTGGAGAGTTTTTAGGAGGCTGGGTTAGGTAAGAGCAACTAATTTTGAAATAGAAGTAGGTGTGCATGCCCTGGAAGCACAGGAAATCCTCAAATCTGACAAGTGATTTCATAATTTGATCCAAAGCACCATAGGCTGAAGGCAAGGAGGACAAGTGCAGTGAAAATCAAAGGAAGAGGCAATATGGGGATGTGGTATGCACCCTGCAGAGAAAAGCAGAGGATCATCCTAGCCCAGCCTTGCCACCAACTTGCCAAGGGGACCTGGGCCAGCACTGGCCCACCCTGGACTCACTTTATCCTTTGGTAATAGAAGGGGCTGGAGGGGTTTCTGAGGTCTCTTCCAGCCCTACATGCCTTTAACCAGGAGAACAACATGAAACTCAAAACTCTGCATTTAGAATTTAATTGTCCATGGATACAGTAAAGTCTACATGGGTATCTTCTCTCTGGTTTATAATTTTTTTTTAAGTAATTAAATCCTTAAGTCAGGAGAAAAGAATTGGGACAACTGGGTCTAAAGTGTGTAGCTTCTGCATCTTTACATCTGCCTGTGGTCCTAGCCGTGGCATATTTGCCAAACAGTAACCACTTTGTTGAGGGCATTTTACCAGGTAATGATGTTTAAAGTGCAGCATAGTGGCTTTCAAATATGAATACTAAAACATTTAAAATATGCACACATGACATATAGTTCTAGAAAATTTCAAGGAAAGGAGGGTTCTATAGTACCAAAATTTATTCACCAATGTCTTGCCTGCCTTCCTTCCTCCCTCCTTTCCTTTCATGAATATATCAGCATCTTCCATGTGCCAATCATCTTAGTTTGCCCGGGACTTTTCCAGCTTTAACACTGGAAGTCCCGGGTTTTGGGTACCCCTTAGTTCTCAAATAAATGGGGACAGTTTTTCAGGCACTGTACAAAGCACTGAGTATATAGCAGTAAACAAACAAAAACCAAACAATTATAATAGCTCGTCTATCCCAGGCATTATTTTAAAGACAAAATTTATGAGTAACATAATAAATCATCCTTTACTCTATCATATACTTTTCCACAAAGAGCTCCTAAATTTGACTTCAAATACAAGTTCCCAGATTACCAAAAGGTAGTTCTATTGTATTTGAATAGGGTAAAATTAAAACACTGAGATTTATTTATGAAGTAATAATTAACAAAATGTGGAGTTGTCTCAGTACAGTGAAATGGCTAGTTCCCATATAAACTCAATATCTATTCAAGACTGTATGAATGACTTAAAGCTAACTTTAAATCATTCTTTCGCCTTTTTCTTTAGCAATCAGTTTAATAGCCACGCAATTGAAAATGTCTGAACAAAATGCTATAAAGAACCGTTCACTGGCCGGGCACGGTGGTTCACGTCTGTAATCCCAGCACTTTGGGAGGCCGAGACGGACGGATCACGAGGTCAGGATATCGAGATCATCCTGGCTAACACGGTGAAACCCCGTCTCTACTAAAAAATATACAAAAAACGGGCTTGGTGGCGGGCGCCTGCAGTCCCAGCTACTCGGGAGGCTGAGGCAGGAGAATGGAGTGAACCCGGGAAGCGGCTTTTGCAGTGAGCCGATATCGTGCCACTGCACTCCAGCCTGCAGCCTGGGCGACAAAAAAAAAAAGAACCTTTCACTAAAATATAATATACATCCACGTTTTAACTATACAGCTCAATGATTTTTACATGGTGAAAACACTGCACCATTTTAAAGTACTTGCATGTACACCATCTCACTTAACTTTCACAGCCATTCTGGAGATAGGCAAGACAGATGGCATTATTTACAGTTCAAAAACTGAAGCCCAGGCAAATTAAATGGCTTGTGCAGGATCACTCAGCTAGTAAGAGGCATAGCTGGGATTTGAACCCTGGTCTCTGGGCTCTTATTGTCAACTCCTGGTCTCCATTTTCTATGCTGGAGTAATACGTAAACAGCAGAAAGAATGAGGAAGGAGGGAGGGAAGACAGAGAAACATTACTAAGTCACATTTCTGGGCAATAGGGCACTAAAGAGAATCACTCTGCTTGTTTGCTTTCAGTCAAGAAAAATGTTTAGATATTCAGCACAATCAGACTTAACATTAAGACCTCTTTCATTAAATTTCATCATATTCTATAAACAGTAATTTGTCCTCAAATATTCCCAGGGTGATGTAGACAGAACAAATAAGACAGAGTCCTTCTTCAGTGTTAAGACAATAGAGGACAAAGAAGATTAAGAATGCACAGTCTTTCTCGTGAGGACTTTGCAATTTGTAGGTGAGACAGTATGCAAACGGCTGCATTTCAAGAGTGATGTAGTGCCAGAAAGGAGAAAGAAATTACCTCTAGAGAATACCATAGAGGCAGCCTTCATGGAGTTGAGGTAGCATGTGAGCTGGGCCTGAGAGGCATTTCATCTGAGAAGGCAAGGAATGGAGGTTCAGGCAACAGGACCTGAGTGGGTAAAGGCATGGAAATGGGGGTGAGGGTGGGGAAAGAAAGTAAAGGACATTTGTTGCAGAACAGTGTCTTGTCAATTTAGCTGGGAAGCTGTGCTGAAGGAAGACCATGCTTTGGTTCCTTTAGCACATCAAATGCTTTGCCTAGCTGGTCCAACTCCCATCATCGCTATACACACCTTTGTTTATGCAATCTACTTTCTCCCAAGAAGCTACCTGAGGGAACCATGGAATTATATACCTGGCAGTTTGAGAACAAAGGTAAACAAAGGGCAGACACAGCCTGAGGTCATAGAGTGAGCTGGTAATAACATCACAAATTCCTAAAGGGAAGGGTAGTCTGGTTGCAGCTGCAAACGCCTACAGGAAGGAGGTAGGCACCTACTCTGGTTCCAGCACGTTCCATTTAATATGCTTTTTCTGACCATGGCAGCAGATCTGGGTACCCAGGAGAGTCCTTCCATGCATCTAGGTTTGAGTTCTCAGTAAGAAACAAATTTCCTGCAAGGAGATTCCTCTCAGGGACCCAAGGGCACCTACAAATCGTCAAAGTCATGAGCAAATAGGCTTCCTCTTGTTCCTTATCTGTCATGAAACAGTTGCTAATTCTGTCTCCCTTTAGTAGATAACCTTTTTGGATTAAATTGAGGTCATCTGTACAGATACAAATTTAAATAGCCATGCATGTGAGAGAGATAATCATGATGTTCATGTATGTCAGGCAGTGTGCATTTCATTAAAAAAGAGAAACTAGGCCAGGCCAGTGGCTCATGCCTGTAATCCCAGCACTTTGGGAGGCTGAGGTGGGCGGATCACGAGGTCAGGAGTTTGAGACCAGCCTGGCCAATATGGCAAAATCTTGTCTCTACTGAAAAAATACAAAAATTAGCCGGGTGTGGTGGCGCGAGCCTGTAGTCCCAGCTACGTGGGAGGCTGAGGCAGAAGAATCGCTTGAACCTAGAAAGCGGAGGTTGCAGTGAGCCAAGATTGTGCCACTGTGCTCCAGCCTGGGTGACAGAGTGAGACTTCATCTCAAAACAAAAACCAAAAAAACCCCCCCAGAAACTAATATAGAACTTAGAGTTCATTAATGCAGCCCATGATAAAGTAAGTTTTTTTCAGCATCCATAAAGTTTTATTAGAACACAGCCATACTTATTCATTTATCTATTTTCTATGGCTGCTTTTATTTTTATAATTTTTTTTAAGTTCAGGGGTACATGTGCAGGTTTGTTACATGGGTAAACTTGTGTCACGGGGGTTTGTTGTACAGTTATTTCATCACCCAGGTATTAAACCTAGTTCCCATTAGTTATTTTTCCTGATCCTCTCCCTCCTCCCACCCTCCACCCTCTGACAGGCCCCAGTGTGTCTTGTTCCCTTCTGTTGTGTCCTTGTGTTCTTATCATTTGGCTCTCACTTATAAGTGAGAACATGCTACCACATGGTTTTCTGTTCCTGCATTAGTTTGCTAAGGATAATGACCTCCAGCTCCATCCATGTCCCTACAAAGGACATGATCTCATTCTTTTTAGTGGCTGCATAGTATTCCATGGTGTATATGTATTATGGCTGCTTTTATGCTGTAACAGTGAAGTTGAATAGTTGCAACAGGACTACCAAGTATAACAGATTTACTCTGTGGCCCTTTGCAAGAAAACTATGGTAACCTTGGTCTAAGAAAACAGTCAGTTTCGGTTAGGATCCTGTTTAATCCTTGTGACTTTACAGTTAAGTGGTATTAGGAACATTTTGTAAGCCTGGTGCGGTGGCTCATGTCTGTAATCCCAGTACTTTGGGAGGCCGAGGCGGGCGGATCATGAGGTCAGGAGATCGAGATCATCCTGGCTAACATGGTGAAACCCCGTCTCTACTAAAAACACATAAAAAAATTAGCCAGGTGTGGTGGCGGGCGCCTGTAGTCCCAGCTACTCGGGAGGCTGAGGCAGGAGAATGGTGTGAACCAGGGAGGCGGAGCTTGCAGTGAGCCGAGATCACACCACTGCACTCCAGCCTGGGCGACAGAGCAAGACTCTGTTAAAAAAAAAAAAAAAAGAAAGAAAACATTTTGCCAAAGAACAGGGTAAATAAATTGTCCAAGGTCACATAGCTAGTAGGGGGAAGAGCCAGCCTATCCCTACAGCCTGTTCTTTTTCCAATATATCCCATTATCTAGTATTTATTGGTTTTGTGGGGGTGTTACCTTTAAAAAAATTTTAGAATCGGGGGTACGTGTGCCTAAGTTTTAATAGAATAGGAAACCAGAACTGAAAGCTTATTTCTGTGTTCATAATAACTCTAAGCTTCAAGGGCACATTCCCTGCTGTATCCTCAAGGCTTAATGAATGGTTGAATTACTGAATAATTCTTCTTTTTTTTTTGAGACAGAGTCTCACTCTGTTGCCCAGGCTGGAGTGCAGTGGTGCGATCTTGGCTCATGCAAGCTCCGCCCCCTGGGTTCACGCCATTCTCCTGCCTCAGCCTCCTGAGTAGCTGGGACTACAGGCACCCGCCACCACACCCAGCTAATTTTTTTGTACTTTAGTAGAGATGGGGTTTCACCGTGTTAGCCAGGATGGTCTCGATCTCCTGACCTCGTGATCTGCCCGTCTCGGCCTCCCAAAGTCCTGGGATTACAGGCGTGAGCCACCACGCCCAGCAGAATTACTGAATAATTCTAAGTAGAAATTCTAAGAAATGATTCTAAGTAGTAGGAACACATCCTGACTCTTGAGGCTGGTGAGAACTTTTTGGTTAGATTAGAACACATTCCATCATTCGTTTCCCTCCTATTTTCACTCAGTGGTTCACAGGCTTTCCATGATAAAACTAGTGTTTTTGGAACATAAAAAAGCATGTGCTGGCTGGGTGGAGTGGCTTATGCCTGTAACCTCAGCACATTGGGAGGCCAAGGTGGGAGAATTGCTTGAGCTCAGGAGTTCAAGACCAGCTTGGGCAACGTAGCAAGACCTTGTCTCTACAAAAAATTTGAAAATTAGCAGGGCACGGTGGCACGTCCCTATGGTCCCAGTTTTTCAGGAGGCTGAGGTGAGAGGATTGCTTCAGCCTGGGAGGTTGAGGCTGTAATGAGCCGTAATTATGCCACTGCATTCTAGCCTGGGGGACAGAGTGAGATCCCGTCAAAAAAAAAGAAAAAGAAAAAGCATGTACACCACACAGACAGGCATTCACACACTCTGTCACATAAGTGTTTCCAAGACTGGAGAGGCTGGAGTCACTGCTTAGTGGTGGTTTACATAGGATTTTTTTTTTTTTTTTTTGAGATGAAGTCTCGCTCTTATCCCCTAGGCTGGAGTGCAATGGTGCGATCTCAGCTCACTGCAGCCTCCGCCTCCCGGGTTCAAGCGATTCTCCTGCCTTGGCCCCTCTGAGTAGCTGGGATTACAGGCGCCCGCCACCACGCCCAGCTAATTTTTGTATTTTTATTAGAGACGAGGTTTCACCACATTGGCCAGGCTGGTCTCGAACCCCACACCTCAGGTGATCCACCCGCCTCAGCCTCCCAAAGTGCTGGGATTACAGGTGTGAGCCACCGAGCCCGGCCTACATGGGATTCTCGACTGCCCAGCAGAGAATTCTGATTGGGATTCCTGAACACACTACCTGCAGTCAGAGAGGCTGACCTGCATGGTGACAAAGGCTGACTGCTCACTCACGACAGCCAGCATCTCTTCTGGGTTCCACTCAGGGGCGTATAGGATCAAGGCCCTAATTCATGCCCCATAGGAGCCGATTCCTCACATTAGTCTCTCCAGACCCAAGAAGATGCCCCCCTGCCCCCAAACTCAATTTAAAAATAGTCCAAAAAATACACTTCTCATTAGATTTATTTTTCTTTCACATCATCCCGCAATTTTAGTTCATGCAGACAGCGCAGCATAATTAAAACCAAACTCAGGCCTTGCCTGAAAGTCAGCCCCGTTGTTCTGAGTCATCATCCCCCAGCTCAGCTAACAGACCTTCATCTGGTGAGGGGTCCACCGGGGAGGGTTGAGGCAGGAAGGCAGGAGGAAGCGTGGGTCTGGCTGGAGCCTCACAATCAAAGCCTCTGTTCAGTTGTACCTTCCCCTCTTCCCTCCTCCACCGTCCTCTTCTCTGGTTGGGACTCTCTTAAAGCAATCATGTCTTCTATGAAAGGCAAGGCCTGTTGGGACATGAAGCAGCCATGGAAGGTCCTCCAGGCAAGATTTCCCATAGAAAGTTTGGCCAAATTCATAAATTAAGTTGAAAATTCGATCCTGTTTGCTGCCAAGTGGGGCTAATTAATTTCTGTACAGACTGATGAACAGGAAGCACACTATTCACATTATTTCATCAACAATTAATTCACTAAGCTCAGATTCATTAGTTTCCTGGCATTCGCCATCCTAAACAGTGTTGGGAAGGCATTTGTGGAGGGAGCCCGGCTATTTTAAGCCTCCTGGAGAACACCTTCGGCTCAGCTGCCTCCTTGCAGGTGACTTCACCCTCCCCTGGAGAGGACTCATTAGGGATTGTTTTGCAGCCCCAGGAGGCAGGCCTGGGTGGTGCCCCATTACTCCCTGGGACGTTCTGGAACTTTGTGGCCTCCCTGGCAGGAAGAAGCTACGCTCTGGGCCCCACATTAATTGATACTTTACTAATGAGCTTCATAAATGCCCCAGGGCACTCCTAAGGACAGGAAACTGGAAGGAATTGAGCTCCAGCTCAGTCTCCCCCAGCCCCTCCTACCCTCAGATTTCCTTCAGACCAGAGGCCCTATATTCTAGGGCATAAGGTCCGCAGGTGAGAGCTGTTCATTGGTCAGTCAGCAGGCACCTGATACAATTATGGTGCAGTCAGGGAAGGCTTCCTGGAAGGGGAACAATATAAATGTTTCACAAGAGCAGGGACTCTCTTTTGTTACAGTTGTATACCCAGCTCCTAGCACAGGTCCTGGCACAAAGTAGGTGGTCAATAAATGTGAGAGACAGGAAGAAGGAGAGGGAGAGAAGGAAGAAAGGAATATGGTCAGAAGGAAATGAAAGGTAATAACTAAGCTGAAAACAGATGAGTATGAGCTACACCCAGATAGGGGAAATGGGGTGGAGGTGGCAGTTAGAGCCATGCTGTGCAGTTATATAAGTTGTACACTGCATATCTCTGAGGGCACCATATACATTTATATAAATAGATCTAGAATTATGCAGCATGAAACTTGCACAGCTGTACATAGCAGTCCTAGTAACAGGGCAACAAAGAGAGCATTTCAGGCTGAGACCACAGCATGTGCAAAGCTTAGAAGTAAACAAGAAAAAGGAGAAGCATTGAATAACTAGAAGAAGCTCAGATTAGCTAGAAATCCTGAGGGTGGAGACTGTATTTTCTATATCTTTGTGTCTTCCATGTGGTACCTCCCACATGGTGACAGGTTAGGGATCGTCCCTGAATCCAAGTGAACCTTGGGTGTTTTGCCAGTACAAAGGGAGCCCAGGCCTCCATGCTGATGTGCAGCCCCATGCCATGCCCAGCCCCATCAGGGAGGTGCTCACTTTATCATGGGAGACAGACATCACTTCTAGCATTGTGCAATGGCCCTGGGTGGGGGAGAAAGAGAACTTCCAATGGTGCCGCATTTTCCTGTTTCCTCTTAGAACGGTGATTTAGGTAACTGTGAGTTTTTGTGCACTGTCCTATCTTAGCATGTCAGAATTATACAGGCCATGAAAATCATTTTGACCGTTACGTATTTTACTATTGAAGAGAATGTGGCCCATAGAGGGAAAGAAAGTCACCCAATGCCACCCACCTAGTTAGCAAAGGAATCAGGGCCCCAAGCTTATCCTTTGGATGTTCCTGCACATCAAACGGCCTCAGCAAACATTTCTGTATTCCAGTGCCTGCCTCCCCATGTTGGTGCATGGTCTGCCTGAAAGTGGGCAAGGTATGGTAAGGGGTCAGGCTCGGCCAAATTCATAAATTAAGTTGAATTTGGCATGAAAGGAAAGGAAGATGCTCACCTTCCTGAGAAAGTAGCAAAGACCTTCTATACCATGAGTTTCTCTTCTGTCATATCACATAAATGGGTTCTATCTAGTCTAAGCCCAGAGGTGCTGACTGTCCTTAAGCTCTAAGTGACACTGTGTGGCTCCACCCTCGTTATGTGGCCCCTTAGTATCTTCTCCAGCAAGCTTCTTGACCTGAAAGGGCAGATGCTATGCAGACGGGCATCACAGGAAAAAATAAGGTAAAACAGTTTGGAGAAAGCCACATCCAGCCTCCACACCCTCCAAGGAAGGCATACATGTCTTCTGCCTGCAAACCTGGATGGGCAGACACACAGCATACACACAGATCTGTGACAATGGGCATCCTCATTCAGGCTGAGGAGCCATAAACAGCCCTTGCAAGCACTCACTTTCCCAAGCAAGCCGCAGGCTTGTACCAGAAGTGCTCAGGTTGGTTCACCTGGCCCGGCTCCACCCTTGTGAAAGCGGAAAGGCCAAGGAAAAGCCCGACCGGGAGATTCTGGCTCTCTTTCTTGGCAGTGGCCATACACTTGACATGCTCTCTGTTCATGAATTTCCTTTTTTGTCTGGGCATAGTAAACTATTGTGGCTAAGGCAAGCCTTGGCCCACGGGGCAGGCATGTCAGAGCCCTTGGCAGCAGCCTCCCTCAGAAGCCCTGACTTGCTTGGACCCTGCATCACCGAGGAGTAACGACTTATACACTTCATCTCCTGTGCTCTTTTCCCCAGGACGGTTTTGCTCATTACTGCGTCCTCCTTTCCCCTAGGTGTTGCCAGAAATGGGATGTTACTGAGTCTCCAGTATTTGAAACGTTTTGCAAAAAATGTTACATTTCTTGCTCCCTCACAACTGCAAACAGGAAGACAAGCTGTGTTTCAAAGTTGAATGAGCGAAAAACGGTAGACTCAGTTTTTAGGGTGACATGGCCCTTCCTTCCCAGTCTAAATGAAATGATAGGAGATACATAAAAATAGGGTAAGTCTGGATTGGTACTGGTAGCTGGGTAAGGGTGCCCAGCAAATATCAGAACATTTCAAGGAAATTCTGTTAGGTTGAAAATAAGTGGTACAAAATGAAAGGAGGATGCCCACATTCAACTTGCAACTCAGCTTCCTGAGAAAGTAACAAAGGCCCATTCTCTTGAGTTTCTCTTCTATCAAGTAACAAATGGGTCCTATCAGACGTTAGGTTTGAGGTATAGTGATTTTTTTTTAGGGGGCAGGAGGACTCTTAGACGGATTTACCTTTCTTCTTAAGAAGAAAAGTTCAAGCCGGGCACGGTGGCTCACGCCTGTAATCCCGGCACTTTGGGAGGCCGAGGCGGGTGAATCATGAGGTCAGGAGATCGAGACCATCCTGGCTAACACGGTGAAACCCCCGTCTCTACTAAAAAAATACGAAAAATTAGCCGGGCCTGGTGGCGGGCGCCTGTAGTCCCAGCTACTCGGGAGGCTGAGGCAGGAGAATGGCGTGAACCCGGGAGGCGGAGCTTGCAGTGATCCGCGGGTCACTGCACTTCAGCCTGGGCGACAGAGCGAGACTCCGTCCCAAAAAAAAAAAAAAAAAGTTCAATACCTTGCATTTTCTGCAGGGCCCTTGCCTCCGTCACCCTCAGCCATATGCACTGGGTGGATTTCCTTCCACCTCTCACCTCCCAGCTCCCGGGGTGGGCATTGGTTGTCTTCAGCTCCCTTTTCACTACGGGATTTAAAGCTGAGCTGCAGCAGCTACCTTCTGACCCCGAGGGGAGATACTGTCTGAGAACAGTCAACACATGGGAAGAACAGAGCTGTGCTGAGTACTAATAATATCGTTTGACCCCCACATTAAGTTGCGCCTGACACTTAACCCTAGCCCAGGACTATCCAGTCACATGAGCCAGCAAATTCCCTCTTTGCTTAATCCAACTTGAGTTGGGTTTTCTGTCACTTGTAACCAAAAGAGTTCCAACTGCTTTGGTTAGGCAGAGTACATCAATAATACAGTCTAAAGGTAATCTTACTTCTCTGAGAATCTGCAGGTGTTGGATATTGATATGATTCAGCTTTGTGTCCCCATCCAAATCTCATCTTGAATTGTAATCCTATAATCCCCCACATGTCATGGGAGGGACCCGGTAGGAGGTAATTGAATCATCGGGGCAGTTTCCCTGATGCTGTTCTCATGATAGTAACCGAGTTCTCATGAGATCCAGTGGTTTTATAAGCGGCGTCCCCCTTCACTCTGCTTTCATTCTCTCTCCTGCTGTCCTGTGAAGAGGTGCCTTCTTCCCTCTCCTGCTGCCCTATGAAGAGGTGCATTCTGCCATGACTGAAAGTTTCCTGAGGCCTCCCCAGCCATGCAGAACTGTGAGTCAATTAAACCTCTTTTCTTTATAAATTACCGGGGTTTGTCTCGGGCCTGTCCTTATAGCAGCGTGAGAACAAACTAATACAAATATAACATTAATATTAACAACTGTGCTCACAATAACATTCTATCTTCACAATATACCTTTTAAGAACAACCAACAGAAGGGAAACCAATGAGCTGTACATACATGGACATAAACATAACTTCTTCATTCATGTGTGCTTTTAGTATTTTAATTTTCCTGAGAGCTGCCTTCATAACCAGGCTACTGACCCTCAGGGCCTTAAAGACCAAAGGAAATAGGAGGCTGAAGAAATTGAAGGTGACATGAAGTGTTCCCCTGCCCCACTGCCAAGCCCACCCAATCTGAAGATGAACATTTTACTTTCCAAATGGGCAGAAATACTCCATCTCCCACAGGACGTTCTATGGCTATGTTAAGGAGAAAGAGGGAAAAAAATGAGAAAACTTTTTTGCTCATTTGACAACATTCTCCCACTCTCTCATTGTGCACAGCCACAGCCTCCTTCCAATTCCTTAGATTTGCTATGCTTTTTCCTTCACATCTGTTTACCTTCATAGCACCACCTACCACCGTAGGTCATAAAATGCTTGCCGATATGTTTATTTGTGGAACGTCAGACTCTTTTCTCAGCTGTAGGGTCTGCAAGGCAGCAGCCAGGTTGGTTTTGGCCCTTACTCTATACTCAGAGGGTGGCCTAACACCAAATAAGTACTTGTTGAATAAACGAATGAATGAAGGTATGAATGAGTGCTTGTAACTTTCCTGGGTTAAGAGGGATGAAAGAGTGTGTTTTGTCATACACGATTTTTGTCTGCGATGATTCTTTCTTCTAAAGTGTTTTATTTAATAAAAGGTTGATATTTTGTCAACTGATTCTGATCCTAGTTTTGTTTTTTTTTTTAGAGTAAGGGGAGGAGGGGGAGACCAGTGGAGGAAGGAAGAGGGGACTTGGTACTACCTAGAAACTGGTTCTGTGCATTTATCTTTCTTTGGATGCAGGAGTGGGCTGCTTAGAGGAAGAAATGAAAGCTGTGTTGATTCTACTTCTGTAAGGGAATTTAACAGCTGCTGCCAGGAGTCATGAGGCAGTGGATTCTGGTTGATAGTCGAAATTCTGATTTGGGGTAAAAGAGCATGAATATATCTATCTTGCTTAGAATGTTCCAGTTTTACCATTACCTGGAGACCATGGAGAACTGCAAGGGGAGTGGAATGTGAAGCCAAAAAAAAAAAAAAAGACTCTTTTTTTGGTTTTAAATTCTTAGAAGATTCATATTCAACAAAAGGGGCACAGTTAAGTCAATGATGCCTCATCCATTGGGGGAATATTATATATCCATTAAAATAATTTATATTATTATGAAACAAGCTTATGCTATGGTATGAAGTACAGAATCTAAAATGAAATAAAACCAGAAAGACTCAGGACCCAAAGTTGTTGCTACAGAATATTAATAACTGGGTTGATAAGCTCCCTGCCTGGGGCCTGGCTTACCTCCGCAGCACCATCTCTTATCACTCCTCCTCCTCGAGGCCCCTGCCCTCTGCCCTCCAGTCACCCCAAAGCCACGTTTCACTCACACCTTCCCCCCATTGCCACCCTTTCCATCTCCTGGACAACTTCCCTTGATTCTTTAGGTATCAATTTAAATGTCCTTCCCTCAATTTAAAACCCTTCCCTAAACCCAGAGTCCATGGAAGTGCCCTGAGGTCTCAACTTAAATGTCTCTCCCTCTGGAAACCCTTTCCTAAACCCAGAGTCCATGGAAGTGCCCCGAGGTCAAGTCCCTCCTACTTACTTTTTGTACTTCCAGGTCATCACACTTAACACAAGGTCTCTAAGCTGTGAGCTCTGAAAGGAGGATGCAGTCATTCATTGCAGTGTCACTAGCACAGTGCCTCAGTAAGTAAGAATATAGACCTGAAGGAAATAGGCCAGAATGTTGCCAGTAGTTGCCTCTAAGTGGGGCAACTCATGCAGATTTTTATTCCCTTTTTTCAAGTTTTCTGTATTTTCCAAGATTTCCACAATAATCATGTATTACATCATATTGTTATGATAGCAAATAATAATAACCCTTTAATTATAAAATATCTGGAAAAGGCATAAATATAGGCGACATCAAACGTTTTCTATTTTAACAGAACAGTGGGATTTCACTTGCACTTTTTAGGTCTTTATCTGGGGCAAAACATACAAATGCATCTGAATTACAAACCCATGAGAGAATGTGGTGGGACCAGCGGGCCATGCAGAGCTGTGTCATGACATTATGCCAGTGAGCTGCATATACCAGGGAACTTCACCCTGTTAGGGACCAGGCTTTTCATCTCTCTTATTTTCAGCAACTCTCCCAGGGCTGGAGCAGAGAAGGTGCCTACTTAGTAAATGTTTGCTGAATTCCTTGATAGCAGTTTTAGAGAAGAAGCTAACTTAAATTGACCCACAGAAAAGTGGAATGTATTTTGTGCCATTGTTCTGGAAATTTAGAGATGCACAGTAGGAAAAAATTTCCCTCTGCCTTGTAATAGCACAATTGGAAGGTGTATATGTCTAGTTATACCCCATTTATCTAGGGATAAGGTTTAAAGTGACCTCAATTTTCCAGACTATGACCGAAAGCAAAAATAAGCCAAATAAATAAATAGGAGCGAGAGAGAAACAAACAAACAAAAAAAGAAGCCTGTGAGCATCCTAACAAGTTCACAACGGCTGTCGAGTTCATGACCTGGAAACCTCCAAGAGCTTCACACAGCCTCCCTCAGAACATGTTTACAGGTACCTTGGACACAATTCTAACAAGCACAGCCTTGATCCTAACAAGGGTCCCATGTCATCACATACTAGGGGCGTTTTCCAAAGGGGCGCGATACCTTCCACGGTGTAAAGGCACTGGGACTTTACTGATGGCACAAGGTAAGCAACAAACATCAAAACTAGAACAGGCCTTTAAAGAACTTCTAGTGAAGTCCACCCCCTCCTTTTACAGATGAAGAAGCACAATTAGCGAGGTTAATGGCCCCAAATCACACAACAATAAGGATGAAACTGTGACGTACAATAAACACACAAGTAAACAAAAAACTCCCAGGCCCCTGACTCCCTGTATCAAAGCAACTGTAGTCAAGGGTCATCATGACCAAATGAAAGGAAGGCAGAGGAGTAAGTGCTATATTTTAGAGTGATTCCCAGCAAACATTCTTTTACAATTTTTAATTGGTTCTTAAGAATGATTATCCTCAGTTATCTGAAGTACTGAATTCTGGCAAAGTTCCACTGCCCGATATTGCTGGACAGAAAAATAACTCCTTTATATATATTTCCACCTATTGTTGCAAAATGGACTCAGTACTCTAGCTGGCTATCAGCTACACACACACACACAGACACACAGACACACACACTTTTCATATCATTCCATTGAGCAGATAGCGTGCTTTGTGAAGGCAGGCAGACTTGTTCATTTCTGTACAGTGCCTGGGGCAGTAGTTTTTCTGGATGAATAAATAAATGAACAAATGAATGAACCTCAAGATTCAGTAGTCAAGCTGTCCTATTTAACTTTCAACACAGCACACCCATGTCTTGAGGCCAATTCTTAAAATCCATATGGTAGATGCATTTGGTATGACAGGAAGTAATTAAAACAAACTGTAAGCATTGAGGGAGCGGTTGTCAACGCTTATTTTGATAACCAACAAACAATGTGGAAACTGCATTTTTCCCTGTAAATAGGGGCATGCTGAAAGGTGGAAATGCAAAAAAAAAAAAAAAAAAAAAAAGAAAGAAAAGAAAAACTTCAACACACTATGTAAATCCTAGGAGGGAAGCAAGAAATCACACAAAGCATTGATCTTTTACTTTTTTTAATGCAAGATTTACACACATGTAGTTTTGTGTTTCTTTGCTAACCCCTTTTCCTCCACGGATAACTGTTAAAATCATTCTCCCACTTAGTTCCCTTATTTAGTACCTCCTTAAAATTCAAGCTATTACTTCTTTTAAGGAGCAAAATTTGCAGATATTATCCTACTCATCTGCATCTTCTCTGAGACTATAAATTATCAGGATGCACCTCATGTCTAGACACCCGCAGGTGTCATTTGAATCCCTGATTTAAGCTGTTTACACCCCACGTTGTTTTATTTATCCTTCAACATCAGGTCTCTGTTTAATTAAAATTTACTTTGGTCCTCCTGGCGCTCGCCCGCACTATCCCCATAGCAGCACAGAAGTGGTTTTGCTCTTATTAATTCCACTTTTGCCTCTGTCTGCTCTAACCCAAGAACGCTCTGCCCGCCCAGATCCCCAGCTTGAGTGTTGGAGTCAAAAACCACAAGCTAGGGCCAAGGATGCCTCCCGTTTACAAGCTGTTCTGCAGGCTAACGCTGATCTTCCCCAGACGCTAAATCATAATCTTCGTGTTTTTCGTATTTCACATTCTAGCCACAATTTCAACATCCCATCCCCGTGACATTAGGGAATGATAAATCAGCAGGCGGGACAGCTCCCCTGTACAGACTGGTACGGGCGGACCGGGCTCTGCCAACGCCCTCGCTCCTGCCAGATGTCGGCGCCCGCGGGGTTAACCCTTTCCGGCAGCGCAGCCTTCCCCTGCGTCCGGCCGCTTCCCCAGGCAGCTGTTTTTAAAAACGTCCGCCTCCCAGGTTCAAGAGCGAAACTCCGTCTCAAAAAAAAAAAAAAGTTCGATAGCTTTTATTTCTTTTCAAACTTTCCTCCTTTTTTCCCCCTTCTCCCTCCTTTCCTTGCCTTGCCAGACCTCAGTGTACTTGAAAGCAAATAAAAATGGTATCAAACCACCGGCAATGGGAATATATACTTCTCTTAAATAAGTGAGTCTGCCTTAAAACCATTTTGCTCCTTCCTCTTCACTGGATATTACTAGAAAAGGACGAGGGTGAAAGAACTTATTTTAAGGTGGAGAAATATTTAGTGCTAATTTTTTAGTTATTTGCTATTTTTAAGTAGCTTTATTGAGGTATAATTTACATATCAATGAATGCATCTATTTTACCAGTACAATTAGTTTTTGAATATATTTATAGAATTGTGCCACAATAGGAATAATCTAATTTTAGAACATTTCTATCCCCTCGCCCCACCAAAAACCCGCAGTGTCCATTTGCAGTTATTTCTCTCTCCCACCCCAGGTAACCGCTAATTTACCTTCTGTCTCTATAGGTATGTCTTTTCTGGGCATTTTATACAAATGGAATCATACAATAGGTAGTCTTTTGTGTCTGGTTTCTTTCACTTAGCCTAATGTCTTTGAAGTTCAGTGCTAATGGCTTTTATTGTATGGCAAAGCCCCTTAGAATGGCCAAACTGTCCCAGAAGACTACATAATCTAACTGCACTGTGTTCTCATAGTACACACTGCATAGACACGTGCCCTAAAATAGGGTGAGAACTTCGATTAGGGTCAAATTCTGAGGTGTGTGTCTGGGGATGCGGGGGGCGGGGGGCGGGTCTGTCAAGGGCCGTATGCAAACACAAAGCTTCTCAACTAGTAGTTGTATTGGTTTTGTTTTAGAGACAGAAATCCAAAACATTCAATTTACTTGTTATTAAAATGGCACATGAAAGCCACGTAGCTTTCAGAATACAAGGGCTTTTAAGCTATCTCCTTTTCATATTATCTAGCAACATTCCATACGTTAAAACTAAATACAGTTGACCCTTGAACAACTTGTGGGTTCGGGACACCTACTCCCATGCAGTTGAAAATTCAAGTTTAATCTTTGACTTTCCCAAAACTTAACTACTGTTGACCTGAAGCCTGATAACAGAAACAGTTGATTAACACATATGATGTGTGTTATATGTATTATATACCATATTTTTACAATAAAGTAAGCTAGAGAAAATGAAATGTTATTAAGAAAATCATAAGGAAGAGAAAATATATTTACTGTTCATTAAGGGGAAGTGGATCATCATAAAGGCAAGCCTTCATCCTCGTCATCTTCACGCTGAGTAGGCTGAGGAGGAGGAGGAAGAGAAGGGGTTGGCCTTGCTGTCTCAGGGGTGGCAGAGGCAGAAGAAAATCTGCCTGTAAGTGGACATGTTGTTCAAGGGTCGACTATATACATTTCAGTGTTTTACATACTAAAATGATATGCTCATGTGGAAAGTGTTTTTATTTTAACTACTATATAATTAATATATAGTTATATAATTAGCTATATAGTTATATAATTATAACCAATTTTTAAATTAACTAATATTATATAATCATTAAGGGAGAGCGAAAGAGAAACTAAAAGAATAGGAGGTCAAAGGCAAGCAAAAGGAAGAGAGATGTGTGAGGTGAGAGGGGAGAAGCATGAAAGAGAGTAATCTGCCTGCCCCTGCTCCAGTTCTGTTCTCAGCAGGCAGTGATGGCTTTGCAGCTTTTGGCTGCTCTTTCGAACTTCCATCACAGAATGTTCACTACAGTGCCCTGATGGGGAGCTCTTCTCCTAACTGAGGGTGATACCTATAGCGGTGGTTCTCAGCCCTGGTTGCACATTACTATCACCTGGGGAGCTCTGAAACCATACCCATGCCCTGGCGCAATCCTAAATCAAGTGCATTACAGTGGGACCTGGGCACAAGTACGTTTGAAAAGCCTCTCCAGGGGATTCTAACGTGCAGGCCCGGGCTGGGAACCAGTGGGCTTGATAGAGCAGTGCTTATCAAACTTTTACACACATAACCATCACCTGGTGATCTGGTTAAACTGTAGATTCTGAGTCAACAAGTCTGAGGTGGGGGCCTGAGAGTCTGCTTTTATAATAAGCTCCCAGAAATGCTGATGCTGCTGGCCCCTGGAACACATTTTAAAAGGTGAGGAGCTAGAGAAAATCCCAGGTTCTTTTTTTTTTTTGGCATGGCATAGAGTATTCCATCATCTACTTCTGTTGGTTCTTAAAGTGGGGCCCCCCAAACCAGCAGCATTAGTATCACCTGAGAACTTGTTAGAAATGCAAATCCTCAGTCCCTACCCCAGATTTATTAAATCAGAAACTCTGGGGGGCAGCGCCCAGCAATTTGTGTTTTAACAAGTCCCGCAGGTGATGTTGATGGACATTTAAGTTTGAGAGCCACTGATCTACTTTTTTTTCCTAAGCATGCTATGCCTCTATATATGTATTCCTTCTAGCTGGCATCCCTTCGTCTTACTGCCTACTCCTCCATCCAAAGCTCTCGCCAAACTGAGATTTCCATTCTGCAAAACTCACCTTTTCTCTGACACCTTCTATCCAGTCATATGCTGGTGTTTCATAATTGGCCTTCCTAGGGCCCTGATGCATAGCATTTGCTGATTTCTGTGGTGTAAATACTCCCACCATGGCCACCTTCAAGCCATGAATGTGAAGATGCTAAAAGCAGACTTGGGAAGAGATGCACACTCACTACAGAGATGGGCTCTGGCTAGCTGGTTCCAGCACACAACTGTTCCGCTAGAGTTATCCCACTGTCTTACATATTTGGCTGTATGTCTGTCTCCTGGCTAGATAGTGCATTCCTTAAGGTTAGTTCCATGTCATTTCTCTCTGCCCTCCACCGTCTCTAGAATGGGGCCAATACATAGGTCTTTCATATCTCTTTATTGAATTGAACCCAGTCTCCATTATGACATCATGAACTCACACATACACAACTGAACTTTTCAAAATGAAAATTGTTCAGTCATGAGAAGAATGTTTTAGCTTTAAAAATTTAAAATTTTGATTGAGCATTATAAAATTTACCATCTATATTTTATTTCCAGGATTTGGACACGTGTTAAAGTTAATTCTGATGGTGTCCATTGGAGACCTTAAGAATGAGAAGCACTGCTTTTGTTCAGTTTAAAAGTATGCGTGGAGGCCGGGCATGCTGACTCGTTCCTGTAATCCTAGCACTTTGGGAGGCCAAGGCAGGCAGATTGCCTGAGCTCAGGAGTTCGAGACCAGCCTGACCAACATGGTGAAACCCCATCTCTACTAAAAATACAAAAATTAGCTGGGCGTGGTGGTACATGCCTGTAATCCCAGCTACTCGGGAGGCTGAGGTAGAAGAATCACTTGAATCCGGGAGGCGAAGGTTGCAGTGAGCCGAGATCGTGCCACTGCACTCCAGCTTGGGCAAAGGAGAGAGACTCTGTCTCAAAAAAAAAAAAAAAAAAGTATGCGTGGAAGTAGAAGGCTCCAGATGATGGCCTCACATGCGGGAGCTCACATGCGGGAGGGCGCTGGGACCCCGGGAGGTGCTCCTAGCTCTGCCACTGACCTGGGCTCACTGTTGCCCCATCCCACACTCTTCATCTGTAAAGGAGGACCCTGCAATTGATTGCTAGCTCTAATGATCTGTTCTATCTCTGGTTATTAAACTTGAATTTAGGACTTCAAATTCTCTTTAAACTGAGAAGAAAACATGAATTCAGAAATGTTCTTTCCATTAAAAAAAGTGTTTATATTTTATGATAAAGGGTTAAGTACGCACTATGCCCTAAAGAGTCAAGGTTTGTCTTGGCTTCTTGTCCTCCTCCTTCTGATGAATTGCTTGACGTTTCCCTGATCCTGCAGCTCTTTTCTTTAGAAAATAACATTTGGTTCTGGTCATGGAGAAGCTTGGGCTTTGCTGATTTAAGGCCATAAAGAATATAACAGCAAATTTAAATACTTTCGTATCTATAAAAGCACAAGTCTTGAAATAGCAAATGTTAACATGAAACACTTAGTGTTGGGTCCTTACAATAGAGTTTTCTTTAATCATCAGTGGTTCAGTTGCTATATTTCTAATTCTCTTTTGTAACTTTAAACCTTGCATTCAGTTATAATTTTCTATATTGCTAGATCGTGTTAAGACTGAACTATAATTTTAGGGTTCAGATTTCAATGGATTAACTTTATAGTATAAACAATTAGGAAACACACTTTTTCTTTAATCTTGCATTTCAGTGACCATGGCATTGATTCTGTAGAGGTAGATTTTATCAATACATTGTGTTGTCTTATTTTAAAATACAAATAAACATCTGTGCCAATACAAGACAGCATTTTCAAGAGACTCTCCAAGAAGACTTAATTTTTTTGGCAAGTGGCAGGTGAGAGTTCAGGGGTACCTATTCCTTTTGCAATTCAAAAACATAAATTAGGATAATTGTTTTAGAAAATACTAGGAGAAAGAGATGTGCTGATAAGTTTGAGCTCTAATTAAGCAGCTTCTTTTACAGCTCATGCTTTAATTCAATTCCAGGTATTCTCCCCTTTTGCTAGTCAACACTGACACAGATCTGTCTACTTTAAGATCATTTGTATTATCCCTTCATTTGGGTTTACAACTTGGGTTTTAACATTAGGCGAAGGAAAACAATAAAAGATAGTTTTGAATTTACATAAGTAATTTCAGAAAGGACCTTGGCAATGTTTTTCGTTCATTTTCTACTCAGGTCTCCTTAGCGTGGCAAACTGAAGGTAAAACAACCAAATTTAATGTCTTCACCCACAAAAAATCATTTTAGGGCTCCTATAGTTCACTCACTGGTATGTCATCCTCCCAGTCTCAAATTCTGGAGGGCTTCTCTTTCTTCTCTCTCCCTCACATTCTGTATCCAGACAATTGTTAAATCCTACCCACTGGGTGCTTGTAATTCATCTAGAATGTATCCTCTCTTTTTTCTCTTGTTCTCAACTTGAGAGGGCATTGTCATTACCTGGGAGCTTCGTAAAAATGTACAAACAGGGCCTTCCCTCTCAAAATTTGAAAAGATGTTCAAGGTGGGTACTAAGAAACCTTCATTTCTAACAAGCCAACCAGCTAACTTTGAGGGGCCTTCCACGAGGAGGCCCAAGAGGATGGCAAATAGGAGCCAGTTTAAGAGGGAGGAAGCCTGTTCTAGACAGCAAGGGCAGCAGGCAAGGGGGCCGGGAGGCTGGGGAGCGGGGAGCAGAGAGCAGGAGATTGCCCTGGGTCTCCCAGGCCTTAGGAAAACAGCTCTAAAACCCACCAAACCTATGAGAGAGTGTGGTGAGACCAGCGGGCCTGTGAAATCGGACAAGTGGAATCTGAGGTGCCCTGGATCTCAGTTGAAAATGTCCCTTGGAAGCAGGAAATGAGGGTCAACAGCTGAGGAGAGAGATCTGGGCTGGATTTGATGGTGAACTTTCTTGGAAAGAGTCTGTTAATTGGGATTAGAAGGGAGTCAAGATGGAAGTCCACCTAAAGAGTGACTGGGCAAGATGAACCCGCAGAAGAGACGGGAGGAAGAAAGGAAAGTGCTGTAAAAGTCAAGAGCCAAGGGAATTTTAAGAAAAAAGAAGTGGGCCGGGTGCGGTGGCTCATGCCTATAATCCCAGCACTTTGGGAGGCTGAGGTGGGCAGATCACCTGAGGTCAGGAGTTCAAGACCAGCCTAGCTGACATGGTGAAACCCCATCTCTACAAAAAAATGCGAAAATTAGCTGCCCATGATGGCGGGTGCTTGTAATCCTAGCTACTCAGGAGGCTGAGGCAGGAGAATTGCTTGAACCCCAGGAGGCAGAGGTTGCAATGAGCCGAGATCACGCCACCGCACTCCAGCCTGGGCAACAGAATGAGACTCCATCTCAAAAAAAGACAAAAAACAAAACAAAAGAAAGAGGAAGACAGTCACTTGAGGATTTCCTGTGCCCTGAACAGGGCAGGTATATAATAAATGTTTTCTGAACTGAACAGAAATGCTGCCCAGGCCAGAGAAGGTAAGAAGTATGTATGGAGAGGCTGTGGGTCCCTGTGTGACCTTGGCAAGGGCAGCCTTAGAGGGGTGGGGGAGTGGGCGGATTGGTTGAGGCGGGATTAAGTGGCAGGTGAGTGTAGACAGTGTAGACACTGAATAAACGTCACTGAACAAGGTAAGGGGAGAGGTGGGATGATAGTTGAATGGGGAAGCAGGGTAGAGGGCAAGTTGGAAGATGGTAGAGTGGCAAAGAAGAAGAAATGTGACCTCCTTGCATCTGTGGGACATGGGCTTTTAATACCTGAGCTAATGAGAGAACTTCCCATATGGCTTTCCTAACTTGGTACTAACTTGCATTATTCAAAATGTTACCTCCAGGATTTCCTTTTTCAAGAAATATTTTCCCTTAGGTAAAGCCATGGTTAAGCCTGTGTTTTCTCCAAAGTGTTTGGCATTCTGCTTTCCTGACCCAAGGGATTCCTGACCTACTGTTGCCTGAGAGTGATAGATGCTACTGAGCAAGGTGCCTTGTCTGCACAATCTCATCACAGTCCCCAGGGTAGGTGTTATTATTCTCTCTCCTCCAATAAGGCAACCGACCCTCACCCTCAGCTAACTGGTCAAGCTGGGATTCAAGCCTAGTTATGCTTCACTCAGAAACTTCCCCTACCCAACCCAGGCTGCACTTGCTTCAACTATAAATTCCAAAATGACTCGACTACTTTCCCCCAAAGTTCCTGACCTTTCTACATTCCAGACAGTTCTTTCTAATTGAGGTGTCGTTTCTTTAGTTGCTGAAGGCAAAGCTCTTACAATTCTGCCCTAGCCTCCCCCTCCTGCCTCAGTCCCTTCACAAACCACATAGAGATCCGAGATTCGGCAAGGGGAGCTGCCTGCTGCTAACCCACTAGAACCACGTGTCTGCCCTGCCTTGCCCTGCGCTGTGCCATCTGCTGTCTCTGCCTCACAAATGCAAAAGCATGCCTGAGCCAGCCTCGTGTGTGGTCCAGCACTCCTACAGAACCCCTTCTAGCTTAGAGAGAAATCACATCTACTTAGCACCCTTATTGAAATGCTAGGCACTGTGGTGGGTGTGTGGTAGACTGCGTCTGATTTAATTCATCCAGTATTGCAAGCTGGATGCTGTCCTTTCCATCACACTGTGCCTCAGAGAGGGGAGGTTACCTCCAGGAACTCCTACCTGGGGGTGTTGGAGCTTGGACTCAGCAAAGGTCAACCTGCACTTTAAGACCACCTTATGACACCATCTCCCTGAACAAGGGTGAAGTCACAGCAGCGGACCTTTTCAGGCTCAGAGCCGGGCTGTTCCAGGATCAGGAAAAGTGACTGGTTAACAGAATCTATTGCTGCTTTACATGTTTTGGTGAGAATTTAATGATTTAAATGATGAACGTATTAAATTCCACATTCCAGTAGTAAAGGTCCCACTTAGCAGAGTGTCTCTGTGTGTCTCTCCATATTGTTATTGAACCAATTAGGGATTTAAAAATATACATTTCTAATTCGAGATGTTACGGGTAGCTTTCACTGCCAAAAACATTTGTACAGAAGCCTCCAAAAAGCTACCCAAGGACTCGAAAACCTTAGCTTGAAGAGGAGACAGAAGTAAAACTACTGGAGGGGAAAAAATAATCTTCAGGTCAACAAAGCTGAGTTCCTGGGCTACCCTCAGCCTGGCTCATGCTAGAATTAGAGCAGAACTGCATGGCTCATAGCCTTTGCAGGTACAAAGACTCAGTGAAGGTGTAGCTTAGAGGGATGAAGGTGTGGTCATATCCCCTTCTCCTGGGGGGTGCCAGTATACTTGGTCCCAGGACCCCTGCGTAATGCTAACTCTCTACCTGGCAGGCATGCAGCTGCCCCAGAGCCAGAGCCCCTGTTCCTGGCTTCCCTGCCAGACTGGCAGCCTCCTTTCAGTCAGTGGAGCAGACAGTGTTCAGAGCTGGGGGCCCAGACGAAATCCTCCATCATCTCCACCCACGTTTCAGGAGATGGCGTGGAGCTGAGCCTAGTCACACCTGTGCCTGATTGAGAACCAGTTCCTAAACTTTTCCCTCCCCTAGGGAGTCCTTATGGATTTAACAAGGGAAGCAGAGTAAATTTGTGAATTTGATAAAGCTTCCTTCCATGGGCTTTCTTTGAGCAATGAAGGAGGTTTCTTAGGAATCTTCCAGACAATATGTATTTAAGGCACCCTCTTTCTTGCAGTAGTCCGAGAGTCGTGATTCCTAGCCCTGAGGTCAGGGATTTGTCTGAGCCCCGTTTGATAGATGTAATATTCTGTGTATCTGCATATTATAGGCAGTTCCCCTTCCATAACTACTGTCAGATTCTCAAGGGGTTCTTGGACCAAAAGGTCAAATACTACTTGCCCTTGTGTTTCTGAGGCAATGACCAGGTAGGACTTTCTGAAGGGAGGAAAGAGGAAA
The DNA here is from genome assembly GCF_029281585.2 of Gorilla gorilla gorilla. Classification (NCBI taxonomy): domain Eukaryota; kingdom Metazoa; phylum Chordata; class Mammalia; order Primates; family Hominidae; genus Gorilla; species Gorilla gorilla. The sequence continues at coordinate 84,915,227 of NC_073240.2, forward strand.
CTTTCAGAAGACTTGAAACTTCATACAAAGCATGATGTTTTGCTACGCTGTCTTCCTTCTATTGGGGGTCAGGTGGGGTGACGAGGCCGGACCAGGGTGATATTTCTGGGTGCATTTTGTTAAGCTGACTTGACTTCTGTTGTTTTGGATGCCAGGCAGGGGAAGGAATGGAAGAGAAGGGCTTTAGAAAAATGCCAGATGCCCTGAGAAATCCTGCTCCCTTTCTCCCTTCACAATGAAGCATCTTCAAAGGCTTCTCTATCCTGGATTCTCTAAGCTTCTGGTTCCCCATTTGTCTCCCAACCCACAGAGATCTGATCTCCTCTCTCAATAGTCCTCCTGAAACTGCCCCTCTCCCAGATCAACAGTGACTTCCAGCTGAAATATCCTAATGATGCCTTTCAACTCCTGCCCTACTTGATTGTAGTTCTTTATATGGACTTAAATAATTAATCTCTATATATCTTAGGCAAAGGATGTTCTATCTATGACAGTATTAGCTATCATTAATATACTCTCTAGGAAAAATAATGGATTTTAACCACAGATTCTGACACTGCTGAATGAGCTTGATGTCAACATTGATATATTCCTTAAATATTTATTGAGGACCTACTGGGTGCTTATCACTGTGCTGGGTCCTGATGATGCAATGGTGGTTTGGCCTGTGCCAACGAGGTAGCTTTCTGGGGTTTTTTTGTTTTGTTTTTTTTTTTTAGACAGAGTCTCTTACTCTGTTGCCCAGGCTGGAGTGCAGTGGTGCGATCTCAGCTTACTGCAACCTCCACCTCCACGAGTTCAAGTGATCCCCCTGCCTCAGCCTCCCAAGTAGCTGGGACTATATGCATGCACCACCACGCCTGGCTAATTTTTTTGCATTTTTAGTAGAGATGGGGTTTCACCATGTTGGCCAGGCTGGTCTTGAACTCCTGACTTCAAGTGATCTTCCTGCCACAGCCTCCCAAAGTGCTGGGATTACAGGCATGAACCACTGCGCCAGGCCCACAAGGTAGCTTTCTACATGCTACAGGAAAGGAACAAGTGAGGACCAGGAGGTCCAGGAGAATTACTTTGTGGTTAGGATTTCAGTTCCTCCTACTGGAGCTACGTTATTCATCTGGGCTGGTCTAGGGTCCCTGGAGACTTTAGTCCTTCACAAAATTAAGATAATCCAAAAGTACTTTCCCACTGCACACACATACACATAGAGTCCACAGCCATTCCAAAGTTAGACTAAAATGATCAGTAGGACAGTAATTTCCTAAAGTGGGGTTAGGAGACCCATGGTACATATATACAGAAGAGAAATCTGACCCCAAGTACTAAAATAGTCATTAAATATTGTATAGTTGCACCTCCAACTTGCAAGTTTTCTAATCTGGTAGGGAGAGAAAGCTGAACATGCAGCCAGTGTGACTCTGAATATGTACCCACAGGTACAAAAGATAACTAATCAAGGCAATAAGAAGATGAGAGACAGGGATTTTCCTGTTGTCTCGGAATTGCAGTTAATAAGCAGCTCAATCTTGAGTGAATCCAGGGGGCTGCCAGCAAGGGTGGCCACTAATCTTGGGACATGCAAGGACCAATCCTGCTCCCGGAGACTACCTCCTCCTCCACCTCTCAGCAGAAGGAGCCATGAGAAGTTTGCTGGCCATAAGGGGAGTATGGTCTGCATGGGCTGTGCCTGCCTTTCTCCATGTGGAAGGGGAGGGGCACCTCCCCAAAGTAAGTTATGGAGACTCTAGAGAGTCATTAGTGAAGACTGCAGGTTCAAGGCAAAGGAAGATGATTGACTTCTTAATTCTTTGGCTGAACTGTAGAAACTGTAGGCGGCGAGTGGGCGAGGGAGGGCCTGGGAATAGAGGTGGTGAAAATCCCCAGGAGAGAAAATCCTGGGAACCTTGGAGCTTGAAGTGTTGTCTTCTGCGTTCTTATAAACCCACTTTTCGAAGTCCTCAAAACCTTAAGGTCCTATTCCCAGGCTATCAGCCATCACCAGTTGACAAGAGGCCATTCTACACAACTCTTGGGGTACTTCCACATAGACTACCACAGGAATTATATAACACGGTGGCCCTGCCCATTGTATCAGTTAGGATGTGTTCAGCTGGAAGTAACGGTTAACTCACCAATGGCTTAATCAAAAATGACATTTATCATTTACTTAACAAGAAGTCTAAAGCTAGGTGGTGCCAGGACTGGTGCAGCTCATCCATGCCGTCGAGGACCCTTGGTCTTTCGGTTTCTATACTGTCCCATTCCCAGCACATTGGATTTTTGTCAATTGCTTGTCTCCCTGCGGTTGCAACAAGGCTGCTGCAGATTCAGGTATCATATTTTGACACTAATGGCCCAACGTGGAAGGAGAGAGTAGACACAAAAAAACCCATGTCTTTTGACTGAGGGCTGGGCTCCAGAATTCCTTTATGTCTCAATGACCAAAACAAAGGAGAACAGCATTACTCTAAATGTTTTATGCCAACCATGATGCTTGTCCTGAGGTCGAGGCACTGGGGTCCTTCTGTTAGCAAACAGGTTTAGTAGACAATGATCAGAGTCCCCTACATCTGTCTTCAATGGTTTTCTAGAGAATAGGTTTATCTCATGTATTCCTTTAAGCAGGCATCAATAAATATTTATGGGATCACTACTACATGCCAGGCTCTGTGCCAAGTCCTTGAATTGGTGGTCAATCTCTTTAACAAAATGCTGAGGATTCTCTCTTAGGCCTGTCTCCTCCTCCAGCACCTCCGGATCAGCTCCACTTTCAGACTAGCCCCATTATTTGCCTTCTTAGCTCTCACTCCTAACTAGAACACTGTTGAGTGGCTCATTAAAATATTAGATTTTCAGCCTAATAACTGGGCTCTGGACAGATCCCATTAATTCTTATTCTTTTCCTGGTAGGTTCCTCTCCATCTCATCCCATGAAACCCAAGCCTACTCTTCTCATCAGACATTTTCTCTTTCTCTTTATTTTTCTCTTTCCCTCGGAGGGAATTTTCTCTTTCCCTCCTTTCTCTTAGCTTTTCTCCTTCTACAGACGTGCTTAGTTACCATAACTTCACTTAGAATCACCAAGTTACTCTCTTTTTTGCTCCTTGTCCTCCTTTAAGCCATGTCACCTTCTCTTTAATACCTTAACAAGAATGCTCCCTTAACAAGAATCACTAACATTCAGTGTCTGGCCCTGGCTGAGCATTTAGCATGTATTATATCAATTTCATCTCACACCAGATTATGAAGAGGGCATCATGTCCATTTGGTAGACAAGAAATGAGGTGTAGCTTAAGTAACTTGCCCGATGTTATACCAGGGTGGAGCTGGCATTCAAGCCTGGATCTGCCCGGAACTCACAAAGTCCTGCTCCTAAGCACTGGGTGAGGTCTCCTTGGGCTCACACAGCCCCTGTCACTTATGTCCCCCTGTGCAGGCATGCACATCCTCTCCCCACACAATTCGCCCCACTGATGACATCTGTCTCTTGTCCATTTTCCCCACTGGACTGGGAATGCCCAGAGGGCAGAGATTCTGTCTGACTCACAGTATCTGCCCCACCACCTGCCATTCCTGCTGCATGGCAGCCATCAGTGGAGTTTTATTTATTTATTCATTTATTTATTTATTTATTTTTGAGACGGAGTCTCACTCTGTCTCCCAGGCTGGAGTGCAGTGGCGTTCACTGCAACCTCCTATTAATGGCTGAGGGGATGAGAAGGAGTGACACCTGGCAGAGAGCCGGGCTGAGTCAGGGACTGGCTCACAGCAAGATGGTGACTCTGCTGAGAGATGGAAACAGGTGGGTCTGGAGGTTCTCCTCCCTTGTCATTCATTCATTCAACAAATAGCTACTGGGGGTCTTTTATGTGCCAGGCACTATTCTAGTTGCTGAAGACACAGCGGTGAACAAAGCCTCAGGAAACTGCAGGCAAGTGCTGGGCCTATTTGCTTTCTCCAGACGCTTTGCTCAGATCTCAGTCACTGTTTCCTTCCCTATTTTTCCTCATTGCTTAGAAGAGTTACATTTTTTACATACATCACTCAGGTTAAGCATCTAAGGAACCATAAATAAAAGCAAGTACTAAACGGACAAAGTCTGAAGGCTTAAAAGTCACCTCCCCTTAACACCTCTGCCCAAGCATCAACCTCCTCAGGGTTCCTTCTCTAGTCTGAGACACTCCATGCTCCATTTCCCATTTTTCTGTGACTGGAAGTTCTGAGCTGCCTTCCTGGGAGAGCAAGAGTGCTTTTACTACCTCCCTCTGCCAGGTCAGGTCACCTTTGACTCCACCTCCGCCCTGCCTACATGCTCTGGGGGGAGTCAGGGAATTTGCTCCTGGCTCCTCTTCCCTTCCAGGACTGGAAGAGATGGGGAGGCTGCTTCCCAGCCTCTCCAGACCTGGACTGGAGGCAGGGAGGACAGTCAGGGCATCAGTCTATCCGTCCATCCTTGGGCCCATCTGTCTATTGTTGCATTCATGCCGCATACCAGTAAAGATCACAAAGATGGAATGGAAGCCCACACCAACTGTAGCGCTCTCTAAGCCCAACTTGAGAAAGGAAGGCTCTTGTTTTGCGCCATGCCCCCCAATTCAGCCCCGATGCTTAGTGCCCAGTGGCTTCTCTCATCTCACTGGGAAGGGGAGGGACCAAGGAGGACTGGGGAACGGGGTGGGGGTGAGGAGGAGGGAGATGCTTGCCCTGACAGGCCTGGGCCGGTCTGCACTGAAGCACACACACCACCTGCACCTGGGAGTGGTGGGGGGAGGGGGCGGGGCTTGAGACACGAGCGCCTTTTCCAGAAGGCTCCCCTACCACCTCTCGTCCCCACCCGCACCCCCTTGCCTACCACTCGCGGGGCGATTCCAGGAGTACCTGGCAATACCACAGACTGCGCGGCCCAGGCCAAGCCAAGCGTGGAGACCGCGCAACCCCGCCCTTGGCCCTGGCCCAGGTGTCCCGGCCACAGTCCCCGGTCTTGCAGGGGACGTTCCCGCGCTGAGCAAGTCCTGATCGCGGACTCCTGAGTTACGGGGAACCGCCTGGTCCAAGGCGAGGACAGGGAGTGCACCAGCAGAGAGAACCCACCCTGCCTCCAAGCCCTGCGGAACTTGGGCTGCACGGGAAGGAGCTGGTTTTACAGCCCTGTGGGGTGCGGGATCCGAGTTTCCCTAGGCACCTGCAGGACAGCCCCAAAATCTAACACGAGGGCATGGAAGAAGGGGTTGGTTGAGCGGTGGCCCGAATGAAAGGCATCCGTGCTCTGGAGTCTGCAAGTAATTTAAGCTTCCAAGCCTCTAAAGATGCTCCCCGCACCCTCCTCTGAGGAATCCGCGGGCGGTGGCCTGGGCCCTGTCCCGGGACAAGGCACTGCGTCTCTGAGATTAACCCCTGTCGGGCGCGCCCTAGCACTGTCAGCATGAGGTCATCCTGCCAATAGGAATTTCCTGTCCCTTCAACACTGACTGGAGACGGGCCCCACCCTATGCCCAGTCCTCGGGCTCCTGGACTCACCAAATACCTGGGACGCTCATTGCCAGGCAGCGCCAGGCCCTGCCCTCCAGGCCTCATCGCTGCCGCAGACGTGGGACAGGTTTCCTCATCAATGGCCGAAAGGGAGCCCAGGTCGGCGGGCATGTTCTCTGGCGGGCACCCCAGAGGAGCCTGCTTTCCTGAGCACCGGCCCCACTGTGCCTCATCTTGGTTCCACCCTTCCAGTGCTTGGCAGTTAGTGTAGGAACCGAGATCTCTAGGGAAACTGAGGCCTTTTGGCAACAAGATGCCCTGGGGGCTACCCTAAGAAAGGCACAGCTTCCTTGGAGTGAGGAGTGTCACCTAGCAAAACTTGGACAACATTAGAAGATGCAATTAGCAGGTGAATCTTAGGCTAAGAATGTGGGTATTCACCACAAACTCTGTCTCTCCCTAGTCAGATGGTGAATGTGACACAAACCCCTCCCTGCTGGGTTGTGAGCTGGGTGGAAGTTCCTGGGGGCATGCTCATCCCCATGTCCAACGTCCTTTGCACACAGTAGGAGTGCAATAAACCTTTGTCCACTGTTAAACTGGGAGAGACTAGTCATATGATTTTTCCTAGTGCTTGTGACCTGTATTTTCTGGCTACAGGACAGAGGGGTCTTAAGCCAGTATGGGAGGTAGGGGTTGGGGCAAGAGGGAGGATAAGAAGGTGTCAAAAACAGGAGGCTCTGACGGGGCTGGACTTCAGCACCGTTGTGTGAGGTTGATCAAGAGAAGGGCTGAAGACAAGAGTGGGAGGAATGTTTGGGGAGGTGGTAGGATTCTGGGGGATAATGGGGTCCAAGTGTCAAAGTGTGACCAGAGTGGGACAGGGGGACATCTCCTCACTTCTGGCAGGGGCTCAGCAGGTGAGGACACCAGGTGCCTTGGCTTGCTATTTGGAGCTCAGAGAGAGAGTGTCCCCAGGCATGCATCCTGTCTGGGCAGGTCACTTTGGTCACAGTGTCACAGTCACAGTGGGGAGGCGCCCTCAAGTGGCTTCACAGCAGCAGACCTGGATGGGGATGGAGCGCAAGAAGGCGAGTCTCTGTGATATCCCAACTCTCCTCCCAGAAGTAACTCCATGAGGAGGTTTTGAGGGAACCAGGAAGAATAGCTCAGCAAACGGTTTCAGAGACATTGAAACAGGAATGATGACTCATAATGTGTCTCCATTTATACCCACAGGTTGAAGAGATCCTACAGAACTGGGATATTTAAGAATATGACGTTATATTTCTCAAATGTTTGATATCTCCAAACAATAGTAATTTTTAAAATAGCGGCCAGGCACAATGGCTCACGCCTGTAATCCCAGCACTTTGGGAGGCCGAGGCAGGCAGATCACCTGAGGTCAGGAGTTCAAGACCAGCCTGACCAATATGGTGAAACCCTGTCTCTACTCAAAATACAAAAATTAGCTGGGTGTGGTGGCGGCACCTGTAATCCCAGCTACTCAGGAGGCTGAGGCAGGAGAATCGCTTGAACCCGGGAAGGAGGAGGTTGCAGTGAGCCAAGATCGCGCCACTGCACTCTAGCCTGGGCGACAGAGCGAGACTCCATCTCAAAAAACAAACAACAAACAAACAAACAAAAAACATTTACTATGTATCTTTTGATTACAAATCAGTATTTGTTTATTTAAAAAATGGACAATGTAAAGAAAATGCAAAAAGAAAGTAAAAACAACTGGCTCCCCAGAGGTAACCACTCTTTTACATTAAATGTTACACATATTGTTTTGTCATTTACTTTATCCATGTAAGAATATATCATGAATCTTTTCACATGGCAGTAAATTTTCTTTTACATTATTTTTTAATGGTAGTTTAGTATTCCTTCCTGTAAGTCTGCCAAAAATCATTTAACCAATCCTGCTATTGGACATTAAGCTTGCTTACAACTGTTAACCATAAACAAATGTATGCACGCATACATGATGAATTTCTTAGGATAAGTTCCTAGGAAGATAATTGCTGGTCAGAGGTCAGATGGTATGCTCATTTTTAAGGTTTTTAAAATATGTTGGCAAATTGTCCTCCAGGAAGATTGTTTTAATCTCTACCCTCACCTACAAAGCATGAGAATGCCTATTTCTCCACACCCTCACCCAAATTTGGTATTCTCCATCTTTTTAACTTTCTGTCAATTTGAAAGTAGAAAACGATAATCTTTAATTGCTTAAATTCCCATTTATTTGATTATTAGTAAGGGTAAGTAAAACATCTTTTCACTATTTTCATTTCTTAGTCTGTAAATTAACTGTTGCTATCATTATTTATTATGCTGACCAGACATTGGGCCTTTACTACTAGGTGTGTTCAGTTTTTTTCTTATCAATTTTTAGGAGCTCTTTATATAATAGTATTATCCCCTTGCTTGTCACGTCATGAAGACTTTATCCCTGTTTGTCTTTTAACTTTAAACACTCTTTTGCCTTATAGAAGCTTTACATTTTCATGTAGTCAAGATTATCAACCTTACATCAACTTACTTCAAGAAAGGTTTCCTCTATATCAAGAATATAAGAACATAATTTTCCATTCTACCTCCACTTATTTTCCCAAATGTTTTTTATTGTGGTAAAATGCATGCAATATAAAGTCTACCATCTTAACCTTTTTTTTTTTTTTTTTTTTTGAGACAGAGTCTCGCTCTGTTGCCCAGGCTGGAGTGCAGTGGCGTGATCTCAGCTCACTGCAACCTCTGCCTCCCAGGTTTAAGCAATACTCCTGCCTCAGCCTCCTGAGTAGCTGGGACTATAGGCGTGCACCACCACGTCCGGCTAATTTTTGTATTTTTAGTAGAGACAGGGTTTCACCACATTGGTTACGCTGGTCTCGAACTCCTGACCTTGTGATCACCCGCCTCGGCCTTCCAAAGTGCTGGGATTACAGATGTGAGCCACAGCTCCCAGCCCATCTTAACTATTTTTAAGTGTACAGTCTGTGATATTAGGTTCACTCATAATGTGTGCAACCATCTTTATAACCCTTTTCATCTTGTAGAACCAAAACTCTACACACATTAAATAGTAATTATCCATTCCTCTCTGACTCTAGCTATTGGCAACTATTGTTCTACTTTTTGTCTCTATGATTTTGACTACTCTATGTACCTCATAGAAGTGGAATCCTGTATTTTGTGACTGGCTTATTTCACTTAGCATAATGTCCTCAAGGTTCAATTCCCCTTTCATTTTTATAATTTTTTCATTTACATTTAAACTTTTATTTTTTCTCTTTCTTTTTTTTTTTGAGCCTGAGTCTTGCTCTGTCGCCCAGGCTGGAGTGCAGTGGTGCAATCTCGGCTCACTGCAACCTTCACCTCCCAGGTTCAAGTGATTCTCATGCCTCAGCCTACTGAGTAGCTGGGATTACAGGCACGCACCACCATGCCCCAGTAGTTTTTTGTATTTTTGGTAGAGAGGGGTTTCGCTGCGTTGGCCAGGCTGATCTTGAACTCCTGGGCTCAAGTAATCCGCCTGCCTCAGCCTCCCAAATTGCTGGGATTACAGGCATGAGCCACTGTGCCTGGCCTAAACTTTTAATTTTTCTCATATTTATTTTGATGTCTGACATAGATAAGGACTTAATTTAATGCTTTTTAAAAGTTTGGCTGAGTTTTTCAACATTATTTGTTGAGCACTCAATCCCTTTTCCAAAGATTTAAGATATGATTGTTTTGATTAATATTTCGTTGATTTTTTATGTTTATTAACCATTTTCATTTCCTCCTTAATGTATGCCTATGCATGTCCTTTGTCTATTTTTCCATTTGTGCTTTCATCTCTTACTAATTAGAAAGGAAACTTTATATATTGAAGCTACAAATCCAGTTTTGCTCGTTCACGTTCAAATGTTTTCCCCGGTTTGTCCTCTAAGAATTAATTTTCATAGCTTTTTGGCATACAGAGGCTTTTGATTTTCTTTAGTCATATTAATGTATTAATTTATGGTTTCTGAATTGGCTGTGGTGCTTGGGAAGGCCTTCCCCATTCCAAGGTCATATAAATTGTCATTTACAGTTTGTTTTGTTTTCTTCCTTCTTTCCTTCCATTTTCAACTCTAATTTATACATAATTTATTTTGGTATGCTATATTAGGCAAAAATCTACTTTTACCTTCTCTTAAAAGAGTTATCTAATGGCTTCACTATTATTTATTGAATAATCTTTTACTTTCTTATTTGAAATGTCACCTTTATCGTACACTAAATTCTTACCTGTACCAGATCCTGCTTCTTGCCAATAACCTGTCTCTGCCCTGTTTTTAATTCTGAGATTTCTACCCTATGAAACCCCAGTCCTGGACAAATTCGGCCCTCCCTTTTCCTGCTTCTCCTCTCTGGTTCTGAGAGCTGCTGGGGAAATTCATTTCCACTGGTTGGTCCTGCTCCACATTCATGGTCTTCAGCCTCCCTTGGGCCTTCGACTTGGCCCTGAAGCTCCGTCTCCCAATCTCCTTATCGTCATTTCAATTCTCCTTCTCCATCTCTTTCATCTCCCCCATCACCCACAGAAAACCTCACCTTCTTCTTGAAGAAAAAAAAAAAGAAGTTCTATTGGAAATTTCTCAACTTCCACCTGCCCACTATCACGCTTCCCTCCTTGAAGAACAATAATCACCAGTGTTTACTGTTTACTCTGTGCTGGGCACTGTTTTGACCACTTTATGTGTGGTTCACCCTCACCACAACCCTATAAAGCGGGCCCTGTGATTTTCCTCAGATACCAGGAAAGGAAACTGAGGCCATGTTTTGGAATTTGCCTAAGCTTCCACTACTAATCTTGGCTGAAAACTGAGATTTGAATCCCGGTAGTGCCTTGAGAGCCCATGCTCTTGACCATTCCTCTGTGTCATTCTTTCCAGTCTTGCTGTGTTTTAACAGACTGGTTTTAATCTCCATTCTCTGGCATGGTAGTAAAATCATTCACTTCTTCACTTATTCAACTGTTCCACAACTTTTTGAGCCTATGGTATGTGCCAAGAACTCTGATAGGGCTAAAACAGAACGCAAAACCAAGCATGGTCCCTATCCTCCCAAAGCTGATAGCCTACTGGGGCTGAGAGAAACTGACCAAAGAATCACACCAGCAAACACAAAACCACATCCCAAATAAATGTTCTAAAGGAGAGGAACATAGTTCTATGGCAGTGGATAGCAAAGGCTTGAGGAGGCCGGGTAAGGGTGTCAGGAGACAGCCTCCCTGAGAAAGTAACCAATGAGCTAATGAGCTGAGACTGAAGGATGAGTATGAGTTTATTAGGCAAAGGCAGTGCTTGCCAAAGGGCTCCATGCATACTTAGTGAAGAGTTGGGAGGGTGGCTAGGCAGGTGCTCATAGAGATAAGATCTTTCTGTGCTTCCCACCTAGGCTCAGCCATAGCTGCCCTGGCTGTGGGTAATGACCTTGGAGCTGAATGGTGTACAAAGGAAAAAGATGAACTCTCTGTCCGGTAGTGCCAGGGGTAACTCAGCTCTTCTGCCCCATGACCTGCTCTGCCCATATCTGACAGCAGAATAACAGCATTTGACCACAGACTCCTCTGACTTTCTAAATGTTAACAGCTCTTATTGGAAGAATCATTATGATTCTCTGTCAGCTTATAAGGCAAATCTGGCTTTCCCGTGTGTTTGGTGAGGGCCCTCCTTTCTCCTGCCTCATGTTTTCAGGGACTTGCCTTAGAGGGACACTCTCAGCCTCTAGGCCCACCGCCTACTCTGTCCTTGAGGGTGCAGTGAGTTATCTGATTGGAGGCTGACATACATTGGTCCACATTTCTCAATGGGAAGGAACTAATCTATCAAAAGCTCTGCCTGTCTCCTTCCTTCTCACCTAAGACAGGTACTAAGTTGCCATCCTGGATGAGGTGTCTGTTCCTGACCTGAATGTTCCCTGCATGGGTGGTCCCAAAGTCTGGCCAGGGGCCACATGGATGGGTATAGATGGGGAGTGCTGTTAAGCCCTTCCAGCCATTCATCTAAAGACACATTCTCCAATTCGTTTTTCAATCATAAAGCTGATGGGTTAAATCTCTATCCACCTGTTTCACCTGTCTTATATTTATCAGCTGGTTCTGTACTTGTGAGAGAAAAAGAGACTATCATTTATGGATCCCCCTAAAACCTGTAGGACATGCACTTAAAGTTTTGGGTGCTAAATCAACTTCTCTAACTCAAGTGCAGGTGGAGACACCTTAGAACACAAGGATCAATGTGCATCCTCTTTCTCTATCCCTTTGCTTGGAAGGCAATGGGGAGGCTGGATAGAAAACATGGAGACCTTGGTTCCATGCTCCAAAAATATATCTGAAGCGAATTTCCAGGGCACATACAATTTCAGCATAGGGCAAACATACATTATCACCACACAGAAGTTCTATCCTTTAGCCACGATTTTGGATCACCTGTGCCTCTGCAGCCCTCCCTCAGTGCAGGTACAAGGGAGTCGATACCTGAGGCAGATGTTCCAGTATTCATATCGGTCTCCTAGGGCCCAAACTTGTTTTGGCTGAGGATGCAGCCTCTGCTCTACAGTGTGTCCTCCCTGCCCAGTGGACCACAGGCATTAGATGGTGGCTCTCTGGAGGGAATGAAGGTGTAGAATAGTTCTTCCCTGGCCGCAGGCAGATTCCCACCCAGTCCCGCCTTAGCATTTGGCAGCAGAGCCCAACTTCCTACAGCAGCAGAGTGACGGCTGGCACTAGAGGCAGCCACTCCCCTGGCACAGCAGCTGCCAGGGAGGGGAACAAGATACGGTCTCTGAATAGAGTCTTCTGAGAAGGGAATAGACAGGAGACCCTGGGCTCTGCAGAGACAAACTGCAGTTCCCTTCCATCAGAGTCACCAGGTCAAGGCAGGGGTACCTGCTGACCAGGGGTGGGAATAGCACAGGGACCTTGGAAAGGGCTTGCTCACATTGTTATCTTTGGGTCCTTTTGCAAATCTGCATTTTGGTGATTTGTTGTCTATGGGAGTGTGAAGGGAGTTGAAGATGACTGACAGATGTCAAGGCAGCATGCTTGGGAAAAACCATCCATGTGCAAGTAGATCCTTGGTGACCTTCAACACTTTGTGTTGGTACAGCTGGCAAGGACATATACACAACAGCAACAGTGGCTGGCATTTCTGAGCTCTTCAAAGTGTGCTAAGCATCATGCGAAGCCATTAGATTCCAGATAGCTTTGGTTGTAGAACAGGGGAGGAAGATGGGGATGAGGCTGAGGCTTGGCTGAAACACGCTTTCAGGAGGAATGATCCCAGCCTTTGCCTGGGAGCAGCCTGTCACTACTCTGTAACTATAGTCAGATGCCCACCAGTTTGAGGCTGTATGAAGAAAGGGGGTCTTGGGGTTGTCAGGCAGGGATGTGTGATTAGAGCCACATAGGGGACAGTAAATGGCTTCTCTTGAAGCCTGCCAGCCCTGTGCTCCACCATTCTTTTTTTTTTTTTTTTTTGAGATGGAATCTCGCTCTGTTGCCCAGGCTGGAGTGCAATGGTGCAATCTTGGCTCACTGCAACCTCTGCCTCCTGGGTTCAAGGGATTCTCCTGCCTCAGCTTCCTGAGTAGCTAGGATTACAGGCTCACGCCACCATGCCCACCTAATTTTTGTATTTTTAGTAGAGACAGGGTTTCACCATGTTGGTCAGGCTGGTCTCGAACTCCTGACCTCATGATCCGCCTACTTTGGCCTCCCAAAGTGCTGGGATTACAGGCGTGAGCCACCGTGCCTGGCCTGCTCCACCATTCTTGATGATCTGAGCTTCTCCTCCATCTTTCATCTTCCCAGAAAGAACCAAGGGGCCTACAGGCTGTGGTCTAATACCGGCTTGTCGGCTCTTTTTTTAGCTTGCTACAGAAGCACTCCCATCTCAGAGGAACCTCCTGGAGGCTCCAAGGACCCCTCCTCAGGTCCCAGTGCACAAGTATGGATTTAGGAAGTATGGAGTTTGCTGAAGTTGTGTTGACACCTTCCCTACTGTTTCTGTTGAAGTCTTCTGTTAATCCCAGGATCCCCACAGGACCCCCCTGAATTCTTTCTGGTGAGAAAAAATTCGGCCAGGTCTGGTGGCTCATGCCTATAATCCTAGCATTTTGGGAGGCTGAGGCAGGAGGATCACTTGATGCCAGGAGTTCATGACAGCCTGGATAATATAATGAGACCTCATCTCTCTCTCTCAAAAAAAAAAAAAAAAAAAAAAAAAAAAAGCCAGGCGTGGTGGTGCGCGGCTGTAGTCCTAGCTACTCGGGAGCCTGAGGAGGGAGGATTGCTTGAGCCCAGGAGGTGAAGCCTACAGTGAGCCATGATTGCACCACTGTACTCCAGCCTGGGGAACAGAGCAAGACCCTGTCTCAAAAACAAAAAGGAAAGAAGGAAAGAAAGAGAGAGAGAGAGAAAGGAAGGAAGGAAGGAGAGAGAGAAGGAAAGGGAGGGAGGGAGGAAGGAAGGAACGGAGGGAGGGAGGGAGGAAGGATGGAAGGAAGGAAGGAGAGGGAGGGAGGAGGGGAGAAAAATTCCCCTCCACCTCCATGCTGTGGAAGAAATAGGACCTGGCATCAGCGTTTTGGGAACCGCAGCGAGCATACTTAGGATGAAATTAAGGTTCAGGATTCAGTTCACTCTCTCAGCCAGAGAAGATAAAAGAACCAAGATGGAGGGAAAATATTCATGTGGGCAATCACGTTTTCACTTATTTTTATTTATTTTAAAAATAGGTCGGGCACTGTGGCTCACGCCTGTAATCCCAGCACTTTGGGAGGCCGAGGTGAGTAGATCACGAGGTCAGGAGATTGAGACCATCTCCTGGCCAATGTGGTGAAACCCTGTCTCTACTAAAATGCAAAAAATTAGCTGGGTGTGGTGGCGGGAGCTTGTAGCCCCAGCCACTTGGGAGATTGAGGCAGGAGAATCACTTCAACCCGGGAGGTGGAGATTGCAGTGAGCTGAGAGGGCGCCAGTGCAGTCCAATCTGGGCGACAGAGAGAGACTCCATCTCAAAAACAAACAAACAAAAAAAAACTGTTATCTTGGGGCCCAGAACTTAACATTCTTTTAGTCCGCTGTAGGGCTCTGGCATGAACCCTGTGTGCAAAATGCACATGATGGGGAGGCTGCCTACAACACTGGGAAGTCACCTTAAGGGATTTAAGGGAAAGGTAGACCCTAGGTTTTCTGAGACCTTAATCATTTATGGCCAGGATACTGACGTGTCTGAGAAACAGCAGGGCTGCTGCTGCCAAACAAGACGAAATTTATAAGCAAATGGGGCATTGCTATGACAGTGTCAAACACTGGGCAAATTAAGTGTATTGTTAACTATCGAATCTCAGAGGCCTTAGCCAAGCCTCTTCTTCCTTCTATCTGCTCCCCAGACTGTATTTAGTCCTTTAAGCAACACATATTTATTTGAGGAGAAAGCACTCCGAAAGCCCACAGGGTCTGAGTATCCATTTTAGCCTCTTAAATTTAGATTAAAATATGTAATTTGTTTGCTCAGGTGTGATCTTTGATGGGTATGTTTAACTTGCCTGTGAAATGTTTGGAGGTAGGAGGTGTCCTCAGAGGTCAATTAGCCCTGTCTCTTTTCCAGGGAAGGAATCCCCTGTGTATAAGTTTCGTTCAAGGTCAGGAAACAAAAAACCCAAATGAAAGTGGCCCAAACAGTAAAGGGATTATTTGACTTTTGAAGACCAGCAGTAGTATGGTGGGCTTCAGGGCTGGTTTGATCCAGTGGCTTGGTAAAGAAACGAAGAATGGTGTTTCTTGCTATCCTTACACTCTGACTCCACCCTCTCTGAAAGCTTTGTCTTAAATCTGGTCTCCCAGGTTTAATGCTTATTGCATCAGAAGAAATTTCCTAAATGGATGACAATGGTAACTGGTAGATAGTAAACTCCTTGGGAGCAGGCGTGATTTTTATATGACTTTGTATCCCAGCACTTAGCATCTGGGAGCCAGTAGATGCTCAACAACTATTGAAGAGGAAGAAAAGAATGAAGGAAGGAAATAGAGAATCTCTGTTTTGTTCCTTTGCCTAGAGGGACTACTTCTAGCTTTTTGCCATTTAACGTAATTTTGGCTTTTGTTTTAAAGCAGACACTCTTTAAAGTGTTAAATAAGTGCTTTTTATCAATATTTATTTGTTTATTTTCTTTAAAGGCAGTCCCTTGATTTCGTAAAAACAGATGGAGTAAAGTAAAAATACCTGGGCTCTCTCTCCCATATTTCTATTAAATATCCATGAAGATTTATAAATAGAACAAAATCTCCATCAGCTTCAGGAACTCGGGATAAGAATTAAGCATGTGTCAGAACCCGGGAGGAGTTGGTACTGAATACAACTCCAATGGGGCTGGATTAACAGCGAATTCCTCTGTGCCTTTTAGTGTAAGAAAACCCTAAGTGAGAAACAGCCTTGGCTGGTCCCCCACCAACGGCCCCTAGCTCACTGCTTTGCCAGCAGGACTAACCATTTCCCTCCTGGCAGCGCCTTGCCTCTGGCTTTCCCGCAGCATGTAAATGGCTGCCCCTGCCAAAGAAGGGGGAGGTGGGAGGGTCAGACTGTTCTCTTCAGTAGAGGATGCCAGGGCTAAGATAAAGGAGACACCTAAAATCTACCCTTAGAGCTTCCTTGCTGCTTTATACACAGGCAGGACTTAAGCCCCAGAAGAGCATTCTGCTTTTTCTCCCTGATATTCTGAAAACAATATTCATACTTGCGAGGGAGCATTTCTCCCTAGCCGTGCTGGGTTGAGGATCTTCGAGTTGCCTAGAGAATTGGGATGGGGGTCTGCAGAGAACGAAGAACAGGAAACTTGCCCCCAGCCTCAGATGTGAAAGGCAGCAGCTGCAGCCAGCACCCATGGGGCACGAAGGAGCTCTCCCAAGGGGCCAAGGACAGACAGCCATGAACCCCAGCCACTCTCCACTCTGCGACTCTGTTTGTTAGAAAATGGCCCACCAGGAAACAGAGAGGACACAGAAGCATTAGAAGAGATATGTGACCCTAAAGTCGCAGAGAGAAAAAAAAAGGCTTTCTCTAAAATACATCAATTGTAGTAGAATTGAAGTTCCCGGGGGCAGATTCTTTTACTGTCATTGTTTCACCCCAACCTCTAGTATTGGGTTTGACACATACTAGTCATTTTCTAAATATGTTTTGAAAAAAGAGTGCCACACAAAAACAGTTCATGAAATACCTGCTTAATATTTATTTTGTGTTTTTTGGAGAAAAGGTCTCACTCTATTACCCAGGTTTGGGTGCAATAGTGTGATCATGGCTTACTGCAGCCTTGACCTCCTGGGCTCAAGAGATCCTCCCACTTTGGCCTCCTGAGTAGCTAGAATTACAGGTGCATGCCACCACACCAGCTATTTATTTTTTTTTGAGATGTGGTCTTGATGTGTTGCCCAGGCTGGTCTTAAACTCCTGGCCTCAAGTGATCCTTCTGCCTCCACCTCCCAAAGTGCTGGGATTACAGATGGGAGTCACCACACCTGGTCATTAGTCACTTACTAAACATGTTTTGAAAAAAGAGTGGCACACAAAAACAGTTCACAAAGTACTTGATTTGTATTTTTAATAAATTGCAGAAAATCATTTCCTCTAATAAAAAAGATCAGGCCACGAAAAGTAAAGAATGTCTGAAAACGTCCAATCTTGGGACCTGCAAAGCTGACCTTTTGTTAAAACGTGGGTTTTCGGCTGGTGCCGGTGGCTCACGCCTGTAATCCCAGCACTTTGGGAGGCCGAGGCGGGCGGGTCATGAGGTCAGGAGATCGAGACCATCTTGGCTAACATGGTGAAACCCCGTCTCTACTAAAACTACAAAAAATTAGCTGGGCGTGGTGGCAGGCGCCTGTAGTCCCAGCTACTCGGGAGGCTGAGGCAGGAGAATGGCGTCAACCCGGGAGGCAGAGCAGTGAGCCGAGATCATGCCACTGCACTCCAGCCTGGGCAACAGAGCGAGACTCCGTCTCAAAAAAAAAAAAAAAATGTGGGTTTTTATTCAGTTGATCTGGGGTGAGGCCCAAGGTTCCGCATTTTTAACAAGTTTCCACAGGAAACTTAGAACCTCACACTTTGAGTAGAGAGGATTTAGCAGTCCCAAAAGTAGCTCTGTGCAGGAAGCATTATTTCTTTTTTTTAGATGGAGTTTTGCTCTTGTTGCCCAGGCTGGAGTGCAATGGTGTGATCTCGGCTCACTGCAACCTCCGCCTCCCAGGTTCAAGAGATTCTCCTGCCTCAGCCTCCGGAGTAGCTGGGATTATAGGCACCCACCACCACACCTGGCTAATTTTTTGTAGTTTTAGTGGAGACGAGGTTTCACCATGTTAGCCAGGATGGTCTCGAACTCCTGACGTCAGGTGATCCGCCCACCTGGGCCTCCCAAATTGATGGGATTACAGGTGTGAGCCACCATGCCCGGCCAGGAAGCATTATTTCTGTTCTCATCTCTCAGCACCAAGGTGGACAGCACACATCCCATGAGATACAGAAAGTCGGAGTGATAGGCCAGTGTGGAAGCCAATTACTATAGAAATTTAAAAAAATATAGAAAATGTATATTTTCTTTAGAATACAAAGGAAATGATGTTCTCAGGCAGCCTTGCTGTTCAGAAACAAAGCTTTTCATCATGCTTTGATTAAAGGTAAGGCACTTTCTTAATCTAGATCCATCCACCGAACAGCTGGACAAACCTCAGTTTGGAAAATTATTGTCAAATGTTGTGGAGTCTCCCTTGCCATGCTTGTTCTACAATTTGGTTGGAGTTCTGTACCTGGGACAGATGGATGTTTGGGAAATTACTTTACTCTACTGAACATAGCAGACCGTGGGACTTGTGCGTGATTATTACCAAAACCATCGCTAACAAACACTTTTCCAAATTATGACTCATTCCCCTGAGCTGGCTCTTTACAGCGTCTGCTTAGAATACCCGTCCTGATCACTCCTTTTGTCATCTGACTTGCAGACGGGTGCCTGATCTCCTTTGATATACTGTACATGACATCCTAACAAACCCTTCTCTTTAATCAAAGGAATCAGACATATGCCACCGTCAGAAGTCAGGGTGGGGCGAACACAGAGCAGATGTGTTCCTGCAGGTCAGATGGAATGAGGGGATTTGGAACATACACTTGGCATAATCTTTAAATTAACCAGAGGATCTAATTTTAAAATAAAACCCCACATTTTTTGCGGGGCAGAGACATCATAGCCAGCAGCTTTTAGCAGCAGCAAGAAAGCAAACGTTCTGAGGCTTTTCATAAATCCATTTAGAAGTATAGCATTATGTGTGGAAATTTTTGGGCCAGAGAGTCTTACCTTTTTAGATGTCTACAGAAGAAAGAAAACACTTCCACATTCAAAAACCAAAGGGGATATAGATCTCTGGTTTTGTTTTGTTTTTGTTTTTTTTTGAGATGGAGTCTCGCTCTGTCGCCCAGGCTAGAGTACAGTGGCCCGACCTCAGCTCACTGCAACCTTCGCCTCCCGGGTTCAAGTGATTCTTCTGCCTCAGTCACCCGAGTAGCTGGGATTACAGGCGCGTGCCACCACGCCCAGCTAATTTTTGTATCTTTAGTAGAGTCAGGGTTTCACCATATTGGCCAGGCTGGTCTCAAACTCCTGACCTCCTGATCTGCCTGCCTGGTTTCCCAAAGTCCGGTGATTACAGGCGTGAGTGACCGCACCGACCTCTGGGTTTTAAAGCAGCCTTTGAATAAAGGCAGTATACTACTTGTCTACACATAATCATTTTTAAAAATCATATTGCTGGGTGTACATTCGCAGCAGAATAAAAATAAGTCTTCTCTGTGTGTGTTTTATTTTTCACAATTCGGCAGGGCTGTTTTCTTTCCCAGGAAGAAAACGTGCTCAACAAAGGGCCTGTAATGATGGACATGCTCAATAAGTGCTGGAATAAGATGCAGGTATTGAGCCAGAGGTTGGACTAACTATTTAGGACAGACCTTGTAAGCCTGAGATGTCTGAGAGTCTGCGTCTGACACATCCACCTGTCTCCTCCACTCCAGCTCAAGGTGCTGCATGTGGCTGAGGAAGGGCCATACTGGATGTGGTTCCCTGGGTCCACTGCCCTCCCGCACAACCTGTCTTCTCTGGACCCCAGGTGCTGCCTGCCAAGACTGTGCCAGTAGACCCCCATCCTGTCCTGTACTGGCTCTTCACCCAGACCACCATTCCTGGAAAACAACATCTGCTTCCTCCCAGTTCTTCCCTTTTGTCTGTCAGTACCAATTCTGGGAATGAAGAGACTGATTAAACTGCTCTCCCAGAATTTCTCTCCTTTATCCACAAATGGGCGCCTTATTTCCATTATTTTCACCGCTAGGAGACGGGGTAAGAAAATAGAAAGGCTAGGCCAGGCGCGGTGGCTCACGCCTGTAGTGCCAGCACTTTGGGAGGCCGAGGTGGGCAGATCACGAGGTCAGGAGTTCGAGACCAGACTGACCAACATGGTGAAACCCCATCTCTACTAAAGATATAAAAAATTAGCCGGGTGTGGTGGCGTGTGCCTGTAATCCCAGCTACTCGGGAGGCTGAGGCAGGATAATCACTTGAACTCGGAAGGTGGAGGTTGCAGTGAGCCGAGATTGCACTCCAGCCTGGGGAACAGAGCGAGACTCCATCTCAAAACAAACAAATAAACAAACAAAAAAACAAAAAGAAAAGAAAATAGACTATCTTTGTTTATATAGATTTCAATTCTAGCTCTGCCACTTTCTGTCCAGTGACTTGGAGCAGGGCAGGCAGTTTCTCCGAGCCTCTTAGTTAGCCCCATTCTTTAAGCATCTATGCAATGTGTATTGAACTTTCACTGCATTTCAAGCACTGTGCTGGTCTGAAGGATGTGACAATGAATAAGATGTCATCCCTGCCCCCAAGGAACTTATAATCTAGTGGGGGAGATGTAAATAAACAGAAAATACCAATGCAGGGTGTAGGTGACAACAGAGTCAATATAGGACAGAAGACAGCACGAAGGAGGGGCACCTGTCCAGCCTCATCTTCCCTGAGGAGGCAGCTTCTGGTGAGGATGAAGGACCAGTAAGCATTAAGTGGATGAAGGGTGAGGTGCAGCAAACAGAGAGAGCATGCAGAGTCCAGGGACCAGCACAGTGTTCACTGTGGCTACAGTTTGCATTAGGGGAGTGCATGTGGAAAGGGTGCAAGGGAAGAGGTGAGAAATGAGGTTTTCTAGGCAATCAGGAGCCAGAGGTTGAAGACCCATGCAAGGTTTCACATAAGGAGTTTGGACTGAAGGATCTGGAGGGGGAAATGAAAGGTCTTGATTCCTCCCCTTCTCCGTCCTGCCTCATTCACTTCCTTTTCAAGTCCTGTTGTTCCATTTCCAAAATACCATCCCAGATCCTCCAACTTCTCCATAGCCACTGCCTTCTTCCTCTAGTTGATTATAATCCAAACAAGCCAAAGCTTGGCTTCTTTGGCACAAGTGAGAGAAGATTCTGGTCTGAGCTAAAGCGGTGAGAGTGGTGTAAGGAAAAGTGGATCTATTTGAGTGCTAAGAATATAGACTCTTCCCATACTGAGTGAGGCACTTGGGATACAGAGATGAGTAAAAACTGACACAGTCTCTGCTGTTACAGATGTTATCATCCTCTTTGGGGGACAGAGATTAACAAAATGATCACACAAATAAAGGTAAAATTGCAACAGGAACAAGTGTTATGTGGGTCTTGCCATGGTACCTGGAATCTGGTCCAATCAGGGCGTTCAACTGGAAGAGAGATCCTAGTGAAGACTCTCAGAGAATGTCAGGTTGTGCTTGAGCTGAAACCTAAGAATGAGTAGCAGTTCATTAAGCAGTTAGCTTAGGTGGGAAGGGGTGCCCATTCTGGTTAGGAGCATCAGGCAGTGAAGAGAACACTGGGCATGGGGGACTAGGAGAGGGGCAGAGAGAGCCAGGAGAGGAGGGATTGCTTGCTGCAAGCGAGGCTGGAGAGGAGGGCAAGGGGAGACTGTCAGGCTTCACAGGTCATGGGAGAGAGCTTCACCTTTCCCCAAGGAGCAACCGGAAGTCCCGAAGGATGTTCAAGTAGGCAGTGTGGTGGAAGTCGGTTTGTATTTTGAAAGGCACACTTTGCTTCTGTGTTGGAGACTGGATTAATCTACTTGAATGAATGACAAAGAAAATGACATAGGAGTTGAAAAATTTCCCAGAGACAGAGGGATAATGCTCACAGCTATGACCTGGTTGTTAAGACTGGAACACACAGTACGTGTCACCGAGTTATGGTAGAAAAAATGGACAGAGAAGTAGTTGGTTCAGAAGGGAAGCCTTTGCAAAATCCACTTAATGTAACAGGCAAATCAGCTGCAAAGCATTATATTCTTTTTTCCTCTCTAAGAAAAACCGAGGGGACTCACTTCTACTATATGGAAGATTGTAATTTACAGATTACAAAAGTTATTTCAAGAAAACAAAAAATGGTTTTTGCTAATATAGTAAAATGCAATGTAGATTTCCAAACACTGCTAGAATTACAAAATCTATTTGAAATTAAAACACATCCTAACAACTTAAAAGAGAAAACCGGGCCGGGCGCAGTGGCTCGCTCCTGTAATCCCAGCACTTTGGGAGGCCGAGGCGGGCAGATCACGAGGTCAGGAGTTCAAGACCAGTCTGACCAACATGGTGAAACCCCATATCTACTAAAAATACAAAAATTAGCCAGGTGTGGTGGTGCGAGCCTGTAATCCCAGCTACTCAGGAAGCTGAGGCAGGAGAATCTCTTGAACCCAGGAGTGGAGATTGCAGTGAGCCAAGATCGCACCACTGCAGTCCAGCCTGGGTGACAGAGTGAGACTCCATCTCCAAAAAGAAAAGAAAAGAAAACCCATTTGGAATGGAAGAAGAAGGCAGAGAAAGGGTAATAATCTTTTTCTGTTACTTTCAATCCAGAAATCCCCTTGCTGCTGCTGTTTCTATCCTGGAGCTGCCGCATGAGGAATTGTCTGCTCAGCATCTCCATGAGACTAAAATTCCAAAAAGTGAATACAAACTCTCAGTGCCCAATTACTTTGTTTGTAGAAAAGATGACATCTGAAGCTTTGGAATGGAGTGGGGGACCCAACTATACTCTCGCAAAAGCAACGTACATTTTCCAGAACACCACGGTCAATAGTGGGAAATGCCTGCTGGCAGGAAGCTTTTAAATTACTGAGACCATTAGACACAGCAGACACGATTCGAGCAAACATCTCTTAGAGTCAAAATATGAACGGATAATGGAATCTATGAGAGGAAGGATCAATGAGCATCGTAATCTGCAAATACAGAGAGATGGGCAGATGCCTAGGGAGACAGTTGAACATTGGGATTACACCTCATCCCCAGGTTTTTACAAAAGCTTTGACTTGGGAGAAAATAGCCTGGCTATAGAGTGTGTAACAGTTACAAAATGTTTAAAATGTTTTGTAAGATTTCAGTTTAAGATGGTGGTTCTCAACCAGAGGCAACTTTGCCCCGAGGGGATATCTGGCACTATCTAGAGACATTTTTGGTTGTCATAACTGGTGGGATTTGAGGTGCTTCTTGTATCTAGTGGGTAGAAGCCAGGGATGGTGCTAAACATCCTATAATGGACAGAACCTCTTCCACTCTCAGCCACAACGAAAGATTATCCAGCCCAGGCCAGGCGCGGTGGGTCACACCTGTAATCCCAGCACTTTGGGAGGCTGAGATGGCGGATCACCAGGTCAGGAGATCAAAACCATCCTGGCTAACATGGTGAAACCCCGTCTCTACTAAAAATACAAAAAAATTAGCCGGGCGTGGTGTCGGGCCCCTGTAGTCCCAGCTACTTGGGAGGCTGAGGCAGGAGAATGGCGTGAACCTGGGAGGCAGAGCTTGCAGTGAGCTGAGATTGGGCCACTGCACTCCAGCCTGCACTCCAGCCTGGGTGACAGAGCGAGACTCCGTCTCAAAAAAAAAAAAAAAGATTATTCAGCCCAAGATGTCATTAGTGCCAGGGTTAAGAAGCCCTGGCATAAGAAGAAAACGGTATGAAAGATTTTAAAAGGGACTGAAATCCACAACCCCTTGAAATAGGATGTGTACCCCACAGCATGAAGGAGGGCCCTGTTAAGGAAGAGGGAGGGAAGCTGTGTTCCTGCTGTAAAACTTGCTGGGACCAAGTGTGAAGAAAAGCCTGGAACCTCAGGCAGTCACTGTGACTGAATTATGTTGTTCCCCTCAGCCCCACTTTTTGTTGCTAGCTGGCTCTGATAAAATCAATTAGTTTTGAGATTCTTGAATATACAAGAAAGTAATAGAGAAAAATGTATTGATAAAACATGAAGAATGTTGTCAGTCTACATGGGCTGCTGCCAGTCTCTCAGATTCAGGTTCAAAGGCAGACTGGAAAGTGACAAGAGCTGAGCTACTACATTGTCCTGATTCCAAGACAAGTTGCTCGCTGGGTTGTGATGTTGGAAAGGCTCACTGCTCTGCGTGGGGTTTGGGAGCCCAGCCAGGACTTGTGACAAGCCCTCTCTTCGCCAACAAGTGTCAGGGCCTCACCCCACACCACCTCTGGCATGTCTAGCTCCTTACTGTGTCTTCTGTACCATGTGAAAGAAACTCACCTATGTTCACAAGTCACAAAATGATCTAGGATTTGGAACGGCAGAGAATTTTGTCTCAATTCAAACATATTTTTAAGCTTTTAGATGTCCATGAATCCACTGTCTGATTTCCTTGCCTGCTATTTAAAAGTGCTTTATCTTCACTTTCCTGCTTAGCTTGGAAATGTGTCTGCATCTTCCTAAGTCTGTTCTCACACCTCCTTCTGAATTGGGTCTCTCTTGAGGATTTGTTCTAACGATTCTGTTTTCTGTAACTTCTCTTGTTCCTTCTCCTGCCTTGGCTTGTTCCTTTCTATTTACCAGCAAACCTAAAACCCCAACCCTAAAACCAAACATGACAAACAACTCCCTCTGTCTGGATCAATGGTATCCACTGGAGTTGTGCAAGATGGTGTTATTGTATCCACCTTATGGAGTTAATGTAAAGATTAAATGATTTAGTACCTATAAAGCTCAAAACGATGCTTAGCACATAAGCGGTCAATCAGTGTTAACTAGTTACTATTATTTAAATGATTTCGATGCTCAACATCAATCCTCTCAACATATTTTTCTCTCCCTGGGTTGCTGCTTTTGACTCATCTCCCGGGTATTATAATTCCTAAGTTTTTGCTTGCATACTTGAGACTGTTGCTCTGTTACTTTTTTTATTTAGAGGACATTCTGGCTGGTTATAAACTTAGTTACTAACCTTTTATTTTCTCTACACTTTGGTAGACATTTCTCAAAAAGTGTTTCTAGGGAAAATAATAACTGTACAGGAAAAAAAGTTGGTAGACACCTTCTTAACAAAGTGATCGTAAGTTAATATCATCAATACTGGGACAGCCTGACTTCCTGTATCCATCCATGTTTATGATTGATTTTTGCCATCTGGATGCCCATAAGATTCTTTTTTTTTTTTTTTTTTTTTTTTTGAGATGGAGTCTCTGTCTGTCACCCAGGCTGGAGTGCAGTGGCGCAATCTCGTCTCACTGCAACCTCTGCCTCCCAGGTTCAAGTGATTCTCCTGCCTCAGCCTCCCAAGCAGCTGGGACTACAGGCGTGTGCCACCAGGCCCGGCTAATTTAGATGCGATTTCACCGTGTTAGCCAGGATGGTCTCGATTTCCTGACCTCGTGATCCGCCCGCCTCGGCCTCTCAAAGTGCTGGGATTACAGGCGTGAGCTACCGCGCCCGGCCAAGATTCTTTCTTTACAATTCAAGTTTATGCTCTTCACTAGTGTATGTCTTGGTATTAGTCATTCTGTATCATTTTCTTCCCTTGTGGGGGGAGGGGGGTCTTTGCATCTCAAGATTTATGTATTCAATGCAGGTAAAAAGTTTCTTTGATATCTTGATTTTGTTCTGTTCTCGTTTTTAGGAACACCAAATTAGTTACATGTTTGATTTCCTTTGCTTTCCATATCTATATTTCTGCAATAATTTTAAATATCTTTATTTTTTCTGTTTCATTTTGGATGATTTCCTTAAATGTATCCACATGAACTCTACCACATTTCATCCAAAATTACATGGCCCTGTAATTTTTTTTTTCATTTCTTTCCCAAGGTCTGCAGCTCATTTTTCATCTCTCTTTGTTGTCTTGTCATTTCCACCTTGAATGCTTCTGTCTGTTGCATCTCTTCTCTTCAGTTTCTTTCTTTTCGGAGAAATCATGTTGTTCCATAATTTTATTGAGATAATGGAAGACTGTTTGTAGAAACTCTTCCCCTATGTCTTTGGATAATTTCTGTTGTGATTTACTTTGCATTTTTTATGCAAAGATCCTGTTTATGTTTCATCTTTTTCTTTGAATGTGGTTATCTAACTACCAAAATATAGTAGAAAGTTTTAGGGTCTCCAATTTTCTCTCATTTAATTTTTTTTTGCCCTTGGGGCAATTCTCCCTCCAGCTATCAGCATTCAGGAGTCCGTGGTTGTTAATGGACAGTCCTTTAAGTCCCAGTCTCCCTCTGTTGTGATCCGACCATCACTGTCCCCCATCTCCCTTCATCCTGCTTTCCTCTATTACCTTCCTCTTCCTGTTGGCCACGTCATCAACTTAGGATATAGAAATGGCCCATGGCATTGAACTAGAACCCTCTGGACCTCCACCTCCATCCCAAAGGACCTTTTCACAATGATGACACTTACTTTTGGGAGAATATATACTCTGCTCATTCAGAGGTTCTAAAAAACACATTATAATGGACATCCAGATCCCTGCTCAGGACTAAAGGACTTATTTGTCCAGTGGCTAGGAGTGCTGCTGGCAAGCAGCCCTCAGCTGTCAGCTTTCTTTGGAATTGCCTTGTCTGGAGAGAGTTGCGATGCCCAGGGTCATGCCTTCTTCCTAGGGAAGCTTGTATCCAATGAGTGGTTGATGCAGGGATATAAAAGTCCAGCCCCAGCTGGGCCCAGTAGCTTACACCTGTAATCCCAGCACTCTGGGAGGCCGTGACGGGAGGATCACTTGAGGCCAGGAGTTCAAGATCAGTTTCAGCAATACGGTAGGCACCCCCTAATCCCCAGCTTTGCAAAAAAAAAAAAAAATAATAATAATAATAATAAACGGCCAGGCACGGTGGCTCATGCCTGTAATCCCAGCACTTTGGGAGGCTGAGGTGGGTGGATCACGAGGTTAGGAGATCGAGACCACCCTGGCTAACATGGTGAAATCCCATCTCTACTAAAAATACAAAAAATTAGCTGGGTGTGGTGGCGGGTGCCTGTAGTCCCAGCTACTTGGGAGGCTGAGGCAGGAGAATGGTGTGAACCTGGGAAGCAGAGCTTGCAGTGAGCCGAGATCACGCCACTGCACTCCAGCCTGGGTGACAGTGTGAGACTCCATCTCAAAACAAACAAACAAAAAAACCCAAAACAACAACAACAACATAAAAAACAAATTAGTCAAGTGTGGTGGCACTCACCTGTAGTCTCAGCTGCTGGGGAGGCTGAGGTGGGAGGATCCCTGGAGCCCAGGAATTTGAGGCCGCAGTGAGCTATGATCACCACTCCACTCCAGCCTGGGCAACAGAACAAGACTCAGTCTCTTTAATAAATAAACAAACAAATCAAAAGTCCAGCCCCCTCGCCTGAACTCAGGACATCTCTGAAGGGCCATCCCAACTCCAGAGATCCCTGTGGGTAGAAATGAGGCCTTTGTCAAGACAGCATTACCGTTCAATTCCCTTCTCTGCCCTGTCCTACTCCCTTTTCTCCTCTTCCCCAGGTGATGATTCCTATAAAACACTCCCCAATAAAGGTCCTGTATTTTCTTTTCTTTTCTTTCTTTTTCTTTTCTTTTTTTTTGTGACGGAGTCTCGCTCTCTCTCCCAGGCTGGAGCGCAGTGGCGCGATCTCCGCTCACCGCAAGCTCTGTCTCCCGGCTTCACGCCATTCTCCTGCCTCAGCCTCCCGAGTAGCTGGGACTAGAGGCGCCCGCCACCAGGCCCAGCTAATTTTTTTTGTATTTTTACTAGAGACAGGGTTTCACCATGTTAGCCAGATGGTCTCGATCTCCTGACCTCGTGATCTGCCCGCCCTGGCCTCCCAAAGTGCTGGAATTACAGGCGTGAGCCACCGCACCCTACCAAGGTCCGATATTTTCAACGCTGTCTCAGATTCTGCTTCCTGGGAGACCCAGCTGGAGATTCTCATGTGTTGAGATACATGGTGGCTGTCTGCAGGGTCTCTTGTCTCTGTCTAGATTGATAGACTTGGACAGCTTGCACTCATCAAAGATCACCTCTTTTCTTCAGTTTTTCCCCCATGAGTTTGGAGGTATGGGAATGGAGTAAAAAAAAACAAAATTTCATTCTTGCTATATGTATGCAGAATCCAGAGTCAAAAGAACTAATTTAAAAAACTGTTTATTTTTATATAATTTCAAATTTTCAGAAAAGTTGCAAATGTAGTACAAAGAACTTCTATACATACTTCAGATTCACCAACAGTTTGTATATTGCACCCATTTGCTTAATCACTCTGTCTCATATATATATCATGTATAAGCTTATTACTATTATTATTTTAACCATTTGAGAGTAAATAGCAGACACACTGGCTTCTTTATTCCTAAATGCTTCAGCATTTCCTAAGAACCAGGACGTTTTCTTACATGATCATAATATAGTGATAACAATAGGGAAGTTTAACAGTGATACAAAATTATCTATCAATCCACGGTCCCTCTTCACTTTTGTCAATTGTCCCAACTATGTCCTTTGTAGCTATTCTTTTCCAGTCCTGAATCTAATCCAGAATCATTCTTTGCACTTAGTTGTCACGAATCTTTAGTTTCTGTAATCTATAACAGTTCTTCTGTCTTTTGTGCTTTTTGTGACTTCAACATTTTTGAAAGGTAGAGGTCAATTATTTTGCAGAATATTCCTCCATTGAAGTTTGTTTGCTGTTTCCTTGTGACTGGATCTAGGTTTTTTCATTTTTGGGAGACACACCACAGTATGATGCTGTGTTACTGTCTGTGTATCATAACACGATGTCAGTTTGTCCCAGTATTTGTGATGTTAACTTTGACCACTTTGTTAAGAAGGTGTCTACCAACTTTTTTTTTTTTCCTGTGAAGCTATTATTTTCCTTTTGTGATTAGTAAGTAATTTAGGGGAGATATTTTGAGATTATGTAAATATCCTGTTACTTACCAAACTCCTACCTAATAATTCCAGCATCCGTTGATAATTTTAAAAACTCTGTCTTTCCTTCCATGTTTATTATTTCCTCTATGTGTAAGGAAACACTGTCTGTGCATATATATTTAAATCGGAGTGGACTTGTGGGTTCTTATTGTATTCAGTGGGCAATAATTCATCCAATTTGATGCTCAAACTGTTTCCTCATAATTATTTAGTTTGATTCCCAAGTTGTTTAAGATTTGGCCAGTGGGAGCCTCTTCAGGTAGGCTCCTGTGTCCTTTAGACATGTTCCCATCATATTTAGAACACATCAGTCTTTTCTGTTGAAACAAGATGTTTCAGGTCCATATTGCACTTTCCCTGCCCCACCCCTGAAATTAGCCCTTTCTCCAAGGAGCCGTTATTTCTCTCTCTCTCTCCCCCTCTCCTATCTACCTACCTACCTACCTATCTCTAGCTCTATATTTGTATCTATAAATTAAAAGGCATATAGTATAGATCATTCATACCGATACTTCTATTCCAATCCAACACTACAAGATTTATTCTGGGATTTCCCTTTCCTTATTTGTAACTCTCTTCAGCAGTGAGAAATCTGGCTTCCATTTTCCTCAATACATTTACTAATTTTCTCCAGCCTAGAATTCAGAAAGTAGCTTCTGAATTGCTAACATATTCCATTGTGAAAAAGCCAACCTGCTAATTAGAATTAAATATGTGTTTAAGGGTCTTTTTCTTTTCTAGGTAAAATTTACATACAGCAAAATTGATGAGATTTGATCAATGTCTATACCCATGTAACTATCATATAATCAAGACATAAATAAAATATTTCCATCAGCCCATAAAGTTCCCTCATGCCTCCTTTTAGTAAATTCCTGTGCCCCAAGGGTAATTACTGCTCTGAATTCTATCACCACAGATTAATTATGTTTCTTCTATTTTTGTATAGAGACTGTACTGTAAGCTCAAATTCCTGGGCCCAAGTGATCCTCCCATCTCAGCCTCCCGAGTAGCTGGGACTATAGGAACACACCACCATGCTCAGCTAATTTTAAAAATTTTTGTAGAGACAGGATCTTGCTATGTTGGCTAGGCTGGTTTTGAACTCCTGGCCTCCAGCAATCCTCCCACCTTGGTTTACCAAAGTGCTGGGATTACAGGCATGAGCCACTGCACCCCGCCTATTTATGCCTGTTCTTGAACTTCATATAAATGGAAAATATAGTATGTGCTCTTTTGCATCTGGCTTTGTTTATGCAAAATAATATTTTTGAGATTCAGCCATGTTGTGGCATGTATCAGTTGTTACATTCAATTTTATTACCAAGACGTAGTCCATTATGTGAATATATTACAATTCAGCTTATCCATTCTCCTGTTGATGGACATTTGACAGTTTTCGCTATTGAAATAAAGTTGCTATAAACATTCACATACAAATCTCTTTAAGGAAAAATGTTTTTGTTTTTCTTGAGTAAATACCTAGCATGTCATAGAATGGTTGTATGTTTAACATGATAAGAAACTGCCAAACCAGTTTTAAAGTAGTTGTTTCCTTGTATCTTCCTACCCACAATGGATGAGAGTTCCAGTTGCTCCACATTCTTGCCAAAATTCGGCACTTGTAAATCGTTTTCACTGTAGCCATTCTGGTGGATGTGCGATGTTATCTCATGACGACTGTCACTGCATTTCTCTGATGACAAATGATGCTGAGCATCTTTTCATGTGCTTAGTGGTCATTTGCATATCTGCTTTTATGAAATGTGTGTTCAATCTTGTTTTTTTTTTTTTTTTTTTTGAGATAGAGTCTCGCTCTGTCACCAGGCTGGAGTGCAGTGGCATGATCTCGGTTCACTGCAACCTCTGCCTCCCGGGTTCAAGAGATTCTCGTGCCTCAGACTCCGGAGTAGCTGGGACTACAGGCACGCACCACCACGCCCAGTTAATTTTTGTATTTTTTTTTTTAGTAGAGACGGGGTTTAACCACATTGACCAGGGTGGTCTTGATCTCTTGACCTCATGATCTGCCCATTTCGGCTTCCCAAAGTGCTGGGATTACAGGTGTGAGCCACCGTGCCCAGCCTGTCTGTTCTATCTTTTGCTGTTTTTAATTGGATTGTTTGCCTTTTCACTACAGATTTGTAGGATTTCTTTATATATTCTGAATATAAGTCTTTTGTCAAATATATGTATCATAACCATTTCTCGGAAAAGTAGTTCCAGTACAGTGGAGAAAAATCATTACAATACATATATTCTCCTTTTCATTTCATTTTCTCAATGGTGTCTTTTCTTTTTTGTTTTTTTGAAGCAGAGTCTCACACTGTCACCCAGGCTGCAGTACAGTAGTGCAATCTCAGCTCACTGCAACTTCCGCCTCCTAAGTTCAAGCAACGCTCCTGCCTCAGCCTCCCAAGTAGCTGGGATTACAAGTGCCCGCCACCATGCCCGGCTAATTTTTGTATTTTTGTAGAGAAGGGGTTTTGCCATGTTGGCCAGGCTGGTCTTGATCAATGGTGTCTTTCGATCAGCAGATTAGTTTGATTTCAATGCTGTCCAGTTTATCAAAGTTTCCTTTTATGATTAGTGCTTTCTGTGTCCTTTCTAGGAAATCTTTACCTATTTTTTTTAACCCTAAAAGCTTGGTAGCTTCAGCTTTTATATTTAGAGCTATAATCAATCTCAATTTAATTTTATGTGTGGTATACAATAGGGGTCAGGGCTCATATGTTTTTCTGTACATTTATCCCATTGTTTCAGCTCCATTTATTGAAAGACTTTCTTTGCCTCCATTGAATTACCTTGGTGCCTTGGTTGAAAATCAATTGTCTTTATATTTGTGGGCCTATTTATGGATTCTGTTCTCTTCCATTAACCTATTTTTCCGTTATTGCACAACTACCACATCTTGACTCCTGTAGCTTTATAGTAAAATTTGAAATCAGGTAGTGTGTGTCCTAAAGCTTTGTTCTTTTTTTTTTTGAGACAGAGTCTCATGTTGCCCAGGCTGGAGGGCAGTGGCGCAATCTTGGCTCACTGCAACCTCTGTCTTCTGGGTTCAAACTTTTGTTCTTCTTTTTCAAGGTTGGTTTAAGTACTCTAGGTCCTTGCATTTCTGCATATATTTTATTAGTAGCCCATCTGTTTCCACAAAAATGTCCTTTGGGATTTTGATTGATATTAACCTATAGATTACTTTGGGGAGGAATTAAAATCTTAATAATAATGTCTTCTAATGTATGAACTTGATGTAAGCTTGAGTTACATCAAGCTTACAGACTTTGACCCTTTGACTTTCTCTCTTGCAATGCATATATGTATGTATGTATGTATATGTATGTCTGTATATGTTGGATAGCTGTAGTCAGTAGACAGCTGTAGTCAGTAGAAAGTTCTTTGCTCTACTTCCGTTGAGCTGAAAATCATATCTGCAACCTCCAGCAGCTGGATAAGAGCAGAGGATCAAAAAGAGGGGTATTATGTATATACGCTGATTCTGGGAAAAGTTGGCAATAAGGATGATGAGGAGAGAGGCATGGGCTCCTCTGTACTTGGAGGCAGCATAAGACCTGGCTCTCCTAGCTGTTGGTCCAATGTTACTCATGGCACTGGTGGGAAAGGGATGGTTAGAAATGGGGAGAAGCATCCAGAGCTGATATTATGGAATACTTGGAGGAGAGATAAATGGCCTAAACTCTGGCTGAAGAGGCTGGTTATTTCAGGAAGCTGATGAAAAAAGGGGCCATCATAGACAGATACATCTTATGTAAATATGTCTTCCCCAGAGTAGCATATGTCCCATTCAGGACTAGGCTGAGTCTTTAGGTCTGAATGATAAACAGATCTTCACTTCTCAGGGCTGGTCAATTGTGTGAATATTTCACTGCAGTAGAACATATCAACAACAACATAATCTAAAAATAACCACCATTGATTGGGTAGTCATTCTGTGCCAGACCCAATACTACCATTTTACATATATTTCGTTTTTCACAACAATCTTTTGAGTTAGGTAACATCAGCTATATGTTACAGATGAAGGAACTAAGGATTTGAATGGTGACGTGGACCGTGACCACATGGTTAGCAAACGGGAAAGCCCTTACGCTAACCCCCACACCTCCCAGTGTCTCTGCATAGCATCTATCTATAGCCACTTCCAATCTCACAGTCTTAATTCCCCTGAGACCTTGTCATCCTGGGGGAAGCCCCATTGATGTCTAATTTACCTTCTTGGCAACTTCTCTTCCCCATAAATCTAGACCAAGGCCAGGGTGAGCCTCTCTGTCAGATTCTGTCTCCATCGGGCCCTAATTAGCCCAGTGGAGATGGAACACCATGCCATCAGCGCTGGAAATTAGACTTGGGAAATCCCTGGTGGTGTTTAGGCCATTATTACTCAGCCTGGGCTTGCTTCTGGGCTTTTAAGTGCATTAGCGCACTCTGCATTGACTTGACTGACTGCTCTGTGCTGGCTGACTTGTCAAATTACCTCTCATTTGTACAGCTCACCTGATGTTGTTGAAGCACTTTCCTGGCATTTGGGAGCTGCTGGTTCATCCTGAGGGATCTGGGGACTGGGCCTAGTTTTACAGATGGAGAAGATGAGACATAGCTCTTTTGAGTAAGTGTGTGGTTGGTTTCCTTCAAATGCTTAATGTTTGTAACTGCAGTGATTTTTTTTTCATGTGGAAAGATCTAAAGTTTCAATTTGGCTACATAATAAGCCTCAGAATGAGGCCATGTTTCAAGGTATCAAAGTGAAGCATAGAGGGGATCAATTTGTTATTGAATATGGGCCCTGTAAGCCACCCAAAGGAATAGCCTGGATCTGGGGGTTGACAGCCATTATCTCCATCATCTGGAGTCACAGGCTGGTGGTCTAAAGTTACATAGCTGTTCTTGTTGCCCTAATGGAAGTGGTTTACCAGAGGCTGCCCAAGAATGACAGCATTATGAATACAGAGCTGTGGTCTTGTGACTTCACCTTAGATCAGTGCCATCTCCCCAGCTGGTGGGCAAAGGGGCTAGTTAGAAGGGAAGGGGCAACACATCTATCAATTCATCCCATCAACCCATCCATCAATTCATCCATCTATCGATGCATCTACCCATTCCTGCACCCATCCTTCCCACACATTTTGATTGAGCAACTACTAAGTACTAGGTTTCACACTTGATAGGCACTTAGGATGAGACTGGTTGGAAGGAGTCTCAAGCAAATACCCAGCCAGGCAAAGAATAGTCTCCCGACATGGTTCAGGCGAAAATAATTCCAAAAGGCAGCAGTCGAGACCAGGGAGTCAGTTCCCCTGCACCAGCAGAAATACACACAGAATGGGAGTCAAAATAACCAAATTACCCACTCAACAAGCTGGAGCAAACAGCCCACGTTGGCATGGGAATACCTCATCCTAGGCCGGTCTTCCAGGAGGAGTGACCTTGCTCTAAGTCCCTATGTAGTTGTGGGAGGAGAATCTGAGGACTTCCCACCTCATGTCTAGAATGCAGGAGTCAAGCTGAGCCTTGGGTAGGAGTACCAGGAGACCAGGAATGGGGAGCTTGGAAAGGCTAAGTTTCGGGCATGAAACAGGGGTTCATGGGCAAGATTTTCCAGCTCTGCTAAGCTGGAAAAGTATTTCTCTTGATTGCTGTTTTGATATCAAGACTACCCCCCTACCTAGGTGCATCTACTTACTTTCTCTGAAAGTGCAAACCTCTACTTCAGAAAAGTTCTAAAAATTTGCATACATAAAAATTATTGTGGGGGTACTGTGACAATGCTTTTACTTGAGCCCTGACCCTACAGATTTGGATTCAGAGAGTCTGGTTGGGGAAGGTGGCTCTGCATGAGGGGTAGCTCAGGAATCTATATTTTAAATAAGTCAACCAGAAGAATGAGAAGCCACCAGGGTATCCATGGAGACATTTTTAGAAGCACTGCCAAATCCCATCGGCACACAACTTTAGCCAGGGCCAGGTGCAGAAGGGAGTCCCTGCCATACCGGCCTCATTTCCTCAAATTCTTAGTCCTGGTTCCTTTGACCCCACCCCTTGCCCACTCCCATCACCCTCTTTGCCATCATTTGCCCAAGTTGGTCTCCTGGGACTTGACCACCATTTAGGTTTAGGTCCATTCTCAGCCTGCTTTCCACAGCTCCATTCTAGTGGATGACCAGGCCACATGAAGTTGGCTGCCGCTTGTTACAAATAAAACCTTGAAAACGAGAAACTTCTAAAAGCTGGTGATCTGGGAAAGATAGGGCTTTTGTACCCAACTTTAAATTGGTGGTAGGAGATAGAAGCTGTATATTGTGATATTTCTTTGGCTTTTTCTTTTGGGGAACATAGTTAAATTACAGTAACAAGAGAGGCACAATTATAAAGAACTTGTGAATTTTGCTTTTTATAAATCTAGGAATACATCAGGACCCCTAGATTAAGGTGCCATTTCAAATGAGAAGTCCACATATTGATGACGATTCTGTATTTTACACGAAAAATTCCTTTCCTGGAACTTTTCCTGCTCAAAGGCAGAGGTAGTCCAATGAAAATTTTAAGTTTGTGAAACTCTTGCACCTCACTTCCCTTTTGCTTGGACTTTCCCCACAGTCTCTAGGACTCTCTGATTCTCCTACAAAGAAAAAAGAAGGCAACCAAGAAATTAATAACATAGTAAAAATTAGTTCCACCTACAACCACTACCAGGAGTGTGTGTGTTTTAAAAGAAGGTGCATAGCAGGAGATGCTCTAAAAAGCAACATGCCAAGAGAATATTTGAGACATAGTGAACGGTTGCGGTCAAGGGGGACATTTTGGGACCTTGTATATCTTTCTGGATTTCCAGAGTCCACTGGTCATTGACTGTCTCACCTGTTCATGTAAGTGGCTCTGCTCAGGGTGGCACTTTGGAAGGTCAGAGAGTAGCAAATGTCAGGTGGGAACTCTGGCTTTTTTTTTTTTTTTTTGAGATGGAGTCTCACTCTGTCGCCCAGGCTGGAGTGCAGTGGCGCAATCTCGGCTTACTGCAAGCTCCGCCTCCTGGGTTGATGCCATTCTCCTGCCTCAGCCTCCCAAGTAGCTGGGACCACAGGCGCCCGCCACCACGCCCAGCTAATTTTTTTTTGTATTTTTAGTAGAGATGGGGTTTCACCGTGTTAGCCAGGATGGTCTTGATCTCCTGACCTCGTGATCCGCCCACCTCGGCCTCCCAAAGTCCTGGGATTACAGCCACCACGCCCAGCCTCTGGCTTGCTTTAAAGTAGCAAGTTGAGTATCAGTGGTAGGTAGCACCTTTGATTGGTAGAGAGTGGGCATTTCACCCAACCTGAGTCAATCATTTAACAACACCCTTCAAGTGATTGGTCAATCAATGGAGATTTGACCTATGTTGGACCTACCAGAACTCTTTTTTGGGACACAAAATCTGCCAGTGGCCATGTTTCCAGGAAAGCCAAGAAGTGGGAGACATGAAGATAGAAGATAGACAAGAAGATAGAAGACATGAAAATTTTATATAAGAGAGAGTCTTGTGTGATGTGTTTTTTGGTTTTTGTTGTTGTTGTTGTTGTTGTTGTTTTGAGACAGAGTTTTGCTCTTGTTCCCCAGGCTGGAGTGCAGTGGTGTGATCTTGGCTCACTGCAACCTCTGCCTCCTGGGTTCAAGCTATTCTCCCACCTCAGCTTCCTGAGTAGCTGGGATTACAGGCATGCGCCACCACGCCCGGCTAATTTTTTTGTATTTTTAGTGGAGATGGGGTTTCTCCATGGTGGTCAGGCTGGTCTTGAACTCCCCACCTCAGGTGATACACCCGCTTGGGCCTCCCAAATTGCTGAGATTACAGGCGTGAGCCACCACGCCCAGCCTCTTGTGTGATTGTTTAGGTCAAACAGGGCTGCTTCAGGGCTCTATTTGTTCACCTGGACTGCCATCACAAAGTGCCACAGTGTGGGTGGCCTAAAACAACGGAAATTTATTTTCTCAGAGTCCTCCAAGCTGAAGTCTGCGCTGCAGGTGTTGGTAGGGCTGGTTTCTCCTGAGGCCTGTCTCCGTGGCTTGCAGAGGGCTGCCTTCTCCCTGAGTCTTCACAGGGTCTTCCCTCTGTGCATGTGAATGTCCAAGTTTCTTCTTCTCAGAAGGACATCAGTCATATTGGATTAGGACACATCCTAGTAACCTCATTTAAACTTAGTTAACTCGTTAAGGACATTATCCCAAATACAGTCATTTTCTGAGGTACTGGAGGTTAAGACTTCAACATATGAATTTGGGGGGAAGGCGGGAACAGTTCAGCCCAGGACAAAGGCCCAGCGGTAAAGCATAGCGCATGGATTCTCCCACCTCCGCCTGTTCCCCAGCCTTTCTCTGGTGCTCCAAGGCACCAGTGGCTGCTGCAAGTGGTATTTTTTTTTTCTTAGTACATTATTATTTAGATATTGTTGGTATGTAGAATTTTTAGAGTCTCAATATATTAGGCATAGAAACCCATTGTCTGTAATAAAAATTGCAAATATTTTTCCAGTTTGTCTTTT
The DNA here is from genome assembly GCF_029281585.2 of Gorilla gorilla gorilla. Classification (NCBI taxonomy): domain Eukaryota; kingdom Metazoa; phylum Chordata; class Mammalia; order Primates; family Hominidae; genus Gorilla; species Gorilla gorilla. The sequence continues at coordinate 84,952,557 of NC_073240.2, forward strand.
TTTTTTTTTTTTTTTTTTTGAGACAGAGTCTCGCTCTGTCACCCAGGCTAGAGTGCAGTGGCGCGATCTTGGCTCACTGCAAGCTCTGCCTCCCGGGTTCACGCCATTCTCCTGCCTCAGCCTCCTGAGTAGCTGGGACTGCAGGCGCCCACCACCATGCCTGGCTAATTTTTTTGTATTTTTTAGTAGAGACAGGGTTTCACCGTGATAGCCAGGATGGTCTAGATCTCCTGACCTCGTGATCCGCCTGCCTTGGCCTCCCAAAGTGCTGGGATTACAGGTGTAAGCCACTGCACCTAGCCCAGTTTGTCTTTAAAAAAAAAAAAAAAAACCATACAATTTAAAAAAGTAATTGTAAAATTATAATTAATTATTTTTAAAATTGGGTCTGGATTTTGAGTGATAGTTGAGTTCTCTCTTGTGATAGAGGAAAAAATATAAATATAAATAAGGTGTCAGAGAATGTAGGGAGATTGGCATAGCTGGACCTGAGAATACCAGGTGGCCAGCAGAGACTTGGCTGAAGCAAGTAAACTTCTGTGGGCCTTGTTTCCCTCTCCACGTGATGGATGCTGCCCCCATTCCCTGTCCCCAAGGCCACACTAAGAGTAACTTTTTTAAAAAGCCCTAAACTTTCAGTACCCATAAGTGCTGTTTTATACCCAGGAACCTATAGGAAAGCTGGCGGGGGTGGGTGGGTGGAGGATGGACCATGAATAACAACATAGTTAGCAACATGCCAAACTTTCCCAGTTTTCCATCCAAGTGAGAGTGGCCCCGAATGCAGATCGTGTAATGCGGGATGGGTTGGGGTGAGGGTAGGAAATGAGCCTGGAAAAATCATTCGTTGCCCTCCTGCTTGCTGTCTGTGATTGTCAGATACGAGCAGAGCCTGCCAATATGCACTGTTCTCTGAAGTATCCTCAGCTCGGGGAGAAATATTGATTATGACCACAGTCGTCCCTGTTTCAAAAGTTATTTTATTATGTTTGAAAGAAGTGATACGGTTGATGAAAGAAGATAAAAATATATCTATGTGATATGACTTTGTGTTCGTGAAACCGTGTCCTTAAAAATAAATAACCAACTGGAGTTGTGGTGACTGCTGTTGCCTCTCAAATAGTCCCTTGGGAGGGGTCTAGATGTTTATCCCAAGAGGCCGCCTCACTTCTCAAACTGCTCCTTAAGAGTAATGTGTTCACTCTGATGTTAGTTTCTTTTGCTGTGCAGAAGCTCTTTAGTTTAATTAGATCCCATTTGCCAGTTTTAGCTCTTGTTGCAATTGCTTTTGGTGCTTTTGTCATGAAGTTTTTGCCCATGCCTATGTCCTGAATGGTATTGCCTGATTTTCTTCTAGGGTTTTTATGGTTTTGGGTTTTACATTTAACTCTTTAATCCATCTCGAGTTAATTTTTGTAAAAGGTGTAAGGAAGGGGTCTGGTTTCAGTTGTTGGCATATGGCTAGCCAGTTTTCCCAGAACCATTTATTAAATAGGGAATCTTTCCCCATTGCTTGATTTTGTCAGGGATGTTGAAGATGAGATGGTTGTAAATGTGTGGAGTTATTTCTGAGGTTTCTGTTGTCTTCCTTTGGTTTATATGTCTGTTTTGGTACCAATACCATGCTGTTTTGGTTAATATGTCACCAAGTATTATCAACCTTGTTACCACCTCTCCACGCCCACTGCAGGCCCCTTTCTCTTCTCGTTCTACACCCTCACCCAACCCTGCTCCAAGACACACACTCTTCTATACAATCTGTGAGTTTGTGTAAGTTTCTTGGTACCACAGAAGAGTTTTTAAAGTCATTTTCCAGTATCTTGGCTCCTGTACTTGCACATACAAATGATGCTCAGAGACCACTAAGGTACTTAGTCAGGGATGGTGATGGTGCCCTCATAAGGAGGAAGGGTGAGAGGGAGTTGCCTGAAAGAAGAAAAATGTCTACGAATCTCAGACAACCAAAAATAGCCATCTTTTACTTTTAAGTAAGAGACTATCCTACTTCTCACATTATTCTTTCTGAAAGGTATAAAAGCCCAAAGTGAGTGAAAAGCCCCTATTCTGTACAAATTCATTTCTGGATCTTTTTAAAAGAAATTGGGAGCCTATCACCTGATGACCTTGTACTGTTTCTTATGTGCATGTCTTTCAGGCAACTTATAGATGGGGAGAAAATTTTTGCAACCTACCCATCTGACAAAGGTCTAATATCCAGAATCTACAAGGAATTTAAACAAATTTACAAGAAAAAAACAAACAACTCCATCAAAAAGTGGCAAAAATTGGAACAGACAATCCTCAAAAGAGGACATTTATGCAGCCAACAAACATATGAAAAAAAAGCTCATTATCGGCTGGGCACGGTGGCTCACACCTGTAATCCTAGCACTTTGTGAGTCCAAGGCGGGCGGATCACGAGGTTAAGAGATTGAGACCATCCTGGCCAACATGGTGGAACCCCCGTCTCTACTAAAAATACAAAAATTAGCTGGGCGTGGTGCCAGGAACCTGTAATCCCAGCTACTTGGGAGGCTGAGGCAGGAGAATCACTTGAACCCAGGAGTCAGAAGTTGCAATGAGCCAAAATCGTGCCACTGCACTCCAGCCTGGTGACAGAGCAAGGCTCCGTCTCAAAAAAAAACCAAAAAACAAAATGGTGATGTTTTGATGTACATATATTATTGTGAAATGATTAACACAGTCAAGCTAATTAACATATCAAGTACCTCACATAGTTACCTTTTTGAGCATGTGGTGAGAACACTTGAGATTACCCTCTTAGCAAATTTCTTCTTTTTTTTTTGAGACAGAGTCTCGCTTCATCGCCCAGGCTGGAGTGCAGTGGCGCAATCTTGGCCCACTGCAACCTCCGCCTCCTGGGTTCAAGTGATTCTCCTGCCTCAACCTCCCAAGTAGCTGGGATTACAGGCGTACACCACCACACCCAGCTAATTTTTGTATTTTTAGTAGAGATGGAGTTTCACCATATTTGTCAGGCTGGTCTCGAACCCCTGACCTCAGGTGATCTGCCTGCCTCAGCCTCCCAAAGTGCTGGGATTACAGGCGTGAGCCACCACGCCCAGCCAGCAAATTTCAAGTATACAATATTAACTATAGTCACCATGCTGGACATTAGATCTCCAGAATTTAACCATCTTATAATGGAAAGTTTGTACACTTTGACAAACACCTTTTCCCCCAGCCTCTAGCAACCACCATCCTACTCTGTTTTTTTTTATTTGACTTAAAAAAAAATTCCACATATAAGTGAGATCAGGCAGTATTTGTCCCTCTCTGTCTGGCTTATTCCACTTAGCATAATATCCTCCAGCTTCATCCATGTTGTTGTAAAAGGCAAGATTTTCTTCTTTTTTTTTTTTTTTTTTGTGATGGGGTCTTGCTCTGTCGCGCAGGCTGGAGTGCAGTGGCATGATCTTGGCTCACTGCAACCTCCGCCTCCCGAGTTCAAGTGATTCTTCTGCCTCAGCCTCCCGAGTAGCTGGGACTACAGGCACGTGCCACCATGTCCAGCTAATTTTTGTATTTTTAGTAGAGATGGGGTTTCACCATGTTGGTCAGGCTGGTCTCGAGCTCCTGACGTTGTGATCCGCCTGCCTTGGCCTCCCAAAGTGCTGGGACTACAGGCATGAGCCACAGCGCCTAGCTGATTCCCTTCTTCTTTAAGGGTAAATAATATTTCTTTCTTCTTTTTTTTTTTTTTGAGACAGAGTCTTACTCTGTTACCCAGGCTGGAGTGCAGTGGCACCATCTCGGCTCACTGCACCCTCCTTCTCCTGAGTTCAAGCAATTCTTCTGCCTCAGCCTCCTGAGTAGCTGGGATTACAGGCGTGGGCCACCACTCCCGGCTAATTTTTTTTTTTTTTGTATTTTAGTAGAGATGGGGTTTCACCATGTTGCCCAGGCTGGTCTTGAACTCCTGAGCTCAGGCGATCTGCAAAGTGCTGGGATTACAGGTGTGAGCCACCACGCCTGGCCAATATTTCACTGTATGTACACATCATCTTTTCTTTATCTTTTTTTTTTTTTTTTTTTTTTTTTTTTGAGGCTGAATCTCGCTCTTCTGCCCAGGATGGAGTGCAGTGGCATGATCTCATCTCACTGAAACTTCCACTTCCCGGGTTCAAGTGGTTCTCCTGCCTCAGCCTCCCGAGTAGCTGGGACTACAGGCGCCCGCCAACAATGCCTGGCTAATTTTTGTATTTTTAGTAGAGACGGGGTTTAACCATGTTAGCAACGGTGGTCTTAAACTCCTGACCTCAAGTGATCCGCCCACCTCGGCCTCCCAATTTCTTTATCTGTTCATCCACTGAGGGACACACAGCTGGATTCCACATCTTGGGTATTGTGCATAATGCTGCAATGGACATGGAAGTGCAGGTATCTTTTGAGATCGTGACTGTCTTTCTTTTGGATTTATACCTAAAAGTGGGATTGCTGGGTCACATGGTAGTTCTATTTTTAATTTTTGGAGGACCCTCAATACTGTTTTCCATAATGGCTGTACTAATTTACATTCCCACCAACAGTGTGTGAGGGTTCCATTGTCTCCACATCCTCACCAACCACTTGCTATCTTTATTTTTCGATTTTTTGATAGTAGCCGTCCCACCAGGCGTGAGGTTATCTCATTGTGGTTTTGGTTTGCATTTGTTTCAGTTGTCAGTTTACTTCCTCTCAGCTCTCACCCACCCTTCTTTGTTCTGCCTTATGATCCTGGAACCGGACCCCGTTAACGTGGCTCCCTTACCAGCTGGCATAATGTGGAGTTTTGCCAGAGAAGGAAGCTGGAGGGACCCTGGAGGACAAAGGAGCTTCTCTTCCTGTTTCTGGTGCATTTTCTTATTTTCTTATTTCTGGAGCTTTTGGCCATACCCCATGGTGCTTACCCCAGCAAGTTTCAGGGACGTCCCAGTGGGTAGCTTCCAGTGGATTCTGACTGGGTAGACAAGGGGTAGACTTGTGATGGTTAATACTGAGTCATCTTGACTGGATTGAAGGAGGCAAGGTATTGTTCCTGAGTGTGTCTGTGAGGGTGGTACTAGGGTACCCTGGTACCCTGATAGGCAACCTCCCAGTACCCACTGTGGGTGGCTTCCCAGCAAGTCTGGTCCACACTTTAGCAGGTGGTTTTACTGTTTGCCTGACTGGGCCTGTGACACCTCAGCAAACTTCAACACCAATCGGTGGGCCACACCCACAGCACTCTCTATCGAGGTCTGAATCTCAGCTCTGGAGGGGTTCTTCCAAATTTGTTTTTTTCCATGAGTACTCTCAGCTCTGGAGGTCATGGCTGTGCCCTTTAACCATGATCCCTGTGTTCTTTCATGTTCTCTTTAGCCCTTAGTAGTTAATCATTCTTTATATTAAATTTTACCTGTCCAAATCCCTTTGTGAATTTTGCCTTCTGTCTGAGCCTAGATTAATCCAGATATGTATGAGCTCTTAAATTTGAATTGTTGACATTTCCTTTTCCAGCTATTCACTTTTATACCTGACTTTGTATTTGTCCTGTAGTATTCTTTTTCTTAAAGAGATGTAAGAGATATAACTTTCTCAAGTTATATAAGCTTCAGGTCCATGAAACCTGGATCTGCCACTGTGAGGCTGGAAGGGACTCCGGGAACATCAGACTGTGTGGAGTGGCTGCCTCAAAGTTTCCATAGAGCCTGACCGGCTTTAGTCTCTGGAGTCAGAGCTGGCGGCAGAGACTACAGAACATGGCTCACACAGGGGTCTGACAGATCGTGGGTCACATCACCCCAAACAAACATCACAGTGTACTTGCATCCCACCTCACACCACGAGGCACTGGAAGAAGACACCACGTGGGAAAACAGGCTCACAGTGGGGAGGGGACACACATGCCCAGGGTCCTGGGGAAGGTTGGGGAAGGTGAGTGGTAGGGTCTGGGCAAGGATTTGTGTCTCCTGATTCTCAGAGCTCAGTCATTTCTGTGAGGGAGCAGAAAGAGAGGGAGAGAGGGAAGTCTCTGAGCTGGGCCTAGACTACATAGGCTACATCTTCCATTTCAGGTAAGGACAGGCCAGGCAACTCAGGCCAAACCTCTCCCATAGACAACTAGAAAAACTGGACTAAAGTTTTCTTGAGGCATCGGAGACCCCCCAAAAAGCAGTGAAAAATGACAGCCGAAATCTTGGAGGCAAAGGAACACCTGAAATATGAGCTTAGCATCTGGGGCGACTTTTCCCTTTGGAGGATCTGCCTGTTCCAGAAAAGGCAACTGAGAAGGAGAAAAGCTGAGCTAAGCTCTTGGCAGCCTCAGGGGTGAGGAATCATGGCTGACACCCCCTTTCCTTCATTCAATCCATCACCAAATTCTGTCAGTTCTACTTGAGACTGTCTCTGGAATCCGTCCACTTCTCTCTACCTCCCAGACTGCCCTGGCTCAACTCACCCACCCTAATGTCTGAAACGTTGCCTTCACACCAGCACCCCTCCAATCTGTTCTCCACCCCAGAGTTCCTCCACAGAAGCTGCCAATAGGATCAGGCCACTCCTCTGCTTACTGCTTTACAGTTTTTCAATGATTTCCCTTTATATTTTGCGTTCAGACCCAGGTCTGTAAGAGGACCCACACTGTCTGGCTCCGTCTGCTGCTCCAGCCTCATGTCATACCATGCTTCCTCTGACTTTGCGGTCCAGGACACTGATTTTCCTTCAGCTCTGTGGCCTTTTCTGCCACGAGGCCTTTGCACATGCTCTACTTCTGCCTGCAATGCTTTCCAATCTCCATCTTTCAGATCATTTCTTAGCTCTACTGGGATGCAGGGGTAAGCATACTTGATGGGAAAAGTGAGTATTTCTCACTCATCTAATCTGCTTTCCATGGATGTGTGAACCATGGAGACAAAACTGAGACACCATCATCCACCTGGTGCAGGGGATCTTAAAGGAGGATTACTCAGAATCGAAGCAAATCCTATCAGGTTCCACAACGAGAAAGTAAGTATTTGAAGTGGGCCCCCTTTCTTGGGAGAGGTCTGGTATTCCCTCTGAAAGCCAACGGTGGTTGTTCACAGAGTGGTTTTTCTCTGCCCAGATAATCGGGTTGATCTGAATTGTCCTCATCCCCGCTGAATTAATAAGGCCTCTATCAGGTTGTAGGGTTGCAGGTAGAGCAAAACGTTGCAGGAAGCCTGATAGGTACATCTGCCATGGAATGTTAACGAAGAAAATTAGGTGAATTAAACACTCCTGGTTCTTTGTTTGGCTCATGGGATTTGGTTCATTGTTAAGGATTTGGGACATGTACGAAATTGGGAGGAGACTTCATATTGGGCAAAGTTTTATCTAACAAAATCATCTAATAAAATCCTTGTGAATGTTTCCCTCTTTGAGGACTTGAGTTTCTGCTGGGACATTGCTGCCTTCTTCAGGAAGAGGCAGCACACTATGGGCAACAAAATTTTCTGAGACTGTGCAGGTCAAAGTTTCCTGTAAGGCACACTGGGAAATGAACAGGCCACAGCGACTGTTATGAGAGGTAGAGCAGGGAGGCAGGAAAACTCATAGGGGGAAATGGATGATCCACCCAAACCTGTAAGGTGACCATGTGTGTGCGCCTTAGGGACCGTGCTAATTGGGCTTAATGAGTTTGGTATTTTTGGTGTGTTCGTGTGTGCACATGTAAGCAAGGATGCTCACATCCTTAATAGAAAAGCAATTGACTGTGCCGTTGCCCAAATGCGGTCCTATATGACTAAACTCTTAGGGGGATGACAGAAATCACTTGGAATGGGACAAGCAGGTCTTGACAAATTACTGAGACAAGAAATAAATGGACATAGCGTAGGGAAAGAACAGCGCCAACTCAGAAAATTAATGTTTCTAGGTGTCAGATTTTTCTATTCCATTCTAAAATTTTAGTGTCCTTACAATTTTCTCTGAGTCTACTGAGAACAGTTACACATCTGAATGGGAGCATTAAACTAGTGTCTGGCCTTCATTCACTCTTCATATGGGACATCACAGTCTTGGGCCCTCAGAGGGACGAGGGCCAGTACCCTCTCCCATAGTCATCTGCTCACAGCACTGCGAGCTCTCAGTCTAGAGACACAGTCCACACAACCTCCCACATAGGTGGCTGGTCCAGCCTTGCAGATTTTAGTCAGATAGCTTCTTCCAACAGTATTTTGAAGGTCATCTGGATGTTTGTCTCCTCACTTAGGTGCTTAATCCCACTTTTTTTTTTTTTTAACTTTATTGATTCCTTTTCCATGGATCAAATCCTGTCTCCAAGCAGTACCTACTAAACAGCTGGCACTGCCAGACTCACCCAAATGAGGCTACAGTAGATGCAACTATATTAGCATAACAATGGACCAAGATTGGACCAGGTTAAAGGATCACAGTCCCCTCCTCCTACCGGAATTATAATCCCCTCAACCTGATCCTGAACTTTCTACTCAGCTCTCTCCCTCTAAACGACTTCCCATTTCCTGAACATGCCTCTTTCCAACTTTCTAATATAATTTCCACCACCTGAGGCCCCTCACTCAATTTATATGTATGAAAAGTTGCCTACTGTTCATACACATTTACACATATGTGTGCATATGTACATGCGTGCACACACAGGAAAGTGTACAAAGTAGGGCAGACTCACTGTAGTTATGGCTTTTTATCTGTGGCAGTCATGGCGAAAACCGTGTTTCTGGTTTGGGCAGCCAGACAGTGACATTTACTGAAGTAGAATCAAGTTTGGGAGAGAAGATGATGAGGTCATTAACAGACATGTTGGGTTTGAGATGCTTATGAAACATCCAATTAGTGATATACAGCACTCTCGCACACGTAAATCACAGCTCAGGAGATCGCTCAGAGCTATGACAACAACAACAATATTAATCATGCCTAACGCTCATGTAGTACTTATTAAGAGCTAGGTATGAATTTGAATATTTTGTTAATTCTCTTAATTCTTACTATGTCCCCATGAGATAGTACCTCCAATTTACAGACAAAGAAACAGAGAACAAGAGATTTAAGTAACTTGCCTATTATCACAACCAGACATATAGATTTTGGAGTGAACAGTATATATATAATAATTAAGGTCCAAGAAATAGACGAGATGTTTCCAAATAATAAGAATATAGAGTGAAAAGAGCCAAGGAAGCATCCTGAGAAATCCCAATATTTTAGGAATGGATAGAGAAAGAGGAGCTTGCGAATGAGACGAAGAAGGAGCAAGCAGAGAAGGAAGAAAAACATGGAACTCGAGGGAAATGAGCATTTCAAGAAGCAGTAAAGAAGCTTAGCAGGTAAAAAGCAGAGAACAAGATGATAAAATTAGTCTGGGCACGGTGGCTGACGCCTGTAATCCCAGCACTTTGGGAGGCTGAGGTGGGCAAATCATGAGGTCAGGAGATTGAGACCATCCTGGCTAACACAGCGAAACCTCGTCTCTACTAAAAATACACAAAATTAGCTGGGTGTGGTGGCACACGCCTGTAGTTCCAGCTACTCGGGAGGCTGAGGCAGGAGAATGGCATGAACCCAGGAGGTGGAGGTTTCAGTGAGCCTAGATTGCGCCACTGCACTCCAGCCTGGGTGACAGAGCGAGACTCCGTCTCAAAAAAAAAAAAAAATTGTAATGGAACAAAGAACATATTTTTACATAAGCAAATGGTGTAATTGCAATGAAGAAGTAAATTATAGAAGTCCATGCGTTGAATAATTGTTGGACAGAAGATAGAAATTTTAAAAATAATAAAAAATGCAGACAGTAACTTTTTTTTGAGGAGTCTCACTCTGTCACCCAGGCTGGAGTGTAGTGGCACAATCTCGGCTCACCGCAACTTCCGCCTCTCAGATTTAACCAATTCTGCCTCAGCCTCGGAGTAGCTGGGACTACAGGCGTGTGCCACCATGCCCAGCTAATTTTTCTATTGTTTGGTAGAGACGAGGTTTCGCCATGTTGGCCAGGCTGGTCTCAAACTCCTGACCTCAAATAACCTGCCTGCCTTGGCCTCCCAAAGTGCTGGGATTATAAGCGTGAGCCACTGTGCCTGGCTGCAAGATGGTAACTTCTGGTTCAAAATTAATGTCTGGTCAGCAATTCCCAGTGCAGTCTCTACTGGCTTCTCATTAAAATATTTTGAAAAGGCCGGGTGCAGTGGCTCACATCTGCACTCCCAGCACTTTGGGAGACCAAAGTGGGCGGATTACCTTAGGTCAGGAGTTCGAGACCACCCTGGCCAACATGGTGAAACCCTGTCTCTACTAAAAATACAAAAAAATTAGTCAAGTGTGTTGGCACACTCCTGTAATCCCCGCTACTTGGGAGGCTGAGGCAGGAGAATCGCTTGAACCTGGGAGTCAGAGGTTGCAGTGAGCTGAGATCGCGCCATTGCACTCTGCCTGGGTGACAGAGTGGGACTCTATCTAAAAAAAAAAAAAAAACGCGGAAGGAAAACTTACCACAATATTGAAAAAAAATAGTGCAGAAAACTCAGTAAATGATTCTAAGAAAAAAATCACTCTAGCTAGAAGGCAGACAGAACCGCATTAAGAAAAAGCCTGTGAGAATTGTGTAACAGGAGTTGCAGAAAGGGAGAGGGAATAAAAAATATTTGAAGCAATAATGTCCCAAGTTTTCCAAATTTATTTAAAAATGTAAACATACACATCCAAGAGGTTTTGTGTTATGTACTGAATGTGTTCTGTGTGAATGTGAATGTTAATGTACTGAAGCCCTAACCCCTAATGTGATGGCATTTGGAGGTGGAGGCCTTTGGGAGATAATTAGGTTTAGGTGAGTTCATGAGGGTGGGCCCCCCATGATGGGGTTAGTGTCCTTATAAGAAGAGAGAGACCAGAGTGGGCTTGCTTTCTCTCATGTGCAGCCTCTCTTTCATTCTCTCTCTCTGTCTCTCTGTCTTCAATGTGAAAACACAGCAATAAGTTAGCTATCCGCAAATGAGGGAGAGGGCCCTCACCAGGAACCAAATCTACCAGCAGCTTGGGTCTTGAACTTCCCAGCCTCTAGAATAGGGAGAAATACATGTCTTTTGTTTAAGCCAGCAATCTATGGTATATTGTTGAGCTAATACACTCAGCAAACCCCAAAAAGGACAAAGAAAACTACAGTAAGGAACATCAGAGTAAAATTGCTGAAAATAAGGGATTAAAAAAATTCAAAAGACCCCCAGAAATTAAAGGAACACTACAAACAAGGGAACAAAGCTAGGAGAAGAAAAACTGTAGACTATTGGTTATAAAATACGCAAGCCAGAAGAAAATGGAATGGCTTGTTTCAAGTGCTGAAATAAATCTGTCAACCTAGAATTTTATGTCCACTGAAGATATCTTTCAAAAATAAGTGTGGAATAAAATTTTTTCCCACACAAAAAAGCTGAGATAATTCATTGCCAGTAGACCTGCACCACAAAAGATATAACAGCAATTTTTTTAGACAGAAGGAAAATGACACCAGATGGAAATCGAGACTTGGACAAAAGAAAAAGAAAAAAAGAGCACTGGAAATGGTAAACATGGGTAAATATAAGATACACAGCCAGCTGCAGTGGCTCACCCCTGTAATCCCAGCACTTTGGGAAGCCGAGGTGGGTGGATCACGAGGTCAGGAGATCAAGACCATCCTGGCTAACATGGTGAAACTCCATTTCTACTGAAAATACAAAAAATTAGCCAGGCGTGGGGGTGGGTGCCTGTAGTCCCAGCTACTCGGGAGGCTGAGGCAGGAGAATGGTGTGAATCTGCGAGGCAGAGCTTAAAGTGAGCCAAGATCATGCTACTGCACTCCAGCCTGGGCAACAGAGCGAGACTCCATCTCAAAAAAAAAAAAAAAAAAAGATACACTTTTTTTCATTAAAAAAATTTATTTTGAATACAATTGACTGTTTAAAACAAATAAAATAAAGTATATTATGGAGTTTATGATATATGTAGACATAAAAAGTAAGAAAAGAAGAACACGAAGGATGGGAGGGAAAAATAGAAGTTCACTGTTGTAAGTTTCATACATAATATATGAAGTGGTAGAATATTATTTGTAGGTAGACTGTGATGTTGTTAAAGATGAATATTATAAACCTAAAGCAGCTACTAAAACAAAACACAACAAAAAGCTATAGTTGATAAGCCAATCGTTGAAATGAAATGGAATCCTAAAAAGTAATAATTAACACAAATGAAGATGCAAAAAGAGGGAAAAGGGAATGAAGAACAAATGGGAAAAATAGAAAACAAATAGAAAGATGGTAGATTTAAACCCAACCTTATTAATGATTACATTAAATGTAAATGGTCTAAGCGCTCCAACTAAAAGATATTGTCAGATTGAATTTTAAAAAGGAAGAACCAATTATATGTTATCTATAAGAAACTCACTTTAAAACAAGGATATATATATGGGTTAAAATTAAGGATGAACAAAATACTGTGTAAACACTAGTTAAGCACCCAAGAAGCCCACTTAGTCACTACACCAGCAAATGTGGAAGGCCAGCTCAATTTTGTTTATAGATTTGCCATCCTTCTAAAAGTTGACTCAACTTTCAAAAAAGAATTGCACCCTACAATGAAGTTGTACCCACTAGTTTCTATGGGCTACTTCCTCTTGCATGTGTTCTGGGAGGCCTGTGTGGGAAGCATCTTCCATGTTGCAAAATAAGGTGTGATCCCAGTCCTCAATTCACACATCTATTCTCAAACCAGGTGACCTTTCAGTAGCTCTAGCACAGATACCACTGCTATCTCTAAATAATCTTTTCTCCCTCCATGCAACATGTCTTGGGGCTATTTTCATCCCTGAGAACCAATCTGTTTAGCTTCCAAAGCAGGTACCTCTTGGCTCAGCTCAATGGAATTCAAACAAATATAGCTAGACCCTGCATCACAGCTCTCTAATTCTAGGCAGCTATGCACTTTAAGTTAGAGGAAAGGAAGGAGTAGCCGGCAGACCGAATCAGTCTTACTGGTCCGCTGCTAGGCTGGTCACATGTTGTGGTCTCTTCCAATCCCCTGCCCCTCTTATACCATGAAGAACTCCACACATCTGCTGGTGATTAGGAGCAGTAAAGTTGTGGTCTAATTCTTTCTCAACCAAAAGCACACACGCATGTGCACACACACTTAATTTAAAAAAAAGCCTAACAAATTCCTTTTTAAAAAGTAATTTAATTCTGACCAAAGCAATATATGTGCATAATTTTAAAAGACAAATGATACTGAGTGACTTATAGGAAAGTAGGCAGTCCTCTACTGTAGTCTCCTGGAACCTCAGTTTCTGCTTCCCATCTTCACCACTCAGAAGAAATCCTTAAAACTCTTCTAAGTTTTTCTTCTGTCTCTCTTTTTAAAATCTTGATATTTCTACACAACATGTTTATACTACTGCTTATGATTTTTGACATTTTAGAAATCGTCTACTGATTGACTTTACGACTGAAATTCTATTATGCTTTCTAAACCACCATACATTCCCTCTCCCCGTCCTCCCAGTGTAGTTATCACTTTTTTTTTTGGGACGGAGTCTCACTCTGTCGCCCACGCTGGAATGCAGTGGTGCTATCTCAGCTCACTGCAACCTACACCTCCTGAGTTCAAGTGATTCTCCTGCCTCAACCTCCCGAGTAGCTAGGACTACAGGTGCCTGCCACCACGCCTGGCTCACTTTTTGTGTTTTTAGTAGAGACGGGGTTCCACCATGTTGGCCAGGCTGGTCTGGAACTTCTGACCTCAGGTGATCTGCCCACCTTGGCCTCCCAAAGTGCTGGGATTACAGGCATGAGCTACTGCTCCCAACCTATATCACATTTTTTTGTCAAGTGAAGATTTTGTATTGTCATTGTGACTATGAAAATACTGTTCATAGCTAGAGCATGTATTATGATTTTATTTAACTTATACCACTTTAAATAATTGTCTTACTTTTTATTTCCTGAGTTTTATAGACATTAATTATCACTGATTCAGCCCCAAACATTCTGAAATAACTCTTACACATTTCTGACGCTGTCACACACACTCAAGTAACATCCGAGTTTCCTGGTTTTCCCTTACAGACAGCCCTCCTGGAGTGAGTTCTGCTTTTAGGGACTCACTTGCACTGCTTAACCCATCCTGTCCTCTCCTTTGCAAGTGCTTTCATCTCAATTCCTGAAACTTCCCAGGCTTCTGGGCCGGGAGTCAGTTTCTTTTCACCAGTTTCTCTTCCCCTGCAGGCAGTCAGATTTCTGCTTTCACAGCTAAGTCTGTACCATTCATACAACTGCTTTACATATTCACAAATTTGATTGACATCTGTAGTCTGTCATTTCTGTCATTCTCCTTCTTATTCCTTTAGTGTCCTTCTATGAGGTTTTGGGAAGAAGTGGAGGTAAACATGTGTGTTCCATCTGCCTTGGTTAAGTGAAAACTTCCTTCAATCAATTCTTAACTTCATTGTTCAAGTGATAGAATCGGTCTAAAGTCATGCTTAATTAACAATGGGGATAGGTTCTGAGAAATGCATCATGAGGTGATTTCATCATCATGCAAACTTCATAGGGTATATGTGCACAAACCTAAATGGTCTAGTCTACTATACACCTAGCCTATATAGTGTGGCCTATTGTTCCTAGGCTACAGACCTGTACAGTATGTTACTGTATTGAATATTGTAGGCAATTATAACACAATGGTAAGTATTCGTGTATCTAAACATAAATAAGGTACACTAAAAATACAGTATTAGGCCTTGGTGCAGTGACTTATACCTATAATCCCAGTGCTTTGGGAGGGAAGGCAGGAGGATCGTTTGAGGCCAGGAGTTTGAGACCAGCCTGGGAAACATAGCGAAACCCCATCTCTGCAAAAATATTTTTAAAAATTAGCTGAGTATGGTGGCTTGCACCTGTAATCCTAGCTACTTATTGAGAGGTAAGGTGGGCAGATAGCTGCAGCCCAGGAGTTGGAGGCTGCAGCGAGCTATGATCGCATCACTGCATTCCAGCCTGAGTAACAGAGTGAGATCTTGTCTCTAAAAACAAACAAGCAGCAAAGAAACAAAAACAGTATTAAAATCTTATGGGACCACCATTGCATATGTGGTCCATTATTAACCAAAATGTTGTTTTGTCATGATTGTATTTGGAGTAAAAGGAGTGGTTAAGGAATAGTCTACTCAGCTCATCGCCATGTACCATTTCTGAGTAGTAGGCCTTATTCCAAGTTTGGGGGCACCCTTTATAGTCAATCATATTTCTCTGTCTTCTCAGTATCTCTTCCACATGTGCTCGCAGTCCATAATGACTCTGTCAGTGCAGAAGCAGAAAGAGTTGTCCTTGGATCTCTTCCGTCCCATCTCTTGCTCTCAGCCCTTTTACCCCTCATCTTTTCCCTGGGCCCTGGCCCTGGCTACGCATTGTCAATCTGTGGATTAGCGCTTTGGAGTGGGTTTTCCTGTTTTGTCCAGACCCGTTGCTGGAGACAGGGTAAAGGGAGCCTCAGATCCTGCTGGTGGGATGGAAAAAGGCCATTATGGTCATCTGGTCTCCAGGTGGATTACCTAAAATATATCAGATATCTTGTGCTGTTGGCATATCTCCTGTGTTTTATTATCCTGAAGAGTGTCTGTCTTCTTCTAAGAGTTGGGTAATATTATGAGCATCTTGTTCAATTATCTTAGCCTGGAGGGGGTGGGCTCTAGGAAGAAAATGGAGGAGGGAAAAAAATTACAAAAATATTTTTTAAATTTAAGCAAATAATGTTGGATGTATCAATTAGAATTTTATGATCCCTAATTCTTTGTTTTTAAAGGTACACAAATAAATAAATAAAAGTCCAAAGGAGCTGAATGAACTTATGTTATAGCTCTTGCCTTTTTTCATTCTATCTGGGCGGCCTCATTAATTTGGTATAAACCCTCTGTATGCCACGATTTGCTTAATAGTTTCCTATGGTGTACCAAGTTCTATAAAATCAATTTTTAGGCAGCAAAGTGGAAATAAGACACTTCAAAGAGATACATCTGATATACTGGATATAAATTCTAGGAATTTGTTAAATATGTACTAGAGACATGAAAATAAAGTTGAAGTACCCTTAGAAGGATTGGCTAAAAAATAGTTATTGATATGATCAAAAGTAGAGGAATCAGAAAGACATCAAAAGTTACCCCAAATCTCCAAAAGCATGGGTTGTGCCCTGAACAAGGTGCCTACTCAAGGAAGCACACTTAGACTTCACTCCCTAGGTTAAATGCCTGTGGGAATCTCATGTCATATGTGAACCAGAATAGATCATACAACTGTAAATTTTAGAAAAATGTGTCATTAAGGGAATCGATGCTTTGGCTTTTATGCAAACAGCTTCTCCAGGGCCCTCCAGCAAGTCGGGACCGAGATCGGGTGGCACCTGGTACTTCTCTCCTACACACTTTATCTGGGTCTTGTGAAGAACAGAAAAACAAGAACTGGACCTTGGACTCTGAGACTGCATAGCCAAAGTACCCAGTTTAGAGAGTTAAGAAGTTTCAGGTACTCAGGGAAACTCGAGTGTTTCAGTCCATTCAATCAAATTATTTGCAAGAGCCTGAACATCCAAACTTCCAGAACCACTTAAAATTAGACCCCATAGTGGGAAATCAAGAAAATGTAAGACAGAAATCAAAGGGTCAAGATTGTATAAAAGATAAACTCACAGATCCCAGGAGACAACCCTACCAGTGTCCTTCAAAGGTAGAGAAGAGTCTCAAATTATTTTCCTAAACTGAAGAACTTGGAAAATGAGTTGGGGCCAGGTCTGGAACATCCAGCATTTGCTGCCTTAGGGCGGGCATGCTCCCCTCCTGGGGGGATGTGTGAGGGCCAAACTTTCCTGGAAGTGAGCTGCAGAGAGAAGAGGAGATGGGGGTCCTTTTCCCCACAATCAGAAGGAAGTATGAGAGGAAAACGCAGGTTCCCAGGATCACATTCAAGTGGAGATGAGGGGGCTGGAGGGAACTAACACCAGCTGGACACAATTTTCTATATAGAAATCAGGTGAGGTCATCCAACAAGTGTCAGTCGGGGGAAGGGCAAAAGCAGAATGGAAAACAGGAGAGGACGGGTTGTTTTTGAAGTTTTGAGCCTTAAATGTATTGCACGGGGGTGGCCAGGATTAGGTGATTGGTGATTTGTTTTGTTTTTAAACAGAAGTGATGGACCTGCAAAGGAGAAAATTCAGGGCATTTGTGCATTGTCATTGATTTAAGCATTATTATTTAATTCCTCTTTTAAAACTTTCTGCTAGATGTAGTCAAAAGCTATGAACTTAATGTAGTTTCTTCATGCATATAGAAAAGTGCACATATTTTAAGAATAGGACTCAATGGACTCACAGAATTAACCCTCGTGTGCACACAGACTGAGAATTCAAATATTAGCGGCACCCATGGCTTCATCGTGACCCGTTCCTGTCAGGACTGCCTCTCCTAAGGGTAAACAGTATCCTGATTTCTAACAGCTTACATCAGTTTTGCCCAAAACGAAATGAACTTTAAAGTCAGTCCCTTCCTGCTCTGCAAACCCATGGGTAAGATTTTTAAGTCATTCAGTGGCTTCTCAAAAATTGTTTTGTGTGTGGGCAGATTGTCAGGTTCTGTACTAGCTTGGTGGTGGTGGTGGGGGGTGTGTGTGTACAGAAGCGGGCAAGGTAAACTTTGTCTTCCAGAAGCTTGACCAAAGTGAGCTGGCAGAGCACGAGGAGGCTGGGTGCGGAGTGTGTGCGTCGGCACCCTGAAAGTCCTCCATCACTTCAGCTGCACTGGCTCTCCTTCCCCAGAGGGAGTGGGCAGGAAAGGGTCAGGAGTCAGGCAAAGCCACAAGGATGGAACAGTGCCAGTGAGTCTAACACAGGCTTACTAAGCCAAATTTTCCAGCTCAGGGTCTGGTAGGGAGGAGAATAAAGCCATCCGTCACTACAGTGAAATAAAGATCACATTAAGGCACAAAGTAATCCAGTCTCCAAATACACACCACGTAATACCAAATGAATAGTCTTGCATTTCTCTGGTCAGGGAAAAGCACTTGAAGGAGTCAGAGGCAGGGACTCACTAGACTCCAGCCACTTCTCTAGACTCCTGCTTTTCCTAAGACCACATGGGACACTTTATGGAAAGCTGCCCATGTGTTTCAAATGTGAGCTTCTATAGAATAAAAACCTTCATCTCTACTGACTTGGCTCCCAGCACAAGGCCAGACACTCTTAGGTGCTTAATAAATGTGTGTCAAATAAATAAACCAATGAATGAAACCTAGGGTGCTTTAGAGCAAGGAATAGTCAAGTGCACCCAGGTCCTGGTTCTCTCCAGGCCAATGTGCGGGCTTCTGTAGCCACAGCCTGGGAGGCGAGTCAATCACATTTTGTTGCGTAACACTTCATCTTTCCGAGCTCTGTCTCCTCATCTCTGACTTGGTCACGCATATCTCAAAGAGTGGCCACGAGAGTGCACCGTGGGCCTGGCATGTTCTGTGCACACTGTGAATTCTTTCCCCTCGCATATCCAGGGGCCTCCTATGGCCTGGGCTGTGGAAGGTGGCTGCAGGCCACTAGTTCTGTGCTTCATGGGTTGGGGCATATTCTGTTCCTTGGACAAAATCTGGCAAAATCAGGCTCAGAATTTTATACTCACCAGGGCCAAAGTGATGACGATATCAGCCTCTAAAGTTTACCAGCAGAGATGCTAACCCAGAAGAGAAAAAATGCCATCCCCATGGCCAAGGGAAAGACATAGCTGGTACTCAGCTATTTTCCATCCAGTCAATTTATCGAACTCAGAAGCTGTTGGCTGTGCATGTTCACTATTCATGTAACGAAGGTGTGTTAAGTAGAAAAACTGCATCCTGGGTCTCTGTGAGACTGATGGGGACTTGTCACCTACAGCCTTGCTACTAACTGTGGTCCCAGACCAGCAACAGTCATCACCTTGGAGCTTGGTAGAAATGCAGAGGCTCAGGCCTTGGGCCCTCGTGCAGACCCAGGGAAACAGAACCTGCCTTCTAACCGGTGCCCCAGGGGATCCACGTGCACATTAAAGATTGTAAAGCACTGCTTTAGAGAGCGATGGAATCACCCTGGACAGTGTGCATTTTAAAGCTCCGCTGTTTTACTTTCAGGTCCCTCACTGCCCCCTATAGACCGTAATCCTAACAGCACTAGACTAACTAAAATACAAATCAACTCAGGGATAGACACTGTCTAAACTTTTCTTGTATGATTAGAGGCACACATAACACAAGGGGGAGATTCTTGAAATACCAGATCCTAAGTACATTGCTGCTACATTTGCAAATGCAGCAGCATCTTACACTAAAAGGGAACCACAATTTCTTTTCACAAGGACAACTGAAAAGAGAAATATAAAGTCAATCTGGGGATTTATTTTTTTTCTATGACTCATAGAAAAATGGGTGGAAAAAGCACACTTTTTAGTGGCTCAGCAAGCATTTTGGCCTTAAAATTAAATGTGTCATTCTTTCTGGATTTTCTTAGAATAATTTAGTAAAATACAATTCCGTAACTACTGCCTCTGAGTCTTGATGACTGGTGTCTTCAATGCATTCATTTAGCATATTTTGTAAAAAGAATATGACATTTTTTCTCAAAGGGGAATGGGGACAATGGGCACAGTTAAAGCATTAGTCCCAGTTGGTGCCTGGAGTAGACAGGTAGAGGAGTTTAAGCAAGCTTAGACTGGTGGGATCTAGGGCAACAATCTCCCATGGCCAATGAAGGCCAGAGATTTCTATGTAACCCTGACCAGTGACCAGGAAAGGATCAAGCCATAGGTAATAATGCTACTAATTAAACGTCTCGTGCATTTAACAGAGCTTCCTTAGGTCCTACAACACCTGTGAGGACATTGTTATCAATCTCATAGTGCTCTTAAGGGGCCAGGGCTCCCACAAGATCAGGGACAAGGCCACATTAGATGGGAACTTCCTGTCTTTTGTGACAGCTGCTGTGGACACCTGGCCAGATGCCCCCACGAGAAGACCCTATTTCCTGTGCTCCCTCCGCTGCTGACCATCACGGCAGGATTCCCAGCTGTTAGTGCAACCTCTGGCTGCAGAGAAAACACACCGTTCCTTGGAGGTCAGTACTAGCAGGACCACTGCTCACATCCCCCTGAATGCACAACATGACAATGACCTCTCACATTTTCTTGGCCCTTAACACCACCTACTTTTACCACCACTCCTCTTTAATCATCACCCCCAACTTCATGTTAAATCTGATACATTATTTTAGGTGCTTGTCTGCTCTATTCATGGTTATTTATTTATTCATTAACTGAATATTTATGTTTATTGAGCCGCTCTAGGACTCCAGCTATTCTCTGGTATTGGGAGGTTGCAGTAAATAAAGCAGATTAATTCTCTTGCCCTTCTAAAGCTGCGTTGTCCAACACAGTAGCACTAGCCACGTGTAGCTATTTAATTTTAATTAATTAAAATTAAATTCAAAATGAAAGCATCCATTGTCAACTTTTCAGTGATTGGTAGCCACAATTGGGTAGTGGTTGCCAATATTGGACAGCACAGATAGAGAACACGTCCATCATCATAGAAAGTTCAACTGGGCAGTGCTGCTTAATAGTGCTTTCACTCACTCTGGTAGTGGGAGATAAATGACAATGTAAAACATATATATGTATGTGTATATATATACATATATACTAAAATATCAGGTAGATAAAGAGCCATGGAAGGGAATAAAGTGAGTAGAGGGAATAGATAGAAAATGATGGCATTGTGTGCTTTTTGTTGTTTTTGTTGATTTTTAGAGACAGACTCTCTCTCCGTTGCCCAGGCTGGAGTGCAATCATAGCTCACTCCTGCCTTGAACTCCTGGGCTCAAGTGATCCTCCTGCCTTGGCCTCCCAAAGTGCTGGGATTACAGGTGTGAGCCACTTCGCCCGGCCAGGGGCTGCTATTGTAACCATTGACTCTAGTGGTCACTTCCTTTTTCTCGGAATTCCTCCTCTGGTAGCATGACACCATTTTCTATGTGTTCTTCTACCTATATGGCTGATGCCATAGGGATGGGACAGCTCTTCTTGAGATTCTTCCAGTAAGAACTGAAAATTTCTGTGGCAACATTTTTGCATGCCACACCATTAAAATGAGCTGTTGTGTCAAGACTCAAGATGCTAGTGTGCTTTTTTAAAAGTTAGAAGTAAACGACATGAAACTAACCACTATAGACTCACAGTTCAGAAAGGCTTACTTCTGTCGCTTCTCAACAACACCACAAGGTGGCAGCAGGGGTTTATGAACGCCATCTGCGTCGCTCGGCTAATTCCTCATCCCCAACACAAACTTTTATGCATCTCTTTAGTAGAAGTGAAAAATAAATCCTCCGGGGTAGAATATGGAAATGTAAAATGACACCTATGTAATTAACAAAGGCTAATTGGAATTACAGCATGGCCCAGAATTCTAACTGAATGTTCGTTGATAGGTTCCGGAAAAGCAGAGTCAAGCATTGTAGATAACTATGACATGCATTAATTCCCTTTCGCCTTTACTATTGAGATGCATAGCAGTTGTGCAGTGTGCTCTTTACCCCATCTTTTTTTTTTTTTTGAGACAGAGTCTCGCTCTGTCACCCAGGCTGGAGTGCAGTGGTGTCATCTCGGCTCACTGCAACCTCTGCCCCGGGTTCAAGTGATTCTCGTGCCTCAGCCTCCCAAGAAGCTAGGTTTACAGGCAAGTGCTACCACACCCACACACTCAACTAATTGTATTTTTTTTTTTTTTTTTGAGACGGAGTCTCGCTCTGTCGCCCAGGCTGGAGTGCAGTGGCGCAATCTCGGCTCACTGCAAGCTCCGCCTCCCAGGTTCACGCCATTCTCCTCAAGGCTGAGGGTTCACACCTCAGCCTCCCAAGTAGCTGGGACTACAGGCGTTCGCCAACACTTCTGGTTAATTTTTGTATTTTTAGTAGAGACGGGGTTTCACCTTGTTAGCCAGGATGGTCTCAATCTCCTGACCTCGTGAATCACCTGCCTCGGCCTCCCAAAGTGCTGGGATTACAGGCGTGAGCCACCGCACCCGGCCTCATCCAAGTAATTGTATTTTTTAGTAGAGACAGCGTTTCTCTATTTGGCCAGGGTGGTCTCGAACTCCTGGCCTCAAGTGATTGGCCTGCCTCGGCCTCCCAAAGTGTTGGGACTACAGGCGGGAGCCGCTATGCCCGGCCCCATCCTCATTTTTAAACAAATAAAAATACTTCAGATTTTTCCTCTACATTTTAAAATGAAAAGTCTTTCTGGCCTTTTCTTAACTGTCAATTGATTTTCCCTCAGCTTCTTGTAAAACAATAAGCAAAGAAAATCTATACGTTTGTTCCCAGTTATGATCTTGTGAGTTCAAGGCAAATCGCCATGTTCAACATCTGGGATTCATCATGTCTGCTGTTACCTCATCGGTGGGCACACATCTTTCCCAGATGTGGAAAAAAAAAAAAAAAACACCTATGAAGTTACAAAGAAAGCAAAAACAGTATCTGTGCTTTCAGCTTTCTGCTGCAGCCAGGTATGTGAGGGAATTCAACTGAGAGAAATAATGCTTCTAGATCTGGTTTATCTAAATACTTGGCACACTGCACAACTGCTATGCAGTTAGTGGGCCAAAGCCCCACCCTTTCATGCACAAGTAACCCAGGAGGCCTCCTGAGAAGAAAGTTTGGGTAAGAGATTTTTTTTTTTTTTCAGGAAAAAAGAGAGAGAGAAAGCTAGAAGTAGAGAGGTCATGATTAAGCTAACATTTTAAGATTAATAGAAGGCGTCAGTATTTGAACTTGGCTCTCCAAGTTCTGCCAGGCATTGCAATCTGGAGCTTGTATTAGGCTACAGGTTGATGAGTTGTTGTTGCTGTTTTTGTTTGTGTGTGTGTGTGTGTGTGTGTGTGTTTATGAGACAGGTCTTACTCTGTTGCCCAGGCTGGAGTGCAGTAGTGCAATCTCAGCTCACTGCAACCTCTGCCTCCCAGGTTCAAGCGATTCTCCCACCTCAGCCTCTG
Source organism: Gorilla gorilla gorilla (assembly GCF_029281585.2). Taxonomy (NCBI): domain Eukaryota; kingdom Metazoa; phylum Chordata; class Mammalia; order Primates; family Hominidae; genus Gorilla; species Gorilla gorilla. Next base: position 84,975,614 of record NC_073240.2, read on the forward strand.
AGTAGCTGGGACTACAGGTGTGCACCACCACGCCCGGCTAATCTTTTGTATTTTTAGTAGAGACGGGGTTTTGCCATGTTGCCCAGGCTAGTCTCCAACTCGTGGCCTCAAGTGATCCACCCGCATTGGCTTCCCAAAGTGCGCTGGGATTACAGGTGTGAGCCATTGCGCCTGGCCAGTGAATTTTTTAATGACATTAAATTCAATTCAAGGCAAGTGGAAGACACAAATCCCATATCCATGTTTCTTTGCCTCCTTTCTCCTCCTCCCGCCCCCCCCTTTTTTTTTTACAAGATGCTTCTCTAATGACTGTGTATCATGGGAGCAATGAAAACTGCATTTTACATATATATATACATATATATATATACATATATGTATAGAGTATTTAGAATTGTTCAAATTCTTTGATGCACTAATTTTACATCTCAGAGTGGAGTCCATCCTAAGGAAAGTCCATTCCTAAATATAGAAAGAAAACTTTAATATGGAAAAAGATGTTTAATGTGGCATTATTTAAATCAGGAAAAATATGGGAGGTGGGAACCTTTACATGTGTATTAATGGAAAATAATCAAATATAATTTGATATATCTACAATGGTTTAAGTTGTCATTAAAATGTTGTGTGTGAAGACTAGACAATATAGGAAATGCTCAGTTAACTAAGAGAACAAAGAAAATACAGTATGCATAGTCATGTCACTGTTATGCTTGAATTTTACAGGAAAAATACTCTACAAGAAAAATATACCAAAATATTAAGAGTGATTGTTTCAAATATGATTCCAAAGGTAGTTTTTCCGTCCTTTTATTTTTTGATGATTTCCAAATTTCCTCTAAATGTTATTGTATAATAGAAAATATATACTTATGAAAATATTTTGAATTTCAAACAGTTTCACAATTCTTTTATCTCAAAACTTGTTTTTAAATTCTCTTCACTCCATCTTTGCCCCCGTGTCTTAAAACCAACACTCTGCACCCTAGTCTCCCCCTGGTTCATTTGCTGTTTCAGACAAAAGGTACTGGGCCCATTCTGGTCTCTGCCTGAGGGTTCTCATATGGAGCAGGAGGTGGTCTGAGTAGAAGGAGGTGATGAGGTGGCCCTAGTGGATGTGCTCTGACCATGGCTCATCCTAGTCATGCCGTGGCTTCCATAAAGTGTTTAATTATTGATGCTGATAGAGAATATAAATTCAAATATATTTTAGGTCAGTGGTAATCACTCATTGAGTAAAAATTAGATGAATAATTTCCAAAAGCAAAGAGGAAGAAAAAGCAAAGAAAATCTGAGTAATAGATAATAATGATAGAAGAAAGAACTATGGCTGGGCATGATGGCTTATGCCTATAATCCCAACATTTTGGGAGGCCAAGGCAGGAGAATCACTCGGGCCCAGGAGTTTGAGACCAGCCTGGGCAACATAGTGAGACCCCATTGTACAAAAAATAAAAAAATCAGCTTGGTGTGGTGGCATTTGCCTGTGGTCCCAGCTACCTGGGAGGGAGAGGTGGGAGGATCACGTGAGCCCAGGTTGTGACTTCAGTGAGCCATGATTGTGCTATTGCACTCCAGAGCCTGGGTAACAGAGCAAGACCCTGTCTCAAAACAACAACAACAACAACAACAACAACAACAAACCAAAAAAAAACCCAAAAAGGAACTATGTAGAAGAAAAATAATAACATACCACACAATGACAATTTTTCTTTTTGTAATAAATATAAATGCTTAAATCTCTCTAGGAAATGGCAAAGACATATTTTGGTCCAGAAACAAAATTAAATTTTACTCTGTTTATAGCAGCACGTGTCTACAACAAAATGAAAGGCCAAAAGACCAATTAAGACATAAGAAGCACATATACACAAAAAGTAAGGATACAAATATGGGTATGTGGCAAAGTAAAATAGAAGGCAAAAAGCTGTAAGTAGGACAAAATATGTTTTTTTCTACAGATAAGAGAAAAAATCGACAAGGAAGATATGACAATAATAAATACCTATAAACAGAATACCATAGCACTGAAATGTTTAGAGCAAAAGTCCCAAATATAAGACGCAACAGACATAATCACAATTGTAGCAAGAGATTGTAGAGTAGAATATAGTACCTCTCTATCTTTGACGAATAAAGTAGAAAAATATGTAATCCCAGCACTTTGGGAGGCCGAGGCAGGCGGATCACGAGGTCAGGAGATCGAGACCATCCTGGCTAACATGGTGAAACTCCGTCTCTACTAAAAATACAAAAAATTAGCCGGGCGCGGTGGCGGGCGCCTGTAGTCCCAGCTACTCGGGAGGCTGAGGCAGGAGAATGGCGTGAACCCAGGAGGCGGAGCTTGCAGTGAACCGAGATAGCGCCACTGCACTCCGGCCTGGGCGAAAGAGCGAGACTCCATCTCAAAAAAAAAAAAAAAAGAAAAGAAAAATATTGGAACACAGAGCATTTGAACATGCTCAGACCTGATTTATGAGATATATGATGGGATATTTTGAACATTAATAAGCATGCTTCCCTCCCCTTCTAACCCCTACCCAGAATTCTTCTGCCCCCCGACAATGCCCCCCAGATAGATATGAGTCACTTGCTACAGAACCAGACACAAGGAATGCAAATACTCATTAGACTCAAAAGCTGGCCTGGAGGTGAGTCAAAGGCCGCAAGAAAAAGAGCATAGGCCGGGAGCAGTAGTTCACGCCTGTAATCCCAGCACTTTGGGAGGCTGAGGTGGGCTGATTGCCTCAGCTCCGGAAAACCCCGTCTCTACTAAAATACAAAAAAAAAAAATTAGCTGGGCATGGTGGCGCATGCCTGTAGTCTCAGCTACTTGGGAGGCTGAGGCAGGAGAATCACCTGAACCCAGGAGGTGGAGGTTGCAGTGAGCCAAGTTTGCGCCACCTCACTCCAGCCTGGGCGACAGAGCGAGACTCCATCTCCAAAAAAAAAAAGAAGAAAAAAAGAAAAAGAGCATAAGAGAACACTCAAACCTCTGCCAGAACATGGGCCATCTGGCAGAGTGCCAGAGACAACCACAGTGTCCCTCTTGTCATTGACTTGTGAAAACCACCAAATGCCCAAAAATCCTTCAGTTCAGAGGGATGTGTGTCAGTGCCTCAGGACACTTCCCAGACCCCATCAATTTCATTCCATATGTAGACAAATCTGTCAAACAGTCCAGGACACTTGTATACACTTGTACCCCCCTTCCCTAAACAGAGGAGCTGTGGGACCTTAGTGAGTGAAGGGTGATGGTGACGTGAAGGGGAAAGCCTTGAGCTGGCCAAGGGGGCTCTAGCTAGCATGACTTGGAAATCTTCCTCTGAGCTAGAAGCTGTGTAGAATACACACTCTTGTTACAGATGAACTAAAAAACTGTACATTAGAAACAGAAAATGAACAGTATTTCAAACCTCTATATGTGTTTACAATGAAACATAACAGGCTATGTTTAAAGAAAACCTTTCAAGACATGTTATTTGACGATAGTATCACAAGTCTAGAATTTAACATGGAATAAATTTTAAAAAATCCAACCACCTAGAAAAGGTTTTTTATTGTTGTTTTTTTTTTTAGACAGAGTCTCACTCTGTCGCCCAGGCTAGAGGGCAGTGGCACCATCTCGGCTCACTGCAACCACCACCTCCTGGGTTCAAGTGATTCTCCTGCCTCTGCCTCCAGAGTAGCTGGGACTGCAGGCATGCACCACCATGACCAGCTAATTTTTTTTTTTTTTTTTTTTTTTTTGAGACTGAGTCTCACTCTGTCGCCCAGGCTGGAGTGCAGTGGTGCGATCTTGGCTCACTGCAAGCTCCGCCTCCCAGGTTCATGCCATTCTCCTGCCTCAGCCTCCCGAGTAGCTGGGATTACAGGTGCCCGCCACCACGCCTGGCTAATTTTTTGTACTTTTTAGTAGAGATGGGGTTTCACTGTGTTAGCCAGGATGGTCTCACTCTCCTGACCTTGTGATCTGCCTGCCTCGGCTTCCCAACGTGCTGGGATTATAGGCGTGAGCCGCCATGCCCAGCCTAGAAAAGCTTTTTAAAAAATTGTCCTGAATAACATTTGGATCAAAGAGAAACTCAAAACTGTAATGACAAGTTTTATTTAGAAAATAGGAGATCCATATCATTCATGAAAACGAGGTATGAAACCAAAGCCTTACTCAGGAGGAAAATTTATAGTTTTATAAAAATAAATAAAAGACATGAGATTAAGGATACCCAAATACACTTTAATGGGCATTTGTTGTTGCTCATATATATTATTTTTATATATATTCTCTAATATATATTATATATTCTCTAACATGGTGTATATTAAAGAATGTATATATTATATATAATATATGATATTATATATATATATATAAAATTTGGCTGCCTAACCTCTGAAGCTTCTTCCTATAGTAGGGAAATCTGCCATGGAGTGAATCCACCAATCAGATGCTGCCCTTGCTACTATGCAGCTGGAGTGACTGCCTTAAAGGGCAGCCTTCATTCTGGTAGCCATGGCCAGTGCTCAGTGGCAGAGTCAGCACATCCCAATCAAGCTGTTCCTGGACACCCTGTGGATCTCAGTGCTCAGATTCCTAATTCCTGCTCATCCCCTCCACCTTGTTCCCTACACCCCTCCTGTGAATCTCCAGGCTGCCTGACATCCTTCTCCAATACATATTTTCCAGCTTATGTTAGCTAGAGTCAGTTTCTATTGTTAAAACCCTCAAACTCTCACTAGTCTTCTGAACAAAAGTGAAGGAAGGAATGTGTAAGAATAATGAAAGAAAAATCAATGAGAGAGAAAAATCTACAACAATGATGAGTACCTTCAAAAATATTTTGAAAGACCAATAAAATCAGCAAACCTCCAATAAATCTATTCACTGAAAAAATTAAGACAAATCACAAAAACTTTTACAAAGGAGAAAATGTATATGAAAGATTCTGAAGTTTAAAAAGTATGATCTTCAACTCTATACTTGATTAATGAAGGAGATAAATTACCAAAATCAACTGAAGTGAGAAACTTGAATGTACTAACGACTGTGGAGGAAATGCCAAAAAACTGTTTAAAAAAAAAGCACCCCCCTCCTCCCAAAGGGCGCAGAGCCAGATTGGTCTAGGGGGAGGTACCATAGAACCGCTGCTATTTAAACCTCTCTGGAGCATGGAGAAAGAGGAAGCTGAGCAGCCCTGAATAGCCTAGGACAAGAGAGACCTGCCAATCCTGGACTCCAGCTGCAGCTAGCTCTCTGCCTTATGTAGTGGTTGGCCTGCGGTGGAGCCCACTGTTGAGAGGCGTTTGGACTGTTGTATGGACAGGTCATCTTGCTACGCCATTCTGACCCAGCTGTCACCACCCTCACACTTTTTAGTTATCTATCAGTGGCTGGTGTCAGGCAGGTAAGCCCACAACACTCACCCAAGTCATGCTCATTAACCCTCTGACTGGCTGCCCTTATCCCACGATCTCCACTAAGTTCAAGCATTTTTTCCCCAGTATCAGAGGAGGAACACTGTTTATTCCAGTCTACATGCTTCAAGTAGAAGTGAGGAAACCAAGGCCCAGAGAGGTGTGTACTTACTTGCCCAGTCCTCACTAGGATGAAGTCAGGGTTAGGACTAGCCCCGACTGGGCGCTGGGAGCTAACGGCTAGGGGAGGAACTGCATGACTTTTGTCCTGGAGAAATGTTATGGCAGGTGGACACCAGGGCACAGGCATATACCCGAAGTGTCCAGGGCAGACAGGGACTGCTCGTCACCCCAGATGGGACCTGCTAAGGGCCCAAAAAGAGACTGAAGGTGGGAAATGTTTTTGTTTTTCAGTGTGAAGCGTTGCCAAACATATGTTCTAGGTTTGGGAATCCTCGGGACCTGAATCTGGAAGCCAGATTCAGCGAAGATGCTGTACCTTTTGGGGATAGCTCTAACACGAGGTTAACGCAATGCTCCATGTCCCTGGCTGGGCTTAGCTGTGAGTGCGTCGACGTCTGGACCCTGTGCAAATGGACACTCTGTAACTGACACAGCTGGTAGGGGTTACCGAGGGAGCTGGGTTCCTGGTCTGGTGGACTCCGCCGGATATGCAACGAGCTGTTTATGGCACCTTGGAGATGGTTGCTTTTAGTGCAGTTGACAGCGGGCTCAGAGCACCAAGTGAGCTAGCACCGTATTTATTAGTAAATTACTCCATAACTCTAGGGCTCCCAGAAGACCAAAATCATTTGAGCAGATTGCACCCAGAGTACCGCGTGGAGAGGGAAGAAAGCCCGCCACCCACGGACCGCTTCCTCCTACCACAGGTCCCCCATCCAGTTGCATTTGTTGTCCCTCCCTAGGCGCATTTCTGAGCCTTCCTTTCTTAAACATACACCTAGCGAAAATGCGCCGGAGGGAGGCGATGTTGCCTGTGAGCCAAAGCCGGTTCCGCACCAAGACAGAAGCAGAGACAACTGATCCCTCTCCCCGTACCCATGACAATCTCAGAGCTAGATCTATATCGTCCCGCGCCCAGCGAGAAGCACTGTGCGACTGTACTCCCCCGACCCGCAGGACATCCCCACGCCCAGCTTCCCAGGCCGGTCTTCTGCGCGGCTCAAGTAGCCCAGGTCTCCACGCAACAATGAAGCGTGGGCGGCCCCAGCGGCTTCATTTGCATATCGCCGCGGCTTGGCCAATGGGCTGCGCAGGGGCTTTGGAACGCAGTGTTGCCATCGGCGTGCGCGCGTGTGTGCGAGTGTGACAGCGGCTGTGGCTGTGGCCGTGGCCGTGGGAGGCGGGCCCGGCGGAGCCCAGCCGCGGGGGGACCGGCCCGGGCTCCCGCTCCCCGAGCGCGTCGCGGCCGCGTGGCCCGGCCGAGCCTTGAGACCACCCCGCCCCTGCCGGTCGCAGTCGCGATGTCGGTGGCCGGGCTGAAGAAGCAGTTCCACAAAGCCAGCCAGGTAGGGAGGCGCAGAGGAGGGAAGGAGGGAGGGGGACGCGGAGGCTGCGGCCCCCGGAGGCTCCCGGGCCTTTGGGACTCCTGTTCCCTGAAGGGCCTCTCGCGGGGCTCAATTTCTTCCCGCCTAGGAGGGCGCGAGGGTGGGGTGAGGGGCCGCCTGCTCTCTCCTCGGCGTCTTGGCGCCTTCTCCTTCCCATTCCCTGGCCCCCGGCTCTGCCCTGGGCCGTTGTAAATCGGAGAGATTCTGCGGAGCGGAGGGCAGAGGTGGCGGCCGCGGGGACTCGGGCGGCGGAGACGGAGTGGGCGTGGGGGGGCACCTATCCGCGCGAGGGGAGGACGACCACAGGGAGTACGATGCCGGCAGGGCCTCCCCCGAGTCTCCAGCCGTTTGGTTGGGAGCGCCTCGTGGGGGGCCCATCCTCCACTGGCCACCGGCGCCTCCAGAGATGCTGTGTATTTGGCGCTTGGCTGGGTCCCGCTGAGCTCCCCGCGCGCGCATCGAAATGGCCCCGTCTGGACTGTGCCCGACTCCCCGGCTGGGGCTCTCCACTGCGGTCCTTCCCCTCCCCACCGTCTTCCCGGTGTCGGCCCGGGGCTGGGCATCACGCTTCTGCTCTTACAGAGCTGACAGCCTGCAGGGGAGACACGGAGACAGACACGTAAACAAACAGTGCTAGACACACCTCCACGCACAGAGGATGACAAATAACACAGTGGGGGAGTCAGGGAGAGCTTCCCGGAGGAGGAGACATGTCATTTGAGAATTAAGTATGAGGAAGAATTATGGTTGAGGGTGTGGGATGATAGGAGGAAAGCCGTTCTGAGCAGAGGAAACAGGAAAACAGGAGGGAGACATGAAATTGATGTATGTGTGTGTGTGTGTGTTGATGACAAGCAAATTTGTTTTTCAACATCAACATTGCAGGCTCTTCCAGCTATGGCAGAGCTCACATTGTAAAACCTGTTCCCCACCAGCACCGCTGGGTCTGTTGCTTCTCACCACCTCTCTCCCCAACCCCAGCCCCCATTTTGCTAGAGCCAGGGTAGACAGATTTCATTCAACGTTCACATTTGTGGTGAGGTCTCATCCTGCTTCTCCCACAAATTGGCCCATAGAAAGCAACTGCAATTAGAAGATTCTCTTCTTCTAGCCCCAGTTCCAGGCTGAAAGGCACTGCTGTCCCCTCACTCACACTCTTTCCATATGGAAACTGGGTGATGCTGTTTCTGGCTGGGGGCACTGGGTGGACAGTGGTGCTATTCAAGGTGTTAAGGAGCCCTGGAGGAGAGGCTATTCAGGTGAGGGTGGAGATGATGGATTCACCGCTGAACCCAGGGACTTCGAGGGGTCTTTGGGACATTCAGATGTCACTGGTCTGGGTTGGGGTGCATATCCTGACCTGCAGCTCAGGGGGTGAGGCTGGTACTGGAGCTACAGATTTTTGGTGATTTCCAGCCTAAGCGGAGATTTAAAAATGTATGTGTAGACAAAAGTGAGAAAAGGCACAGCGAGTTAAAGGCAGACTCTAGAGAGCACCCCCATTTAGGGACAATGTTTAAACCAGTAATTGTTGAGCAGTGACCACTCAATAAATATTTATTGAATAGATGAAATTTTGGGGTGGCACAACACAGGAAAGAAAGAACTCGTAGATGACAGGAGAGAGAAGATCATCATGGAAGGGGGACATTTAAAGGCAGGCGCAATCAACAAGTGCTTCAGTGAGCTAGGTATCGTGGAGTGCCCTCAGCTGGTACAGCCAGGAGGCCGAGTGCTGCTGTGAGCAGAGCAGAGCAGTGCCAGAGTAATCGCTGGCTGTACTTGTTACATTGGCTTCCTTAGCATTGGCAGGAAATGAACCTCCTCTTTTGAAAACTTTTCCTTTATTGGGTATGGACTTCACAGGGGCAAATCTCAAAGATAAGCAAATCTCAGAGATAACGTAAGCCCTTGGGTGATTTAAGTTGTTTTCTGACCAGTAACCAGAATGAATGGTTGAAATCCTTGGAAGTTATTGGCATTGGAGAAATATTTTGCTAGTCATGGGTAGTTTGGTTTAACTACCTGTAATCAGTACATTAAAAATGAAATGAACAGAACGTCTTATTTAGTCTTTTTTTTTTTTTTTGCATGAGCGGAAATAATTTATGACTTTAATTAGGAGAGGCATCACAGATTCTCTCTGGGCTTCATAGCCATGTTTTGTGGTTAAAAGTACTCAGTAGATATGTTTTAATATGTTCTAGAAGTCTTTCTACAAAATCTTGCAATGCAACAATTTGGTGGAGAAATCAGACCGGTTTAATATAATATGAGGGAGCTCAATAATAAAAAATGCCAGATGTTTTTCTCAGACAACATTTTAACAGCAGGTTTTAATTCATACAGAACTTACCCGGGGCAGGGGAAGGGAGCCCCAGATGATGTCAATGGCTAAAATAATTTCCAGGGATCTAGGTCTGGCTCAGCCACTGACCAGCTCTGTAACCTTGGGAACATAACTTAACCCATCTGGACCTTGGTTTCTATCTGTGTGATGACTCAGGGAATTTAGAAGCTATGTTTCTGTTATAAAAATGATTGTGGCAATGGTTTCACAACTCTGTGAATATGCTGAAAACCATTGAATTGTACACTTTAAGAGAATTGTATGGTATGTGAAATATATCTCAATAAAGTGATACGCATATGTCTCTGTGTCTCTGGGTGTGTGTATGTATACATCTCAGTGCTGAAATTCTTAAGTAATTTAAGCATTTCAGAGTAAGACAAAGATGATAAAGTGGACCTTTTACAGAGAAGGGATCCAGGACCATGGCAAACTGAGATTAGTTTTCTGAAAGATAAGCGAGGTAAAATTAGCTATAACCCGGTTAACTGTTCCTTTTTTCCTGATACCTTCCCTATCTCTGGGAAAAAACCCCTACTTTACAGAGAATGAAGACTAGTAAACCCTGGGGATTATGCATCATTTTGGCAGCACATGGAGACCAACAGGAAAGAGGTAGAAATATGCTAAAATGAGAAGAATATAAGTTGAGTTAACAAAAACATTTGATTAATTCTAAGTTTCAGCGTTTGAGACTAGAATCCAAATTTTTCAAGTGCATAGTTAAGTATTTTTTCTCTTGACAAGATTTTTTTGATAGAGCTGTTTACTCTTCTGGTGGAGATGTAGCTTGAGCTATTATCAATAAGTACAAATAGCATAGATATGGCATTGTGGTTTCTTGTTAAACGTGGTACCTCACCAATACAAATATAGCTTACAATATTTACATTTGTGTTACCACTCACTGATTTGTATTTGTATGCTTATTTCATAGTAATTTTTCTTGACAGCATTTATTGTTGAAGAAGGAAGTTCAGGGCACACCTATGTGTGCTCTGACCTGGAAAGTACTAATAGCCATATTCTTTCCATTTCTGGACCTTCTTGTCTTCCAGGGTCCTTGTTCCGCATCCCATAAAAGTCCAGGGACCAGTTTCATCTCTTCTCCTCCTCTCCTTCTCTCCCAAGACTAACCATCTACTGATGACACTTGTGGGCTCCATGTTAAATTTACTTCTTTATGCCTTTTAACTTCTGTCATGTGACTCAGCAGCACATGCCAGAGGTTAAAGGACACTGCTTGTAGGACAGAAAGAAGGGGAGCCTCTAACACAGTGCTTTTTTACAACTTTTCCCCCTTTCTCTTTTAATGCATTAGCCAGAAAAATGATAAGGGGTCATGAGGGGCCTGGACATATTCCCTGTAATCACTGACTATACAGGCTGGCCATTTAGGGGTAAATGCTTCAGAGAAGGATATTCTTTGTAAATCATGAGATTCTCTAGGGAGGCAATGAATGTCTCTTATTTCACTATCTCATTAGAGAGAAAGATAAAATGCACTTTGCAAAATCCATAATGATTTATTTTTTTCTCTTAGACGCATCAGAAAATATATTAAAGCTAAAACATTCTTGCTCCTTTTCACATAGATTGCTTGATAAACTAATTGATAAATCTTTTTTTTTTTAAAGTCAGCGTGTGAAGATAGATGTTTAAAATGGATTGATTTTGATTTTTTAAAATATCTTAAGGATATAATACAATCCAAATATTTCTTACCACTGGGGACTTTTTGTTCTATAAAGTAAATGTAACTCATGGTATCACTTGGAATTTGATTTAAAAATGCATTTGAAAGCAGGGATTTTTTTTCCCTATTGCTTTAGTTTAATTTTTCAGCTTTATTAACAAACGGAATGTAAATTAATTTCCCAAAGTTAAGTGTGTGTGTGGGTATCTCATGTGTATTTGGGGAAGCTATTATTGGCATGCTTTGCCCAGAAAATAGAACTGTCAGTAAACAACTGACACACTGTTCGGCTAAATAGTGAACATACTCTGGAGAATCTTTAGCAGCAAAATGTGGATAGTTAGATTTTGCTTTTCAACAGAAACCTGGGAAAGTGTTGAGCTGAGGGGAGAGTCTGAGAGAAGTACTATTGATGAGATCAGGGAGGCATTGTTTCCAGTTCTAACTATTCTAGTTCTTTGAAATGCTTTCCCAATGGTAATTCCTTCCCAATTTCCAGGGTCATCCCAATGTTTTTACCACACACAGCACCAGCAGCCAGTGGCCTTCCTGAGCCAGGTGTTGTTCCTTCTGACTTCCAAATCCAGTGGATAATGGTGTCTTTTCCCCGTCCCTGGCTACATCTTCCTCAAACAGTAATGCTACTAAGTACTTTGCCTGTTCAAATCATCCATCCGTGGTAGAGGCTGCTGCTATTTCAGGCTGGATAACTTGAGTCCTCCCTAGAGAATCTGATATCCGAGTCAAATCTTCTCATCCTTGTCCACCTTTCTTTCTTCTGGGCCACAAATCAAAACTCTGGAGGGTCTTGTGAGCTCATATGTAGTGCTTCAGTGCTTCTCCAGTGCAACAGTGGAAGACACACCTGGCTAGTCACACCACTATGCTTCCAATCCCATCTCCTCTCATTTTCTCAGGGACTTTGCTCTTGTTGCCATCTCTTCTCTGCACTATTGTTTCTTCTCTCCTGGATAAATTTCACTGTAGGACAAAGAAGGGTGTATTAGTCAGGGTTCTCTAGAGGGATAGGACTAATAGGTTAGATGTATATATGAAAGGGAGTTTATTAAGGAGTATTGACTCACATGATCACAAGGTGAAGTCCCACAATAGGTTATCTGCAAGCTGAGGAGCAAGGAAGCCAGACTGAGTCCCCAAACCTCAAAAGTAGGGAACCTGACAGTGCAGCCTTCAGTCTGGGCCGAAGGCCTGAGATCCCCTGGCAAACCACTGGTTTAAGTCCAAGAGTCCAAAAGCTGAAGAACTTGGAGTCCAATGTTCGAGGGCAGGAAGCATCCAGCACGGGAGAAAGATGAAGGCCAGGAGACTCGGCCAGTCTAGTCTTTCCACATTCTTCTGCCTGGTTTATTCTAGCTGCGCTGTCAGCTGATTAGATGGTGTCCACCCAGATTGAGGGTGGGTCTGCCTCTCCCAGTCCACTGGCTCAAATGTTAATCTCCTTTAGCAACACCCTTACAGACACACCCAGAAACAATACTTTGCATTCTTCAATCCAATCAAGTTGACACTCAACGTTAGCCATCACACTAGGGTTTAAGAAAATGATGGCAGGTCTAAGCGAGTCATGGAGGGTTTATAAAAGATGGGTCTTGTAAAGGGAGTTTTGTGTATAATTGGGTTGGCTGGGATTCCGGAAAGGAATTTCAGAATTTAGCCCTGGTTTCAGGGATACACTGATGCAGGACCAGAGCAACAGGATTTTCTCAGAATGTTGATCTACGCCTAGTAAAAACTTGCAAGAGGATTTGATTTTAATTCTGAAATCGATTTCTTTATACTTTCAACCTTCTTCTGAACTACAGCTTTTTCATGTTTTACAGTTTCTGCCTAATTTCAAATTGAAAGTGCTGCCTTCTTCATTTAAAATGATAATTTCATTTCTTGAGATAGAGTTTTGCTCTTAAAGCTTTCCAGAGTCATATCTCAAGAGTTCAGCTTTTTGCCACGTCTCATGACATACAATTTGCAGGCCATGCATCATTGCTTTCTGCTCTTCTTCCTTCTCTCCTTGAAAAGGTACATCTTGTTTAACTGGAGTGGTGACTCTCACTCTCAACTTTTTCATCAGCTCCTGTGGCTGTTTCTCCCCCACCCCCAGTTCTCACCCTGTTACTGTGGCCTTCCCTTTCCCCTTTCCCTTTCCCTCTCCCCTCCCCTCCCGTCCCCTCCCCTCCCTCCCTCCCTCCCTCCCTTCCTTCCTTCCTTCCTTCCTTGACAGGGTCTTGCTGTGTCACCCAGGCTGGAGTGCAGTCATGTGTTCATAGCTCACGGCAGCCTTGACCTCCTGGGCTCAAAGGATCCTCTCACTTTAGTGTCCTAAGTAGCTGAGATTAAAGACGGATGCTGCCACACCTGGCTTTGGCTTTTCTTGATGTGTCTAAATTGTTCCATGTAACCAGGCAATTTCATGTGTCTTTGATTTTTCTAAAAGCCATGCATTCCACTGCTCAAGGTACTGGTTTCCTTGTTTACATTATTCTTCTATAATATGGTATATACTCATGACCTTCGACACATACTTTTCCAGTGTCTAATTGAATTCAAATACTGTTTCATCAGGTTCGACTTACAGTTTATCTAAATGAGATTCCCAAAGGAAGAAGTACTCATACCGTAGGAGGTTTTTCTTTGCCTTTTCAGTAAATGGCCTGGGAAACAGAACTTTCATGTTTTATTAAGAGTTTATGGTGCTTTGTGCTGTCTTTATTAGCTTTTTGATTATTTAGAAAAACTGCATCATCTTTAATAAGTGATGTTCATCTTAAAAAATTATATGTGTGCGGATGTGTTTATATGAATATTCTGAAAACTACGTGAACTGTATAAGAGTCTGATGGTCTTGGTATGATGCTGTGAATCATGATTCTGGTTGTTATCTTAAAATACTGTACACAGGCCGGGCGCGGTGGCTCACACCTGTAATCCCAGCACTTTGGGAGGCTGTGGCAGGCAGATCCCGAGGTCAGGAGATCGAGACCAGCCAGACCAACATGGTGAAACCCCGTCTCTACTAAAAATACAAAAAATTAGCTGGGCGTGGTGGCGGACACCTGTATTCCCAGCTACTCAGGAGGCTGAGGCAGGAGAATGGCGTGAACCCGGGAGGCGGAGCTTGTGGTGAGCCGAGATCGCGCCACTGCACTTCAGCCTGGGCGACAGAGCGAGACTCCATCTCAAAAAAAAAAAAAAAAAAATACTGTACACAATAGAAGTAACTAAATTTCCTTGTTAATTGTTTGTTACAATGAATTCTCATCAAATTTTTAACCACAGCTATTCTAAATTTTTGTCATTCACAGTTTTGATTTTTCTCATAAAGTCATCTGCAGTCAGATTCATGGAAAAGACTCTAATAAGTAGCCTTGAATACATGTTTCTGATAACTTAAAAATCAATGGATTAAGTACAAATTTCCAAAACTCTAATTAAAATAACTGACATATTCATGAAACTGCTAACCAAGATCAAACAGAGCAACAGTTAATTACATGGGACTAAACTGATAATGGATTATAATTTTTATGACTTTTATTTAAAATATTGCTAATTCTTTAATATTTTATTTTCCAGATTTAAGGAAACTTTTTTCTTAAGGTACCTATAGCAATTTGGTTATGTATACTCTTGTGAATAATATTAAAATGTTTGCTTTTTCTCCCTATCTTATCCTCTAAAATTAAAAAGAAACTATTCATGAGTATTTTTTATTTTATGACAATGTATTTACATAATTTTGATAAAAATTTATTTTTTAAATAACAAGATATAATTTAAAATGTTAATTATATTAGCAAGGTTTGACTTAGACATCATATTTAAAAATTCTTGTAGGTACTTCGGATACTATCTGAAGCCCACGTTGATTTGGCCTTCTTGCTTCAGAAGTTTAAAAAAAAAGTTCAATCTGAGATTCAATCACTATTCTCACTGTACTTATGTAAATACTCAGGACAAATCTGATAAAACTAACTTATTTTACATACAAATTAGTCTTGCTCTGAGTACTTTGGTAAAATTGGGATGACAATGATATACCCTTTATTAGATTGTAGTCTTGTGAGTTGTTTTCAGGTTTTATTATATACTTGTAGAAGGGACTGGATCTTAAATTCTTCTAGGTTCCTCTAATCCAATTTTCTCCTATGGAATTTTTAAATAGAATTACTAACAATGGAAACCATTCTTTTCTAAAGCACTGTAAGCTAAAACTAAACATCTTAATATAAATTACAAGGGATAAGCCTTGTGCCTGATATGTGGGCCACACAGAAAGTTCACCAAACCGCCTGATGCCATAGCCAGAGGCATTCAGACTGCAAAACTGCTGACTTCACACTGTGGACAGTGTTTCCCAAGGCCGTTGGAACAAGACATCATAATGAGATTCTTACCCCTTGGAATGTCTCCCTTCTTCACTTGACAGGATAATGCCATAATTAAAATTTCACAATCAGTAACAATTATGAGTAACTTAACAAAAGATGATCTAAGAAATCCCTTAGTCCACTTACTGAGTAGCTTTGGCAATATCCCTAACAACTTTTTGTTCATATTGTACTAGTGGGCCCTTTTACAGAGTTAGCACTGTCTGCTTTAATTTAACCCAGTCATGGAATACTACCCAATGGCTATGCCAAGTCTTACCCGGTTTCTCCATGGTCTTTTGATTTGTTTAGTTGATTGCCCTTAGGCTTGGCAGAACCATTGCATAAACTAGATTTGTCATACTCCTGTTGTTTTTACTTTGTATTTTCCTTTTAAAAATATGTACCTGATGTCTGTCAAATTTCTGCAGAATTGCAACTTCTAATAGAGTAATGTTTGTCTAGTGTCTTAAAATGATAGCCAACATCTATGGAACAGACAAAAATCAAACTTGATGACATCCAGACAGACAAAGCCTGAGAGCTTCTCCTTATGGCCTTCTTGTTGCTCAAATGTGGCTAAAATGGCTTGATACTGACTTCCAGCTGATAATCACCTGCCCCTGATGTTGTATAAGAATATCTATCCAGGACAGGTCCATCCTAGCACCCAGGGGCATTCAAAACCTGAATACAGGCTGATCAATCTTTCTCCAAAGAAAGATCTTGATTAAAAGGGGGAAATGTGAAAGTTGCAGATATGAGGATAAAGTCAGTTCTGTCAGACTCAAATTTGAGTCAGGGAAACATGAAGGGGAAGGGCTTATGCTTGCATATCCGAGATAAGGCTATCTCAAGGACTTTCTAAAATAACTCCACAAGAAATTCCTTCACAGCTTTCACATCTCATTCTTTTCATGACTTAACGTTCTGCACATATGCATACATTTCTATGACCAGGTTTATCATTAGACATTCTTTAGAACTGTAGCAATTCAGATAAGATGCTCTTGAAAGAACCCTTGCCTAGTAATGGCATCTCCACCAGTGAACTGACGCTGACTCTGGCTTTGAGCTTCTGGAAAAAATGAACTCTTTCCAAGCAGCTTACATGAGCTTATCCTTTTTGTCAATAAAAGCTTCCTCTTACCATCTCCTCTTTGGGTGTATCTGTGGCTTTACTATAGCTGTGCTATGGTAAGATTACATTATAGTAAGGTTATATTATAGTCTGGGCAGATTATAATGTAGTATAATTTGTGCCCAGATTATAGTTCTTTTTACTTACTCTTGGAAAAATACATTAAATTAGGAGATAATTTTCTCTGATGTCTTTTTTAGCTTGATGCCATCAGCATGCAGACATCCTCTCTAGTATCTCCTGTCTTGAAAAAGGAAAGGAGGAAAACCTCCTTTGATCTTAGGTCCCTCTTCACCCCTGTCCTATTTAAATATTTGAGAAAGTTATTTGTCGTCCCATGTCTGCTTTCTTTCTTTCTTTTTTTTTTTTTTGAGACAGAGTCTTGCTCTGTCACCCAGGCTGGCGTGCAGTGGCGCGATATTGGCTCACTGCAACCTCCACCTCCCGGGTTCAAGCGATTCTTCAGCCTCAGCCTCCCTAGTAGTTGAGACTACAGTTGTGTGCCACTGGCTAATTTTGTATTTTTAGTAGAGATGGGGTTTCACCATGTTGGCCAGGCTGGTCTCAAACTCCTGACCTCAGGTGATCCGCCCGCCTCGGCCTCCCAAAGTGCTGGGATTACAGGCCTGAGCCACCGCGCCAGGCCCTCTGCTTTCTTATCTATTGTCTTCTCAACCTATTCAAATTGGCTTTCTTTTCTTGTGCTCTGAGACCATGCTTGCCTAGGTCTTGAGTGACCTCCACATTGTCAAATCTCATGGTCACTTCTCCATCCGAGCTCTCAATAGCATTTGACCCAGTGGACTATTCTCTGCTTACAACACCTTCTGTACTTGCTCAGATTTCCTCTGGAATCACTAGCTGTTCCTTCAGGTGTCTTTTAATGGGTCCTTCTCATGCCCTTGACTGTAAATCCTGGAATACCCCAGGCCCTGACTTGGGTACTTTCTCTTTTCTAACTTTGCATGCTCCCAAGGTAGCTTCCTCAGCTGCAGATTTACACAAAATCTATACATTGATTTCTCTCTAAATTATATTTCTAGCCCAGATGCTTCTCCTGGATACAGACGCATAAATCTAAGTGCCTGCATCACCTCTCTCCTTGGATATTTAAAAAATCTCAAATTTAAGATGTTCAAATGTGAACTCTTAATTATCTCTACCCCAAACTGTTTTTCTACTTGTGATCTCTTAAGCAAAACAAAACAAACCAAAGTAAAACAAAAACCAGGACTCATCCTTGACATTTCTTTCCCTTATTCCCAATTCATCAGCAAGCCTTTCCTCTTGGTTCTACTTTCAAAATACAACCATTTGCTTTTCTCCATCTCTGCTACTATCACCTTGGTCCTGGCCGTCATTTCTTGCCCCCATGATTGTAGTAGCCTCCTAACCAATTTCCAGACCAGCTACAATTCATTTGCCCACAATGGCCAGGATACTGTTTTAAAAAATGTATCTCGGGCCAGTGCAGTGGCTCACACCTGTAATCCTTTAGAACTTTAGGAGGCCAAACATGTATACATATGTAACAAACCTGCACATTGTGCACATGTACCCTAGAACTTGAAGTATAATAATAAATAATAATAATAATAATAATAATAATAATAATAAAAACAGCTCATGTGGGAAAAAAAAAAAGAACTTTAGGAGGCCAAGGAGGGCGAATCACCTGAGGTCAGGAGTTGGAGACCAGCCTGGCCAACGTGGTGAAACCCCGTCTCTACTAAACATAAAAAAATTAGCTGGGCATGGTGGTGTGTGCCTGTAATCCCAGCTACTCCAGAGGCTGAGGTAGGAGACTGTCTTGAACCCGGGAGGCAGAGGTTGCAGTGAGCCAAGATTGCACCACTGCACTCCAGCCTGGGTGACAGAGCAAGACTCTGTCTCAAAAAAAAAAAATAAATAAAAAAGTAAAAAATAAAAACATGTATCTCAGACTATGTCATTCTTCTGCTTGCATGTCTTCAGTGGTTTCCAGTTGAATTTAAAATAAAACCTAAGCTTCCTCCTCGGGCCTGTGAAACCTCACTTGACTTGGCCTCTCCCACTCCTCTCCTGATGATGTTTAGCCCCTTTTTGCTCCCTTGGTATTCTAAGAAAGGTCATTCTATCTTGGGGCCTTTGTGGTAGCTGTTCCCTTAGCCTAGCATGCCTTTCCCCTTGATCCTTGCAAAGTAGTTCCTTCTTGTCATTCACATCATAGCACAGATTAAGGTCTCCTTTTAAGAGAGGGCTTCCCTGGCTATTCAATTCAAATAGACATTTACCCTTTCTTGTCTGTTATCCAGTTGGGTGGATTATTTTTTCCTATCACAAATATTTTAATATTTTCGATATTTTGATAATTGTTTTTCAATATAATTGGGTTCATTTATTCTATGTGCTTTTAATTAAACATTTTATTTTGAGGTAATTGCAGATTCACATGCAATTATAAGAAATAATACCAATCTCTTGTATCCTTTATTCAGTTTCCCCCAGTGATAACACTATGAAAAACTATTGTACATATCACAACTAGGATGTTTATGTTGATACAGTCAGGATATAGAACAGGTCCACTACCACAAAGATCCCCTGTGTCACCCTTTATAGCCATACCCACTTCCTTCCTGCCTCCATTCCCTCCTTAACCCCTGGCAACTACTATTTTTTTCTTCATTTCTATAATTTTGTCATTGCAGGAATATTATATAAATGGAATCATACAGTCTGTGACCTTTTCTGAATGGCTTAAAGTGTCAGTGTAATACTATATTCACCCAGGTTGTTGTGTATATCAATAGTTTGTTCCTTTTTATTGCTGAGTAGTAATCCATGGTATGGATGTATCACAGTTTGTTCAACCATTAACCTGTGGAAGGACTTTGGGATTGCTTCCAGTTTGGGGTTATTATGAATAAAGCTGCTATAAATATTTATGCACAGATTTTCCTGTGAATGTAAGAGTGTGTTTCTCTGGCATAAATGTCCAGGAGTGCAATTGTTAGAATATATATATATATATGGGGAAAGGCATGCTAGGCTAAGGGAACAGCAACCGCAAAGGCCCCAAGATGGAAACACCCACCCAACTGGAGATATATGTATATAAAATCTAACATTGCACTCCTGGACATTTATCCCAGAGGAAAGGAACTACTTTGCAGGTATCAAGGGGAAAGGCATGCTAGGCTGAATCTGTTTAGGTTTTTAAGAAACTATCAACGTCTTTTCCAGAGTGGCTGTACCATATTACATTCCCAAGAGTTATGCGTGACAGTTTCAATTTCTCTGCATCCTCTCCACCATTTATTGTCATTCTTTTTAATTTTAGCCTTTCTGGTAGATGTGTAGGGATATGTCATTGTGGTTTTAATTTGCGTTTCCCTAATTGCTTGTGATGTTGAATAGCTTTGCATATGCTTATTGGCTTTAAGTATCTCCTCTTATGGAAAATGTCTGTTCATATCTTTAGCCTGTTTTCTAATTGGGTTTTTAAAAAACTGTTGAGTTGTGAATTCTTTATATATTATAGATATTAGTCCTCTGTTGGATATGTGTTTGCAAATGTTTTCTACCAGTTTGTAGCTTGTCTTTTCATTCTCTTGAATCAGATCTTTTACAGAGCAAAAGTTTTACATTTTGATGAAGTCCAATTTAAGAATTTCTTCACATATGGATCATACTTTTGGAGTCTAAGAACTCTTGCTTAGTCAGAGATCATGAAGATTTTCTCCTATGTCTATTTCTGAAAGTTATATAGTTTTATGTTTTACATTTTAGTCTGTAATCCATTTTGAATTAATTTTTTTAATAAAGTGTGAGACTTAGGTTGTTTTCTTTGCCTGTGGATGTCTACTTACTCCAGTACCACGTGTTGCAAAGGCTATCCCTCCTCCGTTGAATTGCTTTTGCATCTTTGTCAAAATCAACTGAGCATATTTGTGTGGGTCTACTCATGCCTTGCCTATTTTGTTCCATTGACCTGTATATCTGTCCCTTGGCCAGTACTATCCAGTCTTGATGACTGTAGCTATATTCTAAGTCTTGTATCAGGTAGACTGACTTGTCCCACATTATTCTTTTTCAGAATTGTTTTAGCTATTCTAGTTATTTTGTCTTTTCGTATAAATTTTAGAATACTCTTGTCTAGACAAAAAAATCTTGCTGGAGTTTTGACAGGAATTGCGTTAAACCTGTATATCCATTTGGAAAGCATTGATGAGCATTGATATGTTTCCTGTTGTAAGTCTTCTAATCAATGGATATGGTGTATCTCTGTATGTATTTTGCTCTTTGATTTCTCTCATCAGCATTTTGTAGTTGTCAGCACATAGATCGTGTGCATGTTTTATTCAATTTGTAGCTAAGTATTCATGCCTTTTTTTTAGTGATTGTAAAAGGTGTTGTATTTTCTTTTCTTTTTTTATTTTATTTTATTTTTTTGAAACGGAGTCTCTCTCTGTCACCCAGGCTAGAGTGCAGTGGCGCAATCTTGGCTCACTGAAAGCTCCGCCTCCCGGGTTGATGCCATTCTCCTGCCTCAGCCTCCCGAGTAGCTGGGACTACAGGCGCCCGCCACCATGCCCAGCTAATTTTCTTTTATATTTTTAGTAGAGACAGGGTTTCACCGTGTTAGCCAGGATGGTCTCGATCTCCTGACCTCGTGATCTGCCCGTCTTGGCCTCCCAAAGTGCTGGGATTACAGGCATGAGCCACTGCGCCCTGCCAGGTATTGTATATTCAATGTAGGTGTCCATGCATTTATTGCTAGTGTATGAAGATATAATTGTTTTTGTATGTTTATCTTGTATCCTGTTACCTTGCAGAACTTATTTATTAGTTCTAGGAGTTTTTGTTTTTGTTTTTTAGATTCCTTGGGATTTTCTATGTAAACAATTATGTCATCTGTGAATAGGGACACTTTTATTTCTTCCTTTCCAATCTGTAGGCTATTTATTTTCTTGCCTTATTTCACTGTCTAGAACTTCCAGCATTATTTGAATAAGAGTAGTGAGAGTTGACATCCCTGCCTTGTTCCCCATCTTGGGAGGAAATTATTCAATCTTTCACTATTAAGTGTAGAGTTCACTGTAGGATTTTTGTAGACGCTCTTAACCACAGTGACGAAATTTCCCTCTATTTCTACTTTTCTGAATTTTTATCATGAATGAGTATTGAGTTTTGTCAAATGTGCATCGGTTGATATAATCATGTAATTTTTCTTCTTTAGCCTGTTAATGTGGCAGATTGCATTAATTGATTTTCAAAAATTGAAACAGCAAAACCCACTTGGTCATGATGTATAATTTTTTAAAGATACTGATCAATTCTGTTTGCTAACGTTTTATTGTATTTTTTTGGTGTCTATATCCGTGAGGGATATTGGTCTTTAGTAGTGTTTTTTTTTTTTTGTAATTTGTCTAGTTTTGGTACCTTAATAAAATTAACTGGGAAATGTTCTTTCCTGTTCTGTTTTCTGAAGGAGATTGTGTAGAACTGGTATTAATTCTTTAGGCAATTCAGAGAATTTTCCAGTGAAACCATCTAGGCCTGGTGATTTCTCATTTGGGAAATTTCAAATTACACGTTTAATGTCCTTAATAGTGATATGGTGTTATTCAAATTATCTATTTTTTATTGAGTGAGTTTTATTAGTTTGTGTTTTTCAAGGAATTGGTTCATTTCAATTAAGTGATCAGTTTTAGGCATGAGAGTTATTTATGGTATTCCCTTATTATTGTTTTGTTGTCTGCAGGGCTATAGTAATATCTTATCTTTCATTCCTGATAATGGTAATTTTTGTCTTCTCTTTTTCTTTTTCAGTCCTGGTAAAGGTTTGTCAGTTTTATTGATCTTTTCAAAGAACTAGCCCTTTGTTTTATTTTCTCAATTGTTTTGTTCTTTTCAATTTCATTGATTTCTGCCCTTATCCTCATTATTTTCTTCCTTCTGCTTCCTTAGTTTATTTGCATATTTTCCTTCCACACCAGGTTCTTGAGGGAAATGAGATTATTGATTTGAGACCTTTTCTGTCTTCTAAGGTACAAAGTTAGTGCTATATTCTTTCCTTTTATCTCACTTCAGTTGTGCCTCACTAATTGTGACATGTTGTATTTTAATTTTCATTCAATTCAATGTATTTTTGACTTCCCTTCAGACTTTTTCTTTGATCCATGTATCATTTAGAAGTTTGTTTTTTTTAGTTTCCAAGTGTTTGGGGTTTTTCTTGTTATTGATTTCTACTTTGATTTCATTGTCATTATAGAACACTTTTTGTATGATTTCAGTTCTTTTAAATTTGTTGAGGTTTATCTGATGGCTCAGGATATGGTCTATCTTGGTATATGTTCTGTGGGTACATTAAAACGATGTGTATCTGCTGTTGTTGAGTGGAGTGTTCCAAATAAATTATCTAAATATTGATTAGCTCTTTTTGGTTGATAGTGTTACTGAGTTCTTCTATATCCTTACTGATTTTCTGTCTAGTTCTATTAATTGTTGAGATAAGTCTCCAACTATAATTATGGATTTGTCTCTCTTCTTTCATTGCTACCAGTTTTGCTTTACATAATTTGCAGCTCTGCTGTTTGGTGCCTACACATTTAGGATTGCTATGTCTACTTGGTGCACTCACTCTTTTATTATCATATAATGTTCCTCTCTGTCTCTGATAATTTTCTTTCCTCTGAAGTCTACTTTATCTGATATTAATATAGCCAATCCTACTTTCTTTTTCTTTTCTCCTGTTTTCTTTGGATTAATGCTCGCATAATATATACATTTTTTGACTTTCAACCTGCATATATTGCTATATTTGAAGTTTTTTGTTTATTTGTTTTTTTGAGATGGAGTCTCACTCTGTTACCCAGGCTGGAGCACAGCAGCGTGATCTCAGCTCACTGCAACCTCTGCCTCCTGGGTTCAAGTGATTCTCCTGCCTCAGCCTCCCAAGTAGCTGGGATTACAGGCATGTGCCACCACGTCTGGCTAATTTTTGTATTTTTAGTAGAGATAGGGTTTTGCCACGTTGGCCAGGGGTTGGTCTCCAACTCCTGACCTCAAGTTATCTGCCCACCTTGCCCTCTCAAAGTGCTGGGATTACAGACATGAGCCACTGAGCCCGGCCTGAAGTTTGTTTTTTATAGACAGCATATAGTTAGGTTATGCTTTTTAATGTACTCTACCTGTCTTCCTTTTAACTGGTGCATGTAGACCACTTACATTTAATGTAATTACTTATATGTTAGTGCTAAAGGCTGCTATTTTATTTTGGGGGTATTTGTTTGTTACTCTGTTTTTAATTTATTTTCTTTTCTTTCCTGTATTCCTGTGTGTTAGTTGAAATTTTTTAGTATTCCATTTTGGTTTATATAGTGTTTTTGAGTACACCTCTTTGTACTGCAGTTGTCGTGGCTGTTCACATGTGTGTGTATACATACACACACACGTTATCAAAGTCTACTGATGTCATCATTTTACCAGTTCAAGTGAAGTGTAGAAAACTAACCTCCCTTTGTCTTCCATTGGCCTTCCCTATTTATAATATAATTTCATTAAATATTTCTTCTATATACATTTAGAAACACATTAGACAGTATTATAATTGGGCTTTAACCATCAAATATAGTTTAGAATACTTATGGAAAGGAGTCTATTATGTTTACCCATATTTTTGCTTATCATGTACTTTTTTCTTTTCTGATGTTCCAAGATTCTGTTTTTTATTGTTTCTTTTAGTTTAGAGAAGCTTCTTTAGCCCTTCTTTTAGGGTTGGTCTGCTGGTAACAAATTCTGTTAGTTTTCTTTCATCTGAGGATATCTTGATTTCTCCTTCATTTCTGAGGATATTTACTTTGGATATAAGATTCTGGGTTGATGGTTCTTTTCTTTAAGCAACTGAAAAATATTCTGCCACTTTCTCCTGGCTTTTGTAAGGTTAAATTAAATAAGCAGGAGGTTATTACCTTGAGGCTGTTTTCATTCTTTGAGTTTCTACCTAATGAACCACAACCAAATAGTATGTAAATAAATTAAAAGCTAACTTAGAACTATAACAAACAGCCAAGTTTCAGCCAATCACAGGCAGCTAGCTGATCAGACTATGCCCAAATAAGGCAAATACCTCATCATACCGGGCTTTAATAAAGCAGATGCCTAGCTGTAGCCAATCCAGTGATTTCATGACTTTGCTTCTGTGTCTGGCCTATAAAAGTTCACTTCTCATACTACCGGACACAGGTCTCTGAACCTCTTCTGGTTCTGAGTGCTGCCTGATTCATGAATTGCCCTTTGCTCAAATAAACTTGATTACATTTGTCTACAGTGTTTCATTTAACAGTGATTTCTGGTGAGAAATCTGCTGTAATTCAAATTGTTTTTCTCTATAGGTTAAGCGTCATTTCTCTCACTGGTTTCAAGATATTTTTTCTTTGTCTTTAGATTTTAGAAGTTTGATTATGTTGTGTCTTGGTGTGGATTTCTTTTCTTTTCTTTTTTTTTTTTTGAGACAGAGTCTCGCTCTTGTCACTCAGGCTGGAGTGCAGTGGTGCAATCTCAGCTCACTGCAACCTCTGCCTCTCAGGTTCAAGTGATTCTCCTGCCTCAGCCTCCTGAGTAGCTGGGATTACAGGTGCCTGCCACCACACCTGGCTAATTTTTGTACTTTTAGTAGATATGGGGTTTCGCCATGTTGGCCAGGCTCATCTCGAACTCCTGACCTCAGGTGATCCGCCTGCCTCAGCCTCCCAAAGTGCTGGGATTACAGGCGTGAGCCACTGTGCCTGGCTGGATTTCTTGCTTTATCCTGTTTGGCATTTACTAAGCTTCTTGGATCTGTAGGCTGTCTTTTGCCAAATTTGGAAAGTTTTCAACCACTGTTTCTTTGAGTGCTTTACCAGTCCTGCCTTTTTTTCCCTTCTCTTTTTGGAACGCTGATGACATGAATGTTAGGTCCTTTGTTATGGTCCCTCATGTCCCTGCAGCTCTGTTCTTTGTCTTATTTTTTTCCTGCAGTTTATTTTCTCTCTGTTGTTCAGATTGGGTAATTTTCATTGTTCTATCTTCCAGTTCACATTTTTTTTCTCTGTTTCTGCATTCTGTGGGTGAGATATAGGCTAATTTTTTATTTCAGTTATTTTATTTTTCAGTTCTAAAATTTCCATTTAGCTCTTCTTCATATGTTCCATTTCTTTGCTAAGACTTTCTATTTTTCACTGCTTCTAGCATCTTCACAGTGGCTTCTTGGCTTCTTTAGAATCTTTGTCAGATAATTTTAATGGTTCTGTGATCTTGGTGTTGGCATCTACTGATTGTCTTTTCTCATTCAACTAGAAATCTTCCTGGGTCTTGGCATGATTATTGTTTTATTAAAATCTGGGCATTTGGGGCTATGATATTATGAGACTCTGGATCTTAATTACATTGTCTGGTTTTGCTTGTTTTCTTTGACATTGCTCTGGTAGGGGACATGGGGGGCACTGCCTTGTTACTTCCAGGTGGGGGAAGTCTCCTCTCAGACTTCACTGACACTCAAGGTGGGGTCTCATTATTGCTGAGGGGGAGTGAGAGTTCCGGCCATTAGGCCTCCACTGATAACAAAGCACTCCTACCCTTCTCTGGTTGGGAGGGGTATGAGTGCCTTGTTACTGCTCTGCACTTGGCCTCAACTGACACCATGGCGGGGGCAGCCTCATTACCACCAGGTAGTTCTGACTCTCCACTAGGCATCCTCTGACATCACCCCAGTGGGGAGGAGCAAGGGCACCTCATTTCTGCTGATGGAGGCGAAAGTTCAGGCTCCCCACATGCTGTCCACTACCACCAAAGGTGGGTGGGGGGTGGGTGGGTGTTGTTACTGCTTTATGGGTCTACTTGGCCTTCTCTGACACTGCCCCAGGGGTGAGGAGGGGAGAGGGCTATTGGTTACCTCATTTCAGCCTGGCAAGGGTAGAAGTCTAGGCCCCCATTCATCCTTTGCTGGTGTGGATAAGGGTACGGCCACATTTTGTTTTCTCTGTGGTCTGTGGCTGGAGTAGAGCAGTTATTGTCTAAATGTTTTCTTTCTTCCTTGGCTGCCCCTTGCTTGGTCCCTCGGCTAGAGAGAGCAGACATTTGCTTGGTCCCTTGGCTAGAGAGAGCAGACATTTGTTGGGGCTTTTTTTTTTTTTCTGAGACAGAGTCTCGCTCTGTCGCCCAGGCTGGAGTGCAGTGGCACGATCTTGGCTCACCGCAAGCTCCGCCTTCCGGGTTCACGCCATTCTCCTGCCTCAGCCTCACGAGTAGCTGGGACTACAGGCACCCGCCACCACGCCCGGCTAATTTTTTGTATTTTTAGTAGAGACGGGGTTTCACCGTGTTAGCCAGTATGGTCTCGATCTCCTGACCTCGTGATCTGCCCGCCTTGGCCTCCCAAAGTGCTGGGATTACAGACGTGAGCCACCGCGCCCGGCCTGTTGGGGCTTTTTTTTTTTTTTTTTTTTTTTAATGTCCATGCGCATTTCCATGTTGCTGGCTTCTTCAGCTCCAAATCTTGGACACGTGAGGGAAAAAGAAAACTGAGAGAACCCATGACCTTGTCCTTTCTTGGGTCCCAGGGTCCCAAGCTGGTGTGCCTTCTTCTCTCCACCTTTCAGAGTCTTCTTATGTTTGTATTCTATATAATGCCCGGGGTTTTAAATTGTAGTTAGTGTGAGGAATAGAGAAAAGTATATCTACCCCATCATCCCTGAAGCAGAAGTCCTCTGTGCTACCCAATTTTAAATCCCTTCTTAGCGGATGTTACTGTCCGATAATCTCTTGTCCTGTTTATCCCTATGGTATCCCAAGTCACTCAAACACTGCCTGGCACGTAGTAGTTGTGCAGTAATTATATGCTAAATGTCGAATGAACATTCAGCAGGTAGCGACGATGGTGAATTGGGGCCTGAATGTCCTGCTTCTGTTTACCTTCAGCCTGTTCTTTGCCTAGATCCTCTTGATTTTTTTGGAGGGAGGATGCTAAAAATCCAGATTTTATATGAAATGTCCTACTTTTGAAATATTGGCAATTAATTTAATTTTTTAAAAAGCTGTGCAGGCCAAAGAAACGTGTGTGATTAATTATTATGATCCGCTGCCAAATGGCGGGCGCTTTTTTTTTTTTTCAGAGTCTTAGGTAAGCGTATATTGCTTGGATAGTTCATCTGCAGGTTGCCTTTTTCTCAGTTTTTGAATAGTGGAAGGATGTTACCTGCTCACCCATAGCGTGGCCAGTATTTGCTCAGGAGCTGCATGTGGTCTCTGTAGAGATAACTCCTGGCTTTTTGTCTGAGGATGTTCCTGTAAACCTTATTGGGAGGCAGATTGGGTAGTAATGAACTGAGCGCTTGCCCATGTGCTGTTGTGTTAATCCCTTGAAGGAGCTTGGCTGGCAGAATGTGAGAGCTGTGGCATGATCGGGGATAAGGACAGAAAGCTGTCAAGTCATGATACAGATTTAACGATGCTGGGTGGGCAGAGCAGCAGAAGGCAGGCTTTGAAATGGGTGGGCAGCCTCACAAGTGGGCTGAGCAAAGGCTGGCAAGAAATGAGGTGGAGGGAGTGCTTTGCTTGTAGTGACCTATTTAGGAATCTTTTGAGAACAGGATGCAAGAATAGGTATTCTCTAGAATGTTATAAGGCAGATATAATCCCCTTCTTGGTGGTCTCATTGAGCCTTAGCTCAATGTAAAAGTGATGCATCTTAAAACCTATTTTAATAAATTTTATATAAATATAATATAACTATATATATAAAACTATAATTTTAAATAAAAATTCGTTTTTAAAAAGGTAACTAGGCTGGGCACAGTGGCTTGTGCCTGTAATCCAAGCACTTTGGGAGGCCAAGGCAGGCAGATCACATGAGGCCAGGAGTTCGAGACCAGCCTCGCCAACATGGTAAAACGCTGTCTCTACTAAAAATATAAAAAATTAACCGGGCGGGGTGTTGCGTGCCTGTAATCCCAGCTACTCGGGAGGCCGAGACAGGAGAATCGCTTGAACCTGGGAGACAGAGATTTCAAGTGAGCCAAGATCGCGCCACTGTACTCCAGCCTGGGTGACCGAGTGAGCTTCTGTCTCAATAAATAAATAAATAAAATAAAATAAAAAATAAAAAGTTAACTAGCATTCTTGAATTTTACCCATCCTGGATCTCTGCTATTCACATTGGTGTCACCAAGTGCATTTTCCAAGAAAAGACAGTCATTGCCTAAAACAAATTGTCACCTGTTGTATTGAAATTATTTTGGTTACTTCCTGTGTCTGTCCACCAGATACTGCTTATACAAGTCTTGAGGAATGCTTGCTGAGTGAATGAATGCTTGCATTCTTTTCTCATGACTTCGCACTTACAGCGCACAGAAATGTGAGGTCTGTAGACTCCTGGTTGCTGAAGAGTTGGGATGTTGCACCAAAATTAAAATTTTCTTTATTGTATTAGTCTTTGAATTTAACTCTGGCATCTACTTTGTTTGGAGCTTTGTCTTTTATACATAAATAATTAGGAGTCAGGATTTCTAAACATTTTATCTTCATATCCAGGAAAAATGTTTTGCAGTCAGTTAATCAACCATTACGTGAGTATTGATCATAATACTAATTAGATTTATTTTGCAGATGTGGTGGATGCTATACAAAGTGTTTTAGTGGAAAGGTCTCATTTAATCCTCATAACTATCAAAAAAATAGTATAAACAATCAAATAGTATGTCAAATAGTATAACTATCAAAAAGTAGATTAAAATAGTATTATTTTTATCCTCCTTCTACGAAGGAGGGAATTGAGGCTTGGCAAGGTCAAGTAAAATTTGCTGAAGTTTATACAGTTGGAAAGTGGTCTTTCCAGGACTCAAGAGCAGGCTTGTGTGATTCCAAGGCAAGTACAGTACAGTATTTGTTACCATCACATGAGATAAATATTTGTGTTTGTATTTGTCACCATTGCATGAAATAAATCTGTTGCTAATTCTCTAACCTCTTCTCCATGATTCTGAATCCTTATATAAATTTGAGGTGCTTTCATCATTCATTGGAGCCAGATGTCACCTGTTTACACTCTATTACATAGAATATTCTAAAACAGGGGTTGGCAAACATTTGGCCTGTGGGCCAGATATGGCCCACTGCCTGTTTTATTGTACAGCTTGTGAGCTAAGAATGGTTTTTATAATTTCTTCTTATGGTTGAAAAAAATCAAAAGAATAAAAATATTTAAAACACGTGATAATTACATGAAATTCAGATTTCAGTGTTTATACATAAAGTTCTATTGGAACACAGCCATGCTCATTTACCTACTTGTTGTCTGTGGCTGCTTTTGTATTACAAGGGCAGAGTTGGGTAGTTGTAACAAGAGACTGCATGGAGCGCAAAGCCTGAAATACTACTATGTGGTCCTTCACAGAAGAAGTTTGCCAACAGTTTTTCTGGACTATAAGTCTGGGCAATTGAAGTATGGCGGTATGCATGTTTCTGAAGCCCTGGATAGAACACTAGAAGCGTTTTGTCTGAATATGCTGTTTGGTTGCGCATTTTTGGAGGATCCCCAGTGCTCAACAGTTCTTTTTCATCCTGGTGACCTGGGGAGGGCCTCACTCTGGAATACCTTCTTACTTTGTAGTTCAGGAGCTACAAGTACCAAAAAGTCACCTCTGCTAATGTCTTACTTGGCCATCACACACCAAACTCTTCTATCCAGATATTATAGCATGGGGGAAGAATGACCGTGATATGTTTGCTTGGATGGGGACTCTCATTTACTTGGAGGGAGGAACTCAAGAAGCATTTTTGGGTTGCAGGTTGTCTGGCATTTTGCTGTGCATTTCATTGTAATTTCTCACCAGGGAAACACTGCTTGCTCTCCTGGCTGGGTTTACTTCATTTCTATCATCTTTTCTTTCTTGTTTTAATAATTCCAACTTCATCTTGCCTTCTCCTTTGCTTCATTTTGAAAAAGTCCCAGTTTGCTTTTCTTGCCAATTCTCTACTTACTTTTCCCAGAGCTCAAAAATTATTCTTGGGGGTGATGTCATTTTCATGTTTATCTTTCTTCTTTCGCATGACTTAATCAAATAAGTATGTAGATTATAATTTGTGAGCTGTGTTCTGAGGGAATTAATTGATCATCATCATATTCTTTTAAAAGGACTGGCCAGTTTTAGCCTCGGTTAACTTCAGTCAGTTTGTACAATAGCAATGGAATGTTTTGGTGTCTATTGGAGCAGGTGAGGACCATATATGTTCTATAGGCTTTTCAGAAATTCTATGCAGAAATTATGTGAACCAGATGGTACCCTTTTGATTTGCCAGACATGCATACTTAAAGAAATATGGGGCATTTATTCTCCTTAGGAGACTTAGAGGGGGTTCTTTGGGAATGTAAATCAGCCAAAATTGTCCTAATTGAAAAATTCTTTGGAGTTTGTCATCAAAATAAGGAGTGTACTATCAGAAGACCAGCATAGATTTTGCGGGAACAAATATTACTGGATTTATTTGATTTACTTCTCTGAGAATGAAAAGCCCCATAGACTTAGGTAAAAGAAGATATAATCCATGAGATGCTTTTATTTTGATAGGGCCATGGATTTGCTCACTTAGGCCTCTTTGGGGACACTTTCAGCAGTGAGAGTATGTGGATGTGAGGTGGGTGAGGGAGATGGCATGGGTCCCAGGGAATGAACAGACAGTGAGGGCCAGTACATTAAACCGAAAGCTGAAGGGACAAGGTCTAGTCATTCTGAGAAGACCGGACTTTAGGGGAACTTGCAGATCATTGCAGGGGCTTAACCTACGGGAGGGCAACTGTTAGATTTCCTCTGAGCAGGGAGAAGGTGTACATGAGGCATAGTTACATCTAAGCACAGAGATTTGGGATTCAGCAAGGATTGCAGAGGAGGAGATAGTGTCTTTCTGCAGGTAATATGAAGAGCACAGTGGAAATGGAAGCCCCAGCCAGATGGGGAGAGCTGAGTCTGGTTGGCTGTCTGCACTGGCACTTGCTGGGGACTTTGGGGAAATGTCTTTCAGTGCTTCAGTTTTCTTACCTGCAAATTGGGAGTTAATACCTCAAAGGGCTGATGGGTTTGTGCCACTTACAAATTATTTGGCTCAATTCTAACTTGTAATGTTGTGCTGAAGCTTAGAAATTATGTATCTCAAGTGCTTTATATATGATATATGGTTTAATTAATGGGAGCTTTAGTATAGCAATCATTTAGCATACTGGTTAAGAGTTGAGTTCAGAATCAGAGAGACCTGGCTGGAGTCCCAGCTCAACCATTTTGGTAGCTGTGTGATGGTGAACGAGTCACATATCCTATGTAAGCCTCACTCTCCTCTTCCGTATACAAGGGTAAAGAGCAGCTCCAACACGGTGGACTCAACTTTGGGGATTAAATGAGCTAATGCACATGAGGTGCTCAGCACAGGGCTTGGCCCATAATAAACGTGTAATAAATGCTAGCTGATAAGTTTCTCCACTGACCTCCTGCCTGGAACAGAAAATGAAATGCTGCTTCTTAAAACCAAATGTTACAAGCTTCATCCTTATAAACCAACTGTCTTTAGAAATGTCCTCTTTCTACTCTTCTCTGGGTTCCTGGGGAGCAGAACGCCTGCTTGGGTGATGACTTATGTCTTTCAAATCCTCTCTACCCCTCCATGATATCACACATTTCCGTCGTACGGCATGTACTAAGGTCTGCACTTAATTTATGATGTAAGGGCCAGGTGCATATTTTCAGCCTTCAAAGGCTGAGTATATTTGGGATTGACTCTGAAGGGGGAATCCCCTGTTGTTTCATTCTTACAGTAGGTATAGCCTGATGGTTAGAATGTGGGTTAGTGTATCTGGGCTGCGTAGCTTGCTTTCTTGGTTTGCACTCCACTGTAAGCAGACCTCGATTTGTGTAGAGGTAGAGCGTGTGCGTGTGTGTGTGTGTGTGTGTGTGTGTGTGGTGTTGATGTTGTTGTTCTTGCAGTGATCCCGGGAAAACTAGCCGGTGAGTAGGGAGAGTGACGGGGAGGAGATGGAAGCCAATCAAGGTGCACTATTAATCAAGTTAGTTACCGTGGATGGTAACTGGAGCTCATTCTTCCTAGGGAACTCTCACAGACAGCACAGAAGCCACCTGAGAGTTATCCCAGCAAAGGCAGGAAGCTGGGGGATTTATCCACCAACTGCCCTGCCCATCATTGGCTGAGGACTGTTTCTGGGACGTTAACTCCCTGGCACTTCCAATTTGCCTGTCACATGGGCTAATGTTGTTCCTTTGGTTGGGGGTAAAAAGGCCTCCAGACTGAAAGTTGCAGGTGTTTGTAGTAACAGACTTGATCTTGTAGAATTGAGTCCTGGGGGCCATCAGTGGGGCACTGACAGCATCTGCTCTCCTGTCTAAGGTGGAAGGCTGTCTCTGCCACCTACCAGCTCTGTGATCTTGGCCACACTACTTATTATGCCTGAGTTTCCTCATCTGTAAAATGAAGATAATAATAATACCTCTTTCCCAGACTTGTGATGGGAATGAATTGAACTGATATGTGTAAGGCACTTGGTAGAATGCTTGCGATGTCGTAATTGCTAAATAAATGCTAACTTTTATTATTTTGTGATTATTCATTGAGTTTCTTCAGGTTCTTTTTCAGTGTAATAAAATTCACCATGTTTATTGTGATATAAGATGAAGATTTTTTGGATGGAAACTAATTAGTTGTTTCTTTGGGCATCAGATTATTTCCCCAATTTTTATTTATTTGAAAACTGTTACAACAAAAACGCAATCTATTTTAGGGTTAAAAAAATCCTCTTTAATTCTATCACCCTTCAATTATTACTTTTATCTTTTTGTTCCTTTGGAGTCTGTTGATATAAATTCATATTTCTACACTGTTATAATAAATAATGGCAAAAGTCAATTTTTATCACTGTTTGTTCTAAAAATAAAATAGCAACCCTGTACCCAGCATACTTTACAGGTTTTATAAAGTTCTCACAGTTTATGAAGAAGATGCCGCCATCCCAATTTCATAGATGAGAAAACTGAGGCACGCAGACATTATGCAACTCTTTTCAAATCACACGGTTGTTACCTTGTGGGGCCAGCATGAGCCTGGGAGGATTGCAAGGCTCGGGCCTCCCCTCTGCTCTGTGTCTCTCACGGTGGCTGAGGTGGAATACAGCTTGGAAGTTCAGCCAGCCCTCAGTATCCATGGGTTCCACATTTGTGGAGTCAACCAAAAGAAGGTCAGAAAAATTTGAGAAAAACACCAAAACATCTGGATTGAACATGTGCAGACTTTTTCTTGTCATCATTCTCTAAACAATACAGAATAACAACAATTTATATAGCATTTACATTATATTAGCTATTATAAGTAATCTGGAGACAATTTAAAGTGCTGTATATGCAAAAATGTGCATAGATTATATGCAAATATGACTCCATTTTACATCAGAGGCTTGACCATTCAAGGATTTGTGTATCCCATGGGAGTCCTGGAACCATTCCCCCATGGATACCGAGGGGTAGCTGTACATTTATTGCTGGGTGCCTTCTTGCCTGGTGCCTGTTTGTTCTTTTTGGATTAAGAGAAATAATTCCTGGCTGGGCATGGTGGCTCACACCTGTAATCCCAGCACTTTGGGAGGCCGAGGCGGGCGGATCACCTGAGGTTAGGAGTTCGAGACCAGGCTGGCCAACATGGCGAAACTTCCTCTCTACTGAAAATACAAAAATTAGCGGGCGTGGTGGCAGCCACCTATAATCCCAGCTAGTCGGGAGGCTGAAGCAGGAGAATCGCTTGAACCCGGGAGGCGGAGATTTCTGTGAGCCAAGATCCTGCCACTGCACTCCAGCCTCGGGGATAGAGAGACATTCTGTCTCAAAAAAAAAAAAAAAAAAAAAAAAAGAGAACTAATTCCTGTCACAGGGAGTGGAAACATGCTGAAATAATTATTTGCTGAAATTGTTTTCCAACAGATGGCTTTAGGAATCAGGAGATTTGACACCAGGACATTAGGTGGGCGATGGATTTCTAGTAATTTGTCAGCTTTGTTTTATTGAGGTGGAGCTGCATTTAAATTGCTACTTCTCCCTGCTGGTTTGGTTTAGTTCTCCTCAGAAATGGCTTACTTTATTTGTACTTGACTTGAGTTACATTAAAGCAGGCAAAAATATTTCTTAAGAGCTGAAATTTCAGGTTGGCAAAAGGAAACAATGCAATCTTTAATCATATATCTGAAAGAGCACAGTGGTGCATTATGATGGCAGAACTTCATTCCCTAACCCTGTACAGAGGTTTTTAGAGACTAAAGGATTGATCGTTTTTTTCCCCTGACAAAACACCTCTTTTGACATGTGCAGAGAAATATGTAATTTGGGTTGCATTGAAAGAAAGCTACTCTTGCTATTTCTCTCTCCAAGAGGCTGTGCTCTTGGATTTAATATTTTCTACTGGAGACAGTTCTACTTGAAAGGCAAATATTACAAAAAACCACTAGAGAGGCATTGAAATCTGTTGTGGGAAGGAGTCATTTTAAATTTTCTTATTAAAAGAAGATGGCACTAAAGAGGGGGGAGTCATTTCCAATTTATTACTTAACAGAAAGATGAGCAATTTGTCCTCTCAGCAATAGTGTTCTGTCAGATAACCTGTTTGCCATTTCCTTGCCAACACTGGGTCTTGCCATTCATTTGAAATGTTTGCTCTTGTGATCTATTAAAAAATTTGTATATATTGATTTTACATATGTGCCGATCATTTGCATTTCTTTTGTGAATTGTCTTTTGATATTTTCCATTTTTAAATTGTCATTTTCAAATTTACCTTTATATATGAAATATATTAATCCATCATCATATATCTTGTAATGGTTTATTTAGCTGATCCTTTGTGGTTGTTGCAAGCTTTTTTGTGTATTGTTTTACAGTTTGCAGTTTTTGTCACAAATTAAATCCATTTTTTGGGATGTAAAGTAGGCTTTACTTTTTATATATTCTGTTCTTTTCTATACCGGTGGAAATCTTGTTATTAATGTATACTGCCTCCTTAGGGTTTGTTTTCCAAATCTCTTTTCTTTCTACAAACATATTAATCTGTTGAGCCTTCTTAAGTTTTTTTTTTTTTTTTTTTTGATTCAAAGTTTCGCTCTTGTTGCCCAGGCTGGAGTGCAATGGCGTGATCTCGGCTCACTGCAGCCTCCACCTCCCAGGTTCAAGCGATTCTCCTGCCTCAGCCTCCCGAGTAGCTGGGATTACAGGCACGCACCACCACACCCAGCTAACTTTTTGTATTTTTAGTAGAGGCGAGGTTTCATCATGGCCAGGGTGGTCTTGAACTCCTAACCTCAGGTGATCCGCCCACCTCAGCTTCCCAGAGTGCTGGAATTATAAGCATGAGGCACCGCGCTCGGCTGAGCCTTCTTAAGTTTTGAGAGAATTTTCTCAAGTTTGTTTTCTAAGTCTCTGATTTGGTTTCCTTTGATATGCAAGCTAGTTTTTCTATGCTATACCATTTTTAATGTGAACAGTTACGTTCTAGGAATAGAAATCTTGATCTCAATTTGTCCTTCTTCCAGGGGGCAATGCCATCAAGAATCCAACCTGGAAATCAGAATCAGTGCACTGTTTTGACTTTTCCTTCCCTTGCCTTCTGTGAGTTTGTTTCTTATGGTCATATTTACTTTGATTTCTCCAATTGGTTCTCTTATTTTAAATGACTGAGTTTCTTCATATGTTGGATTATTTTCTCCTATGCTCTTCAA
Source organism: Gorilla gorilla gorilla (assembly GCF_029281585.2). Taxonomy (NCBI): domain Eukaryota; kingdom Metazoa; phylum Chordata; class Mammalia; order Primates; family Hominidae; genus Gorilla; species Gorilla gorilla. The sequence continues at coordinate 85,011,943 of NC_073240.2, forward strand.
AGAAAGTGGCTCTAGTATGTCTAGTTTCAGCAGGTGAGATATAGTCTGTTGTCAGCCCAGACAGGGTGAGAAGGGAGAGCTTCAGATTGATAGTTTAGCTTTCTGAAAGGAAGGTTGCAAATGGAGGGCCTTGCTCTAGACCAGTGCGGCCCAGTGCAGACTTTCTGTGCTGATGGAAATGTTCTTGGATCTGAGCTGCCTGGTATGATAGCCACTCACCATGCATGACTACTGAGCATTTGAAATGTGGCTAGTGCAAGTGAGATGGATTTCTAAACTTTTATTTACTTTTAATTAATTTTTATTAATTAATTAAAACATAAATTTAAATGACCGCATGTGGCCAGTGGCTATGTATTAGATAGCACGGTCATCGTGAGGACAGGCTTCCTGTGTGATTTGTTTACTGTTGTGTTCCCAGCCCCAGTACTTGTCACACAGTAGACACTCAGTATTCATAGAAATTAATGGATGCAGCAAGGGGAAATCTCTGGTAGGGCTTCTTTCCTTGCTGTGCCAAGAGTTCCTTTTCTTTCTGTGGGTCTGCCCAAAGTTAGAGAAGTCACGTTACTCTCATCAGTAACTACCACAAGTGCTGTTGGTAGGGGCATCTGTAGGATTCCCATCCCCATGGCCCTTTTTATGTCCTACTGTGTGTGCCAGTCTGACCAGTGAGATCAATCCATCCTTGCCTTAGGAATTCCTAAGAATTTCAGAAATTTCTCAAAGCTGCTGCCAGGAAGTTGGGAGTTGTCCTAGTTTGTAAAGCTGATCTAGATACTTCTCAGTTTTATAGGCCTATGGCCATTCCAGGGAGAATGTTGGTGCTAGAGAGAAAAGAACTGAGATCTGTGTTTTGAATCAAGAGCCTATTGTCATCTTTCTGTGTTTTAATGGCTTACTATATCTTGATGCAAAAGCTTCATTGTTTACGAGGCTCCACTACTGATTGTATCTTTCAGCAATCTCAAATGACCCTCTTTAATCCCATTTTCTGTCTTCTCCTTATACTCAGAATGATACAAATATTACCCCCAATTTAATTTTTTCCTCACATTTGCCCTCATCTTTTGGTGTAATACTATGGTGTTACTTTAAAGGATTTTTAAGGAGCAGGTAATTTATGTTTGAACCAATTTTGATTGTCTTTGCCTATTATTTATTGAGGAAATCGTACTATTGACACAGTGGTGTGTCTGGTCATCTGCCATTTCGTTTTCCTTGTTTTTTGCTTTCAGTCCTGTCTTTACATTATCATTACATTTACTTTTATCTTGTACTTTTGTTTGGATCATAGTTATGCCATTTCTAATTCTAGTAGTGGATCCTATTAAGTTTTTAAAAAATCCGTATTAAATCTGTATTTATGAAATTGCTGAAGTCAGTAAAAATAGTTTTTTTTTTCACTCTCCCTGATAGACAATCCCACATTTGTTTGTTTTGGTTGTTTTTTTGTATCTCTTTTCTTTTCTTCTATTTCCTGAGACATTTGGCAATCTAATCTAGAACTACTCAAGTCAGCATTTCACAAATAACCTCAGTGATTTTCTTTTGTGTTTCTCTTCATAATCCTGTTATGAATTATGCATGCATTTATATTAAACTTAGTTGACGCTCACTTTGCCATTTTGAGTTCTTAGGTTTTCCAGCTCTCTCTGACATGAAGCACATTTTCAAATACGTTCTTCAAGAAGCATACACCATATGTTTTCTGAGACTTTGCATATTTAAAACATTTTTTTGGTTGCCTTCTGTTGCGAACAACAATGTGTCTTAATATAGTAGTTTTAAAGTCACAAGTGTTTAAATATTAAAATGTAGATATTGATTCATTATCTTCCAAAACCTCCTGTTGGGGGTAAATATTGAGGCCATCCTGATTTGTATTCCCTTGCAGATAATCTCTCTGTCTCCTATTTTCTCACCTTTGAATTCTGATGACTCTTTATGTGTCCTTGAGACTAAAAAATGTCACCAGAACATGTCTATCAGTGAATCTCTTTCCATTAATTTTGCTTAATATATGATGAACCATGCAAACTGAAATCTGTTTTCAACTGAGGAAAGTGTTTTTTTCTGGTAAGTGCTTATTTATTGTTTGGATACTATTTGTGTGGGTTTTGTTTTGGGATGAAATAGTTATACATGGGTTGGATGTTTCTTCTGTGTTCCTTCATCTGTTAATGTAGGTGCCTCAACAAGTCTGGGGAAGAATAATGAAAAAGTGTTGTGTTCTTTGAGATGATTTTTGTTTTTAGGTAATTTTTTGCTCCATTTTTGAAGTATTTCTCCTCTTTTTCCATTGGCTGCATTTTTTAGCATTGTAAAGTGTGTGAAGTTTATTTATTCATTTATTTTTTTGAGGTGGGGTCTTTCTCTGTTGCCTAGGCTAGAGTACAGTGGCATGATCATGGCTCCCTGCAGCCTCCACCTTCCAGGCTCAAGCAATCCTCCTGCCTCAGCCTCCCAAGTCGCTGGAACTACAGGCGTATGCCACCATACCTAGTTAGTTTGGTTTTTGTTGGCATTTTTTTTTTATAGAGTCAGGGTCTCCTTATGTTGTCCAGGCTGGTCTCGAACTCCTGGGCTCAAGCCATCCTCCTGCCTTGGCCTCTCAGAGTGCTGAGATTACAGGCATGAGCCACCATGCCTGGCCGGAAGTTTACTTTTTACTGCCTACCATGTGGATTTGTTTTTTTAAATTTCTATTATGAGGAATTTTATACATACAGAAAACTAAAGAGAAAAATACTATGAATACCTCTACCCCATCACATAGATTAACAGGTATTAACATTTTGCCATCTTTGGTTTATCTTGTTTTATTCCTGAAGCATTTTAACAGACCACATAACATTTCATTCCCAATACTTCAGTATGCACATCTGAAAAATAAGGGCCTTTCTCTTAGGCCTTTCTCTAACCATGCTGCCACTATCACACCTAACAATGATTTTTTATGTCCTCCAATGCCGAGCCTATATTCAAATTTCTCTAATATTCTCCAAATGTCTTTTATGGCCAGCCTGTATGAATCTGGATCTAACCAAAGACCATACATTGCATTTGATAGTTATGTCTCTTATACTGCTTTTTTTAAAATTCAAATTTACATAACATAAAGTTAGCCATTTTAAGATGAATAATTCAGTGGCATTTAGTACAGTCACAGTGTTGTACAATGATCATCTCTATCTAGTTCCAAAACATTTTCATCACCCCAAAGTAAAACCTCATACCCTTTAGGCAGTTACTCCTCATTTCCCACCCCACCCAGCTCCTGGGAATCACTAATCTATCCTCTGCCTCTGTGGATTTACTTATTCTGGATATTTTATATGATGGAATTGTACAATATGTGACCTTTTGTGTTTTGCTTCTTTTACTTAGCACAGTGTTTTTGATATTCATCCATATTGTAGCATGTATCAGTACTTTATTCCTTTTCATGGCTGTATAATATTCCATTGTATAAATATACCATAATTTGTCTTTCATTTATCCTTTGTGGACATTTGGGTTTTTCTCCCTTTTGGTTATTGGGAATAGTGTTGCAATGAATACTTACCCTAGTCAGCTCAGACTGCTATAACAAAATACTGGAAACTGGGTGGCTTAAATAACAGATGTTTATTTTTCAGTTATGGAGGCTGGGAAGTCCAAGATCAAGGCACTGGAAAATTTGGCTCTTGGAAAGGGCCCGCTTCCTGGCTTGCAGATGGCTACCTTCTCCCTGTGTCTTCACATGGCAGAGAGAGAGAGAGAGAGCACTCTGGCCTCTCTTCCTCTTCTTTATAAGCACACCAGTCCCATCATGGGGTCCCTACACTTGTCCCTCTTCTAAACCTGATAACCTCCCCAAAGCCCTGCTTCCAAATACAACCACATTAGGAGTTAGAGCTTCAACAAATGAATTTGGGAGGACATAAACATTCAGTCCATACAATACTCATGTACAAGTATTTGCATCCTATTTTCAATTATTTGGGGTATATACCCTGAGTGGAATTGCTGGGTTATTCTTAAATGTTTTAATCTTGAAGAATTTTTAACTGGTTTACCTGTTTTGTTTTTTTTTTTTTATCTTTCTTGTTTCTTCTTGTTCTTTTCCTGCAATGACATCAATTTGATAACATGACTAGTTCAGTCGTCCCATCTTTTGGCTTGGCCTGATTGTTTCCTCTTGTTCTTCTTCAGTATGTTCCTCTGTGCCTTGCATGTCTTATAATTTGGGTACCATGTTTCTATTTTCTCTGCAGTCTCTTTCTTCCGTCTGTTTACTATTTGATATATTTGCCTCTTCTGTTTGGTATGTGGACTATTTTGGGAGAATGTGCCCTTATTTTCTGTTGGGAACCCAAAGAAGTTTCTATACTTTCCTGCAATAAATCTATGTGCGAGAATGTTTTTGCTCTTTTTTTTGAGGAACTGTTTCTGTCCTCTTATGCTTCAAATTCTGGTCATAGGCATCAGACTGTTGTGTTTCTCCTTCCTTATCCGTGAATAGACCTAGTGTTGGCACACAGATGTGATACACTGGCCATTTGCAGTGTACCACTGACCCTGGCACAATGCCTTCTCATATCTGAGGCCAGGGGCTGAGCTGGTAGCACCACCAATGGGACATTCCTAGTCTGTGGCCCCATCCCAGGAAACTCTTTTTGGCTGACATAGTTTTTCTCTTCTCTCACTATCCATTTCTTTTTTTCTTTCTTTTTTAAATTTTCTTTTCTTTTTCTTTTTTTTTTTTTCCTGAGACGGAGTCTTGCTCTGTCGCCTGGCTGGAGTGCAGTGACGCGATCTCAGCTCACTGCAACTTTCGCCTCCTGGGTTCAAGCGATTCCCCTGCCTCAGCCTCCTGAGTAGCTGGGATTACAGGCACATGCCACCAAGCCCAGCTAATTTTTTTTTGTATTTTAGTAGAGATGAGTTTCATCATGTTGGCCAATATGGTCTCGATCTCCTGACCTCGTGATCTGCCTGCCTCGGCCTCCCAGAGTGCTGGGATTACAGGTGTGAGCTACTGTGCCCAGCCTCTTCTCTCACTATCTGTTTCTGACAAATGAAAAAAATGGATGTGGGTCCTGCAGAACCTGAGGCCAGCTCCGACCAGTCTTTCATGGATGCATACACCTGCCTGCAGGCGCTGCTCCCAGGTGAGGAGGTTGCATGCCTCAGAATGCAGTTAGCCTGGGCATCTGTGCACCAGGCTGAGTTCCTGCCTAGGAGCTGCAGATTTGTGATGAATGCAGAACTAAAGTTATTGAGGAGGCCAAGAGACTTGACCTGCGAGTGCTTATGTGGTTTGGATGGGATTCCTTGAGGCTTTTGTGGAGGAGCAGTCCGTGGAGTCAGGGTGTCCGTGGGTCACTGTTAGCCCATATGGTGCTCTTTGTATGAGTTAGAAAAATACGCCTCTTCCTCAACACACTTTACTTTCATGCGGGGGAAAACTCTCCTATCCTGAGTTGGTTAGAGCTGGTGACTTGACAGCCGCCTGCTGGAAAATTGTATGATAAGTACACAAATCTGCTTCAGGAGGGTGTGCTCCCTTCCATGTGGCACAGTTGTCACCCCCTGCCCAGCTGCCTCTGCAGCCACTTTGGGTTTTGTGGCTGATGTTCACTAGCCACTGACTATACATCTGAATTTCTTCCTGTCAGTAGAAGATCCTTCTGATTTGGGCATATGGTCAACTTTTTATTTTTCATAACTGTTGCTACCCCTTTACTCCATTTTTATTAGTTTTCATGGGGACTTAAGTGAGCATCCAGGCACTGTTGCTGATCTGTCTCCCTGACCCAGAAGACCATGTTGTCTTTTGGACAAAGATCCTGGATAGTTCTGAAGCTATGATGCTGTGCACCAGGGTTGAATGGGGGTCCTGAGAGTCCAGCATTGCTTGTGCTAGCAGCTCATAGCAGCTTAGCCTGTGTAGCAGAATGGGTGCCTTGTAATAGCCATCTGCTTTTCAGTTTATGGAAGGCTTCGTTTCTTCTGACGGCATTCTGACGGGCAGGTGTTACATCTTTTGTGACTCCAAGGTTATGAGGCTGGTTCTTGGGTTTGACTCTGGGAATCATGCTCATTTATCTGCTTTTCCTAATCATGTCAGTGAATACCTACACGTGAAGAAAACTCAAGCTGCACAATAAAGCTAAAGGAAGAAGGTAAAAACCACCTCAAATTTCCGTGATACAGGAAAAACTGCTGTGGACCTCCACTTCCCCATCCTGGTCCCATTTCCTGTTTCCACCCTCATCCAGTTTGCTTTTCCAGGATCTTTACTGCTTCCTTTGATGGGGGTAACGACTCTCCCTAACCACCCCACCTCCTGTGGGAACTGTTACCCCATCCATAGCCAGCATTTGATAGCCCAAGGGCAGGTTTATGTATTTGCAAACGACATTATTCTTCTATAACTAAAAATGTAAAGATCCTTTCTTATTAAATAGTCCAGTGTCCCTAGGGCACAATGCTTTTGGATTTCAGCCTGCTTCTGCTTTGTGATCTTGGGAAAGTCACTAACCCCTCGGGGCCTCTATCTCTATTTAAAAGGAAGAGGCTGAACCAAAATGCCCTTTCCAGGTGAAAGCAAGTGGGGAAGTTAGACCTATTTAGGGAATAGAGAACAGCCTGTGGGACAGGTTTGTGCTTATTGTTGGTGCAGTTTAGTAGGAATTGTCAGAAGCCGATAGACAGATAGATAGATAGATAGATAGATAGATAGATAGATAGATAGATAATAGATAGATAGATAGATAATAGATAGATGATTGATAGATGATAGATAGATGACAGATAGATGATAGATTATAAATTGATGATTGATAGATCGATCGATAGATAGATAAAAGGGAACCAAATACTATCTCTGTGGCCTGGGCATTTTTGCCAGGCAGGGGGAATCGCATCGTTGGTGACAGAGTTGTATGGCCCACAGAGGCCAGCTAAGAGATTGGGAGAAGGTTGTTGACCTTGTGTGGGAACCAACCTCAGGGGGATGGATGAGGTTGGGGCCCCTTAGGGGTCTCCGCTCTTGGTGTTTGGACTCCCCTTCTCTGTGGGTCTAAGCTGGCTTCTTTCTGCTGTGGGATTGTGTTAACACTGCCCCTTTAGTGATTTTGAGGTTTTTTTTTCTTTTTTTACGCTGACCCTCATTAGCAGAGATTTTGCTCTTACGCACTGCATTGTCCCAGTGACTTCTTATATGCCAGTCACTGGTGGGTAAATGCCAGAGGGACACTGAGGGCTCATCAGGAGGGCTCAGCCTCCTCTCAGAGAGGAAGCCAAGGTGGCCAGATTACAATTTGTTTTTTCTGGTAAATGTCATGGGTAGGAAATGTTATTTGTGAGTCTGAAATATCCACCAAGGGCAGAGGGTGCCCTGAAGACAAACAGGAATTGAGTGCTCATTTTCTTTTCCCTGAAGTGATGCGTTGCCTCTGTGATGTCACAGTTGGCCCCCCTACAACCTAGTTCAGCCTGGCACAGTATATGATGGTGGTCACTAGCTTTCTATCTGGGCAGGATAGCAACTGCACATCAGGGAAAACAGACCAAGCTCTCACAAGGGCAATATCATCCTTTGGAATTTGTTCACTTTTAATTACAGGAGCTTTTAAGTGAATAAGACCATTTTCCCAATGAGCAGTGTCATAAACATTGAGGACTCTCTTAAATCAGAAGATGAATGAATGGATGGAATCTTTGCTGGGATAATATGCAATCAAGCTAATATGTGCCTTACCTGGACCTCCCAACAGGTAATAAATGGGAAAATGTTAAGGGGGAGTAGTTGGGGAAGAACAGTAAACTTGGAAAAGCCATTCTCATCAGCACAGAAGCACTGAAAGAAGGTACAGATCTTCATGGTGAAAAGTGGGAAGCCTTGTATTAGCAAGGAGTGATGATTGACAAAGACCTAAGGTCTAATGTCTAATGTGTGCTGGGGAGAGTCCGAGAATCCTGTGAGTACAGAGAAAAGTAAGACATTAGAAGTCCTTATGTGTGTTTTGGAGACAGAGTCCCTAAGCTCACCTGGTCAGTAAGTGTCTCTTGAATGAGTGAATTGGACAGTGCGGACTCCATTCTGCAAAAAGCTTGATTGGAGGCAAGTGGAAAGGACCTTGGAAAATTAACCAAAATACAATGAAGCTCTTTCCTAAATACCAGTGGCTAAAGAACTTCAACATGTCAGTGTTGTATGAAATACTTCATTGGACTGAATTGTCCTCTGAATTTAATGTTAGCATTCCCTCAAGAGTCTTGGCTTTCTTTTTTTGCCGGCACTGTCTGCATTACAGTGCAGTAAGGCAGACTTTTCTTGTGAAGTGGTATGGATAAGATTTAGAGGATCTGAACACCTCTCTGCTTTGGAATTCGTGGTAGCTAAAGTGTAAATAGATTCACACATCTGACATTCAAAGTCAGAAATTCACGTGGTCTTGCACTGTTCTGGTGTGCAAGTTGGTTTCAGAAGGGGCTTGGTGTTTGAAAGGTGCTGTAAGGAGTGGAAGAATCAATGCCATCTTCAGATGTTTGTTCCAAGTCACAAGCAAACGCTGCTTGAAATCTGCTGGCAAGGCCTTTGAGTCACACAGAGCCTGACTTGTTCACTTCGTGTTTGTCCAGCTTCCATGGCATGTGGAAGAAGTTGGCTGGCTTGGGAATATGCTGAATCAAGCAACATAACCAACCAACGAGAGGGGGCTTAAGCTGCTTTCAAGCCGGGCAAACCTTTAGTTGTTAGAAGCCCATACTTCCTATGTGGTGGTATAGGAAGGACACAGACTTACCTGTAGGTTTCTTGCCAAAAAATAGAATTGCGATCTGATCAATCTTCCAACTATTTATAGAAAGTATGGGCCAGGCTTGGTGGCTCATGCCTGTAACCCCAGCACTTTGGGAGGCCTAGGCCGGCAGATCACGAGGTCAGGAGATCAAGACCATCCTGGCCAACACGGTGAAACCCCGTCTCTACTAAAAATACAAAAATTAGCTGGGTGTGGTGGCACGTGCCTGTAATCCCAGCTACTCGGGAGGCTGAGGCAGGAGAATTGCTTGAACCTGGGAATCGGAGGTTGCAGTGAGGCAAGATCGCCACTGTACTGCAGCCTGGTGACAGAGCAAGACTCCCTCTCAAAAAAAAAAAAAAAAAAAAAAAAAAGAAAGAAAGTATGGACGATAGGGGTTCATATCAAACAACACTATGGGAATGAAGTCCATCGGATTTAGAATGTGGAAATACTAAAAGATGCCACAGCACATTTCTTCAGTAAATACATGGAAAAAAAAAAAAAGACGGGGGAAGTGGTGTTAATGAAAGAAACTTTGAAGGGACTGTGGCAGATGCAATTGATGTTCTGCCTACCTTCACTCCACTTCTACCTCTATAGCTTGCTGGAGGCTGTGTGCCAGGAACACCTGTGACCCTTTCCCCTAGGGCATTTATTCTGTCCCCAAGATTACACATGGTAAGCGGAGCAGAGTGCCCGAGAATTAATGGCCTAGAGAGTTAATGTCTCTGGAATATATCTATGAGCAAAATCCATGTATATCATATGGTAAGCTCAAAATGAGTATATTATACGGTAAGTACTTTGGAGAAAAAGAAAATGGATCAAGGGTGCTAGAGGTAGGATATGGGGTCCAGGCAGAATTTTACTTTATTTTATTTTACTTTATTTTATTTATTGATTGATTGAGACGGAGTCTTGCTCTGTCACCAGGCTGGAGTGCAGTGGCACGATCTTGGCTCACTGCAACCTCCACCTCCCGGGTTCAAGGGATTCTCCTGCCTCAGCCTCCGGAGTAGCTGGGACTACAGGTGCACACCACCACGCCCAGCTAATTTTTGTATTTTTAGTAGAGACGGGGTTTCACCATGTTGGCCAGGATGGTCTCGATCTCCTGACCTCGTGATCTGCTTGCCTCAGCCTCCCAAAGTGCTGGGATTACAGGCTTGAGCCACCGCGCCCAGCCCAGACACAATTTTAAATACAGTGGTCACCATAGGTCTCATTGAGAGGGGGACATTTAAACAAAGACTTGGAGGTAAGGACGCCGGCTATGTAGATATCTGCTGGAAAAGCGTGCTTGGCAGAGGGGAAAGCCTGTGCAAAGGCCTTAGGAACACGCTGGAGGTGTTCGAGGATCACGGAGGGGTGTGGCTGGAGCGCAGTGAGTGAGGGAGTCAAGGTTGGTTAGGGAGGTATAGAGTAGGGGACAGATGTTTGTATGGGGCCTTAGTGTAAAGACTTTGACACTGAGTGAAGAGAGGAGCCATTGCAGAGTTCTGGAATATTGTAGGGACAAGATGGGCTTACTTTTTTTTTTTTTTTTGAGATGGAGTCTCGCTCTGTTGCCAGGCTGGAGTGCAGTGGCACGATCTCAGCTCACTGCAACCTCTGCCTTCTGGGTTCAAGCGATTCTTGTGCCTCAGCCTCCCAAGTAGCTGGGATTACAGGCACGTGCCACCACACCCACCTAATGTTTGTATTTTTAGTAGAGATGGGGTTTCACCATGTTGGCCAGGATGGTCTTGATCTCCTGACCTCGTGATCCGCTTGCTTCAGCCTCCCAAAGTGCTCGGATTACAGGCGTGAGCCACTGCTGGGCTTACATTTTTAAAATATCATTCTGGTTGCTCCTTTGAGAATAGATTTTAGAGGGGCCGAGGTAGAAGCAGGGAGACTGATTAGAGGCGATTTTAAGGCTCCTCACCTAGGATCTTACTGTGCATTGAGCAATTGGTAAGGCTTATGGAATGAATGTTTTTACCTACATCGGGCATTTTAGCGTGCATTAAGAAACTACACATTTAAAAAATACATATTTTTCTTGAGAAAGTGATGGGACAGAAAAGTGAGAGCAGGGGAATTGCCTTTGGAACAGGCCATTTTGGTCAAGCCTTGTCCTGGTTAAAGAAGATGGGGAATGAAGGCTGACCTGCCGTGGAGGGGAGGAATGGGCACCCGGCCTCATCTCACGGAGTGAGGGCAGAATCTGGGGAGCGCGTTCTTGGATGTCCCACCAACTTTGGAGAGGACTGGAGGCTGGGGATAGACAAGGACTACTATGATGAAGGAAGCTCGTAAGTTCGTGTTTGCTTCTAAATGATTGCTGTGGCTTTCTGGCTTTAAACTGGTTTATATTTTCTGCAACCTCACTTCTTCCTAACTATTTAGTAGACCAGAACTTCTCGGTAATTTATTGCTCAATAATGGGAGAAAGGAAGAACTTTGTTTTCAAGTTAAGACTTCATATGTCAAATCCAGTTTTATTGGTGTGATAAACGCTGGTTTCTGTTAAATTTACCAGGTTGGTCAGTACTGGTTCCTGATGTAAGAACTGTATTTACCCTTTTAAGAAGATGATTTAAACTTCTGGAGAAAGGAAGAGGGCAAAGATCTTTAAAGAGTATGCTATTTTTATGACGCCTCCCTAATTATTCAGAAATATGAATAATTCAGGGATTTAACTGTAGAATAAGTATAAATTACCCGGTTACTGCCTTGAAAGAGTTTACAGTCACCTTGAAGAGAATCCTGCCCTCACCCCCACCAGTTTCACAAAGCCTATTTTAAATTATACCCTTGGAAAAATTAAACCAAAACACTGCGCAAATATGTTTGGTGTGGAGTTCATTTCTTTGATTTGGTCCTTTCACTTTGGGCCCACACACTTTTGCCATCCTTTAGGGAGCATGCCCAGTGCTAGATTCGAAGTGAATATATTAATGTATGTGTTCACCCATCAATGCCTTGTGCTGAGGGAAAAACAGAAGAGAGTGTCATGGAAGGCTTAAGGATTCTTTTTTTTTTTTGCTGATACAAAGTACTTTTTGTTATTCAATGCTTGTGCCATCATCAGACAACTTCATCCAGAATGCACAGCAACTCTGTAATATAGCTCTGCCTGGTGCAAAATACCTCATTTTGTATAGAAATGCAGGATTGCTTCATGTAGATAGAATAGAAAGAATCTTTGCTTTATTCATGTATGAATAAAACGTCTTTGTTCATGGAAGAGAAAAGTGCCTCTTATTGTTTGGAAGCTGTGTGAATTTTAAATTAAGCTGATGGCCCACTATATTACATATTTCGGGGGAAAAATTAGCTTTGCTTATATAAGTTTGGAATCTAATGTCTAACCTAGTGGCCTAAATAATTTTTGCTTTGCAGTTTGGTTACTATGTAAAGACATTGTGTTTGCCACAGACATTGCCTGTCAGTGAATTGCTTTAGCAAAATTTTATAGTCCTAATTTTAAAAAGTTGTTATTTATTCCCTTGTCCCACATAAGATTTGAAGCAGCTTGCAAAAAATTAAAAATACAATGTAAGTAAGAGTCATAAATCATGATCAGAGAAAATATAAATATTTTATGGAAAAGTCAAAGCTTGTAGAGGCATGTGTGAGTGTATTTATGTGTCAATGTACACGTAAAAGGGTCCATGAAGTAGCTATGTGGATCCTCAGATTTGATGTTGAGCTTCCTGGCAGCCAAAGTGGAAAAAGGAAGGCAATCAGTTAATCCTTTCTCTGGGTTTGCAAAGGACTGCTTAGAGCATATCCACCGCCAAGCAGGGGTATGGCATTCGGGCTTTCCCAAAAGAAAGCTGGCCACTCAGATGTTCTCACTCATAGGTGGGAATTGAACAATGAGAACACTTGGACACAGGGTGGGGAACATCACACACCAGGGTCTGTTGTGGGGTGGGGAGAGGGGGGCGGGATAGCATTAGGAGATATACCTAATGTAAATGACAAGTTAATGGTTGCAGCACACCAACATGGCACATGTATACATATGTAACAAAGCTGCACGTTGTGCACATGTACCCTAGAACTTAAAAGTATAATAATAATAAAAAAAAGAAAGTTGGCCAATCAGAAGAACGGATTAAATAAGGGAATGCTGTAGGTCCTGGGACCCCCATGATGGTGCCTTAGGCTTTTCCCTTTACAGAAAGTACCACCTCTGGCAAGTGACCTGCAGGACTACAGGCAGAAATAGGGCTGGCAGAGTGCCTGGTGTGCAGTCACAGAACCCTCCAGCTCCAGATGTAAACTTTTGGCTTTCTTCAAAGTGTTCGCTGGTTCTTAACAAAATGAGAAAAAATAAGAACAATAAGGAAAAAAAGTAAATTTCCTTCAAATCTGAATTTACGTGATGTCAGATATTATGTTCTTCCTATAATTTTAGTATTAAAAGTTCCTTTTTAAAATGAAAACAGCAGCAATAGTTCAAAAGGTTGTGTCCTTTCCTGGGAAAATGAAAAAAGTTGAAAACACTTTGTATATGGTAATAATAATAATCACTATTACTACTACTAAGGGTATTTACTGCTTATGAAACCTAAAAGTCTAGAAACTCCTATTTCTCTTGGGCTCTAGAGCATCTCAATCAGCTGCTTTGTCTCCAGGATCACATTTCCAATTTTCTCTCTCCCAGTGTACCGCGCACCTGCTGGTTCCCTCACCCAGTACATCTTGGCTCCCAGGAAGCCACACCCTTGACATTTACCATGCTTCCTGGGCATTTCCTGCTACCATCCCCACCCTGGACAGGGTATCAGGCCTTAGTGCTGCACAAGCTTTTAGGATACCGGGTAAGAGGGGAGTTTGACACTTGGAACAATACTGGACCTAAAAGGAGCCAGGCCTTGGATGGACAGTCACTCTCCATGATTTTTTGCACCATGTAGCACTATAAACTCACTGCAGTGGGAGTTTCGCATTGGCAAGGGTCTTCAGACCTAGGTCACCTCAGAAGGTAAGGGGGGCCTTGACAGGTCCTCTCAAGGGGGATAAATGCCACCTGCTATTTAAGGGGACTTTACCCCATCCCTGCTTCTATCCATTAATGGGTGACTTTTTAATTCTTCTGGAACTCTTATTGCCAAGGTCTTGGTGGGACTGAGGGTGAGATCGCTTTTCTGTAACCCAGATGCATTGCCATTTTGCTCCTTGATAGTGTAAGATGTTTAAGTCAATTAAGAAAAAAATGTGCTTAATACTCTTTTCATTTGCCTTAACAACTCCATGTTTATTTAATATCAATTTAATTCTTGGCTGCTGCAAGGTCTGGGTAGTTTTCATTTCGAAACTACTCCTAGGGTGAGAAGTCTCTTCAGTGCCTGTGGTGTTCGCAAAGAATTTGCTTTTGTGCGGCAGTCACAGCCTGGAAGCGCGCTGCTTTCTTTGCTCCTGGTGTCGGAAAAGCTACTCCTGGTTCTCAGATTGGGCTTTCCTGCACATTAGAATTGGAAAGGTCCTCTTTGTGTCTGCCCATGTAAGGGAGCCAAACAAAAGGTGCCAGAGTGGTGGTAGGGCAGCATCATCGCTCCCTAACCTTCACCCTCCTCCTCCTCTCTTCCTTCCTCCCCGTCCCTGCCTCCCTGGCCTCCCTACTCCTCCATCCCCTCCAAGACTCTCAATGTAGTCAGCGCTCTGTTTTCCCCACCTTTGCCTGGCTGCCACCTCCCTCCCTCCCTCTCCCTATCAGCTTCCTCCGGATGAGGTGCTATTCTGCATGGACCCCTTAGAGTACTCATTAACTAGATGAATAAGCTGCCAGCAATATTGTTCCTGCTTCCCACATTTTAAAGAGGTTACCTCTTTCTTTTTCCTTCTAAACTTTAGAGCCATTTGAAAATAATCTTTTGGAAATATATTTACAAAAGTCTCATGACAAATCTGCACACTCCTTTTCAGACAGGTTTCAACGACTGCATAATGAGATGGTCTGGGTCAGCTTTGCACAAAAGTTGTACTTTTCCTGCTGTGAATCTGTATTTTTCTGCTGTGTGTATTTGCAATGACTTTCCCGCCCTGCCTTCCACTAGTGATGCATTAATCACAGCATGGAGCTGAGACGCGTGGGGTTGGAAGGGTCTTTGAGAAATTTTGTAATCGAGCTAGAACGAGGTCAACGTTTTGAACATTTAACTTGTGGGATGTTAATTACTTGGCTATGAAAAGGAAATTTGTTTTCTGAAAGTTCAACTGTAGTGACAGAATAAAGGCCATGGAAAGATAAGGCATGGTGTCAAGAGGTTTCATGATCTTATTCCACCTCCTTTTCAGGCCCCAACTCCACTCAAACCCTCCACTGTTGAGCCACACCGGATGTGTCACCCTCTGTCCCTAGACGTGCTGGACATCTGCATCCTGTGGTGCCTCGGCTCAGGCTTCTCTTTCATCTGGGAAAACCCTTGCCCCTCTCCTAGACTTCCCAAATGCTGCTTCAAGGCATCATCCCTGCCCTCCTTCCTTTAGGAAGTCTTTTCTGCCACTGAGAACACTTCCCTCTGCTCCACTGCAGACTGTACTTCATGCTGCTTTGCTCTTTGTGGTTGATGCATCTGTCTCTTCCACTAAATCATGACCCTCCATTCATTTCTACTTCCCACTCTAACCGAGGGCATGGTAGGTGCTCAATAAATCTTTGCTGAATGGAATTTTTTCATCTAACCCTAAGAGCAACCTGAGCAGAAAATCATAAATGAATAAGGATCGTAAATGGATGATCATCATAAGTGACTAATCATCATAAATGAATGCTTATGGGATATACACAAATTGCAGAACACTGATAGCTATGGCATAGCTCTTATCCTAGAGGGAGTTTCAATTCACTTTAGATTAGGACATAGAAAAGACAAGGAGAAGCAACTAGTCCATGAGGATTTTTTCCATGCTTTGTTCTTTCCATCTGTGCTGTTCAGTAGCTAGTTTCACTGAGCTTCCCTGTAGTGGATGGGTAGAGATTGTGTATTATAAGTACTTGCTCATCAGTGGCTCAAGGGCAAAAATCTCAGTGCCTGGAGTTTGGGATAATATTATGTGAAAAATAATTTTTTGCAATATAATGAGATGTGACACTCCCCACTTTCCAGAACAAGGACTTGTCTCCTTTGGATTTCCAGACCTAAAGAAGAGTATCTCCCTTGAAAAACTTTTCCCACTGGCAATTCAGCCCTCTGTTTTCCAAACCCGCTTAGAAGCTAAGTTGCACTGGAAATACACAATGAAATGTTTAGGGGAAAAAGGGGCAACATATCCACAATTTGTTCTCAAAATGATTTAGTGGAGGGAGAGAGAGAGAGGGTGGAAAGGGTGGGTTGGAGGGAGCAAAAGAGAGACAGAGAAAATTGATAAAATAAATGAGATAAACTTGAGGGAATCTGGCGAAGTCTGTTGGAGCATTCTTTGTAGCATTGGGGAATTCTTCGTCATATGCTTGCAACTTCTCTGTAAACCAGACATTATTTCAAAAGAAGTTTTTTTGAAAAGCAAAAGCAAATTCTTTGAATTCTTACCCAGTTTAAAAAGATGATATGATTGCAAAAAAAGTTGTGTTTCTCTATCTATAGGCATAAATGGTAGTGCTTGGCAGTTTAGGATCCATTCACACAGAAACTGCATTTGAGGCAGGTGTTTGTGAGCACCTTTTGACCCCTTGACATTTAAGCAAAGGAGAAGTGGGTTCCTCTTATTCGCAGCTGTCGTAGGTCAGACTT
This sequence comes from Gorilla gorilla gorilla, assembly GCF_029281585.2. Lineage (NCBI taxonomy): Eukaryota > Metazoa > Chordata > Mammalia > Primates > Hominidae > Gorilla > Gorilla gorilla. Next base: position 85,028,471 of record NC_073240.2, read on the forward strand.
CTGCTTGTTGGGCGTGTCAGGCTGGGAAATTCCCCTCACCGCCAAGATGTCCATGTCCTAATCCCTAGGACCTGTGAGTGATAACTTATATGAGAAGGCAATGCGAGGATGGAAGTAAGAGATTGGAGTGATGTGAAGGAGAGATCAGGGTCCAAGGAATGCACATGACCTCTAGAAGCTAGAAAAGGCAAGGACACGGATCCTCTCTCCTAGAGCCTCCAGAAGGAACCAACCCTGCCAGCACCTTGATTTTAGCCCTGGAAGACTGATTTTAGACTTCTGACCTCTAGAGCTGTAAGAAAATAAGTCTGTATTGTTTTGCTACTAAGTTTTTGGTAATTTTTTATAGCAGCCAGAGGAAACAAATCTACTGGGTGAGTGGATTCTATGCCCAAGTTCATAAGTGAGAGTGAGGCCAAGGCATGAGTTCTGGATTATTGTCATTAGCATTTCAAAGAATTGTCTTCTGGCTCAAATCAGCGGTGTTCACACTTTGCTTAATTGCCTGTGTCTTATTTTGTTCTCCAGCTTTGATCACATATATGACAAATGGAATCGGAATGAATTGCAGAACTAGCAGGTCGAGTGCTTGACATCACTTCACAGAGATGTCATGGATGCTTTGGGAAGTGCTTTGCTTGACAGTGCCTGGATTTATGTAGCAAGATATTTTGTCCCGGGGTAAAGGGAGCCCACGCAGGTGGGAGGGGGAGGGGAAGGGAATGGGAGCTGATGCCTAGGCAGGTTTCTCAAACCTGTGTGAATTAAGGACCCCTCTCCATAAGGGACTTTTTTGTTGTATTGACTTAAATTTAGTTTTATTATATTGCTACTTAAATCTCTATAAACATAAAACTAAGTGTTAATTTATGCTTATAGCTTTAAGACAACTATAAACTCCAAACATTTCAAATTAAATGCAAATAAAATCACAAACCTAATAAAATTCAAATTAACACTGAGTTAATGTCATGGATGATGTTTTGCTGATTTTAAATTGATGTTCTCAATGTGTTTTCACACACACTCGTGAAGTTATGGAACATTATCTTTGTTTCTGCTGAACTTGTTTAATTCACTGTAAAAATATCGTTATGTTGAAAGAAACATATACATCACAGTAATAAATTGATTTATCAAGAACAGTTTTCAGACTCTAATGCAAATATTCAGTTGGTTTCATTCCTGGAAAAATAAAAAACAGACCAAGATAAATCATAGTATTGAGTGATGTACACTTAGGGGATTAAAGTCAGTGTAGTAATAGGCTATGAGAGGAGGGGGGAGGTTGTGTTAGAAAGGGAAACATGGGGGGCTTCTGGATTACTGGCAAAGCTCAATTTCATGATGAGCATGCATTTCTTGAGTCTCTCTTTTTCTGTGGACATAAAACATAAGTGTACAGACTGTTGGATTATTATAAAGTGAACACTAATGTTACCCCATCAAGGACAAGAACTAGGACATTGCTAGCATCCCAGAAGCTCCCGTGTACCCTTTTATAGTTACATCCTCCTCTTTCCCAGCAAAATAACAACTATAGTATGTTTTGTGGCAATCACTTATTGCTTTTATCTATAGTTTTACAACCTAAGTAGGTGTATTAGGCCATTCTTGCATTGCTATAAAGAAATACCTGAGACTGGGTAATTTATAAGAAAAGAGATTTAATTGGCTCATGGTTCTGCAGGCTGTACAGGAAGCATGGTGCTGGCATTTGCTTGGGTTCTAGGGAGGCTTCGGGAAGATTACAATCACAGTGGAAGGCAAAGCAGCAGCAGGCACGTCACATGGCAAAGCAGAACAAGGGTGGGGGAAGGTGCCATACACTTTTAAATGACCAGATCTCATGAAAACTCACTATGACCAAGACAGCACCAAGCCATGAGGGGTCTGCCTCGTGATCAAACACCTCCCACCAGGCCCCACTTGCAGCATTGGGGATTACAATTGAACATGAGATTTGGGTGGGGACAAATATCCAAACTGTATCAGGAGGCATTCCTAAATACTGTGAATTGAATTTTGCCTATTTTTGAACTTCTAAAATTAGGGCAATATTGTATCTTTTGTGTTTGACTCTTTCAATCAACATTTTTTTTTTAAAGATACATCCGTGTTGTTCTGTATAACTGTAGTTCATTTTTATCACAGTATAGAATACCATTGTATAACTATACCATACTTTTTTGAGCTATTTTCCTGTTGGTAGACTTCTGGAGTCTTTTCAGTTTTTGGCTATTACAAATAATGCTGCTATGAACATGCTTATACATGTCTCCTAGAAGACTTGTATCTAAAAATAGAATTGATGGGTCATCTGGTGTTCATTGCTAGATGATGACACATTGTTTTCCATGTGACTTTCTTTCTTTCTTTTCTTTTCTTTTTTTTTTTTTTTTGAGATGGAGTCTGGCTCTGTCACCCAGTCTGGAGTGCAGTGGCGTGATCTTGGCTCACTGCAAACTCCATCTCCCAGGTTCAAGCAGTTCTTCTGTCTCAGCCTCCCGAGTAGCTGGGATTACAGGCCCCCACCACCATGCCTGGCTAATTTTTGTATTTTTTAGTAGAGATGGGATCTCACCATGTTGGCCAGGCTGGTCTTGAACTCCTGACCTCAGGTAATCCACCTGCCTTGCCCTCCCAAAGTGCTGGAATTACAGGCGTGAGCCACCATGCCTGGCCATGAGTTTCATTTTAATTTGTGTTTCCCTCATTTTGATTGAGGTTGAGAACCTTTTCATATATTTATTGGTCATTTGGATTTCCCTTGTTGTGAAGGGTCTGCCCGACTATTTTGTCCATTTTTCTCTTTTTCAGTCTTCTTATTGATTTGTAGAATATATATTCATTCTGGATATAAGCCCTTGTCGGTTTTATGTCAAAATTATTTATTTTGCAGATCTCTCTCTCTTCTTTTAAAAATAATTTTAACCTTTATTTTAGATTCAGGGGGTACATGTGCAGGTTTTTTATATGTGTATATTGCATGATGCTGAGGTTTGGGGTACAGTTAATCGTGTCACCCAGGTACTGAGCATATTACTGAAAAGTGAGTTTTTCAGCCCTCACCTCCAATTCTCCCTTCCCCTTCTAGTAGTCCCCAGTGTCTGTTGTTGCCATCTTTGTGTCCACGAGTACCCAGTGTTTAGCTCCCACTTATAAGTGAGAACATGCAGTATTTGGTTTTCTGTTCCTGTGTTAACCTGCTTAAGATAATGGCCTCTAGCTCTATCCGTGTTGCTGCAAAGGACATTATTTCATTCTTTTTATGGCTGCATAGTATTCCATGGTGTGCAAGTACCACATTTTCTTTATCCAATCCACTGTCAATGTGAACCTATCTTTGCTATTGTGAATAGTGCTACGAATGAACATATGTGTGCATGTGTCCTTTTGGTAGAATGATTTATTTTCCTTTGGGTATATGCCCAGTAATGGGATTGCTGGGTTGAATGGTAGTTTCGTTTTAAGTTTTTTGAGAAATCTCCAAACTGCTTTCCACAGCAGTCGAACTAATTTGCATTCCCACTAACAGTGCCTAAGTGTTCTCTTTTCTCCACAGCCTCACCATTATCTGTTGTTTTTTGACTTTTTAATAATAGTCTTTCTGACTGGTGTGAGATGGTATCTCATTGTGGTTTTGATTTGCATTTCTCTGATGATTAGAGATGTGGAGCATTTTTTTGCATGTTTTTGGTTGCTTGTATGTCTTCTTTTGAAAAGTGTTTATTCATGTATTTTGCTCATTTTTCAATGGGGTTATTTGTTTTTTGCTTGTGCAATTGTTTAAGTTCCTTGTAAATTCTGGATATTAGACCTTTGTTGGATGCATAGTTTGCAAATATTTTCTCCCATTCTGTGGAGTGTCTGTTGACTCTGTTGATAGTTTCTTTTGCTGTGCAGAAGCTCTTTAGTTTCATTAGGTCCCACTGGTCAAGTTTTTGTTTTTGTTGCCACTGCTTTTGAGGACTTAGTCATAAATTCTTTCCTAAGGCTGATGTCCAGAATGGTGTTTCTTGGGTTTTCTTCTAGAATTCTTATAGTTTGAGGTTTTATATTTAAATCTTTAATCCATCTTGAGTTAATTTTTGTATATGGTGGAAGGTGGTGGTCCAGTTTAATTCTTCTGCATGTGGCTAGCCAGCTATCCCTGTAGGTGTGCAGCTTTATTTCTGGGTTGTCTGTTCTGTTCCATTGGTCTACATACCTGTTTTTGTACCAGCACCATGATGTTTTGGTTACTGTAGCCTTATAGTACTGTTTGAAGTCGGGTAATATGATGCCTCCAGCTTTGTTCTTTTTGCTGGTGATTGCTTTGGCTATTTGGGCACTTTTTAGGTTCCATATGAACTTTAGAATAGTTTTCTCTAGATCTGTGAAAAATGATGTTGCTAGTTTGATAGGGATGGTGTTGAATCTTTAGATTGCTTTGGGCAGTTTGGACATTTGAACGATATTGATTCTTCCAATCCATGAGCATGGAATGTTTTTCCATTTGTTTGTATCATCTATGATTTCTTTCAGCAGCGTTTTGTACTTCTCCTCGTAGACATATTTCACTTCCTTGGTTAGATGCATTCGTAGGTAATTTTTTGTGTGGCTGTTGTAAACAGGATTGCATTCTTGATTTGGCTCTCAGCTTGAATGTTATTGGAGTGTAGAAATGCTACTGATTTTTGCGCATTGATTTTGTATTCTGAAACTTTACTGAAGTTGCTTATCAGTTCTAGGAGCCTTTTGGTGGAGTCTCTAGGGTTTTCTAGGTATAGAATCATATCATCAGTGAAGAGAAATACTTTCACTTCTTTTCCTATTTGGATTCCTTTTATTTCTTTCTCTTGTCTAATTGCTCTGGCTAGGACTTCCTCTTCCACTCTATTACTGGTATCTGTTGGTCAGTGGAAGTTCTTAATTTTAGTGTAGTCAAGTTTATCCTTCTTTTCCGTATATGGTAAGTATCTATACGTGTAAGTATTTATACGTAGCTGTTTTAGACATCTTTTTCAATCCCAGATTATGAAGCTACTCTTTATTTCATCTTCTAAAGCTTTATAGTTTTGTTTTTCACATTTAGTATTGTAAGTCAAGAACTGTGGAGTGTCTGAAATTTTGCCTTACTTGCAAGCTAACAAGTTAGCCTGCCTTAGTGTCACGAATGTTGGCAGAAGACACAAGACTCCGGGTCAGAGGGTCAGAGACAAATGACTTTGCCAGAGTATCAGCATCTTCTTGTGCCAGTTCCCAGAGCCCAAATTCCTACAGAGCAAATGTGTAGAGGGTCAGGTGACTTGTACACCTGGAGTGAACTGTGTTAGAGGTGAGGAGCCCTGAGGCTAGGGAACCCAACTCTTTTATAATGGGCTGTAAGCTTGCCTGACCTTTGCCCAGAGGGAGAAATTGTCTTTATATACTGGACAGTAAACAAGTCTGTCATTTTCCTTGGGGAGAGACACTATATCTTCTAAGACTGTTTGCCATACAAATATCCTTTGAAGAGACAGCAAAGAACAAAAAAAAGCAGAGTGTCTGCCTTCAAGACTTGCAGAAACATGAGGGATTTAGGGAAAACTGTCTCCCCTAAGGTGTAATCCACCTGTTAGTAATTTGCGTGTGGTGAGAGGTAATTTTCGTCATTTTCTATGCTGAAACTCAATTATCCCAGCATCATGCCTTGGAAAAGTGGGAGAAAGCTGTATTCCAAGAGATAGGTGCTGGTGAATTAGACTGAGGTTGCTGCAGTGGAGGTGAGGAGTGGGTACAGACTGAGCTACATGCTTCAGAGATGACAGAGCTCCATGGGCTGTTGGGTTGTTGAGGAAGGGGCTGAAGGAAGGACAAGTGTCAGGAGTAAGAGTCTTCTTCGTTGAGTCTTAAAATGTATTGTGTCCCTAGAGAGGAAAAACAGTCATTTAAAATAGGCCTTTACTGTATTGAATACTGGAAATTTGCTAAGATGGTAGATTTTAGATGTTCTTACCTCTCCCACCCACCCCCACAACACAGATAACTATGTGAGATGACAGATATGTTAATTGGCTTGAGTGTAGTAATCATTTCACTATCTATATGTATATTAAAACATTATGTTGTGTATCTTAAACATATGCAATAAAAATTAAGCAAAAAATAAAGAGGCCCGTATTTCTCTTAACCTGTTAAATACTTGGTATAAGTTTGAATTTAGAATCTGAAGTGGATCATGCACCCGGAATTCCTGCATGTCCAGCTGGCCTCTTTCTGAGGTGTGTTTCCTCTTACTGATATTTATTCTTCCCTTTCCAGTCTGAAAAGCAGTCTCCATGGCAGAACAATTGGTAACCAAATGTAGATCTATCTGCAATGGAAAGTGACATTTTGTGAGCAAAACCTCAACTTTTTAACAAAAGAAAACAAACCGCAGAGCAAAGGAGATTTTCTTTCATTAGCCAGGGTCCAGTTAGGATACAGGAACCATGCTAAGTATTTCACATGGAAGGGATTTCATACAGGGATCTGGCTATACAGGGTCTGGAAGTTTGAAAAAATTAAAAATGGACACTACCTTTAGGTGCTGGGTGACAAAAGAGAAGAGGTGGCAATATAAAATCTAGGTGCTCAGACAAGGAGCTACCTTGGGTGGTGCTGAGGATGGGGAGGGGAGAGCTGGGAATGGAATGGCCCAGGAGATACCACAGCGCTCCTGCTTTACCTGCTGCTAGAAGGATGACCGTCAAGGCTAAAAGCAGGAACACAGTCCTTTCTTCCCAGCTCCTTCTTTCCACTGTCACAACATAACCAGAAGCCAGCAGCAAGGAAGCCTGAGAAATGTAGATTGCAGAGTAGAATCACTGAGTGGAGGTTGGGGCTGAGAGACAATAGGCAAATAACCAGCACAGAGTCTAAGCAGCAAACCGTTCAGATTAGCTCCTCCTACAACAATGTGAAAATTGGAATGCTCATTTTGTTGCTACTTCTAGGAACTGTGGCCCGTGGGTCAGTTGGGAATTAATGGCAAATAAAGGAGATTCTGGGGCAGTGTTTGCTTATGTGTTGTGTCTGATTAATTTCCAAAATCAAGCTGAATTAATTTTGGATTTATACGCATTCATTTTTGAGGTCAAGGCTAGAGGTCATAAAATCTGAGGTCTCATTCTCGCCACTTTTCCTATCGCTGGAGTAGTGGTGCTATGTCGGGGAGAGGACACAGAGAGGAACAGGCACTGGGAAAGGGAGGGAAATAGTGGGTTCAGAATTGGGACATCCAGGAGGCAGCTGGAAACGTGAGTCTGGAACTCTGGGGTGAGATTTGGGGCTAAAGATAACAATTTGGGTGCTTGATGGTAAGCACATCCTTTGAGAGTATATGCAGTTTCCCAGGAGAGAATGTGGGAGAAGAGTTGAGGGAAGGGTTGAAAACCTTGGAGGACACCAACATTTTCAAAGTTAGAGGAGCCAGCAGAGGCGAGCTCATCCTAATGGAGATCACTTCGTTCAAGCAGATTATTTGCTTGAAACTTTCATCTTTGGTATTATTTGCACTGTAGTGGAATGAACAACCATAATGTGAGTTTAAAACCCAGATACCAAAATATTGTTTGTTTATAGTCTCCCTCAAACTCCATCTTCCGTAAGTGCTGGTGTGGGGATTATGTACCTCTTCACTTCTCTTCTCTGCACGGTTGATAAAGGAAGAGGCAGGTTTTGCCGACCACATTTTGGCAAATCTGTTGGCTCTTTCTTGGGCATTCCCATGCTCATGGTCACAATACTGTTACTACGTTAATTTAACTCTAGAATTGAGTTTAAGCCACTAATCACAATTTCTTTTTCTTGCTTTGTCATTATAGCTGCTTTTTGAAAAGCAAAATTACTAAATTTCTTAAGTCAATAATTTCAGGTTGACAAAGAAGAGGCAAAATATATGCAGGCTTTAAAACATGCTCTGAGACCACGGAAGGGTCTTTTTCTGATCCAAATATCCTATTAAAACTGTGTGACTATAGGAAAAAGTCTGTGTAGGCTAGAGCAAGTTCAGTTGAAAACCTATTTTTAAAAACACTTAAATAATTACCTTTCATCCTAAATCATAGACATGGTCAGCATTGTAAGAAAAGCTGATACACCCAAATCTGAATATATATGACAAATAGATCATTAACACCCTTTCATTTTACCAAAGGATTCTTTGATAGTGCCTTTAAATAAGCCAGTTTCTAAAGTAAATTTAAAATGTCTTCAATTATAAAAAATAGATTTACATGTGATGTTTCAAGGACATATCTTGTGAAGGAAGTACAGTTGTAAAGTGTTGAGCAAGGTCATGAACGTTTTCACAAGAAGGAAAAGAATAACATTTATTTCTACCTTTTCTTTTTTCTTATCAGCATCTCAAAATAGACCAACATTATATTCCATTGTTACTATTTGTTTGCTGCAATACAAATGACATCTCATTTGATTTTAGCCCTTTAACCTTGAGCTAAAATGACCCTGTGGAAACAGATGAGCACTGTAGAGACACCTTCCCCTCAGAAGAGTTTGGAAGGGCAGAGTTCTGTGGGAGAGTTTGCCTAGGAAGTGGTGCGGGGTGGGCTGCCCGGGAAGGGTGTGTGGAGTAGAGACCAAGAAGGTGCTGAACGCCATCTCCCAGGAAGCTTCCCAAGACTGACTTTTCTTATATGTGGCCTCCAGGCAGAGGTGGGGAAATCCCCAAGCCTTCCCAGAGGGCAGTGAGGCTTTCTCACCTTAACTTTTGAGTTAGGAATTAGTTCACATTAGCAGTTTTTGGCTCCCTGAGGCTGAGGTTGGGGAGCTTTTCTGAAATCATGGAAATTTCTGGCCCTTATCTCTAGATGAAGATCCCACCTTAATTTTATGCATCCAACATAGCCTAAACTATTGTTCTTTTTTTCTGTCTCTGTCTTCCTTTCCCCCTGCCTCTCTCCTTCTCTCTCTTCTTTGTTTCTTTCCTTCTTCTCATTTCCCAGTGGTCTGGTCTCCAAAAACAAATGAATGTGTGAAATCAGTGAGGATTCTCCTCCCTGGAAACAATGTGTTGTTGGCAAAAGCAACAACTGCCTCTGCAAACATCAAAATCCTCCAAAAGAGTGAATGGGGAAGATCATATTTGGTGTTCAGCAATCTGAAAAAAAAAAAAAAAAAACAGACAGCAAAAACCCAGAGAAAGTGAAGAAAGTTAGTAGGAACTGGTCATACTATATAGATGATTTCTTCTCCACCTGTCTGGAAGTTTTGCTTAAGTCTGGCTTTTCTTGCAGTATTAGGAAGTGAATATGGTTGGTGTGAGAGAAGGTGACAGTGGATACTATATGCAGGGAGCTCTGTGGAGCCTTGCAGCCCTGCAAGTTTTTATTTGCAAGGTGTTGGTTGAATCAGCCTTTCCTCCTAAAAGTTTCAGCACATACAAGTTGCTGACTTATTGGCTGTTTTCTTCTTTTAACCCAAATTCTGTATTCTTAGTTGTGTTGTCATGAAGGATGCATCTTCTCATTTTCAAAGTGAAATCAAATGGATCCATGCCTTTCACATGTAACTTTCTGTTCAACTGCTTAAAATTATTTTTATTGATCCATAACATTTGTACACGTTTATGGAATACATGTAATATTTTGCTACATGCATACTGTAATGGTCAAGCCAGGGTATTGAGAGTATCTATCGCCTTTGTATTTATCATTTCCATGTGTTGGGAACATTTCAGGTCATTCTCTTCTAGCTATTTTGAAACATACAATACATTGTTGTTAATTATAGTCACCCTACTCTGTTATCGAACATTAAAACTTATTCTGTTTGTTTGCACTCATTAGCTAACCTTTCTTCATCCCCTCACCCCGCAACACACCCTTCCCAGCATCTAGTAACTGTCATTCTGTTCTGCCTCCATGAGATCAGTTGTTTTAGCTCCCAAATGTGAGTGAGAATATATGATGTTTTTCTTTGTGCCTGACTTATTTTACTTAACATAATGACCTCCATTTCCAACCATGTTGCTGCAAATAACAGGATTTTATTCTTTTTTATGGTTGAATAGTATTCCATTGTGTATATATTCCACACTTTCTTTATCCATTTATTTGTTGATGAACACATGATTCTGTGTCTTTGCCATTGTTAATGGTGTTGCAGTAAACATGGGAGTGCATGTGTCTCTTTGATATACTGATTTCTTTTCCTTTGAATAAATACCAAATAGTGAGATTGTTGGATTGTATGGTAGTTCTATTTTTAGTTTTTTGAGAAATCTCCATACTGTTTTCCATAATGGCTGTATTAATTTACATTCCCACCAGAAGTGTATGAGAGTTCTCTTTTTTTCATGTTATTAGCGTCTGTTATTTTTTGTCTTTTTGTTGATAGCCATTCAAATTTGATAAGATATCTCTATTGTGTTTTTGATTTGCATTTCCCTGATGATTAGTGATGGTGAGCATTTTTTCATATATCTTTTAGCCACTTGTATATCTTCTTTTGAGAAATGTCTATTCAATATGCTATTTTAAATGAGATTCTTTTTGCGTATGTGTGTGTGTGTGTGTGTGTTTTGCTGTGGAGTTGAGTTTCTTTGTAAATTCTGGATATTAGTTTCTTGTTAGATGAATAGTTTGTGAATACGTTCTCCCATTCAACAGGTTGCCTCTTCATTCTGTTGATTGTTTCCTTTGATGTGCAAAAACTTTTTACTTTAATATAGTTCTATTTGTTTAATTCTGTTTTTCTTACCCATGCTTCTGAGATCTTAGCCATAAAATGTTTGCCTAGAACAATGCCCTGGAATGTTTCCCCTAAGTTTTCTTCTGGTAGTTCATAGTTTGGGGTCTTATGTTTAAGTCTTAAATCTATTTTGAGTTGATTTTGGGATATGGTGAGAGATAGGGATCCAATTTCATTCTTCTGCATATGGATACCGAGTTTTCCGAGCATCATTTATTGAAGAGGGTGTCCTTTCCCCAATGTATGTTCTGGGCATCTCTGTAAAAAAATCAGTTGGCTGTAAATATGTGGATTTATTTCTGGGTTCTCTGTTCTGTTCTGTTGGTCTATGTGACTGTTTATATGCTAATACCATGATGCTTTGATTACTATAGTTTTGTAATTTTTTTGACATCAGGTAGTGTGATGCTTCTAGCTTTGTTATTTTTGCTCAGGATTGCATTGGCTATTTGGGCTCTTTTTTGGTTCCATATGAATTTTATGACGATGTTTCTATTTCTATAAAAAATGTCATTGGTATTTTAATAGGGATTGCACTGAATATGTAGATTGCTTTAGGTAGTATGTTCATTTTAACAGTACTAATTCTTCCTGGCTATTATTAAAAAGTCAAAAAATCACAGATGCTGGTGAGGTTGATGAGAAAAAGGAACACTTATATACTGTTGGTGGAATTAGTTCAATCATTGTGGAAAGCAGTGTGGTGATTCCTCAGAGAGCTAAAAATAGAGCTGCCATTTGGCCCAGCAATCCCATTACTGGGGTATATCCAGATAAACATAAATTGTTGTATCATAAAGACACATGCACACATATGTTCAATGCAACACTATTTGCAATAGCAAAGACATGGAATCAACCTAAATGCCCATCAGTGCTAGATTGAATAAAGAAAATGTGGTACATACATACCACGGAATACTATGCAGCCTTAGAAAAGAGTGAGATCATGTCATTTGCAGGAACATAAATGGAGCTGGAGGCCATTATCATTAACAAAGTAACACAGGAACAAAAAACCAAAAACTGCATGTTCCCACTCATGAGTGGGAGCTAAATGATGAGAACACATGGACTCTTAGAGGGGAACAGCAGACACTGGGCCTTCCAGAGGGTGGAGGGTTGAAGGAAGGAGAGGATCAGGAAAAATAACTAATGGGTACTAGGCTTAATACTTGGGTGATGAAGTAATCTGTACAAAAAACCCCTGTGACAGGAGTTTGTCATATAACAAACCTGCACATGTACCCCTGAACTTAAAAAAAACCAAACCATATTAATTCTTCTAACTCATGATCATAGGATGTCTTTCCATTGGCTTGTGTCCTCTTCAATTTCTTTCATCAATGTTTTGTAATTTTCTTTGTAGAGATCTTTCACCTCCTTGGTTAAATGTATTCCTAGGTATTTCTTTGGTAACTATTGTAAATGGGATTGCCTTCTTGATTTCTTTTTCAGCTAGTTATTATAGGTGTAAAGAAATGCTACTGATTTTTGCAGGTTGATTTTGTAGCCTGAAACTGTACTGAATTTATCAGATCTCAGAGTTTTTTGGTGTAGTCTTTAGGTTTTTCTAAATATAAGATTTTGTCATCTGTAAAGAGGAACAGTTTGACTTCCTCTTTTCCAATTTGGATGTAGCTATTGGATGAAATGTTCTGTAAATGTCTGTTAGGTTCATTTGGTCTAAAGTGCAGTTTAAATCCAATGTTTCTTTGTTAACTTTTTGCCTAGATAATCTGTCTAATGTTGATAGTGGGATAAAGTCTTCCACTATTATTGTATTGGAGTCTAACTCTCCCTTTAGATATAATAATATTTGCTTTATATATCTGGGTGCTTCGGTTTTGGTGCACATACATTTAGATTTATTATTTCATTTTCTTTATTGATCCCCTTATCATTATATAATGATGTTCTTTGTTTCCTTTTACTGTTTTTGACTTAAAGTCTGTTTTATCTGACATAAATATAGCTATTCCTGCTCACTTTTGGTTTCTGTTTGTACAGAATACCTTTTTCCATCCCTTTACTTTTAGTTTATATGTGTCTTTACAGGTGAAATGAGTTTCTTAAGGGTGGCATATAGTTGGCTGATGTTTTTTAATTCAGCCAGTCTATATTTTTAAGTGGAATATTTACTCTGTTTACTTTCAAGGTTATTATTGATATGCGAGGACTTATTGTCATAATTTTGTTAATTGTCATTTGGTTTTGTGGTTCTTTGTTCCTTTCTTTCTCTCTTAGTGTTTATCATTGCCACTTGCAGGTCTTCTGTAGTGGTAACATTTGAATCTCTTTTTTTTTCCTCATTTGGGTGTTTGCTCTACCAGTGAGTTTTATTCTTTTGTGTGTTTTCATGATGGTAGATATCATACTCTCACTTCCAGATTTAGGGCTCCCTTAAGCATTTCTTACATAGCTGGTCTAGTGGTGATGAATTATCTTGGTTTTTGCTTGTCTGGAAAAGACTTTATTTCTCCTTATTTTATGAAGGATAACTTTGCTAGGTATAGTATTTTTGGCTGTCAGCTTTTTTCTCTTTCAGCACTTTGAACATAAACCTCAAGCTTATTCTCTCCTTGCTTGTAATCTTTCTGCTGAGAAATCTGCTATTAGTCTGATGGGGGGCAGTTCCCTTATGTGACTAGATGCTTTTCTCTTGATGTTTTTAGAATTCTCTGTCTATCTTTGGCTTTTGACAGTATGCTACAGAGAAGACCTTTTTAGGTTATATCCATATCTATTTGGGGATCTCTGAGATTCCTGTATCTGGATGTCTTAATCTCTTGCTAGACTTGGGAAGTTTTCAGCTGTTATTTTGTTGAATACGTTTACTATGCCTTTGTCTTTCTCTTCATTTTCTGGATCATCCAGAATTGGAATATTTGGTCACTTTGTGGCATCCCATATGTCATGTAGGCTTTGTTGATTCTTATTCATTCCTTTTTCCTTTTTCTTTTTTGTCTGATTGGGTTATTTCAAAACATTTGTCTTTAAGTTCTGGAATTCGTACGCTTAATCTAGTCTGTTGTTGAACCTCTTGAATAAATTTTTTATTTCATATATTGAATTCTTCAGTTCCAGGATTTCTGTTTTGTTCTTTTTTTCATATCTGTCTCTTTAGTGAATTTCTCATTCACATTCTGAATTGTTTTTCTGGTATCTTTGTATTGTTTATCTGTGTGCTGTTGTATCTTACTGAGCTTCCTTAATAACATTATTTTGATTTTTTTCTGATATTTAAAAAATTTCTATTTCATTGGAATCTGTTGCTAGAAAACTATTGTGTTCCTTTGGAGGTGTCATATTTCCTTGCTCTTTCATGTTTCTTGTGTTTTTATGTTGATATCTGCACATCTGATGTAACAGTCACTTCTTCCATTTTTTTGGATTGGCTTTAGAGGGGGAAGACTTTTTCCTGAAGATGTGTTTATGTTGATGGTTAGGTATAGTGCCTTAGCTTTGATTCTGGGTGCAGGCATTGGTGTAGTCTCGGTATGATTTATTTGATTGTGAACAGCATGGTGTCTGTGATTGTCTCAGTGGCCTGGCTGTGGTTGTTAGTGGACGCTGTGGTGATGCTTTGCTGGGGATGCCTTTGCTGGCCCCAGCAGGTGGGCCACTCCTTTGTGCCCAGTGGTGGCAGTGGTGGGCCAATTATGCCAGCCATTAGGCTGCTGGGCAGTGTACGTGGGCACCAGTGTTAGCAGATCCAGGCAGGCTGATTCTTGGGCCTCCAGGTGGCTTGCTCAGATTCCAGCAGTGGCAGCAGTGGGCTGGATGAGTGGGCAGGTCCTGGGGTCCCTGGGCAGTGTGTGTGACATGGGAGATAGTAGTACCAGTGGCAGGACAACCCTTAGGCTTCCAGGCAGTTAGTGATGTTAGTGACGGTTGTGATGGGCTGGGTGGCCCCTCCTCAGGTCCCCAGGAGTACAAAGATACCAGTGGTGGTGGACTGGGTAGAGTGATCCCCAGGCCCCTGGGTGATGTACTCAGGCATTCAGGTCAGGGGTGGTTGTGCCAGGCTAGGTGGTCCTGTCCTTAACCTTCTGATGGTATGCACGAGTGCAGGCTGTGGTGGGACAATCTGTGGTGGTGGGTGGGGAGAGCTTGTCCCCAAGGTGCAGATAAGTGCGCAGCATCCCTGCTGCTCAGTGGGTGGGGCGGGGGTGGGGGTGGCTGTTAGTGGGAGTGACCCTAGGCATTTGGGCAGCTTTCAGGCTCTTGGGAGTGTACATGTTAGTCCTTAGCAGCAGCAGTAACAGCAATGATGACAGTGGGCAGGGAGCCTGTCCTCAGAGTGCATGCTAGTGCACAGTGGCCACGCAGGCAAACAGCTGTCAGGCTTTGGGGAACATGCACATTGGCTCCCCTTGTTTCAGCAGCACAGCAGCAGCTTCCCTGGTGTGCCACACCACCCATTCCCTGTGGTGTGGGACTCTTGAGTGGGCTAGAGTGCTAGGGACCCTGCTGCACTGCTGAGTCCAGCCAGCATCATGCTACTGCAGTCCTCCAGTGTAGGGGGTTGTTAGTGGTGCTTCAGGGATGTCGAGATGCAGGGGCTATGGCATCCCAGGGCAGGATGCCCTGGTTGAGGTTAGGCACTCAGAATGGTGCTGTTCTGCAGTTGCTTAGGTATCAGGGGAGTGTGTAGAGCACTGTTAGTTCCCTTTCTGAAGCAAGGCCTTTGCACAATCTCTAGGCAGCTCCCTGTGCTAGTCTCAGGGCCCAGGAGGATAGAGAGGCTCTTCCATGGCTAAGATGACAGGAGTCAATGGTGGGAATGTGGACTTCTTGGGATCTCTTACCCTTTCCCTGCACCGGGAACCTCTCCAGGCTTCTAGCTGATGCCAGCTGAACTGGCCGCCTTGCTTTCCCTTACTTTCTGTGCCTCAGGTGTTTCCTGTCACTTCTCTGCTAAATTCCAGTGTTTTCTTTTAGATGTTCTATTTGAAATGTGATTATCTATTTCCTATTTTGGTTCTTTTTTGGGGAGGTGGTGAGTGCCAGATACCTCCAGTCAGTCATTTTGAACCTCCCCGGCCCCTCCTCAGGTCAACTGTTTGTTTTTTTTTTTAATAAGAGGATTTTTGCCCCTTAATTTTCTGGGATTATGTCCCATATAATTCTTGTAAGGCAATCTAGACCAAATTTTCAGTCATTAATTTTGTGCTTTTTTTTTATGTTGAAACTACTAAAACAACAGGTTGGCTTTTCTTCAGTTAATCATCATGATTCATCTTTTCCATTATTTGTTAATTTGCCATCTAGCAATTGTATGATGACAAATTCTTTTTTACCTTTTAAACTTTATTGAAGACACCTAGGCCAGGAGATCACATGGTTAGAGACATTACATTTATTTCCTTCCAACACAAAGAAAGACAGCAAATAGTAACAACCCCCCACCCACACCTATACCCAAGCAAAACAATATTATCATGTTTGCTATCCTACAAGATCCAATTTCCCTTGACTTTTATTGGAGAAAAGTGTCAGTACTAGAAATTCAAACAGAATCCTTAACATGCCCACAGATTATTTCAGGGATCCTTCAGTTCATTTTCTTGAGCAGTAGCTGGTCAGGGGGCCTACTACTTTGTGTGCACCATTCTAGTGCTGAGGATACCATAATGAGTAATATTCATGAGTAAGACCATAATGAATAAGACCCTGTCCCCAGGCATCTCATAGGCCACTGTGGGAAGCACATCAGTAAATTTCAGCACAGAATGGTTAAGTGCTGTGTAAGCCTTTAATGTATTCAGGAGATCTGCAGAAGGGGCACCCAACTAGGTCTGAGGAGTCCTAATGACCTTTGAAGGCTGTGCAGGAGTTAGCTATATGGAAAAACTTCCAGGCAATGGGAACAGCATATAAAAAGGCAGAAAGGAACAGGGTGATTCTGAGTGACCAAGAGTTTAGGAATGGAGAAGTGTGAGGTGTTTATGAGGAGGGCAATGAATGAGGCTGGAGAGAGGTAAGTGGCAGGCAGATCGTGGAAGGCATGGTACACTGTGTTGAGTATGGATTTTATTTTAAAGGTGATGGAATCACTGAATCACTTTGGGGAATAGCATTATTCAACGGGTGTTTTGGATAACTCATTGGCAGTGGTATGGAGGAGGAATTTGAGGAGTCAGTTAGGAGGCTGTTAGAGCAGTTCAGAGATGAGATGACGGTAGCCTGGACTGAGGATATGTTCATGGGAATGGAGAAAATAAAATGGAATCAAGAGATGTTTGGGATGTAGAATGGATAGCACTTGGGGTGGTGTGTGTGTGTCTGAGAGAGAGAGAGAGAGAGAATGAGAGAGAGAGAGAGAGAGAGATGAGAGAGATGGAAGACGTGTATGTTAGGGAACTCTATGCAGCATTTGTGGCTCTGAAGGTTTTTATTTGGAAGGTGTTGATTGAATCTGTCTTTTTTTCCGAAAACTTCAGCATGTACAAATTGCTGACTTATTGGCTGTTTTTAAAAACATCTAAATTCTATATATACTTCTGAGAGTCCATTACATTTTTCTTAGGTCTAGGACAGCTTTTAGTTTCCAGACTATCAACTGTGTGGGTGGTGATTCCACTAATTGACAGAAGGGAAGATAGGCAAATAAGTAGAATGATGAGTTTGTAAATTGTGTTTGAGGTATCTTTGGAATATCTAAAGAAAATTTCCAAAAGGCAATTGGATGTGAAAAAATTGAAGTTTGAGAAGTTTGGGTTGGAGTTATGGATTTTCAAGTCAGTAGCAAAATAGGTGATTAACGAGTTCATGGTAATAGACAAAATCATCCCAGGAGATTATTTAGGGCAAACATGATAGAAGGCCAAGGTTGTAACACTGATTGAGAAAAAGAAATTATAAAGGTAATTGAGAAGTGTCTAAGGAGGAAGGGGATGATATTTAGACTGCAGAGGCCAAGGGAAGGGGTGGTTTCAAGGTGGGAGTGGACAGTAGATTTAGAATGTCTCAGATCATCTAAGCTAGGAGCCTGAATTTATCCTGGGTATGAAGGAATTGGATGGTCATTGATGACAGCAGTTTTAATGTAGCCAGATTGTAAGGTGTATCAGTTAGGAATGAGTTTGGCTGCAAGTTAAAGAAAACCTAACCATAGTGGCTTACAGATCTAGGCTTATTTTTCTCATCTAGCATGAAGTCCAGAGATGGGAGGCTGCTGGTGTTTGTTCAAGAACTTAATGATCATCAGGGTCTTCTTGCAATTCTCGAAGCTTATTCCTTATGATCTCAAGCTGATTGATGCAGCCTCATACATGTTCATGTTCAAGATAGGAAGAAGGGAGGAAGAGTGGCATCTTCAAATCAGGAAACCAGTAATTTCCAAGAAATCCCCACCTGCAGCTAACTACTTAGGTCTCATTGGCCATAATGAGACATATGACTACCTGTAGTCACAAGGAATGCTGGGAAAGCAGGGAATGTTCTGGCATAGTGATCATTGCCTGGGCTGGGCCCATTGACACTGTAAGCAAAATTTGGGTTTTGTTAGTGAGGAAGAGGAGAGTGTTTATCGAGTGGCCAGCTAACAGTGTTGGGCTTACATAGGTTGAGAAATGAATGGGAAGTGAGGAAATGGGGACAGTCCATGTCTATGACACCTTAAGAGGCAGTTCTGAGGAGTATGGACTAGAGAGGGTGGTAGCCAGAGTAGAATATGGGGGAATAATGGAAGGTTACATTATTTGAAACCTTGAATATGAAAGGCTTGAGTACATGTAAATGTTGATGTGAGTGGGAAAGATTGAAGATGCACAGGAGCTTTCACACCCCAGGACAATACCTAGAGACTTGGGATGGGCGAGGGCTGTGCTTTTCTTTTGTAAAATGGCAGAAGGGGTTCATATAGGAGCTTCTGAAGACAAATCGGTTAATAGGAAAGAGCATATACAGACGCTTAGGATCTGGAAATACAGTCACTTAAAACTATCCATGTTCAGTATCCATGTGTTTCCAGTTTAAAGACTACTGCTTTAAATCATATAACAGTTTCTGTTCAGTCATTAGCATTTCCAGTTCTATGTGATAATCACAAGTTGAGTGCTGACTTGATGTTAATTTTCTCCCCCTCCCCAGCTAGGGTTGGCCTCGGGTAGGGCATTGCCACAGGGAGGGTGTGTGCTCCCTTTGAGTCTGTTACCCCAGAGTTTCTTGCCCTCTGGGTTTGGAATGTAGGATGAAAGGAGGGGAAAGTGGGGCAGGGAAGTTTCTGTTTCTTTGGTGATTGCAGTATGGCTTTGATCTCTCTGGTCCCTGGCAGGTGTTCAGAGCTGACTTATTCACAGGTGTCCCATTTCCTTGCTGAGCCAATTTGTCTTCCCTCTGGTTAGTATTTACTTGACTCATGCAATGTACGTTTTTATTTCTGGTGGCACTAACTTTTTAAGGATCCTCTTGGGAAGTATCTCCTTAACTTGGGACCCACTTCTGGTCCCAGGGTTTACCAGGCTTTGATCTGCCTTGATGTTGGGGGTGCTGTGTTTCAATATGTTCCCATAGATTGTGTTGGAAACTCAATTGGTACTGTAACAGTATTAAAAGGTGGGCCTTTAGGAGGTGATTAGGCCATGAGGTCTTGCTCCCGTGAATGGAGAGAGTTTGGCCCCTATTTTCCCTCTATCTCATGTGCTCCCTCCTGCCTTCTGTTTTCTGCCATGGGATTTACCCTTGCCAGATGCTGGTGCCATGCTGTTGGACTTACTGGCCTCCAAAACTGTGAGCTAAATAAATATCTTTTCTCTATAAATTACCCAATTGCTGGTATTCTGTTATAGCAGCAGAAAATGGGTCAAAACAGGAGTGGAGTTACTTCTAGTGCAGCAGTGTCTCTCTGTCTTCCCCTCTCTCTCCCTGTCTCCCTCTCTCCCTCCCTCTTGTTGGCTTAGGCCAAAAGATTAGAAACCTTTGTGTCTATGTATTTTTAAAAGTTCACAGATCCATTGACCTGATTCTGATATTCATAGGGGCTCCCTACAGACCAAGCAAATTTAATGGGAAAAGAACACTTGACTTCATAAAGAAGAAATTTAAAATATATTTTATAAGAAAAATGAATAAAATTTAAGAAAATAAAAATTAACTCCAGGTCCTAAAAACAAAACATTCAGAAAAATAGTTACCTACTTCTGTTCCCCTCAGACTTGTTCTCAGCAACATTAAATGCCAGAAAGCAGCAGAAATTGCAATATTTCCAGAGTATTGAGGAAGGAATAGAATGACCCTCAAATACCATACTTAGCTTGATGCATAGAAGGCACTAATTTTGCTGTTGTTGTTAAACAAATACCAGAACGCAAAGGTCTTTTCTCTGGGGATGGTTGCAGAAAAGTATGTGTAACTCATTGTACTTTTGTAAAAGAAAAACATGTGTTTGTATATGTAAATTTAGGAAAAAGGTGGAAAGAATTGTCTCAGATTGATTAAACCCAGGAATGGAGGGAACTTTACTTCTTAATTCTTATAATGAAGTCAAAGTTTTAATAAAATTTGGTAATATTTTACATTTTGTATTTTTTAGTTTTTGAAAAATACCATCTATGTAGAAAAAAGCAAACACTGTCATAGATCAAAGCCTAATTATACTTTTTTTTATTTAAAACAAGCTGTTCTTGCATATTCATTAAAAAAAAAACTCAGGTATATTATTTGTGCCAGAACAGTCTTTAGACCTATATTTATTGGTGAACTTTAAGAATAAAACATTGTCAGCTTCAACCTTCTACGTCCTTTTAAAGGTGATTAAACTTTCCTAGGTTGGACAGGATGGCTTGAGGAGAATGACGTACATTAATTTTTCTAGCCAAATTATTTCATGTGGCTCAGAACCCATTCAGTCATTCTATTATACAATCTGATCTTTTAAACTCATCTAAATAGCTACTCGACATTGTCCTTATCAGGCCTAGGTCAATGATAAAGGTACATAACAGAATAAATCTCCCTAAAGGAAGAAAGGAAAAGATTAACTCTCTCCCAAATCCCCATGAAACTTCGTGTTCCTACGTGGACCTGTTTGTAGTCTGGTCCCCAGACACAGTTGAGATCTGGGAACACGGGGTCCCAGAAAGAAAGCAGCCTTCATGATTAATTCACTTTCAAAGGTTCTGCCTTAACCATTCAGAGTGTTCTAAAAAGAATCTTCTGAAAGACCACATTTTGCTATGAAATCAATCAAAAACAAAATACCAGTCAGAATCAAACTTTTTAAAAGGTCACACTCATAGAGGCCTCCAATTCATGATCATTGGGTACATGTTGACAAGCTTTTTAGGAAACTTTAGAGCTATATGGGGAAGATATCAATCTCATCTATCAACTGTAATTGAAAATGGGCAAAAATATACAAATATATAAAAACCGGCATCAGTGCTGGAAACTAGAGAAGGGCATTGCCCAACTTGGAGAAGTTCTGCCTAATATGATGCAAACTGTAGGAAGCCACATGGGCCAAATCTTAGACATCCTTTCTGAAAAAAAAGATAGGATGTGCAAAAAGTAAATACAAGTAAATCCTACCAGACCAGGCTGTTACTGCGCAGCTACTAATTTCTATGTGTGAGAGCTCAGAGGGGTCAGCCCCTGTACATATTGGGAACATTTATTCTAGTTGGAACCCATTTTCCCAGAGTGGGTCCACACTTAGAATCATTTGCAGGAAGCCCAAAGCCGAGCCTGAGGACAGCAGGACTTTTTCTGGATATGGTGGACAGGGCATCCAGAAAGTGTGGGGTCCTGGGCACACTCAGCCAAGAGTGGGTGGGGCCAAACCTTTTTCTGTTTCCTGTCTCATGTTCTTGTGCTGGGACATTTCCTTGATTCTGCCTTTTTCTTTTTCTTTTCTTTTCTTTTTTTTTTTTGAGACAGAGTCTTACTCTGTTGCCCAGGCTGGAGTGCAGTGGCACAATCTTGGCTCACTGCAACCTCTGCCTTCGGGTTCAAGTGATTCTCCTGCCTCAGCCTCCTGAGTGGCTGAAATTACAGGGATGTGCCACCATGCCCCGGCTAATTTTTATATTTTTAGTAGAGATGGGGTTTCACCATGTTGGTCAGGCTGGTCTCGAACTTCTGACTTTGTGATCCACCCAAAGTGCTGGGATTACAGGTGTAAGCCACCAAGCCCAGCCAACTCTGCCTTTTTAATAAGCAATTCTGATTTCAGTTTTGTCCATTCTGTGCTCACTCTTTTTTATTGAGTTTTCCTCCCTTCATTTTTCATGGTAGCCTTTTCTTGTTTTGTGCATATGAAATCTTCTCAAATTTTCCTATTAGGTATTAATGAAAACTTTAACAAGTTCCCCTCTATACTTTGATTATCTCTGTTTCCTTTGGATCATTCTAAAGTTTCCTCTTTGACATTTCCTGTCACACTCCTGGTTTTCCTAAAATTTCTGTGGTTTCTGATTGTCAGTGTATCGGAATGAAGGACTAGACCCATCACTGTAGGTAGCTGGGGTAGGTTTTTGTCTGTTTACCTAACAGTCTTCCCTCCTTACTGGAAGGACTGAGTATAGGGGTGGGTGTGGTGATCAGTTTTATGCTAGGGTCAGTGGCCAAGGGGGACTCAGGAAGGCTGGAAAGAAGGGTTTTACCTTGGAATGCAGGGCTTTGCTCTTGGGCAGGACTGCCTCTTCATGTTGCCCCTTCTATCTGTTGGAATGTTGGGAAAGATCTCTAGCTTCTCTCAGATCTTCACATCCACTTTGGGGCCATCAGCAAAGTCCACTCTCTTTAGAGTGTGGGTGCAGTCTTCAGCCTGGGGACAAACACCCCAGTTGCCTGTTGCTTAGTTGATAATATTAATGGCTAATATTTAATGAGACTTAACAGTGTCAGATACTGTTCTAAATACTTTCCATACAGTAATACTTACAAGGCAGATACTGTTATAATCCACATTTTGTAGATAAGGAATTGGAAGCACAGAGAGGTTCACAGTTGCAGTGGAGCAGAGATTTCCAATCAAGATGCTGTAACTAAAGAATTTGCCTTTGGGTATAGAGATGGCATGTGGGGATGGGGGTGGAGGGGCTCTGTTGATCCTTATTGCTTTCCACCATACAGTTATTTTATTAAGTCCCCTGATGATTCCCCAGGCTCACTCTGTTCTTTTTATTTTTACTTTGTTTAGACTTGGAATTTCTCTGTATCAACTTTTATCTTGGGAGCAGTTTTCTACTATGCATATATTGGTTGGCTTTATCCTCAGCTCTCTAATCCCATCTGCTCTCTGTCTTCTAGGAATTTCTCACCATTTATGATCTGTTGCTGGCACCCTTTCTTGTTTTTCAGACCTGTTATGGATGTTATGGATATGCCTCTCTCTCTATAGATATATCTATATAGATATATGTAGAGAGGAATGTGGTACACAGAGAAGATGTGTGTATTTGGTCCACCATCTTGATTCAATTTCTGTAATATTTATTATATGCGTTTTATCTATTTACTTCCTGGAAGTGAGATTAATTAATTTTTTATCGTGCTGCTATAATGATTAAATTTTGAGGTATCATTTAGCGTGCAGGGAGTACAGTCACAATGTAATAGCCCCTGGGATTTTTGTTCTCTTGAGTATAGGTTATTAGACTCTGTATGGCTTTGTTGTGGCAACAGAGACTTCCAGATGCGGATTGTCAGACATGAACATTATTTCTACTATTCAAACAGATAGGGATGAAGTGGTCCAGCATTGCTTGTTAAATTTCCTTCTAGAAGAATAAATCAGGATAAATACAATCAATGTAAATATTAAACACATTGAATGCAGGGCTTATGGAAGGGGTAGTTTAATATTTTAAAAATTGTAATAAAATGTACATATAGGAAAGTGACAGACCACAAGTGTACAGTATGATGTATTTTAACGAAGTGACACATTCATGTGATCAGTTCAAGATATAGAACATTAGTGGCACCCTAGAGGACCCCTTATAACCTTAATTTACAAGTAACTACCACACCAGCTTCTATCACCATAGATTAGCTTTTCCTGTTTTTGAATATTGTATGAATGGAATAATGCAGTATGTTCTCTTTTTCAAACTTTATGTAATTAGACATAAATATATTGAGCTTCTTTCATTCAATGTTATGTCTGAAATTCACCCATGTTGTTACATATTATAGGAGCAGTTAATTCTTTTTCATTATAATACTATATAGTGTTGTATTGTAGAAATAGCCACAATATAATTATTAATTAATATGGGCATTTATTTCTAGTTTTGGTTATTATGAGTAATACTCTTTTTACATGGATTTTGGTGCACATATGTAGGAATTTCTGCTGGGTAGATACCAGCAGAATTGCTGAGTCATAGGGTATGGTTATTTTTATGTTCAGCTTTAGTAGATTCTGCCAAACTATTTTATAAAATAGTTGCACCGATGTATACTCCTACCAATACTGTATGAGTGTTCCAGTTGCACCATTAATCCTTGGAAACACTTGTGTTGTTGTTGTTGTTTTAAAGTAATTTTGACCATTCTGATAGTAATGTAGTGGCATCTCATTGTGGTTAATTTGTATTTCCACGATTATAATTAGGTGAAAACATTTTCTTATGCTTATTGGCCATTTGGATTATTGTCTTAGTCCCTACAGGCTGCCACAACAAAAATACCATAGACTAGATGGTTTAAATAACAAATATTTCTCATGCTTCTGGAGGCTGGTAAGTCCATAATCACTGCACTAGCAGATCTGGCGTCTGATAAGGGCCTTCCTGGTTCACAGATGGCAATCTTCTTGCTGTGTCCCTGTATGGTGGAAGAGTGGGAGAGCTTTCTCTGAAGTCTCTTTTATATGGTCACTAATTCCATTCCAGAGGGATCTATAATACCTTCATGGCCTATCATCTTCTGAAGACTCTACCTCCTAATAGTATCACTGGGCAGTTAGAATTTCAATTTATGAATTTTGAGGGGACGCAAACATTCAAGCCATAGCAGAAATCTTCTTTTCGTCAAGTTGCCTATACAAGGCTCTTTTGACTGTTTTTTAAAATATTGAATCTATTTGCCTTTTTCTTCATGATTCATCAGAGTTCTTTTTAATATTTGAATGTGATTCTTTGTCAGATAGATGTGTGGAAAACATCTTCTACTCTGTGGCTTGATATTTCACTCTCTCAGTCTTCTCTTAGGTTTAATGAAATACAACATATGAATCCTTTTCTTGAGAGTTAGTATTTTGGGGTCTGGTTGAGATATCTTCTATCCTAGGGTTATGTTATCTTGTAGATATCATAAGATTCTAAAATCTTTAAATTTTTACCTTAAACATTATTTTAAGGTCAGTGAGGAATTATTTTTGAGGTATGGTGTAAAGCAGGGGTCTTAAATTATTTTTAAGAATAGAAAGGATACCTGAAATCAGAGAATTTGAGAACTGGTGATTTAAAGCTATAAAATTCCCAAACAACAGCTTTAGCTGCATCTCGTAAGCTTAGGTTATATCTATATATTTGCATTCCTTATTTAAAAATATTCTCTAATCTTCATCTTTGACTCAGGCTGTTTATGCGTGTGTTTAATTTCCAAATAATTGGAACATTTTCAGATATTGATTTCTATATTAATTTTTGTGGTCAGAGAACCTACTCTGCATGATTTTGGTCTTTGAAATTGTTAGAAATGTGCTTTGTGATTCCGCATATGGTCTATTTTGGTAAATGTTCCATGTCTACTTGAAAATAATCATTATTTTGTAGTTATTTGCTATAGTGTTCTACATATGATGGTTCAAGTCATGTTAATCTACTGATTGTTTTCGTCTGCTTGTTTTATAAGTTGCTGAAAGGTGTATTAAGACATTTAAAAATATTTGGAATTGTTTCTAGTTTTAGTTTTATAAAAGTATGCTTTATACATTGTGAGGCTATGTTACTAAGTGCTTAAAGATTTAGGATTGTTATGTCTCTTTTAAATTGACTTTTTACAATTGTTTAAATGTTCTTTATTCTAGTAATAATGTTTTCTGTATAAAAGTCTATTTTGTAGGATATTAGTATAGATTCTAAAGGTTTTTATTGTTGATGTTAGTGTTTTCTTTTTTTAAATTTAAAATTTCTATGGGTACATAGAGGTGTAAGTATGGCATATATCAGATATTTTTATACAGGCATACAATAAGTAAGGATTATTACAATGTGTAATGATTGTCAGGGTAAATGGGGTATTCCTCACCTCAAGCACTTATTTCTTTGTGTTATGAACATTCTAATTGTACTTCCTCAGTTACTCTAAAATGTACAACAAATTATTGCTGACTGTAGCCACTCTGTTGTGATATCAAATATTATCTCTTATTCATTATATCTGACTATGTTTTTGTGCCCATTAACCATCCCGATTCCCTCTACTCCCCTACTACCCTTCCCAGCCTCTGGTGACCATCGTTCTACTCTCTGTCTTCATGAGTTCAATTGTTTAAATTTTTAGTTCCCACAAATGAGAACATCTGATGTTTGTCTTTCTGTGCC
The DNA here is from genome assembly GCF_029281585.2 of Gorilla gorilla gorilla. NCBI lineage: Eukaryota > Metazoa > Chordata > Mammalia > Primates > Hominidae > Gorilla > Gorilla gorilla. The sequence goes on from NC_073240.2 coordinate 85,054,690, forward strand.
TGGCTTATTTCACTTAACATAATGTCCTCCACTTCCATCTGTGTTGTTGCAAATGACAGGATCTCATTCTTTTTTATGGCTGAATATGTACCACATTTTCTCCATCCATTCATCTGTTGATGGACACTTAGATTGATTCCAAATCTTGGCTATTGTGAATAATGCTGCAATAAATATGGGCAGCAGATATCTCTTTGATACACTGATTTCCTGTCTTCTTTCCTAGCAGTGGGATTGCTGGATCATATGGTAATTCTATTTTTTGAGGAAATTCCAAACTGTTCTCCATCGTGGTTGTACATCCTTACCAAGGATGTATGAGGGTTCCCCTTTTTCCTTGCCAGCATTCGTTATTGCCTATCTTTTGGATAAAAGCCATTTTAACTGGGGTAAGATGATATGTCATTGTAGTTTTGATTTGCATTTCTCTGGTCATCAGTGATGTTGAGCATCTTTTAATATACCTGCTAGCCATTTGTATGCCTTCTTTTGAGAAATGTCTATTCAGATCTTTTGCTCATTTTTAAATTTTATTATTAGATTCTTTTTCCTATAGAGTTATTTGACCTCCTTTTATTCTGGTCATTAATCCCTTGTCAGATGGATAGTTTGTAAATATTTTCTCCCATTCTGTGGATTGTCTTTTGACTTTGTTGATGTTGAAAAGCCTTTGCTATGCAGAAGCTTTTTAACCTGATGTGATCCCATCTGTCCATTTTTGCTTTGGTTGCCTGTGCTTTTAGGGTATTACTCAAGAAATCTTTGCCAAAATCAGTGTCCTGGGGAGTTCCCCCAATGTTTTCTTATAGTAGTTTCATGGTTTGAGGTCTTAGATTTAAGTCTTTAATCCATTTTGATTTGATTTTTGTATATGGTGAGAGATAGGGATCTAGTTTCACTCTTCTGCATATGGATACCCAGTTTTCTCAGCATCATTTATTGAAAAGACTGTCCTTTCCCCAATATATGTTCTTGGCACCTTTGTTGAAAAGGATTTCACTGTAGATGTATGGATTTATCCCTGGGTTCTTTGTTTTGTTCCATTGGTCTGTGTGTCTGTTTTTTATGTCAGTACCATGCTGTTTGGTTACTACAGCTCTGTAGTATAATTTGAAGTCAGTTAATGTGATTACTCCAGTTTTATTCATTTTGCTCAGGATGGCTTTGGCTATTCTGGGTCTTTTGTGATTCCATATAAGTTTTAGGATTATTTTCTCTATTTCTGTGAAGAATGTCATTGGTAGTTTGATAAAAGTTACATTGAGTTTGTAGGTTGCTTTAGTAGGTATGAAATTTTAACAATATTGATTCTTCCAATCCATGAACATGAACTATCTTTCTATTTCTGGTGTCCTCTTCAATTTTTTGCATCAATGCTTTATCGTTTTCATTGTAGAGATATTTAACTTCTTGGGTTAATTCTTAGGTATTTTATTTAATTTGTAGCAATTGTAAATGTGTTTACTTTATTGATTTCTTTTTCAGATAGTTTTTTGTGGACATATAGACATTCTACTGATTTTTGTATGTTGATTTTGTATCCTACAACTTTATTGAATTTGTTTATTGGTTCTAATACCTTTTTGATGGAGTATTTAGATTTTTCCAAATATAAGATCATGTTATTTGCAAACAAGGATAATTTGACTTTTTCCTTTCCAATTTAGATGCCTTTTTTTCTTTATCATCTGATTAGCTACTTTTTTTTCTTTATCATCTGATTACTCCAGTACTATGTTAAATAACGGTGGTGAAAGTGGGCATCCTTGTCTTGTCCTTTATCTTACAGGACAGGCTTGCATTTTTTCCTCATTCAGTATGATACCAGCTGTGGGTCTGTTGTATATGGCTTTTATTGTATGGAGATATGTTCCTTCAATATCCAGTTTTTTAGGGTTTTTATAATGAAGGGACATTGAATTTTATCAAATGATTTTTCAGCATCAATTGAAATGATCATATGGTTTTTGTCCTTCATTCTGTTGATATGATGTATCACACTAATTGATTTGCATATATTGAACCATTCTTGCATTCCTGGGTTGAATCCTACTTGGTCATGATGAATAATCTTTTTCTTGTGTTGCCAAATTCAGTTTGGTAGTAGTTTGTTGGGGATTTTTGCATTGATGTTCATGAGAGATATTGGCCCGTAGTTTTGTTGTTGTTTTGTTTGTTTGTTTGTTTTTTGATGTATCTTTGGTTTAGGTATCAGGGTAATACTGGCCTCATAGAATGAGTTTGGAAGTCTTCCCTCCTCCTCTATTTTTTAGTATAATTTGAGTAGGATTCGTATTAGTTCCTCTTTAAATGTTTGGTAGAATTCAGCAGTGAAGGCATCATGTCCCAGGCTTGTTTTGCCAGAAGACTTTGTATTTCAAACGAGATCAAATGAGAGGTTTGATCTTGTTACTTGTCATTAGCCTATTCAGACTTTGGATTTCTTCATGGTTTAATATTGGTAGGTTGTACGTGTCTAGGAATTTATCTGTTTCTTCTAGGTTTTCCAATTTATTGACATATTGTTGCTCATAGTAGTCTCTAATGATCCTTTGAATTTCTGTGGTATTGGTTTTAATGTCTCCTTCTTCATCCCTGATTTTATTTATTTGGGTCTTCTCTCTTTTTCTTAGTCTGGCTAAAGGTTTGTCAATTTTGTTCGTCTTTTCAAAAAAACCAACTTTTTGTTTTGTTGACCTTTTATATTGCCTTTTCTTTTTCAATTTTATTTGCCTGATTTTTATTTTTTTTTCTTTACTAATTTTGGGTTTGGTTTGCTCTTGCTTTTTTAGTTCTTTAGATGCATCATTAGGTTATTTATTTGAAGTTTTTCTACTTTTTTGATGTAGGGGCTTATTGCTATAAATTTTCCTGTTAGTACTGCTTTTGCTGTATCCCATAGGTTTTCGTATGTTGTATTTCCATTTTCATTTGTTTCAAGGAATTTTAAAATTTCCTTCTTCATTTCTTCATTGGCCCACTGGTCCTCCAGTAGCATACTGTTTAATTTTCATGTGTTCGTATAGTTTTTAGAGTTTCTATTATTGATTTCTAGTTTTATTCCATTGTGGTCAGAGAAGACACTTGATATGGTTTATCCTTGAGAATGATTGCTGAGGAGAAGAATGTGTATTCTGCAGCTGTTGGATGAAATGTTCTGTAAATATCTATGAGGTCCATTTGGTCTATAGTGCAGATTAGGTCTGATGTTTCTTTATTGAAATGCTAATGAGTAGTTTACACACCACAATTACACTGTTATTATAGTCTGTATTTGTGTATGTACTTACTGTTACCAGTGAATTTTGTTCCTTCAGATAATTTCTTATTGCTCATTAATGTTCTTTTCTTTCAGATTGAAAAACTCCCATTAGCATGGTGAGTATTAGGGAGTGAAAAGCTCCCATTAGCATAGGTCTGATGTTGATGAAATACTTCAGCTTTCGTTTGTCTGGGAAAGTCTTTATTTCTCCTTCATGTTTGAAGGATATTTTTGTAGGATATAATATTCCAGGATAAAATCTTTTTCCTTCAGCTCTTTAAATGTATCATGCCACTTTCTTCCAGTCTGAAAGGTTTTTACTGAGAAATCTGCTGCCAGACATAACGGAGATTCTTTATATGCTATTTTTTTCTTTTATCTTGCGGCTTTTAGGATCCTTTCTGTATTCTTTACCTTTGGGAGTTTGATTATTAAATGTCTTGAAGTAGTCTTATTTGAATTAAATCTGCTTGGTGTTCTATACCCTTTTTGTACTTGAATATTGACATCTTTCTCCAGGTTTGGAAAGCTTTCTATTATTGTCTCTGTGAATAACCTTTCTATCCTGATCTCATTCTCTACCTCCTCTTGAAGGTCAATAACTCTTAGATTTGCCCTTTTGAAGCTATTTTCTAGATCTTGTTAGGTTAGCTTTATTCTTTATTATTCTTTTTCCTTTTGTCTCCTCTGTGTATTTTCAAATAGGCTTGCTAATTCATTCCTCTGCTTGATCAGTTCTTCTGTTTAGAGACTGATGCATTCTTCAGTTTGTCAGTTGAATTTTTCAGCTCCAGAATTTATGCTTAGTTCTTTTTAATGATTTTAATCTCTTTGTTAAATTTATCTGATAGGATTCTGAATTCCTTCACTGTATTATCTTGGATTTCATTGAACTTCTTCAAAACAGTTCTTTTGAATTCTTTGTCTGAAAGGTCGCATATCTCCATCACTCTAGAATTGGTCACTGGTACCTTATTTAGTTCATTTGGTGAGGTCTTGTTTTTTCTGGACAGTCTTGATACTTGTGGATGTTCATTCATGTCTGGGCATTGAAGAGTTAGGTATTTATTCTAATCTTCACAATCTGGGCTTGTTTATACCTATCATTCCTCAGAAGGCTTTCGAAGTATTCAAAGGGAATTGAGCATTTGATCTAAGTCTTTGGTCACTGCAGCTATATGTGCATTAGGGAGTGCCCTAAGCCCAGTAACTCTGAGTCTTGCAGTCTTGTATAGGTGCTGCCTCAGTGGTCTTGGGTAAGATCTGGGAGAATTCCTTGGATTACCAGGCAGAGTCTCTTGTTCTCTTCCCTTACTTTCTTCCAAGCAAATGCAATCTCTCTCTCCATGCTGAGCTTCTTGGAGTTAGTGGAGGGGTGATACAAGCACTCCTGTGACCATCACTGCTGAGATTGTGCTGTGTCACACCTGAAGCCAGAACAGTACTGGGTCTTGCCCAAGATGTATTACTACTATTTCCTGAATTCTGCTGATGTTTATTCAAGGGCCAAGGACTCTTTAGTCAGCAGAAGTTGATTCCTGCCAGAAATGGATCTTTCCCTTCAGGGCAGTGGATTTCCTTCTGGCCCAGGGTGGATCTAGAAATGCAGTTCAGGAGCTAGGGCCTGGAATTGGGGGCTGCAGGAATCTGCTTGATGCTTTACTTTACAGTGGCTGAGCCGCTACCCAAGTTGCAAGAAAAAGACCTCTTTTTTGCTCTCTTTTCCTCAAGCAGAAGGAGTCTCTGCCCAGACAATCACTGCCTCAGGCCCATGGCAACTATAGCTTGGCTACTGCTGATGTTTATTCAAGGCCCAAGGGGTCTTTATTCAGCAGGTGGTGAGTTCTGCCAGGTCTGGGTCTCTCCTTTCAATGCAGTGGGTTTCCTTCTGGCCCAGGGTGGGTTAAGGAATGCCCTCCAGGAGCTAAGGCCTGGAACTGAGGAAATGAGAATTCCTCTTGGTGCTTTAGTTTACTGTGGCTCTGCTGGTACCCAAGTCACAAGATGAAATCCTTTTTACACTTCCCTTTCCTTTCTTCAAGCAGAAGGAGCCTTTCCCTGTGGATACTATAGCTGAGAATGTGCTGGGTCACACATGAAACCAGCACAGTACTGGGTCTTGCCAAGGCCTGTGATGACTGCTGCCTGGCTACAGATGGTGTTTATTCAAGGCCCAGAGGTGTTTATTCAAGGCCCAACGGCTCGTTAGTCAGCAGGTAGTGAATTCTGTGACACTGGGTCCTTTCCTTCAGCGTAGAGTTCTTTTCTGGACCAGGATGGGTCTAGAAATGTTGTCTGGAAGCTATGGCCTGAAATGGGGGCTTTAGGACTTTGCTTGGTACTTTATTTTACTGTGACGGAGCTGGTATCCAAATTGCAAGACAAAGTCCTCTTTACACTTCCCTCTTCTTACAGAACTGTGAGCCGCATTGCCTGGAGTTGGGGAAGGGGTGATGCAAGCACTCCCTTGGCCACTCCAGCTGGTGTCTCCGTGGAAAGTTCTCTATTAATAAAGTTTCCTGGGTTGCATGCACCCCAGTTCCACTGGCTGTAGACCCAGCAGAGCACCAGTATTTGTCCAGGAATTGCAGTCCTTGTGGCCTAGACTGCATTTCAAGTTTATTTAGGACCCCAGAACACTTTATCCCACAGTGGTGGGGCTAGCCAGAACTCAGTTTCTGACTGCTGGGATGGACAATTGCCCTTTGGCTAGGGCTAGTCTAAGTGCTCCCTCCACGGCCACTGGCCAAAGCCAGTGGGAAACACTGGGAAAGGCCTGTGTTGCTTTCCACTGTGACAGGGCAGCACTGAGTTCCAATGCAAATTCCCCAAATTACTTTGCCCTTCCTCCCGCAAGTGCACAGATTCTCTCTCCATGCCATGCTGCACTGCTGGGGGATGGAGGAGGAGTAGTGTCAGCAATTCAAAACTATCTTTCCTATCCTCTTCAGTGCCTCTTTGTTGGATACAAAGTTAAAATCAGGTGCTGTGATTGCTCACCTGATTTTTGGTTCTTATGAAGGTGCTTTCTTGTGTGGATAGTTGTTCTATTTGGTGTTCTTGCAGGGGGGGCGATTGCTGGAGGGTTCTGTTGAGCCATCTTGCTCTGCCTCCTCCTCCAGAAATCAGTGTTAGTGTTTTTCTGATGTATCTTTTTGCACCTGTTTATTTTTCTTTCATGTTATTACCTTTAGTGTGCATCTCTTATTAGCAGGATATAGTGTAGCTTTTTTTTTTTGTTTTTAAATGCTGGCTGATGCTTCTTGTCTTTTAATTGCAATATTTAGTCCATTTTCATTTAATGTAATTATTGATATTTTTACATTTAAATCTGCTATGTTATTATTTGTTTTCTATTTATCTCATTCATTCTTTGCTTCTTTCTCCTTTCTTGCCTTCTTTTGGATTAATCACTTTAAATAATTATTCCATTTTACTACTCTAGTAGCTTGCTAGTTATATATTATTTTATAATTATTTAAAAAGCAATACTAGAAATTATAACACACTTTTTAAAAATGTGGTGTACTAATTTTTCATTAAATTAGTACTGTATCACTTCCAAGCAATAGAACAGACCATACAACAAGAGTCTCACTTAACTCCCTTAGTGGTGGCTTTTGTGCTATCATTTTTATGCTTTTGAAATTCTACATACATTTAAAACCTCACAAGACATTACTTTTATTTTAAGCTGTGAATATTCATTTAGATTTATCTTTCTGGAGCTCTTCATTTCTTTCCCTATTTTCTTATTTCCATTTGTTTCCATTTATATATGTGTGTGTATATATAATAAAAAATTATATGTATGTGTGTTTCCATTTATATATTTATATATATAAATTCACATATATTACATAAATGTGTATATATATAATACATACACACACACACTACATATATAATTTTTTAAAGAACTCCCTTTAGTGTTTCTTTTGGTGTTTGTCCGTTGTGAGAAATTCTCTCAATGCTTTTGTCTGAAGATTTCTTTGATGTTGCCTGTTTATGAGGGATATATTCATTGACAGGGAATAGAATCTTAGATTGGCAGATATTTCCTGCCAGCATTTTAAAGATGTGATTTCATTGTTTTGTAGCTCCTTGATTTCTCTTGTAACATCAGCTAAGAATCTTTTTGTTGCTCCTTTGAATGCAATGTGTATCTTTCTCTTTGTCTTTGGTCTTTGTCTTTGGTCTTCAGCAGTTTGACTATAATGTGCCTAGGTATGTTTATCTTCATATTTATCCTGCTTGGTATTCATAGAGAAGTTTCAATCTGTAGCTTGGTGTCTTTTTTCTATTTTGAATAATTATTGTCCATCTCCTCTTCAAATATTGTTTGTTTTCATTTCTTTGAACTCTAAAATACACTTGTGTTAAGGTATTTTCACCATGTCTGATGTGCTTATAGTGCTCTTTTTTGTGTTTTTCATCTTCTTTCCCTTTATGTTTCAATTTAGATACTTTCTACTGACTGAACTTCCAGTTCACATATTCTCTCAGTTGTCGTCTAATTGTTATTAAACACTTCTGTTGGGTTCTTAATTTTAGTTATTGGATTTTCATCTGTAATTTTCATTTGCTTTCTTTTTATGTATTCCAATTTTTGATAAAAATTTTACATTGTCATTTATTTTATTCAACATATTTATCATAGTTACATTAAAAATCATTTCTGATGTCAATATTGGGATTACCTGTTGGATCATCTATTCTTTTCTTAGTTTTCCATTGTTGGTTCAGTATCCTGGTATGCCAAATTATTTTTATTTGAATGGCACATATTGTGTGTGAAGAATTGCAGCAGGTCTGAGTAATGTATCTTCCTCCAGAGATTATCTAGTTTTATTCTGGCGGATAATGAGGGTAAAGGCTTGTAACCTTGCTACAGGTGGATTGAAATGATTCAAGTTTGCATTCCAGGCTTTGTGAGGGCATGTGCCCTTGCTTGCTTTTACTCCTAGGGTTTAGGCATTCAGGGATGAATTAAAATCCCAGGATGTTTTTCCTTATTGGGGAGTCCTGACTCCAGTTTCTGTCTCTTGATCACTGTGATACTGCAGAAATATCTGCTTAGATACTTAGCCTTCTAGCAGCCTCTTTGTGCTGGTTTCTTATCATCTGCCTTGTGTATTCAGCTTAGGAATTGTCAAAAGCCTCAAGAGGAAATTGAACATAGCTTGTCAGGTTTGCTTCTTTATGTTTCCCTTTTTCCCAGAAATTTGGCCTCTTATATCCTGGTTTCCTTGGTTACAGTGTATTCCAATTTTTCTCTTACACAACCTAGTAAGACTGCTGCAAGTTCCAGGCTGGTGTTTTCTGCTCAGACTTTATGTCCTATGTTGCAAGACAGAACATTTCCCAAAGAGGACAGTCAGCTGTAGATGTATCAATCCCCTCAATGCATTTCCCTTCCTCCCGATTTTGGCCCCTCAGATCGTGCTGTCTTGGTTGCTCCGATGACCTCAAGATCTCTTTAAACTTGGAAATTTGAAAAAATTTTTGACTTACAGAAAGGGAAGTTGCAAAACTAGTACAGAGAGTTCACATATACCCTTCACTCATCTTTCCCTAATGTTAACAACTTACATATTACCTTTACTATTAATACTTAAAATTGTGTTGCCATGTTCTCCAAGCTGATAACAACAGAGCATGACTGCCAACTGGTTGAAAGGAGAAAAAGTAACCTTTCAAAAGGGTGACATTTTTGGCACAGGGCTTCTCAAAGTGTGTTCCTTAGAACACCAGTCCTTGGAGATTTTCCTATTAGACAACGTCCACAGCCCAGTAATTGTGGGAAATGCCACATCTTACATATATGTGCCCCTTTGGAAATCCACAGTGCCCATTACCATTTTATTTTATTTTATTTTTTTGAGATGGAGTCTTGCTCTGTCACCCAGGTTGGAGTGCAGTGGTGTGATTTCAACTCACCGCATCCTCCACCTCCTGGGTTCAAGCAATTCTCCTGCCTCAGCCTCCCGAGTAGCTGGGATTACAGGTGCGCACCACCATGCCTGGCTAATTTTTGTATTTTTACTAGAGATGGGGTTTCACCATGTTGGCCAGGCTGGTCTCAAACTCCTGACCTCAAGTGATCTGCCTGCTGTGGCCTTCCAAAGTGCTGAGATTACAGACATGAGCCACTGTGCCCGGCCCTCCATTACCATTTTAAAGCCTCTGAAAATGTTTTAGTAAAGAAATCTGCTTAATTTTGTTTTCCCTGTGTTTCCAAATATATATAGTCAAGAGCTGTTTTTGTTTTTGTTTGTTTGTTTGTTTTACTTTGCCTGGCCCTTAGGTACAATCCCATGGAGCTAGTGTTTTGTGGCACACATACTGGAAAATACTATTCTGGAGCATTTTCTAAAATCCTAAGTTACAAATTTTGCTTTTTTACATTTTCTCCTAGGTTCCGGCTTTCTTGCTGTTTAATTTCTTGCTTCATGAAAGGGAAGAAGATGGAGATGCCAAGGTTTCTTTGAAAACAGATATTTGCACAAGAAGGCAGCCAAGGCTGTGTTAACATTTACCATTAAAAACCCAACACATCTAGACAAAACACCAAATGCAAAAGCTTCACGTTTCCCAAATAAATTTCTTTTATAATTTGTCACTGCTCGGTTGTAGGCTTTGAAAATAGTTTTCATTTTCCTGTTATTGACAAAATTAAAGCTGCCAAGAAGTAGATGGTGAACAAGGATTTTATCTCTGACTGTAGCACCAAGGCAACCTGAGATAGGTCTAATTTGCAGCATAAATCTTCTTTTCCACTGGGGGAAGAACACATGAGCCACATTGAGTAGCCACCCATTTGTATTTTTGATTTGCAACTTCTGTCTAGTGAGCCAAGGTCAGGTGCGATATTTGTGATGGGGAAGCTGAATAGGTGAGTGAGGGTAGCTTGTGTTTGAAGCTGAAGAAGGTAATTAACAGGGTTTTAGAATGTAATTTTGGCATTTTTCCCCACTCCACCTCTTCAAACTATGTGTCCCCTGTCATCACCTAACCGATCTGCCTGTCCACCTTCTGGTTCCTCTCCAGTCCATTATCTCATGGCCCACTTGACTAATCTTTCTGAAACTCAGATCTGTTCTTATCACTCACCTTTCTAAAAGTCTCCATTGTCCCCAGAATTAAGTTTAGCCCCATGGTCTGGCCCCTGAGTGTATGCCTGTCTGCTCCTTTTCATTTAAGCTTCCGTTACCCCTGCTGAATTAGTATGCTGTTTCCTGTTATGTTGTATGCATCTCTTAGAAGCTGCATATAGCTGGATTTTTAAAAATCCACTCTAGTATTATTTAGTATGTTGAATGTAATCCAATTGGGTAGATAATCATTACTGATCTATTTGGACTCTCTATTTTTTAATCAGCCATTTCTTTGCTTATACTATTCTTTCTGACAGAAATGCCACTTTTCTTCTTATCTCCCTGGTGAACTCCATATATCCTACTAGGCTTTGTTCTGGAACTTTCTTGGCACCTTCTCATTTATATAATTGCTTCCTTCCATCTGGGTTTTAATGGCAAGTTCTGCATCTCTATTACAGAATAGTATTGATCTCATTGTGGATTGCTGTTTGTGTTTCTGCTTTCCAGTGGGCCTGTGAGAGTGACTGATCTTTGCATCTCTAGCAAATTGGCACAGTTGGTAGACTTTCCAACTTGAGATATTAGATGTTTTAGAAATTAGATTGAATGACGTGGTGTCAGTTTGAAACATTAAATTGAGGTGTTCTTTGAAGTGTATTTAAGGTTATACAATGATTTTTGAATACAGCTTTAGCTGCATACCACAGATTTTGATGTATAATATTTTTATTGTTGTTAAATTTTTTGGTAATTTCTATTGGGGTTTTCTTTTTAAAATTTTGTGCTGATATACTTATTTTTATTGTTGGTTCCTAACTTAATTGCATTATGGTTAAAAAACCCCAAAACCTAATAAACATGCTCTATATGGTATTGATTGACTTTGTTACCTAGTATTAGGTTGGTGCGAAAGTAATTGTGGTTTTTGCCACTACTTATAATGTTTTGCAGCAACATAATATATGGTCAGTTTTTGTAATGTTCTATCTGTACTTGCAAGGAATATACATTTTTTAAATTTATTGGCTGGGGGGATATATGTATATGTGCATAATAGTTGATCAAGGTTATTATTTTGGTCATTCAGATAATCAATATCTTTTTCAATTTTTTATCATGTTTGATATGTCAGTTTTCTGATGGAGTTGTATTAAATCTCCTGCTGTAATTGTGGGTTTATCAGTTTCACTATTTCAATTTTGCTTTATATTTTTTGGAGGTTATACTAATAGTGGAAACAATATCATTATTATAAAAATTTTGGTGAATTGCTCCTTTTATTATTACATTGAGTCTCTATTCCTATTAATGCTCTGCCTTAGGAAGGTATTTCTTAGGTCGGGCACAGTGGCTCATATCTGAAATCCCAGCACTTTGGGAGGTGGAGGCAGGAGGATTGCTTGAACCTTGGAGCTCAAGACCAGCCTGGGCAACATAGAGAAACCCCATCTCTACAAAAATACAAAAATGAGCCAGGCATGATGCTGTGCACCTGTGGTCTCAGCTACTCCTGAGATCACACCACTGTACTCCAGCCTGGGCAACAAAGTGAGACCCCGTCTCAAAAAAACAAAAAACAAAGACTGGTAGCTCTTGTCTGATATTACTGTTACAGGCTTTATTTTGATTAGCATTTTCCTAGTATGTACATTTTGTCTTTTCAGTCTTTCTATGTGTTGTGTTTTAGTTGTGACTCTTAGAAGATGTATATAGCTAGATTGTTAAAATTCACTCTATTATTATTTAGTATGTTGAATTTAATCCAATTATATAGATAATCATTACTGATCTATTTAGACTTATTACTATCTGATTTTGAGGTTTATGTTTGCCATTCCTTCTTCCTCCCTCTCCCTTTATTCTCCCTTGTTTTCTTTTGGATTGAAAAATACTGGTTTTCTAACAGTGTGCTGGTATGGATACTATGTTATAACATGCATAATTCTATATGGGTATCATAGTTTTGTGTTTTTAGGAGTTACCATTAGTTATATAACACAGATACCTGCTGTGCATTATTTTAATGATGTCTAAAGTTATACCCGTTTCTCACCTCCTCCTGAACACACATGAATCTTAGTGTGCTTGAAATATCCACTCAACACCCTTCCCCATTTCTGTGTTATTATTGCTGAAGGTTTTAATTTTGCCCTTGTGTAAACTCAGACACATTGGTTTTTGCTTGTTTGTTTGCCTTTACTCAATGGTAAATTTACCACCATAGTTTCTCAATTTCTATTCTCACTGTTGTTTCCTATGGTCCATACTTTCCCTCTTGGTTCGGTTTTTATTTCCTTGATATAATACTTTAGCATCACTGTTATTTGAGTCTATGAAGTCTGAATATGTCTTCATTTTGTTCTTCTCGCTCTCTTTTTTTTTTTTTTTTTTTTTGAGACAGAGTCTCACTTTGTCACTCAGGCTGGAGTGCAGTTGTATGATCTCAGCTCATTGCAACCTCTGCCTCCCGAGTTCAAGTGATTCTCCCATTCTTCCACCTCAGTCTTCTGAGTGGCTGAGATTATAGGCACGTGCCACCACATCCAGCTGAGTTTTTTTTTTTAAGACAGAATTTCACTCTTATTGCCCAGACTGGAGTGCAATGGCGTGATCCCGGCTCACCGCAACGTCTGCCTCCCGGGTTCAAGTGATTCTCCTGCCTCAGCCTCCTGAGTAGCTGGGATTACAGGCATGCGCCACCACGCCCAGCTAATTTTGTGTTTTTAGTAGAGACGGGGTTTCTCCATGTTGGCCAGGCTGGTCTCAAACTCCTGACCTCATGTGATCTACCAATTCGGCCTCCCAAACTGTTGGGATTACAGGCATCAGCCACTGCACCCAGCCTTGCTCTTAAACAACAGTTTAGGGAGACAGAAAATTCTAGATTTTTATTGTGCCACCACACCCAGCTAATTTTTGTATTTTTAGTAGAGACAGGGTTTCGCCATGTTGGCCAGGCTGGTCTCGAACACCTGACCTCAGGTGATCCACCCGCCTCAACCTCCCAAAGTGCTGGGATTACAGGCATGATCTGTAATCCCGCGCCTAGCCGATTTCTTCTTAACACTTTGACGCCATTCCTTCATTGTCCCTGGCATCTGCTGTTGCAGAAGAGAAATCTGCTGTCAATCTTACTGTTGCTTTGGATGTTTTTTCCCCTGCGATAGTTTTAGGATTGTTTATTCTTGAGGTTTTGCTGTGTCTGGGTGTGAATTAATATTCATCTTGCATGGTACTTGAGTGTGCTTCCAAACTGTAGACTCCTATTTTCCTTCAATTACAGAAGATAAAAGAGCCATTTTACTTGTAAATATTGATTCTCCTATATTCTGTTGTTTTTTTCTGGAGTGCCTGTTGGATATATCTTGGAATGTCTCACTTATCCTTCATATCTATTAACTGATATTTCCTTTAAAAAACTCTTCATCTCTGTTTATTTTATGTTCTTTGAGTAAGTTCCTTAATATTTTCCAGCTTACCAGTTCTTTCCTGATTGTGCCCAGGCTGGAGTTTGTCCCATCTGTTGGGTTTTTCATTTTTATGACTATATAATACTTTTTGTTTCTAATGTTTTATGTCTATCTTGAAAATTTCTGTCATTTTGTATAATTGTTTGGTCTTCATTAATAGAAGTTATTCCTTTATCTATCATTTTAATAATATCCTAAACACACATTAAAAAGTCTATATTGTTTCATAAAATCGTTTTCTCTAGAAGTGAATTCATGTTATGTTATGTGATTTTGTCGGCTCTCTTTCTTGGTGTTATATTTTATTCATGTGCCTTGGAATTTAGATCTAGGATGAATTTGAATTCCAACTTCTTGTGCTCACTTCTCTCTGGTGATTGTGGCTTATTCCACCCAGCTTCCCAAGGCCCCAGTACAAAACCGTGGTTTCTGTTCTCTGGTGATATTGGGGCTATCTGGATCCAGTCACAGAGCTGGAGGGGGTGGGGATGTGACTTGACTGATTCTTTGTTCTTCAATCTCCTTGGGCCTGCAGATTGCCACATGTGGTAGCATCAGACAGGGGTTTACATCTGAATTTTTTTTCGCAGCCTCATTTGCTTTTCCATCCCCAGCTGTAAGCAGAACTTGAACCCAGACTCTGGTCTCATGGAGCACTTTTAGATCCTTTTGTACTCAGCAGGAACCAGACTGCTTGCTGTCATAGCCTGTGTGCAGGCAAGAAGCCCAGCAGGCCCGAGGCTTCAACCTTGTTCATCATGTTGTGTTTCTGTTCATTTTCAGATTCACAAAAATGTTTATTCTGTTTTTGAGCATTGCTTATCTTTCTGGTTTTCTTTTTTTGATATTTAATTTATCCTTGCTATGTATTCAAGGCATAAAGAGTGCATATTTTCATATTTAATCTATCCTTGATTTGTATTCAGAGCATAGGGAGTGCATCAGAGTTGAATTTGAATAGTCATCTTCACCAGATATAGAAGCTTGAGTATTTATATTTAGCTTCCAGCACCTAGAGGAAATAACCCTGTAACCTTGGAAGGAGGCCAGGTGCCCTGTAGGAATCACGTCTATCTTTTTTATCTTTCTATCCCAAGTACCAGTCATGTCCCTGCACATAGTAGATGCTCAACAAACAATATTTGTTCATTGACTGACCTCTGAAATATAATTAAGTGGCCTAAACAGCTAATGCTATATGTGTATTTATACTTAATGTATCAAAACAGCTAAACACCACTGGGAAATTCAGGAAAAGCAGAAACGAATGATCATGACTTTTAACCTGTGACACCTGTTGAAAATGATCCCATATGTTGTCTTTTCAAACAAGATATATTCATGTCACTAGTTTCTGTTCTTGAAAGTAGAAACACTACTCCTTCTATTAGACATTTTGGTTTCTGAAAATAGAACAAGTAAAACCTGAACAAGTGCGAACTGGTTCGGATTAAAGGGATTTCGGGTCCAACTCTCCAAGCCAAAGGGATTTTCAAATGGTTATTTTAAAACGTGGATCTACATGTGGGCTTCTGTGGTTTCAATGGTCACAGGAAATGCAGGCCACTGTATCAGTCAGCTTTTGCTATATAACACACCATCCGAAAACACAGCGACTTAAGACAAAAAAAAAAGTTCATTTAGTTTATGATTCTGTGGGTCAGCAATTTGGGCTGGGAGCACTGGGTGGGTGGATGTGCTGGTGTGGTTGATCTCTGCTGGGCTCACTCACCTGTTGCCGGTCAGCTGCCAGGTGAGCTGAGGGCTTGATGGCCCGAGGTTGCTCAGGTGGGATGGCTGATCTCTGATCCACGTGGTCTTTCATTCTCCAACAAGGCAGCCCAGACTTAGTCAGGTGGAAGCAGTTACAGCGGACCTGACAGAGTGAGCAGAAGTATCTGTAGAGCCTCTTTGTGAGTACTGATTTGGAATTTATAGCTATACAGTGTGGTTTACACTCTTCTATTGGCCAAAGCAAGTCGAAGGGTGGAAAAATAGACTTCTTAATGAGAGGAGCTGCAAAGCCTGTGACCACTTTTGCAATCTACCATGGCAACAAAACGTGGAGGTGCCACTTCCCACCCCAGGAGAGACTGTGTAACTTTCCTTAGATCCTCAGGCTATTACCTCCAAAGTTGAGAACCAATATGTTGGATGATTTCACTACTGAACAACAACAATGAAAATGTTTAGGAGAGTTAACTGATGGACACATCTGTTAAAACACTGCTTGGTGTGTGGAAATGAAATTTTTCATTTTTTCTATTGGAAGTTATGCCTTGTATCAAGACATTAGGTTAGTTCTCTCTGACTTCTGTACTCAGCCTGAAAAGTAAGGATTCCTGTTAAGTGTACCAGGTAACTTCTATTATGTGGCAAACCACTCCAAAATTCAGTGGTTTAAAGCAATACCGTTTATTGGACTCCTGTTCCCATGCCTCAGCAGATGGGGCTGATCTCAGCTGGGGTCTCTCACGTTACTGCAGTCACCTGTAGGTCAGCTGGGTGGCTCTGATTCTGGGGATGGACTGGTTGTACCTTGGTGGGTGTCTGGGCCACTTGTTTCTCTCCATTCAGTTAATTTGCCTGGGCTTGTTCACAGGGTAGCAACAGTGTTTCCAGAGAGTGAGTAGAAGCACACAAGATCTCTTCCTGCCTAGCTAGGCTTGTTTCTGTGGGGTCAAAACAAGTCACAAGCCCAGCCCAGATTCACTAGGTGGGAAGATAGACTCCAACTCTAGCTCGGAGGAACTGTAAAGACGCAGGACAGGGAGGATGGAGAACCCTGGCCATTTTGTAGTCTTCTGTATCTGTTGTCTTCAAGAAATTCCTTCTCACACTTCGAATTTAAGTAAAATACTATCTCCACTTATATTTTTCCTATTAAATAGTAATACCGCATGTGTAATAGTAGTAGTAACTACACTTGTATTTAAAACAACCTGCCATCTTTTCACCTTTAATTGATGGCACCTCCCTTACTGTGGATTTGCATATTCATATTACTATTTTAAGGGCGTAGATTATGTTAATGTGTTTTGCTAAAGAAAATGATTGAACTTATTTTCTTCTTCCAATTTGTCTTCCTCGTTCTTTAATTCAACCCTACTGGTGCCAGACTTGCTTTTCTAAAGGGTTTCTCTGTGTTTGATGAAGACTCTTTAGGGATCTCTCACTCGTACTCTTTAGCTTGGCATTTGAGAATCTGTGTGCTCTGGGCGTTGCGTAACTTTCAGATTTTATTTTCCTCCATTCTTCCTTGTGCACTAGTTTTCACAGTTAAACACAATTTATTGCTGTTTTTTGAGCACACTGGCCATACACAAATTGTCCTCAGCTCTTGGGCAACATTTTTGGTTGTTACAACCGTGTGTGTGTGTGTGTGTGTGTGTGTGTGTGTGTGTGTGTGTGTGTGTGTCCATGCTTGTAGTACTGGCCTTTAGCAAGTAGAGACCATGGTTGCTGCTAAACATCTTGCAGTGCACAGGACAGCCCCCACAACAGATAATTATCTGCTACAAATATCAATAAAGCCGAGGCTGAGAAAACCTGTCCTATCCATTCCTGCCCTGGCTCTTTTTTCCATTCCTCATCCCAGAAGCCCTTTCCTTCAGTGCTGCCCGATGAAATGTTCTCTATCCTTAAAATGCCAGCTCAAATGCCACATCTTCTAGGAAACAGATCCTGCATGAACCTACTCCCAGTGCCGTGGGCTCTCAAAGTCCATTCGGTGCATCACTGAAGTGACTACCACTTAGTGCATTTACAGTAATTTGTCTCTAGTACTATTATTTTTTAATGGTTCTTATTGTTCTTTTCTTGTTTTTTAATTGAATGTTTGTGTGTTGACTCTTTGGGTGAACTGTGTGTTCCTTGATGACAAGTATCTCTCTTGTCTATGTCCTACAGCACTTACCATGTGTTTTACACATAGTAGGTGCATAATAAATATCTGTTGACTGCATGAGAAATGTATGTCTTCCTGTGCCTTTAGATATGGTTACCCCTTCCAACAATTTTCTTAAAGGAGTTAGTTCAAAAAATCCAACAAGTTGAATCCAAGTTTTTTTTGTTTCTGTTTTTAATAATTTAGGTAAAAAACTGTGACAATAAATCATTGTACAATGCAATTATTTATGTTTATTTCTGCAGCTATTTAGTGAAAAAATAAGTGGTGCTGAAGGAACTAAACTAGACGATGAATTTCTTGACATGGAAAGGGTAAGAGAGCATTTTAATATGTAAATTGATTAGAAACTGACTTTCATTGTGATATAAGATATACTGCTATTGTAAAGGATATTCGAGTGGAAATCTAGGATGTTTAAATATAGGTGTGGATTATGCAATCTACAAGGCAGTACTTTCCCACGTCCCAGCCCAAATCAGATCCTCCCCCTGTAGCCACATCCAGTTTGGGCAGGTCGAGTAATGAGATCGATGTGGCTAACTGGTACCCTCTAGTGGCCAGAAGTCAGAATGTGCAAAAGATGGGCAATCTTGGTAGTTACTGCAAGACCAAAGTAATTGGTAGTATATGTTTTGGAGAATCAAAATGTGTTTCTGGGACAAGATTTTTCAAATGCATAATGATTTATTTACCGTGTGGAAGACTTGGGCTCTGCTCCCATGTGTTGCAGGAGCTGCATAGCAAATAACTTTTATCCTGGTTCTGCCTGTAGAACCAGAGTGTGAACGTGGATAAGTGAATTCATCTTTTTGGACTGATACGGAGATGACAAGTGTGCCCTGCTTGTCTCACATGGATTTTGTGAGAATTATGCAAACATTAACGTATTTGAAATAACTTACAAAAAATATGACGGGTTTGAGACAGAAATGATTGTAACATGCTCCAAAGAAAAATGGTATCATCTCTGTCCCTTAACATGTTTCCCAGTCAGCTGTGTGGAGTTGCTCATGTGGAGGCAGAACTGGAACCACCAGTATTAACAACATACTGTTTCTTTGCTCATTGTCTGGACCCTTTAAACATAGCCTTGTTTTAATAATTAGACCCCCCACCCCAGAGGAGAGAGGAAGGAAATGAAGCAAGGCATCCACCCTCAGGTGTAACATCAAGGCTGCAGATACAGTAGGTAGCAGAGATGTCAGCAGGTGCTGGGGAAGGAAGTCCAGCCCCAGGCTGCGCACTGCCTGGGAGAGTATCTCCTCAGGATACCTTGGCTCTGGCCAGCTCATCTTCCAGGGAGTTCTCTGTTTTCTGGATGAGAACTATTAAGCGTCTAGAAATGTTAATGCCTTGAGGGAGAAAAGCTTATTTTGTTTTTGCTTTTGAAAGAAAACTTAATTTCTGAACCTTAAAACCATGGAAACATGTTCACACCATTGACATACCTTAAATTACTTAAAAAAAAACTCTTAATATACAAATAGGTGATGTATAGCTTTGTTACTAACAAAATGATTCAGTTGAAATGTTAAATTTAAAAGCATTTTTCCAGAGTTTTAGTTTTGGTTGATGGATTGAGATCCTTCTTGCTTACCTCCTTTTACCTCCAAAAACCCCAGTGAGTTACAGAAGAAATATAAAGTCTATTATCTGTTTTATTACAGCAGTGAAAAGCATGGAAACATATAATACATGACCAGAAGTTTTAAAAACTTTGCAGAAGAGATGCATTAGATGGTATTAGACCCACCTAATAAATGATACAGAAATGAGAAAGTAATGGGAAAAAATATTCTGTAATTAATGCTAACCATATAAAAATAGAGGAACAATAGTAAAATCAAAATAAAATTTGATGCAAGAGAAGCACTGAATTAAAAAAGCTTTTTAATTATAAAAAGATACAGTCAATGTAGTCTATCAGGAAATTATAATAGTTATGAACCATTCTGCACTACATAACATAGCATCTGAATTTGTAAGGTAGAAGCTGTCAGAAATATGTAAACAGTTGATAAAAATAGAAGTAGACTTCACATACCTCTCTCATAAAATAATAAACTGACAATAATCAATAGGCTCATGGAGGATTTGCATAAAATATGATTAATAACTTTGATTATAAATAAATATAGATATCTGCATTCCCCAAATGGAGAATGTGCATATTTTTCAAATTCCCTTGGAACAAATACGGTTATCAAATATGTACTAGGTTATAGAAAAAAAAACTCGATAAATTTCCCAAAGTGATTCCATAGAACATAAGAATTATAAGGGAAAGTAGAGCTTCTAAATTCTGGATGTTTGGAAATTTAAAAATATGTAAAAATAATTCTTAGTTTAAAGAGGAAATGGAAAGTAAAATGACATTATTTAGGCATGAGTGATAATTCTGTATGTCAAAACCTGTGATATGTGGCTAAACTGTAAATGTGTTTAAAGAAAATAAATGTTGGGAGAAAATGAATAAATCATGCAATCCAAGAAGCTAGGAAAATAACAGCAAATTAAATCACTCTAGGTAGAAGGTAGAAATCAATATGGATAAAAAAGAGATTAATAAAATAGAAAACAATAACCACAAAAGATCGAAACAATGAAGCCAAGAGCTTTAGAAAAGCCGTAAGACAACAAACCTCTACCAAGTGAGGCCAAGAGGGAGAAAAAGGAAAAACACAAACAAATTACATAAAGAAGAAGAAAGAGGATATGCCCACTGATAGCATTTTTTAAAGAGAATGCTGTAAATAAGTGTCAGAAATGAGAGCTGCTAGCAGCTCTCTCACTCAGGGACTGGGCCTAAGGGAGTCAGTGGCACAGGCCTTGGGACACCTCATGGGCAGGGTGCCAGCATTAAACAGAAATTCCAGACTTAACTAACCAAGATGCTGTCATACCAGGTTGACTTCACAAAAAATAATTTTTACCATTCTGCTTCCCTCTATTTTTCTTAATGGTTTGGCAAGATATTTGCATAGCATTTGGTTGACTTGAACAGACACACACACACAGCACACACACACACAACACACACACACACACACACAATAGTGTCCCTAGTTATTCTAGGAGGGAGATTTTGTTTTTAAGCTACATGAGTTTTTGTTGTTGTTTTTTTGTTTTGTTTTGAATGCTCATCTTGACTCCACATTAGCCAATATGTTTACTCTTCAATTTGTACAGGGTTTATTTCTAGTTTTGATGCTTGCGCTGGTGTGGAGGCAGCTCCAGTATGTGCATGTCAGGGCCTACGAGGTACTTGCAAGTTTTTAGTCATTTGTTTCTTGGGCTTTTTTGTTCAAAAGATATAAAAAAGATCTGAAGTAGAAAATATCCCCATTCTAATTCCTCTCATCATCATCTTTCAGAGGTGACTCTTAGCTTTTTGGTGGCTTTTCATGTCCAAAAAGGGTTGTATAGATCAAAGGGAGAACTCTAAGTTATATTTTAATTAATATCTAATTTGTTACATTATAAATCTAAAATCCTCATTTTTCTTAAGCTTTAAACTGAACTTATGAATCTTGTTTCCAAATTTAGTAATTTTGCTATACGATGAAAATTATTATAGTTAATTTTCATTTGAGGTTGCATTAATTAACACATAAGCTTAACAGATTCAATCCTTAAATATTTACCACCAGTTATATAATTAAGCAAATTCCCTTAGACATTTCAAGCTATAATCACAAAGGCAAGGTAGAGGACTCCCTCAAACTTTACATAAAATCTATTAACAGCATTTTCCTAAGCCCTTACATTTCTTGTGACTAATAAGACATAAATATTTAGTTAATCAGATTCTCTTAAACATTTCAACGATCTTGGCAAATAGCTGAACATACCAAAGAGAGCTCAAAGTCACAAAACTTGTTACTAGGCCAAACGCACACTCACATGCCCACTTGCAAACACAGCACACAAGTATCAGTAACATAGGTTTGACTCCTTTTTTTTATCATTTCTGTACTGTCTTTTAAAACTTTCCTGGGGCTCCAGATTAATTTATTTAGCCCAAATTAATGTATTTAGCTAAGGGGAACAAATACGATTTCAGGCTGGATAAGATTGCTTGGTTGCAAACTTGTGACCCTGGCAGGATCATAGTTTTCTAAATTACAAAAATGATTTGTCTTCTATTATAAATCATTCTGCAGCTTGCTTGCTTTCTTTGTATGTACTTTGAATGTTGATCTTCCTTATTTTTTTTCCTTATGATTAAAGAGTATTCCTTTACTTGGATGTTTCATAATTTATCCATCAGTCTCCTATTGATTTCCATTTTCAATATTACATAAAATGGCCTAACAAACGTGTTTTTCCTTCACTGCAATTTGCTCGTGTGTTTCTAAAAGGACAAATCCTTAGAAGTATAATAGCTGGTTTATTAATATGCCCATTAGTAAGCACTTCTCCCTTGATCTCCAAAAACGTATCATTTTGCATTCCTGTTGTGTATTACTCCACACCCATATAATACCTGATATTGAGTATAACTGATTTTAAAAATGTTTTTATCAATCTGGAGAATGTAAAGCATCTCCTTTTTATTTACAGTTCTGAATATTTTTTTCAAATCTTTGTAGGCGGCTTGTGTTTTTCCTCTTTTCCTTCTTTCTTTTTAAGACATGGAGTCTCGCTCTGTTGCCCAGGCTGGAGTGTAGTGGCGTGATCTCGGCTCACTGCAACCTCCACCTTCCAGGTTCAAGCGATTCTCCCACCTCAGCCTCCCGAGTAGCTGGGATTATAGGCACCCGTCATCATTCCCGGCTAATTTTTGCATTTTTGTAGAGATAGGATTTCACCATATTGGCCAGCCTGGTCTTGAACTCCTGACCTCAGGTGATCCACCTGCCTCAGCCTCCCACAGTGCTGGGATTACAGGTGTGTCTAACCATGCCCAGCCTTTTCCTTCTTTCTTGTTTGTTTAAATGGGAGTTTAGAATATTATGCCACTTTTGTCAAACTTCACATACTCTATGTCTTTTCATGTTCAGTTTTTAAGTTTTTACGGAGTCAGAATTTTGGTCTTTTTATTTATGACATTTGAATTTCAGGTCCTGGTTAGAAGTTTCTTCCCACTCCAGTATTTCAAAATACTGTTGTCTATATGTTAGTCGTTTTGTAGTCTGGTTTTTTTAGGTTGATATTTTTAATCATGTATACAGTATGAAGACTCACTTTACTATCAGCTTGCCAAATTTTAACAAAAAAAAAGAATTGAAATTATGATGGGATTTGAATGAATTTTGCATGTTAATTTGGGAAGAATGCATATCTTTACAAAATTGAGTTTTCCCATCTAAGAATGTGGTTTTTCAAATAGGTGTTGTGAATTTCTCATAATAGTTATTCTTCATTATTGCATTTTTATTGCTTTTATGAATGAGATCTTTTTCTTTTGGGCTATTGATGGTATAAATAAAGCTATTGCAACTTGCATTTTAACTTTGTTGTTTATTCCCATATTAACTCTCTGGTTAACTAACAACCAGAAAGTCCAGGAATGGTTTTGCAGAAGGAAAGATTCAGTCTTAACCAGAAAGGGTTAACTTTCAGGGAACGTTTGGGGAAAACTTTGATGTTAACATCTTCTGACCATAGCATAAATGAATGTGTTTATTGTATTATAATATAATACTAATGATTATGATTCTTTTAGTGTTGATTACTGAGGCAGTTGCTAATGTGAATCATTACTGTGGCATCCTTATATAAGTATAGAAATTCAAGTTCACCTAGCAGATAAGGAGAGTTTGGTTCATATCTAGTGTTAGTTTTGAGAGACTTCCAAGTATATCTAATAATCTAGTGGAGCATAATAACTTTTCCAGATTTTCTAAATATTACCTTAATATTCATTTTAATGTTAAAAGGGAAAGTAAAGTTCTCCAACATCACTTGAAGGAAGTGATGTTCCAAAAATCAGAAAGTGAGAAAATATCGCCTCTCCCAAAAATGTTGAAAACGTTCATTTGGATTAAAATCATCATAATCGTGTTAGAAGAATTAAATTAATGAAAATTCCTCCTCTGTTTGCTCTTTTGTGATTTTATTGAGTTTGTCATTTACTAACTTTTTTTAAATTTTGCTTTTAAGAAAATAGATGTTACCAATAAAGTTGTTGCAGAAATTCTTTCAAAAACCACTGAATATCTTCAGCCAAATCCAGGTAAAGTTGAAATATTCTCTTGTTCATTTGCTGTCACAGACTCTAATAACCCATGTTTACTTGGTGTTTAGTTGACATAATGTAGAAACAATGTCGTCTGTGTCCCAATAATGAAATTCAGTTTTTAAAGCTGAGTCTCCAGTGACTAAAGGTAGTTGCATTCGGTCCTACTGATGAGAAAGACAACAGCTATTTTTGTGAATTTCAGTTGACATCATCCGAATGGAGTGCTGGTCATAGCAACAAGAGAGCACTGAGCAAAGGTTTTATGAGTTGCTTCAGAAAGCCACTAAACATTTGGCAAATATTTTCCTACTTCCTTATTTCCTCTTTATAATTTTTTAAAAAATTCTGCCCTTGTGTACTATATACATAAAGGTATATGTTAATTTGAAAAAGCTTTCTCTTCATGGCTTAAATGCTGGAGAAACAAGGTGTGGTGAATACAAAAGACTGCTTAAATCCAGTGTCACATCAGCTTCTCCACTGAAGGTCTGGGTTTCTAGGTCCCCAAGCAGCATCTATTGATGAGATTTTCCCAGGTTGTAAATTATAGGAACCAATAGAGGGCGCCCAAGCCTTGAGTTCTGTGGATTTCTGAAGCCACCTTTCCTTTTTAGGAATTTATTATTTGCGTAGAGTTCCTGTGATTCCCTTGACTGTAGGAATCAGCACAAACCTAACCATTTGAAAATTGAGAAAGTAAAAATTTAAGAATATAAATTTTATCAGATGTATCCAGGCAGGTCTGAAGTTCTTTACAATTGTATTGATGATAATAGCTTTGAAAACCATAAAAATATATCTTCTCCTCCCTGGCCACATCAGTGATTGAAATCAGGCACACAAATTTCTTTTCCTGATATATCAGTCAACAAATATTTAATGTGTGCTTTCTCTGCACTAGAGGATTTCGGGGTGCTGGAATACACTATGAAATCAGACAGATACTTCACCCTCAACCAGCTGGCTCTTGAATGGGATAAGGAAGTGTTGGCCAACAATAAAAGTGTCACCACTGGCTAGAGGTCTCTGGTTATTCCTAGAGAAGAGGCAGCCCTAGCAACCTCTTATCCAGTTTAATGGCTTTCGCCCACATACCTGCTGCATCCCACATCCCCCTCCAACAGTGGGAAAGATGGGCAGAGAGAGAGAGAGAGAGAGAGAGAGAGTGTGTGTGTGTGTGTGTGTGTGTGTGTGTTTGTGTAGTGTGTGAGAGTGAAGCCTTTGGGCCTGGGGACCTGGAGGATAAATGCTTTGAGGATAAATGTGAGGTTCAAAAGTCTGGCACTGGCCAGGCACAGTGGCTTATGCCTGTAATCCCAGCACTTTGGGAGGCCAAGGCATGATGACTGCTTGAAGCCAAGAGTTCGAGACCAGCCTGGGCAATGTAGCAAGACTCTATGTCTACAAAACATTTTCAAAATTAGCCAGGTGTGGTAACACGTCTGTAGTCCCATTTTTACTCAGGAGGCTGAGGTGGGAGGATCGCTTGAACCCATGAGTTTGTGGCCACAGTGAGCCATGATCATACCACTGCACTACAGCCTGGGCAACAGTTGTTGTTTCAAAACAACAACAAAAAAGGCTGGCACTGTGAATGTCAGGTGAATGTGAGTGGCACTCACAGCTGGCACGGGAATGTCACTACTCACAGTGCATTCTACTGCTGGAGATGCAGAATTAGGCTTAACCCAGACCGATGGAATCACTCTACATTTTAACAAGATCCTTGGGTTATTTACATACACATTAAAGTTTGGGAGGCACTGATTTAAAATACATTAAAAATAGTACAAAATTATTAAAGTAGGAAAAAAAGTGTATCTCTTGACTATCTAAAAGTATCTCAAATACCACAAACTAGTATGTGATTCACTCTCTCACCTACAGGATGAAATCTCAAATCCTTAGCTTGGTGTTCAATTCATAGTCACATTTTACCATAGCTATCTCCCACTTTGTCCTGTATTAACATCTTTTTAGGTCAAACCAGCCTACTCCTTGTCCACTGATTATGCCACAGTATTCCCTCTTCTACACGTTACTGACACTATTCTCTGTACTTTTTAGGGCATCTTTCCATCTTTCTTCAGCATATTGCTGCCTTTCCCTTGTCCTGCACCACACTGGACTTTATTTTCATAATTATGTCCTGTATATTCTGCCTCCCAGTAACTAGACTTTGAGCTCCTTGAGGGCAAAGCCTGTCTCTGGAGTCCCAGTAATGAGCACAGTGTGTTGTTGCACAGGGCCCAGTGCAACAATGAGTAAATACTCATTGCCTGAGTCAGAGGAAGGAAAGGAAGGTAAGACACAGTGATGCGCATCACCTCCCTAGGGAGCAGAGGCTGAGCTGCACCTTGGGACCAGCCACACAAGGCTAGTGTTCACTAGGGGTGGGGTGGTCTGTCCCCTCCTATGATTCTGCCTCCTAAACAGCAGCACCTGCCTGCCATAATACTGAAAATCATTAGGCTCAATCAGTCCTTGGGAGCAGAGTGTGTGTGCGTGTGCGTGCGCGCGCATGTGGTGTGTGTTAATGACCAGTTGGTTGTTTGAAACATCCTCCTTGGCAATTCTATTTTTCTTTACATTTAAACAAACAGACAAAAAGCATGTCAGTGTCACACAGGTGTCAGTGTCTGACTTCACGTGTCAGCAACTGCAAGCTTTCCAAAGGGTCTCACTCGAGGGGTGTTGCTCAGGAAAGCCTGGTCACTATTATGTCAAGTCAGCAATGTGCGCCATCATTTCTTTTTTTCTTTCTTTCTTTTTTGAGACAAAGTCTCGCTCTTGTCCCCCAGGCTAGAGTGCAATGGCGTGATCTTGGCTCACTGCAACCTCCGCCTCCCGGGTTCAAGCAATTCTCCTGCCTCAGCCTCCCAAGTAGCTGGGATTACAGGCATGTGCCACCACGCCCAGCTAATTTTTTGTATTTTTAGTAGAGACAGGGTTTCTCCATGTTGGTCAGGCTGGTCTTGAACTCCTGGCCTCAGGTGATCTGCCGGCCTCGGCCTCCCAAACTGTTGGGATTAAGGTGTGAGCCACTGCGCCCAGCCGATGTGTGCCATCATTTCTATGGTTCATCGTGGCTGCGGAACAGTGCACTTAGCACCCACCTTGGTAAAGAACCTAGAAAATTACCTGAGAAAATTAAATAGTTCACACACACAATTGTTTCAGGCCTCAGGTCTCTGGCATTTTGTTTAAGGTGACCTCAGTTTTGGCAGCTGTGTTTATTAAATGCTATGTACCTGTCACTCCACCTTGTAACTTTAAAGAATTACAAATGACAATGTTTTTAAGCATACAGAGCTAAGCTAGGAATGCTGAACACTGTGTCGAAGATCCGAGGGCAGGTGAAGACCACAGGATACCCGCAGACGGAAGGCTTGCTGGGGGACTGTATGCTGAAATATGGGAAGGAGCTCGGGGAAGACTCCACCTTTGGTGAGTTATTCAGAGATCACCTGGGGGAGCTGAGAACTCCTCCAGTATGGTTTTAGGTTATACACAAACCCTTCAGTCTAACAACCTTTGTTATTTTTCCATATTACCAAAGTAATACATGTTAATTGCAGGAGGTTTAGAAAACATAGGTAAGTAAAATAAAGAAAAATGCTAACATCACCCATAATCCCATATCCACTGATAGGCCCAATTAAACTCTGTTGTGTATCTTTTTTTTTTTTTTTTTTTTGAGACAAAGTCTATGCCCAGGCTGGAGTGCAGTGGTGCTATCTTGGCTCACTGCAGCCTCCACCTCCCAGGTTCAAACAATTCTCTTTCCTTAGCCTCCCGAGTAGCTGGGATTACAGGCTCAAGCCACCATGCCTGACTAATGTTTTGTATTTTTAATAGAGACAGGGTTCGCCATGTTGGCCAGGCTGGTTTTGAACTCCTGACCTCAAGCGATCCGCCTGCCTCGGCCTCCCGAACTGCTGGGATTACAGGAGTGAGCCACTGCACTTGGCTTGTTGTGTATCTTTTATGCCTTGTTTATTCTTATATGTATTCATATGTACTTTTAAAAACTACAATAAGGCTATAGTACATATACTCTTTGGTAACACTGACTATATAATGATCCATATAGTAAAATAATTAATCTTCCATGATATTGTTTTTAATGGCTACATAACATTCCGTGTATCATAGTTTGTTCAGTCAATCCCATTTACTAAATAAATGTTTCTTTATGTAAACACATTTTACATAGCATTTACAATAACCATTTTCATAGGTAAATCTTTGGGGATATCCAAAATTATATTCTTTGACATAATTTAGATAACATATCTAGTATAAAATTGCTGAGTCAAGAGTATGCTTATTTTTCAGGTTTTGAAAGCATATCCCCAACCTACCCTTCAGAAGGGTTACACTCATTTGACACTGTTGCCAGCAGTGAGTGAGGGTATATTTCTCTACACAGTTCCTAACCCTAGAGATTATCTTTTTAGTTTACTTTTAAATAACTGATCATTTGATATGTAGTATACAAAAATGATATCTCATTGCTGTTTTAACTCCATCTTTTGGATCACGTGTGAGGTGGAATTTTTATTTGTGTTTGTCATTGTTTTTGTGAATTGTGTGTTTGTGTCCTTAGCCTGCTTTTGCATTAGGAGGTCCATTTTTTCCCCTCCTGTCTCATGAGCTCTTTAAATGGTCAGGATATTTGCTCATTGGCTGTCTTGTATGTTGACGAAGCTTTGTCCTAGGTAAGCATTTGCCTTCAGACCTTGTATATGAAGGTCATTTCAATGGAGAGAGATTTTTATTTTTTATTTACTGAAGCTCTTTAGTCTTCCTATATGGTTTCTAGCTTTTTGGAATCATGTTTAGAAAATCTTTTTCATCCCATTCCCTGGCAAATGATATAAACGTTTATTTATACTTGTTTTTGAATCCTGCATTTTCTTTTATTGCCTTTAAATTTCCAAGCTCCTGCATTTATTGGAGCTACAGTGCAATAGGGTTCTAATTTTGTTTTCTGACAAATAAATAGCTTGTTTCAGTACTTTTGAAAAGTCCAACTTTCTCCTGATGATTTGAAATGATTCTTTTATTATAGGCTAAATTATTATACATTAAATTTGTTTATGGTCTTTCTCTTCCGTTTCTTGATCTATATCCTGTTTTGATTCAGTGTCATATTGTTTTAAGTATTGAAGTTTTAAAACATGCTTTAATATATTTTACTAAAAATTTAGGTATTGTATTGCAAAAAGTTCACGGACACACTTACTGGTTTTATTTTTGCAAGTGAAACTTAAATCCCTTTTATTTAAAAAAGTCATTAAATTTTGATTGAGATTCATTTAAATTAATACATTAAATTGAGGATGAATTGGATTTAATATATTAAGTATTCCCAAAGAATTTGGCATATTTGCTATTCATGTAGTGGTAACAAGGCAGGAGATGGAAGAGATGGAAATTGAGAAATCAAATATTTGGCCACAGTAATCATTCTAGGAAATTGGAGGAAATATCTTTTGAAAAAAATGTTAAAACTCAAGCATTAAAACATGAATTAATTAGTGACAAAGGGTAATATTATCCCTCAGAGCAGTATAATGTGAATTTTATTTTATTCTAAGGGCCAATGGGGACAAGATAGCCTATTTCTTACTCTGAAGGCATATCAGTGAAGGGAGCAGGTGAAACTGCCAGGCAGGCCTTGAAATCCAAGGACACTCCTGCCATGCATCTGGCCTTGGCGACAGCCAGACAATTTAGTAGCTTCCCAGGTGCTCAGCAACCGAAAGAAACTTGGGATGAGGAAGAGAGCTGATGTCAGCAGGGCATCAGGAACAGATGGATTTCTGCTGTTCCAAGGAAGAGGCTGTGCCGTTGGATGTTTTTTTTTGGGGGGCCACATGCTGGGACCTCCTACAGTACAGAAACCTCAGTGGGTGGAGGCTGAGCCCCACACCCGTGGAATTCGACAGCGCCAGTCTCAGGCAAGGAGAGGGAATGTTGATTCCAGGGAGGTGGCGGCCCGTGTTCAGAGCATCATCTTTGGAGTCTACAATGTATTTGAAAATGTTTCCGTCAAGGCAAAATGAGCTGACATTGTGAGGTACTGGCACTGGTGGCAGAGGGGCTGTGTGGGGGGTCAGGCAATACCATTTCTCACCATTTGGGCAGGAAAGAGTCCACAGGCTAGGAAGGGACATTTCATCTTCATTTAGGAATTATTTAGACACACTTGGGAGAGTTGAGCTAAGGAAATTTAGCTTCCAAGGAGGAATGAAGCTACCACTGGGTCCGTATGGAGTCCTGGGAAGCCTTAGTTTAGAGTAACGGTTCCTACTTCTGTTTTGCAAGGTCCTCTTTAGTATCTTTCTGTTTTTTTTTTTAAGGGAGGTGAGGCACATGTTGCCATCTCTATTTTACAGGTAAGTAAGTTGTCCATGCCCTCACCTGGTGGATGAAACAACTCAAAGGTCAGACCTAGGCTGGGCTTTACGGTCTTCTTCAAGCCTAGGAATCGAGCAACCCAATCTCCATCTTTTTACAAGATCAATTTGGAAAAACCCAAATATAGGAAAAATAGTTCATTCTAGTGTAGCATTTCCCAGGGATGTTTTCTAGAGACCCTGCAACCCTCATTGTACAGAGAACTAGAGGGCACCTGGTTTGCAATAATCTGGCAAATTACTGCCGATTAACCGGACTGAGATACCACACTGTAATCCAGGAAAAACTACCTGCCACTACCCAAGCCAAGAAGGCTGGCCTGGGCTCCAATGCACCAGCAGACCCCCACCCCACTCTGCTGACAGGATGTCCCATGTGACACCGGCAGGCTTTCTTTGACATCAGAGAGAGAAGGGAGGCTTAGAACCTTCTAGAAGGATACAGGGAGTAGCCTTGAGAAGATCCCACGGCTAGAAGCTGAGATGTTTTGTTGGTTTATTTCTATTGTGATTTTTACTGGTTAACACTTAGCCCCATGAGTGAATCCTTTCATTGTTTACAAAGAGATTTTATTCTCAAGCTTCTAAGGAACCCTCCGTGCCAGTTTCCCAAATTACCAGTTTTTTAGAAAGGATCTTTATCCCCATCTAGTGGTCCAAATGGTAAGTACTTCAGTCTGCTAGCCTCAGTTGTATTTTCTGTGGTGGTGAAAGTGCAGACCATAGAGAGGAAAATACAGAAAATAGGAAGCCTTGCTTTTTCTTTTTCATTCTGATCCAGGATTCAGAGGTCCTGGAGCAAGGACCTTGCTACGCCATCATCCACACACTTTTGGTAAAGAATGAAATAAATAGCACTGTTAACCTGGAGTAGTGTTCCCAAAGAACCTTTTGTATTTATGTTTTCTATTCAAGGCAATGCATTGATAGAAGTTGGTGAATCCATGAAGCTAATGGCTGAGGTGAAAGACTCTCTTGATATTAATGTAAAGCAAACTTTTATTGATCCACTTCAGTTACTACAAGATAAAGATTTAAAAGAGATTGGGGTAAGTCTTCCAGGGTATAAACATACCTGTTGCTACATAAGATGATGTTTATATTTAAAATCACTAGAACGTTTCAGCAGACTGAAAGCATCATCTTATGATGCTTGTGGGTAGGGTAAAAATAACTCAGTTCTATTTTCCTGGGCTCACTGGGAAAGAGTGCCAGGATCCATTAGTCCTATCTGCCCTGGAGATGAAGCAGGATAATGGGAGGGTATGTAAGCCATGTTCTTTCAGCTGGAAATTGTGTATTTAGTTGAAGCCAGCTCTAAGCCAGGCTAAACAAAGTAATTACATAACTTTATAGTGGATTTCTTATTATCAAAATCGTACCATAGTTGCATGTTTTGATGCGTTGCCCTGGTGGTCATTATTTTCCATTACTTCTCAAGAAGATCAATACCTAGAAATTGAATATTTCATTTGGAAAACTGTTAAAAATGGCGTGCATGGGAATTTTCAGGTACCTGAAGATAATTGCATGCCACTTGCATGGTGGCATTTTTGTAGATGTGCAAAAACAGCCCCGAGACTTCTACCCCACCAGGGACTTCCACTCTGGAGGTACAAGCACCGTCTTATGGATATGTACAGAAGATGTTTCTCCAGGTGCCTTCAGCATGATCTCAGCCTGGAGGTCATTTGAGCCTTGGGCATATCCTGTTTTCCCTTCTTCAGACCTATTGATTCTCAAAGTGTGGTCCCTGGACCAGCAACATCAGCATCACTTGTGAGAAATGCAAATTCTTGGGCCCCATCCCTTATCTCCTGAATCAGAAATCTTATGGGTGAAGCCCAGCAAGTCTGTGTTTTATAAAGTCCTCCAGGTGATTCTGATGCATGCTAATGTTCAGAAACCACTGTTCCAGCCCATCCTTTCCAGAACTCGAGGGGGAAGTGTGAACCCCCACTGGTCTAGCCTATGTGACAGAGATGAGGCTGGTGGGATGTGTGAGCTTGGGTGGCCTTCCCTGCTTGGACCGTGGGCCTTGAGGTGGCTCCATATTCCAGGGGCCAGAGAAGGAACTGATGGATGTCAGATTATTGGTTCTTCCTTTGTTCATTCATTGATTTATTTATTCATCATCAACTGTGTATAGCCTGCTCTGCCCTGCTACAGTGGTGGTGGGCACTGGCCATATGTGGCTAAACAAGACCTGGTGCATGCCCTTGTGAAGCTCACAGGTGTAGGGTAGAGAGACAAGTAAACAGATACCATGCACTTTGACAGTTGTTGGAGAGATGAGCCCAGGGACATGAAGGAGAAGCACCTCCTTCAGCCTGGATGGGTCAGGGAAGGCTTCTCAGAGGAGGAGAAGCTGGCTAATGCAGACTGGGAGACTGGGGTGGGCAAAATATCCAGCACAAGCTGACCAGAGGGCCAGGGCTGTGAGAGCAGGCGGGCTAGGGGACCTTGGTTGTGTGATATGGCCAGGGGATAGGGTGTGTAGGGGTGGGGGTGCAATGGAGGGAGGAAAGGCTGAGAGTCATGGAAAGCCCTGGATGCCTGTCCAGGCAATGTATTTAGAGTTTCTGCTGAAAGCAAAGGGTATGAGGGAGAATTCAGGAAGTTTGAGTGAGAAATGAAAGCATCCATTCAGGAGCTCCCTAAACATCCCACTCCCCACCTGCACACCCCTTGGCCCCGACACTCATACCATCCTCTTCTTCCATCTCAGGGGAAACATGTCCCTGTTGCTCTCAAGCCAGTCCTCCTCTGGGCCGCAAGGGCTGTCACCTCTCACCTCCTCAGGGCCGTTGTGACATCCATCGTCCTCTCTGCTGTATCTTCATTCTTTCCCTTTCTGTCTGTTGGCTTCTTCCTGTTAACATTTACACACATCAGCACAGCTGCCCTTGACCCCTGGTGTCACTCCCTCCTGTCCATTCTCCAGCCCACAGCCAGGGCACCCTTTCTGAGCTGCAAACCTTCCTGGCTGCCCACTGGCAGTGGGGTGAAGATACAGACCCTCAGCCCTTCACAGCCTGGCCCCTCCTTTCCTCTGTGGCCTTATTGCCACCCCTTCCCCACATGAACTCTGCCCAGCCTCACTGAATTATTTCCAGCTCCCTGGTGACGTTTTGCTTTGTGCTTTCTCGCTATTTGCAGTCTTTGTCCTTTCACCCCTTCTCCTGGCTGTCACCTCACCCCTCAGCTCGGATGTGCTTTCCTTTGGGAAGCTGTTTGTTCTTTCGCTAGACTTCGTGGGGTATCCCTTCTGTGCCCCTGTGCCATGAGCACTGTTGCTTACCTTTTGCTCATGTTGGGCAGTCCATTCCTCGGGGTGAGTGATCGTGGTTTGTTGCTTGTAGTCACAAGCCTGCCACGTGGTTTGTGCTCACACATTATTTTATTTTTTTAATTTTAATTTTTGTGGGTACATAGTAGGTGTATATGTTGGTGGGGTACAGGAGATGTTTTTACAAATTATTTTTGAACAGTTGATTCTAGAGAAGTGACAGTCTGGGTTCTGGGGATGCCAAAACATCTCCCCCAAATGCACAGTTGTAAAACCAAATGCCTCCTTTGCTGACATACAGCAACTTTTATTTCTTCTTGTGCTGTCATCATGGAGGAAGGTCATATGAAAAGTCAGCATTGCTCCTCCACCTGGCCAACCACAGACACATATGTGGTCCTGAGTAGTAAGTGGGTGAAATGTGTAAAACACACTTATTCTGAAATGTTGCAGTTCTCTATGCAACAAAATAGTTTTCTAAATGCCATCTTGTTACTCAGCTGCTGTTTGATACAGAACTGTAAATCTAAACTTAAATTATGTGGATGATGGAAAGTTAAGAGTCCAAGGTTTAGGAAGCCTTTCATAGTCTCAGCTATGCTCTGTGTCGCTCAGAAATCAGGGGTCAGGGGCCTGTTCATTTGACATACGGCTGACTTTCAGGTGTTCATGTAGAGGTACAGAGGAATTAGGGACCAGCCCAAAGTCACAGAGCAAGGAGAGAGATGTTTCTGACTCTCTGGGTCTTGTGTGCTCTTTTCACCGAGTCATGGAGGTTAGAAGCAGTGCTTCCTGCTAAAATGAATAGTGCAAGCTATCCCCATGCTTCAGTGGGATGATCAGTTTCTACATACACTTTCGATGCCTGGTATCTGATTTCCGAGGATTACAGCCATAAACTCTCCAGGGACCCCTCCCTTGTCCTGTATAGCTATCCCACTGGACACTGTTTCTGACACGGGGTCTCTCTGCTTGGACACAAACTGTGATGGGAAACCTACTGCTACGCAAGGCAGCCTGTTCCATGAGTGGACAGTTCTAACTGTTATATTTTGTTAAAGGGGTTATAATATTGTTTAGAAATTTTACTGTTTCAGAGGTTGTCTGTGAATCTCTCTCCTTTGCATTCATTAACAGCGTTTTACGCAACTTATTTCTTGATTGTTTGGGAACTTTACGGAGATCCGTTAATATTCTAAGGGATTGTAGAAGTTTGTGATTTTATAGTCTACTACTTAGTCAGGAGTTGACAATAGTGCCAAAAGAAATGTTCCTACTGTGTTTTGTTTGGTTAACCTGGTTAGAAATTATCTGGACATTAAGAAGGCTGAAGTGAGGGATCGTATAAAGAACGTTGGAAAATAATATCTGAGCATGGCTACTGCATCATTACACTCCATAAAGACACTCATTCATTCTATCACCGATCTGTCCATTCATTCATTAATTCCACAAATATTCCTGGAGCACCTGAAGTGAGGGGAGCCTCCATCAGGTGCTGAGGTGCTCCCAACAGCAGTGTAAGGTGGGTTCCTGCCCTCTGGAATCTAGGCCGAGAAAAAGCAATGACCATTTTAATAGAAATAATTTTTTGTGCCAGATTTTGAATGTAGCACCTCTCTGAGGGACTCCATTCTCTTTTTTTAGCATCACCTGAAAAAGCTGGAAGGCCGCCGCCTGGATTACGATTATAAAAAGAAACGAGTAGGTAAGATACCAGACGAAGAAGTCAGACAAGCGGTAGAAAAATTTGAAGAGTCAAAGGAGTTGGCTGAAAGAAGCATGTTTAACTTTTTAGAAAATGATGTAAGTATTTAAACCAAATAGGAGATTTTAATGTAAATGAACGAAACATTGAATATATGACTATGATCGGCATGTTGAAAAACTCTAAAGCAGGAGTGTCCAATCTTTTGGCTTCCCTGGGCCACACATAAAATACACTAATACTAACAATAGCTGATGAGCTTAAAAAAAAAATCATAATTTTTTTTTTTTTTTTGAGATGGAGTCTCACTCTGTCACCAGGCTGGAGTGCAGTGGTGCCATCTCGGCTCACTACAACCTCCGTCTCCTTGGTTCAAGTGATTCTCATGCCTCAGCCTTCTGAGTAGCTAGGATTACAGCCACGCACCACCATACTCAGCTAATTTTTGTATTTTTAGTAGAGATAGGGTTTCACCATGTTGGCCAGGAGGGTCTCGATCTCCTGACCTCGTGATCTGCCCGCCTGGGATTAAAGGTGTGAGCCACCACCCCCGTCCAATCTCATAATGTTTTAAGAAAGTTTATGAGTTTGTGTTGGGCCACATTCAAAGCCATCCTGGGCCACATGTGGCTTGTGGGCCACAGGTTGGACAAACTTGCTCTAAAGCCTTAGTTGTTATGCAAGTTTCTAGAATTTTCTCCTATCTCCTGCCTGAGAGATTGATTGCTTCAGACATCCAGCAAGCCCTGACTCACATCTTTTTTTGGAGACAGGGTCTCACTCTGTTGCCCAGGCTGGAGTGCAGTGGCACGATTGTGACTCACTGCAGCCTCGACCTCCCAGGCTCAAGCGATCTTCCCACCTCAGCCTCCTGGATAGCTGGGATCACAGGCATGCCACCAAACCCGGATAATTTTTTGTCAAGATGGGAGTTTCGCCATGTTGCCCAGGCTGGTCATGAACTCTTGGGCTCAAGCCACCTACCCGACTCAGCCTCCCAAAGTGCTGGGATTACAGGTGTGAGCCACCACGCCAGCCCCTGACTCAATATCTTAAATCTTGAGGAGTCCTGTTTATCCCAGGATTGCTTCAGAGGTTGTCTCTGAAGATTGCTAAGTAGACTGGCTTTTGTATGTGAGGCCGTAGCATTTATGGTTTCACAGGAGAATGAAAAGTCGAGGTCATGTAGTAATTTGCCATTTTGCTGAGACTGAAAAGTACTTGGCAAGGCAGATGGTTAAGGGAGAGCAGCTCTCTTAGCTGGGGGCGGACAGCCGCTGTCATCCCCCAGCTCTCTGGTGCCTTTACCTGTCATAGCCCACATTGAGGACACAAAAGCATGACCCAAATTTTTCAGCTGTTCCATAGTGGTGCTTGTGGGCTCGGGAATTGTGAAGGTCTCGGATCTTATCCCTCAGAAGTGCCAATCTTCTGTTGTACTGTGGTTCCTGCCATTTGCTTTGATTTGATTTGTCCAAGTAAAGTCAAATGAAATGGAATTAAGGAGGACGGTGACTCCTGACCAGGCAACACGCAGCTGGGGGTGGCCTCCCTGCTCGGCCTTGGGTTTAAGGGGCCATTGGCACTTTGACTGCCTGAGTGGAAGAGGTGTCAGCCACCTGCCTCCCTCCGGAGCCCCTGCCCTCAGCCTGGCTTCAGCGATGCCAGGAGCTGTCTCAGCCCCAGTATTAGTATGGGACCTAATTGTTAAGTTTTTAAACCTGTGGGAACAAGTCAGGAGGTTTATTTATCCTCAAGACCATGTCGTACTTATAACAGTTTATTTAAAGGTACACTGAGGTCTTACATCTTTTGAGTCAAGTCAAAATGCATTGAGCACCCTTTATTTACCATGGTGATGTATGGAGGAATTATGTCCAATACTGACAAGACATTCATCCCGGAGAATTTATTCTCCCAACTGGAAATGCCAATTTGAAATTTCCCATGCCCATTAAACCACTGAGTCCTGAAAAGTACACTCTACTGTGTTTCTTCTTTTAATTTTTTTTTTTTTACATTTTTTTTTGGGAAATAGGAGGAGGTGTGACAGTTTGGTATCTCTGTTTTTCTTTAAATATATAAATTTCCTCTTGAAATTGTCCCCAAGCAACAGCGATTTTGTTTTGTTTCAGATTGCTGTATTGTTTTGAAGTCTTTAGAAAATGTATTTGAAGTGTGACATGTATCAGATACTCCTTGTTGGGCCGGCCATATGGAATGTTGCCCTGCTGGCTCCAGGCCCATTCATGGCTTAAACTCTGAGATTGTGTCTTGTGTGTCAGATGCGCCGTCTGACCCATTTGTTCCATTCACTGCCTTCATGCGGGAACCACAATGATGGGTTTTTGCGAAGTGCTCCGTGAGGGAAGCCTGTCTGAGCCACGCCGGCCTTAGCAGTTGACCCAGGAGACCTCAGTTTTCCCCCTCAGTATCAGTCAGAAGTCAAAAAGGATCCCTTCATTATAAAAGCTCAATCATTTGTCCGTGTTTTGACAGTAACTCGTATTCTGCCTGTCACAAATGGGTTAAGTCCTCCCACCCTGCCCCAGCAGAAGTAAGAGCTGGTTCCTAGCCCAAGCTCCACAGGGGCTCTGGTGCTGGCCTTGCTCCGGCCTGGTTGCAGTGTTTCCTCCAAGGCTTCCTGTGGGAAATTGACCTGCAGGTGAGTGGAGGTTTCACCTGTTCAGCTCTGGGGAGTCGGGGCTGCTCCCTCATCCTGGATCCTGGGGTCTTCACCTTCATAAGGAGGGGTTGTCTGGCTTCTACTTCTGCCACTGAGGTGGGAGGAGACCAACGTTGTGAAACGGAGATGGGCTGCCCAGGCTGCCCGGGAACTAGGCTCTTCCCTCCTTCCTGCTTCCTGCTTCCTGCTTCCTGCTTCCTGCCATCTGTAGCTGCAATGGCTGCTAGGTGTGCTCTGGCTGCTGCTTCTTGCGGTAATGGTGGTGATAGTGATAATGATAAAGACAGTGGTGATAATGATGATGACAATGACAAGAGCTACCATTCACTGACACCCCATGATAAAGAGGCTAAGGGGGTGCTGTTGATGGTCCCTATCATGGTGCATGTGCGTTTACCTTTTCTCCTACCCAGGTTTATAGCTGAGGAGACTCAGAGATGATTGTGTAGGCTTCAGAAGCCCATCTTACTCTCTTCTTGGGGTCAACAGCAGTTAGATCAGAGGGCATCACCTCATCCTTTTCCATGTCAGTGTGTCTGTGCCATAGCCAGGTGGTCTGACCATCCTCTCCTGTTGACCAGACAAGCTAGAGAAAAATCTCCTGCTGGTCACTCCTTGGACCTAACATGCCAATGCCGATACTGCCTGGTGCTTGGGGATAAACAGAGAATGTGACTAGTTGGGAGAAAGACAAAATGCCAACACATGGTTGATGGGGCATACATTGAACCCTTGGCCCTGTGTTTGGCCCATCTCCAACAACCAGGCCAGAGCTGGTGGCCTTGTAGACCATGGGACTCTGGTTTCCTGCTCCCTGTGAGTCACAACCCACACGTCCAACCTTGGTCACTCAACCTCTTGTTGCCATGTTGCTTCCTTTCCTGGTGGGGAAGTCCTGCATGAGGAGCTGTGTTTCGGGATGGCTGGGGAGGGCTGGATTTCCTGGCAGAAACTAAAGGTGGCTGGGACCTGTTCTAATCGCCATGTCAAACACAGTGGGTCTTTGGGTGCTGCTGCCTGATGGATTGGACGGTGTTTCTACCTGATCTGGTACCTGCTGGAGACAAGGTGCACAAACTGTCAAATGAGTGGCTGCAAGGGAAGCCTGGTGGCAGGCAGCAGAGGCCCTGACACTTCCTCCAGACACAAGTGGGACATGCTTCTGTTACTGTGGTGGGAAGTTTGGGGATGTCAGTCACAGCCATTCATCCTTTGGGTTCTGACCAATGGAGGAAGTGACAAAAAAGCCGGATTGGAATCAAGGGACATCTCTTTAACTGATGAGAATGCTTGAAAACTGTAAAATACAGACCTCCTGGTCAACTGTGCTGAAGGACATGGCCTGGGCCTAAAGTCCTGTTGGCACTTTCCCCTCCTTGCACCTTCGGTGGATGACAGCCAGCTCTAGGGGAGAGCCCGCCTGTCTTACCACCCAGACACAGCCTGAGACGCTGAAGCTGGGTGAGTGGGAGCCTTGCTGGCCCCAACCCTGCAGAGCCAGTGACTGAGGCAGAGCAACCCATCCTACTAACTAGGGAGCACCCCCAACCTCATCCACAAGAGGAGGAAGAGGAGGGCCTGGCAAGAGGACTTAGAAGCATTCGCTCCAAAGAGAAAGTGAATAAGCAGAGAAGCAAATGAAGGGAAATCCTCTGAGATGGGTGTGCTTGGTACTCTTGGGCTACCTGTCCATCTCTGTTTGGCACTGACAATTCAAAGACCAAAATCTCACCCTGGGGGAAGAGCTGGTGTCTTCTCCAGCCCTCATGTCTCATCATCCTGGCTAAGACACAATAAAAGCTTCACCGGGGAATGCCTCAAAAGAAACTGTTTGCCAAAACTCTGACTGATGTGAGGAGAACCCTGACTGGAGTTAACAGACTTGGTCTTTCCTGGGTCTCCAGATGTAGTACTTCCTAGGGTTTTCTGGCCAACAGGCCATTTGCAGGGATTTCCAGGGTGTGGTTGTTCACTGTCCTCACCTCTGCATTCTCCCAACTGAGAAACAAACCCGAGGAGCCACACGAGATCACACGCCAGCCCCTTGCTCAGAGAACAGGGCTCTCTAGAAAGCCATGTTGGAAGGGGCAGCTTGGGCCTGGGCCCACAGTAGAAGTCCAATGAGCTATTCCTGGCCTGAAGTCTAGACCTTGGAGCCCCTGCAGAGAGAGCGGGTGCAGAGACCACAGAGCCAGATGACACACGATCTTGTGGCCGCTTCACAAACCCACTTTCTTGAGAAATCCGGAGCCCAGAGCCAGGCCCCTACTGCCTTTCCTTGCAGTGTCTAGGTACCCTGGTTATTAGGGCCAAGTGGGTGCCACTCCCGTAATCTTACCAGTTAGATGAATCACCAAAGGAAGGGGAGGTAGAGAGACATGACATGCTAACTCTAACATTCCTAAGCAGAAGTTTTATCTATTTTCTCATCTATTTTTGGCAGAACTGGGAATGGGAGAATGAAGAAGAGTCTCCTTCAGCCCCACACTGTAGCCTTTGGTTGTCTTGTGAATGGGAGCTGGATTGGAGACATTGAGCATCTCTTCACATCTTGCCTGAGGCTGAGCAGTGTCATTATTCTATAGGCAGTGATGCAAGCCAGGAGGTGTTTTGGTTCTCCAACTTTCCAGGGATCCAAGAGGGGCAGTCCCATGACTGCTTTCTCACCAGGCCAAGTTGGGCCTGGCAGGGTCCTGAGAAGTACCCAGGGCAGCCCTCCTCTTGGAGGAAAGTGTGGGAAAGTCAGCAGACTGGTTACCAGCCTTCATTGCCGTATCTTGGGAACACTATATCACCCATAGGCTTGTTAACACACTGTCACCTCTTCTGTCTTTGCAGAGAAGTTTATTCCTCATTATTCCTCACAGCTTACTAGTAGCAAATGTAGGTCTTTGGCATTAGCAGAAATCAGAGATATTCCATAGAAGATGCCTATTTCAGTCCAGTGAGTCCAGGCACCTGCAGTACTGGCTGTCTTGGTATACATTCACCAGCTACGGGATCCTCCTTCCATTCATGGGTTCCCAAGACCAGTGGAATTACTAGATTCCAGATTCCTGAGGTCTTTCCATTGGTCTAGAGTAGCATTTTCCAAAATCCATTCCATGGGATGTTAGTGTGTTTTGCATTAATAATGTCTCTGTGGTCACATAAGTTTGGGAAACCCTGGGTTAAATAAAACTAAACAGTTTCTTTATCACAAGACTTTTCGGAGTCTTTATTTGACAGTATGAAAGATTAATCTCTAAGCGGTTCCTAACAGAAAATACAGTTGGCAGTTTACCAGACTTACTTGACCACAGAATTCTGTCACATTGTTATATTATTACTAATGTTTCAGGGACTGTAATGTGTGGAGTAAGATGCATTAGGAAGTATTGAACTTGTAGAAAGCATACCCAGCAAGGCGTGAGATACCTGAATTCTGTTTCTGATCTTGTTTCTGCTAAGCCTCTGGGAAAATCATTTCACCTGACTGGTATCAGGCAAATTAACAACTGCATTTGAGAAATTCTTTAGAAGGATAAAGTGGAGAATAAAAGTGTAAGGGATTATTATCCATGTTATTAATTTAATTGCCTTACTCAAACTTTCTCAGAAACTCTGAATAAAGGCTTTTGCCGCATTGAAAAAGTCATCTGTTTATGACCAGACTGCAAAATACGTGAGAAATTTTCCATAGCTTCTCTGAGGAATCCAAAAAGAGTAGAGGTCTTTGATATGATAGAGCAAGAAATTACTGGTATTATTACACTGTAAATTGAAGATGACCTCTATGGGAAATGTGCCTTTTCAGTTGTGAAAGAGAATGGCTTGTCGTCTTTTGAAGATGTACACTTCTTTATTCCTGCATGCCAAACACACTTGCAGACCCCAGGCGTCTGGACAGGCATCAGCTACTCACATCACAGTTCTCTCTCTATCCTCACCATGGGCTTCAGGGTGTGCTACTCTCTGCTTACTCACCCAGCTGCTCACCAAGTCCCCTGGTAAGGGATTGCTAAAGGGTCAGAGGAGGAGGGTTCCCAGCCCTGCTCCTTCTAGGCACCCCAGTTTCCATAGTCCTCTTGCAGAGTTGGCCTAAGACAGCCTTTGTTACAATATGCAGTCCTTTGAGCCATTCTTCCTTTGGGTACAGCCTAAGCCTTTTGCAGTTGGCTCACAAGGCCAGGCCAATGGCTCAGATCTTATGCAAGTGTCCCTGGGGTTTCCATAACTCCTAGAAACTTCTAGTATCCTTAGTCCATTGTAGTTGGGGACATCTATTCTCTGTTTCCATCCCCAGGACTAAGATACTCCCAACGGCCATATATGCTGCTAATCATCCATTGGTTTCCAGCTATAGAGAGGTTTGGAATGAAATGCATCCACAGGTGACACACATGTGTCACTTGTGGATTGTTTATTGTGTATAGTCTGCCATGGGAGATAAATTGAGTTAATTCCTGTTTTGGGGTTATCCCTCAGAAGAGAGTGAGGAGC
The DNA here is from genome assembly GCF_029281585.2 of Gorilla gorilla gorilla. Taxonomy (NCBI): domain Eukaryota; kingdom Metazoa; phylum Chordata; class Mammalia; order Primates; family Hominidae; genus Gorilla; species Gorilla gorilla. Next base: position 85,097,206 of record NC_073240.2, read on the forward strand.
CCTGGGATACAGCCAAACCAACAATGAAGTCCCCAGGCCCAGCCATGATGGGCCCATTACCCCCTGAGCTTGGTTCTTATGCGTCTCCAGGCAACAACTCCCATCACCATGAATGGGGGACCCTGGGCAGCACTAATCTCATTGTTAGGTTTTTCCATAGTTTGAGGATGGGCTAAAGCAGCTCTGTATCAGTTTCCTATTGGGGCCATAACAAATGACCACAAACTGTAGCTTAAAGCAACATACATTTATTGTCTTCCAGCCTAGAGTCCTAAAATCAAGGTGTGGGTAGGACCACGTTTGTTCTGGAGGCTCTTGAGGAAGAAGCTGCTTCTTTGCCTTTTCCAGCTTCTACAGGCCACCTGCATTTCTTGGCTCATTCTTCGCTTCCTCCCTCTTCACAGCCAGCGGCACAGCATCTTCACGTATCTCATTGTGACCTCTGCTTCCATTGTCATATCTTCTCTGACCTTGGCACTCCTGTCTCCCCCTTAAAGGACCTCGTGATTACATTGAGCCATTCAGACGTTCCAAAATAATCTCTTCATGTTAAGATCCTTAACTCAATCATAACCGCAAAGTCCCTTTTGCTATGTAAAGTAACATATTTGCAGGTTTGGGGAATTAAGATTTGGACATCTTTGCAGGTTCCATGATTCTGTCTACTTTAGGCCCCCTCTGGTTTTATGGTTCTGTGTGTCTCCCAAGTAGCTTCTTCACAGCCCTCCCTTCACACATTTGTCAACCACCGAGGCCTGTGCCTCCTTGACCTCTAACCTGCATGGAAGTCAGCTTGCATTATGAGTTTCTCACTTCAAACATCAGCTGAGTGTGAGCCCATCTGTAGGAGCTAGAGTGCTTCACTTTCAGAAAAGGGAGTGGATTCTCTGTAAATCCAGTTCCTTGGCGTATATCACATGAACATTTTCATGGGTGAGGTCACACTTTGCTCTCAAGATGGCACCAGCACAGTGTCAGCCCAGGTCTCAACCCGGAAGTGGAATTAAGCCTTTCTTCCCACCCCAGGTGACTTTCTCTGATTCAACAGATGGACTGCTGAAATTCCAACAATGGAAGAAATGTTTTACCTTTTGGTCAGGTTTTGGCTCTTGCTAGGCCTGAGTTTGTTGCTTTATCTTGGTTCTGCCTGTCTAGGTATTTATTTCTAATCATGGTTCAGGAAGCTGAATGTACCTGTGTTGGTCCCCATGGTCCCCAGCACACAGCTCAATGCTCATGACCTGGGGGACAGCTGGAAGCTTCAATTTTCTGAAATCAAGAGGAAAATAATCTATCGTAGCACACCTGCTCTTTACTGTCAACAAGAAACTTACAGCCTAGTAGCCAGCCCTTCAGGACTTGTACTGAGCACCTACTAGGTGCAAGCATTGGGCAGTGCTGCCATTGTTTCCCAAGGTTTAAGGGTTTTCAGGATTCATTTCCTTCCCAAAGTCAGCCACCCAATGAGCAGTTACGAATGCATCTCTAGATTACATCACCTTGTGTTTTAGCCACGACAGGGAGGATAGCTGGTAATCCCCTTGCCCCCTTCCCGTTCCCCACCCCAAATATGTTTCAAGAAATATTAATTTAGCTATCTTTCACTATTTCTTTAAAAATTATAAAATGCAAGCATTTTTTAAAGTGGGTAATAAGACAGGGCAAATAAATTTTACTAAAGGCAGAGAGGCATGGCATAGATTTTACCAAGCACACCACTCTAGCACTGTAAGGAAGAAAAATTGTTTCTGTAACAAATTCTACTACGATTGTGCTAGGCCATGGCCCTGGACTTATTTAAAAGTACGTGTAAAAGCCAAAGAGATGAAATTTAAGAAATCCTTAGGATTTAGTAGGGGCCAGGCTGTCTTTGTTTTGTTTATTGGGTTTTTGGAAATTTGAGGCTAGGCTTGTTGCTTTTCCAGCCACAGAGCATGGTAAAGTAAATGAAACCCGACAGGATTTCATTGTTCAGATGCTGATCACAGCTTGGCACACATGGAATTCAATGTGTCTCTTACGTGCATATTGAGCCCGTGTTTAAAATAGTATAAGTGAGTAAGAAAAATTTAAGTACAGGCAACTAAAGAATGATTTGCAACTACAAATGAAAGTAGCTTGGATCTTTGAAGGCTAAGTCCATGGTTGGTTAGGCAGGGTGAGATTGTGTAAATGAATCAGCAGGCAGACTTTGCCCTAAAGCTGAGTAGAAAATGAAGTATGGAAATGATGCATAGGCTTTGGGGAAGCCTGGGAAGTGTAGGATTGATTTTGATTTGTGTCTTTGTCCAGCTCTAGAGTTGATTGGATTCTTGCTGGGGAAGGCCCATCACCTCAACCCTCTGGAGCTTGCCTCTGGGGCTTTCAGAAATAAGCTTCATTAATCTCTTTCCTGTAGCAGCCCCTCAGACACGTGGGGGAGCAGGAAAGCTCTCAGGCCTTCCTTAGATTGCTTTTCCTCAAATTATACAGCCCCATATCATCCAGGTTTTTCCTTATGAGACACAGCTCTAAAAAATTCATTGAAAGTTAGTCATTAATTTCATGAATGTCTTGATTTGTGGGAAACAGAGATGCCAGTGTCTTTATAGTTCATTCCCTTTAGCTCTATGTTTCAGGGAAAATATGTTGAGTGGATAGCAACAAAACGCATAGAGGGGACGGGAAAATCTTTGCCCCAGTTCACATGTTGCTCCCTGGCCCCCTTTCTTATCTGTTTCATTTACAGTTCTTAACTGTTTAATGTACTTAATGTCTTGATTTGGCTTAGCTAGAAAGTGCGTGTTGAGACACTTGACTAAGTAGGCAGTTCTTTTGCTAAATGTTGGCTTCATTTGTAACTGGAAGAGCTTTATCTCTCTGTTTTCAAATCCATGAGCTTTATAGCATAGAAAATCTGCTGAGAAAAATCATCATCTAATTGGAAAAACAGGCATTTTATTGAGTTAAATCAAATTCATAATCACAAATAAATTTGAACATGTTTTTCCAGCATTTATAGCTCCATACCATGACCTGTATGATTATTATACAGAGCTACTAGATGAAATTAAATGAAATGGACCAAAGCAGACACTGGTCTTCCCTGCAAAGCTAGGTCTTTGCTGCTGGTCTCCTCTCTGGACATTACACAGGCTCGGGCCTCCATGGAATAATTTTCCACTTCTTCTGCAGGTAGAACAAGTCAGCCAGTTGGCTGTGTTCATAGAGGCAGCATTAGACTATCACAAACAGTCCACAGAGATTCTGCAGGAGCTGCAGAGCAAGCTACAGATGCGGTAAGCACCTCCATGTTTCTTACAAGCCAAGGGCTGCGGAGGTAACATCTATTGAAATCCATCTGTCTGTCTCTCCATCTCTCCATCTCCCCCTTCCCCTGCCTCATTCTGTTTTGAATTTTCTTTCACTGGCTTTCATGGTTGGATGTGGGATGGGACTGAGATAATAAGTACTGGCTTTGGCCAGTAGGATAGAACTGGGAAAAGGGACCTGGCAGCTTTTCTCCTTTTTCTTTTCATTAAATCCCTTTTTTTGTGACCCGTGTTTAGGGCAACTAACCAAGTTGCTCTCCCACCTGGGACATCAACCCCTACAGAACTACCCTGGCTTCATTGCTGATTTGATGAGAGTTTAGCTCCCCATTCACAAAGGGATGGAAAACATCCAGAGCTATGGAAAAAAGTGAGATGCTGTATGGAAAATATGTAAATATCTGTAAAAAAAAAAAAAAAAAAAAAAGATAATGTCTTCATTTCACCAGTACGAATTTCAGGATATGTTCATAATATTGACTAGTATTGAAAGAGTCAAAATATTGACAAATTTCAGGCTGTGTTCATAATATTGACAGGTATTGAAAGAGTCAAAAATATCTTCTGAACAATCAAAGAAAGGTTTCTGCATTCCTTGTGAATTTAATCATAGATGTAGCCTATACTTTTCTGAAAATTAGTAATATTATATATAGTCTGAATGGCAACCCTGTTTATTAAAATATTGGGTTAAAATACCCTTTTTAAATTAGGTTTGATAACAGAAAATTGTTTTACACAGGATTATGGTAATGCATAAATTTGGAGGGATTTTTACTTAAATCAATGATGTAGTTACCTAGGGAAGACAAAGATGTGTTCAGTCCCTGAAGCATCCACTTCTGCAGGCAGATAGTTTACCTGTTACTGACAGGAGTGTATTTTCATAATTCTATCATAGTCTATAAGAGTAGAGTGAGGGAGAAGGCAGCTCCCATCACTGGGTGCCGACTGCGTCCCAGGCACTTGCTGGATGCCTCAGAGACTTGATGAAGAAAATTAGTCTTTTGTTTCGTTTTGTTTTGAGATGGAGTCGTGCTCTGTTGCCCAGGCTGGAGTGCAGTGGCGCCATCTTGGCTCACCGTAACCTCTGCTCACTGCAGCCTCCACCTTCCAGTTTCAAGAGATTCTCCTGCCTAAGCCTCCCGAGTAGCTGGGATTACAGGCACCCACCACCATGCCTGGCTAATTTTTGTATTTTTCGTAGAGATGGGGTTTCACCATGTTGGCCAGGCTGATCTCGAACTCCTGACCTCAGGTGAGCACCTTGGCCTCCCAAAGTGCTGGGATTACAGGCATGAGCCACCATGGCTGGCCCAATTAGTCTTCTTCAAGATGAATTTCACTCACAAGCTCAAATAGGGAGTCGAAAAACTACATTTGTGATATCACCTCCATCACTTCGGGCTACTCAAGAGTCAGTGTGTTAAAATCGTCCCTTTCATGACCACTGGCTGTAACCTAAGTTCCTGTGCTCAACAAGGCAGAGAGGATGTGTGTTTGGAAAGCTTTCAACATCAGATGTCTGGCTCATCTTATGATGTGTGTTACAGAATATCAGCTGCATCCAGTGTCCCCAGACGAGAATACAAGCCAAGGCCTGTGAAAAGGAGTTCTAGTGAGCTCAATGGAGTTTCCACCTCCTCTGTAGCGAAGACGACAGGTAAGTTGACCACTCTAATATACTAAGTGTGCCTTTAGTAAAGCACTTCTAGAAACACTTATTTACTGCTTGTTTCTGGGTCAGTGAATACACACAGACCCTGGATATCTTTCTTTGGTTGTTTGGTAAATTCCCTTTTCCCCTAAACGTGCCCCTTTTTTTCTGTTCCCTGGGGAAGAATTCTGTCACTTATATAATGTGGCATTTAGAACCTTGGCCATAGAACCATTATGGCTACATCATCCTTTTTTTTTTAACTCTTTGAAAATATTTTCTTAATTTATTTTTAAGTTGAAATTAGCATTTTTGGGCAACTGCTATATGCTAGATACTATCTTAAGTGCTGCATCATTATTTTTTATTAAACAAGTGATGCAAATGTGTCTTTTAGTAAAATAATCAAACAGAAAAAAATTGGTAAAATAATCAAACAGAAAAAAAAATTTACTGGTATAAGTCATTCTATAGTCTCTTGTGATCACCCACACCATCGCAGTTCGCTTCCTAGATGTAGCCACTGTTAAAAAATTTGGTATAACCATTATCATATATATTGAGGTACATAAATATACACATAAACAGCGTTTTGGATTTTTTTCTGTTTTTTATTTTTTTCTTTTTTGAGGCAAAGTCTTGCTCTGTCACCCAGGCTGTAGTGCAATGGCATGAACATGGCTTGGTGCAGCCTTGACCTCCTGGGCTCAAGCAATCCTCCTGCCTCAGCCTTCCATGTAGCTGGAACTACAGGCGTATGTGACCCTGCCAGGCTAATTTTTTTATTTTTTGTAGAGACAAGGTCTCACTTTGTTGCCAAGGCTGGTCTGCAACTCCTGGGCTCAAGCAATTCTTCTGCCTCGGCCTTCTGAAGTGCTGGGATTACAGGCATGAGCCACTGTACCCAGCCTTTTTTCTGTTTTTTAAATGTGAGATTATACTAGGCATATTGTTTGGCAGTTTGCTTTTTAAAATGTATCATTGTTTCTTCGAGTTATTTCCATATCATGCATATAGATCTATCCCACTGTTTTAACAGCTTCATAGTTTTCTATTATACCATTTCCCTATTGGTGGACATTAAGGTTTTTTCCAGTTATTTGCTACAGTGAGTATCCTTTATCCACTGTGCTGGCTACACTACTATTAAAGCATGAACACCTGCTTCCCCACACCCATGCCAGTAGACTTCCATTTCTGCCAAGCACTCATGAGAAAAAAATGGTATCCAGTCTTAATTTGCATTTTCTTGATTATTAGTGAGGGTGAACTTTCTTTTCTATATTTTAATTTGTATTTCCTTATGTCTGAATTGTCTGTTTATGTCATTTATTTGTGTTTTTTGGGAGTAGTTTGCTTTGTCTTATTGTTTTATAGGAGCTCTTTCCATATGAGGATATTAATAATTTTTTTCCTAGTTTGTCATTTATCTTTAAACTTTGTTTTTGGAGTGCCTTGTCCCTTTGTTGCTTTTGCTGTTGTTTGCTTTGTTTAGTTTTGCTTTGAGTATACAGAAGCTTTTATTTTGATGTAGTCAAATGTATCTATCTTTTGCTTATGACTCTTACATTTTGTGCCCTGTCATGATTACATTTTGTGCCCTGTTGTGAAAAGTCTTCCTATCCCTGAAGTTATTCTTCTACAGTTTTCTACTACTTTGAATAATCTTTTCTTAATATTAGAACTTTATCATAAGGATTTATTTTTGTAAATGAAAAGAAATTCCCAAACTATCTTTCAGAGTTGTGCTACCATTTCACATCCCCACCAGCAATATATTAGTGATCCAGTTTCTCCACATCCCTGCCAGCATTTGCTGTTGTCACTGTTTTTTATTTTAGCCACTTTGATAGGTGTGTAGTTAATCTTACTGTGGGTTTAATTTGCATTTCCTTAGTGACTAATGATGTTGAATATCTTTTCATGTGTTTATTTGCCATCTATGTATCCTCTTTGGTGAAATGTTTCTTCATGTCTTTTGTCCATTTTCTAATTGGATTGTTTACATTTTTACTGTTGAGTCTTGAGAATGCTTGATTTATTCTCAATACAGGTTCTTTCTATATATGTGATTTGCAAATATATTCTCTCGCTCTGTAGCTTGTCTTTTTATCCTCTTGATAGGGTCTTTCACAGATCAAAACTTTTAATTCTTATGAAGTCCAATGTATTCATTTTTAGTTTTATAGATTGTGTGAAGTCTAGGAATTCTTTGCCTAGCCCTAAATAATAAATATTTTCTTTTCTTTTTCTTTTTTTTGAGACAGAGTCTCACTCTGTAGCCCAGGCTGGAGTAGAGTGGTGCAATCTCGGCTCACTGCAACCTCCGCCTCCCAGGTTCAAGCAATTCTCCTGCCTCAGCCTCCTGAGTAGCTGGGACTACAGACGCACACCACAATGCCTGGCTAATTTTTGTATTTTTAGTAGAGATGGGGTTTCACTGTGTTGGCCAGGCTGGTCTCGAACTCCTGACCTCAAATGATCTGGCTGCCTCAGCCTCCCAAAGTGCTGGGATTACAGGTGTTGAGCTACCACACCCGGCCTCTCCTATGTTTTTTCTTAAGTCCGTGATCCACTTTGTGTTAATTTTGTATAAATGTGAGACTTAAGTCATTTATTTTGCCTATGGATGTCCAATTGCCCTTTCAAACACACATTGCTCATATAAGCTGCACAGTGTGAATTTTCTTCCAACCTTATGGCTATCCTTAAAGGTTTTTTTTTTTTCAACAAAAATTATCAGAGTAATATGTGTATGTAGTTTAAAAAGAAAATGGTAATATGCGTATGTGATTTTAAAAAGGCAAATGTAGTTACCTCTACCTCTGTGTGAAAACATGGGCAGGCCCCATGAATTTTCTCATTATTAAAACTACAAATTATCAGAGTATGTGTGTATACATTTTTTTATTTTTTATTTTATTTATTTTTATTTTTTTGAGACAAAGTCTTGCTCTGTCACCCAGGCTGGAGTGCAGTGGCGCCATCTCGGCTCACTGCAAGCTCCGCCTCCCAGGTTCAGGCCATTCTCCTGCCTCGGCCTCCCGAGTAGCTGAGACTACAGGCGCCTGATACCGTGCCTGGCTAATTTTTTGTATTTTTAATAGGGACGGGGTTTCACTGCGGTCTTGATCTCCTGACCTTGTGATCCGCCCGCCTTGGCCTCCCAAAGTGCTGGGATTACAGATGTGAGCCACCGCGCCGGGCCATGTGTATACATTTTTAAAAAAAACATGGTGCAAGCTTTTCGTGAGAAATGGCAGTTTCCCCTTCAACTCCTTTCCCAGTGCTTATTTTCTGCTCTCAGAGGAAACACTTTCAACTCTTTTACATATTTATTTGGTACTTAACTTCATGGTGCTTGTTTTTTACTATTTCTTTTTTTACTCTGATTCTTCAGTTTTGGATAAATGTATTGATTTCCTGATATGGAAGATAATGGCTTAGCTTCCTAACCCTTGGTCTTCCATAGACTTCTCCCTCCCTTCACCCTTCCAATTTACTTATAATCACTATCTTTGTTAAATAAATATTCATTGTGTAACCATCACTTCCATCATGTGGGACTCTCTTAAAATGCACTCCTCCCCTTTTTTCCCTGCTCTTATTTTAAATTGCCTACTTATGGATGAAAATGTGAGCAGGCTGCATGACTTTTCTGACTACTCTTGGGTCACATAAGTTCTCCACTCACTTGAATGTGTAAGTGCAGGCTCGTGCAGTAGTCAAAATGCTAAGACCCATGTCATGGTCAAAGCTATAATCTTGATTTAAAGTTTGGCTTTCATTCCTCCGCAAGCTCTGGCCTGTTGCCGTGGGAACATTGGTGTCAGGGAAGAGGTTGTATTTGGCTTTTTCTCTTTCCCCATCTACCCCTTCTGTTCTTAAGTCCCCAGAGAATGTATTTTAAGCTCGCTGAGGAATCTTTTAAAAGTTCTTCTCTCTTGATTTGGTGTGAAATGAAAAGATCACAACACATCCTGCCTCCTCCATACTCTCTCCAACATTTTTCTAAAAATCCTTTTTAATCTCCATCTTCTGACCTATTTATGCCATAGATGTAGGCTGGGATTAAAAGTTATAAAACTGGCTACCCTCATCTCTTCTGTTTTTGTTTGTTTCCAAATCCTGCATAAATTGTCTTCTGCATATCGGTTTAAAAAAAAAAACAAAACAGTTCTGGGGCCTCATCCAAAGCTTCCATTTTTACATCCTCTAACACTTATTTACAATGTCATGAGCACAGAAATAATATTCACAGCAGTATCACATAGTGCACTATCATTGCATTTCTATTCTTGTACAATTGTTGTCTTGATGACTGTAGCTTTATAAGTTTTGAGGTCAGGTCCTGTTAGTCCTCTAACTTTGGTCTTCATTTTGAAAGTTGTTTGACTATTCTAGTTACTTTGCATTTTCATGTGAGTTTTAGAGATCAAATTTTCAATGTTTCAAAAAAATCCTGCTCAGATTTTTATTTGGATTGGGTTGAATCTATAACTCAATTTAAGAGGAATTGATAGCTTAACAATATTGAGTGTTCCAGTCTTGAACACAATCTATTGTATTTCCCATTTATTTAGGTCTTCTTGAATTTCTCTCAGCAGTGTTTCACTATTTTTAGAATATATACAGGTCTTTTAAATTTTTTCATCAATCTCTAAGTATTTTATATCTTTATGCAATTGCAAACAACATTTTAATAAAATTTCCATTTCTGAATTTTTGTTTCTAGCATTCATAATATTCCATTGATTTTTGTATATTGATCTTGTATCCTGCCATGTTGCTAAATTTACATCTTAGGTCTAGTAGTTTTTTAATAGATTCCATAGTTTTTCTACATAGATGTTCATGTCGTCTATAAATGAAGACAGTTTTACTCAATATCTGCATGCCTTTGTTTTTCTTGCCTTTTTTCACTTGCTAGAACATGCTGAGTACAAAGGGTTAAAGTGGACATCCTTGCTTTGTCTCTGATTTTAGGGGAGAAGCATTCAGTACTTCATATTTAAGGATGATTTTAGCTGTAGATTTTTCATAGATTTTTTTTTCTTTTTGAGACAGGGTCTTGCCCTGTTGCCCAGGCTGGAGTGCAGTGGCGCAGTCGCAGCTTGTTGCAACCTCAACCTGCCAGGCTCAAAAGATCCTCCCACATTAGCCTCCCACGTTAGCCTCCCACGTAGCTGGGACTATAGGCACACACCACCAAGCCTGGCTAATTTTTGTATCTTTCGTAGAGATGAGGATTCACCCTGTTGCCTAAGCTGGTCATGAACTTCTGGGCTCAAGCTATTCGCCTGCTTCGGCCTTCCAAAGTGTTGGGATTACAGGCATGAGCCACTAGGCCTGGCCTTCATAGATTTTAAAAATCAGATTGAGGGAGTTCCCTTCTAGTCATAAATAGTTTGAAGAGAGTTTTAATGAGAAACAGTCTTTGAATTTTGTCAGATGCCTTTTTTTGGTATCTGTTGAGATGATTGTTTATTTTTTAGTTTTAGTTTGTTAATATGGTGAATTACATTGTTAGTTAAATCAACCTTGCATCCCTAGGATAAACTCTTTGTGGGAAAGTTTTTTTAAATTAATTTTAAATTTTAGAATAGTTTTAAACTTACAGAAAAGTTGTGACGATAGCACAGGGCATTCCCATATATTCCTCCACTCTTCTATATTAACAATTTATTAGTATCACACATTTACTTTATATAATGAACATATATTTATATTAGCTAAAGTCCATACTTCATTCACATTTCCTTGGTTTTTACCTGCTGTGCTTTTTCTGTTCTAGGATCCTATCCAGAATAGCACGTTGCATTTAGTCCTCACATCTCCTTCGGCCCCTCTTGCTGTGGCAGCTTCTAAGACTTTCTTTGTTTTTAATGAACTTGACAGTTTTGGGGAGTACTGTTTACATATTTTGTAGAATGTCCTCCAGTTGAGATTTGTCTGATGTCTTTACATGGTTAGATTGGAGGTATGAGTTTCTGGGAAGAAGATCACAGAGGTAAAGTGCCATTCTCATCCCATCACCTACCATCTCACATCAGTCAGAATGGCTGGTATTAAAAAGTCAAAAAATCATAGATGGCTGGCAAGGCTGCAGAGAAATGAGACAGCTTATACACTGCTGGTGGGAATGTAGATTAGTTCAGCCACTGTGGAAGGAAGTTTGGCAATTTCTCACACAACTTAAAGCAGAACTATCATTTGACCCAGCATTCCCGTTACTGCATATATACCCAAAGGAATATAAATCATTCTACCATAAAGACACATACACGTGTATGTTCATCGCAGCACTATTCACAATAGCAAAGGCGTGGAATCAAACTAAATGCCCATCAGTGGCAGACCGGGTAAAGAAAACGTACATATATTCCATGGGACAGTACACAGCCATAAAAAGGAATGAGATCATGTCCTTTGCAGCAACATGGATGGAGCTGGAGACCATGATCCTAAGTGAACTAACTCAGGAACAGAAAACCAAATACTGCATGTTCTCACTTGTAAGTGGGAGCTAAACACTGAGTACACATGGACACAAAGAAGGGAATAATAGCCAGTGGGGCCTGCTTGAGGGTGGAGGTTGGGAGGAGAGTGAGAATTGAAAAACTACCTACCCTGTACTATGCTTGATCCCTGAGTGATGAAATAATCTGCACACCAAATCCCTGTGATACACTGTTTACTCATATAAAAAACCTGTGCATGTACCCCTGAACCTAAAAGTTAAAAAAAAAAAAAAGAATATGCCCTATCAACAAGATTAATCACTGCTGATATTGATCTTGGTCTGCTGGCTGAGGCAGTATTTGTCAGCTGTCTGTAAAGTTACTCCTTGTTTTTTTTTTTTCCTGCATGAAGGCTTTAAACTATAAATTCAACGTCTTTATAGATAGAAGGCAATTGAGGTTATCTGTTTCTTCCTGAGTGAACTTTAGAAGTTGGTGTCTTTCAAGGAATTTATCCCTTTCATCTAAGTTGTCAAATTTATTGCATAAAGTTGTTCATAATATTCTGTTATTATCCTTTTAAGATATATAGAATTTGTAGTGATTTACTTCTCTCAATCATTTTAGAAATTGGTAATTTTTGTCTTTTTCTTTTCTTAATCATTTTAGCTATAGATTTATCAATTTTATTGATCTTCTTAAAGAGCCAGCTCTCTGTCTCATTGAGTTTTCTCTGTTGTCATTGAGTCCTTTCGCCTTTTCCGATATATGTGTTTAGCGTTATCAATTTCCCCCTAAGTACCACTTGAGCACCATCTCATGCATTTTGATGTGTTGAGTTTTCCCTTTCATCCTCTTTAAAATTGTTTCTAATTTTACTTTTGATAACCTCTTTAACTCTTGGTTTCTTCTGAAATGTGTTATATCATTTCCACATATGTGGATATTTTTCAGATCTCTTTCTGTTTTAGATACCTATTTAATTCCATTTTTTATCAAATAAGATACTTTATATGAATCATACCCTTTTAAATTTTTTGAAACTTGCTTGATGGGTCAGAATATGATCCATCTTGGTAAATGATCTGTGTACACTTGAGAAGAATGTGTATTCTATTCTTATTGGGTAGGGTGCTTTATAAATGTCAATTAGGTCAAATTATTTAATAGTGTTCTTCAAGTCTTCCATATTCTTGCCGATTTTTTGGTCTATGTTTTCCTATTAATTTTGTGGCAGAGGGTATTAAAATCTCTGATTATAGTTACGGATTTGTCTATTTCTCCTGGCAATTGTATCCAGAAGTATGGGAAGTTGGCTACATTCCCTTCCCTATTCCTCATTCGCATTGACCCTTTTAGTCTGATTACTTGCATTTTTTAAAACATGGAAAGTGTGTTTTTGTTTGTTTGTTTGTTTGTTTGTTTTAAGATACGAGGTTTTGCCATGTTGCTCAGGCTGGTCTCCAACTCCTGGGCTCAACGTTCCTTCCACCTCGGCCTCCAAAGTGCTAGGATTATAGGCGTGAGCCACTGCACCCCCACTGATTTATTTATTTATTTTTTTTACTATCTTAAATATCCTTCTCCTCTATTCCCTTTCTTTTTGCCCTTGTAAACAACTACTAGAGGTTGAAACTTTTTGTCCTTCCTCGGACAAAAAGTCTTTTCCTCCTTCCTTGGACAAAAAGTCTTTTCCTCCTTGCTCTCTGTACCTCTGTTTTTTCATTCTACCCTCTGAGGACATTTCACCTTCTTACTTTATTCTTCGATCCAGTTATTTATTTAGCATATCTATTGAATTTCTTACTCCAATTGTATTAGTTCTCTATTGATGCTGCAATGAAATACCACAAACTGTGTGGTCTAAAATAACACAATGTATGATCTATTTTATAGTTCTGGAGGTCAGAAGTCCTCAAATCAAGGTGTTCACATTCCAGACACGGTGGAATCTGTTTTCTTGCCTCTCCTGCCTTCTAGAGGCTGCCTGCAGTCCTTGCCTCATTGCCCCTTGCTCCAGCTTCCCAGCTGGTGGCATGACATCTTCAGATCTCCCTGCCTCCATTGTCAGATCTCCTTCTCTGACTTGGATTCTCCTGCTTCCGCCTTATAAGGACCCTTGTGATTATACTGAGCCTACCCACATAAACCCAGGGTAACCTCCCCATCTCAAAATCTGTAACTTAATCACATCTTCACATTCCCTTTCGCTGTGTAAGGTAACATAGCTATAGGTTCTGGGGATTAGGAAGTGGACATCTTTGAGGCTATTGCTCTGCCTACCATGATAGTGTTCAAATTTACATTTTTAAAAAATTTTACAAGTAACTAGACCTTTCATATTCCTCTAAGAATATTAATTATACTTTTTATTTTTATATTTATTTAGTTTTATTTTGCTTTATTATAATAATTATTATTATTTTTTGAGATGGAGTTTTGCTCTTGTCACCCAGGCTGGAGTGCAATGGTACGATCTCGGCTCACTGCAACCTCCGCCTCCCAGGTTCAAGCGATTCTCCTGCCTCAGCCTTCCGAGTACTTGGGATTACAGGTGCCTGCCACCATACCTGGCTAATTTTTGTATTTTTAGTAGAGACGGGGTTTCACCATGTTGGCCAGGCTGATTGCGAACTCCTGACCTCGTGATCTGCCCAACTCGGACTCCCGAAGTGCTGGGATTATAGGCGTGGGCCACCACGCCTGGCCCTTAATTATGCTTTTTAAAAAGTCTCCACTTAATTCTTATCTCCTTGAGTGTTTGTTGGGATCTGGAGTCTACTTTATGAAGTTGTTTCTCATACGTTGATGATTCTTGGCTCTGTGCACAACTTTTTATTTGAGAGTGCTTATGAGGTTGCCTCCTGTGGTTAAGGGGAAATAAGGGATGTTCTGTTGAGTGCAGTGGACTGGTTTCTGTTTTTCTGATTGTTTCTATCATCCATGGCACTGCCCTGACTTTCTGTTTCAGATGCCCACACTCACTCAGTACCCCTTCCTGAAGGCAGTTGCCAGGGCTCCTGGCACTGGTACAAACCCAGGATAAGTGGACTCACCTGGCTGCTCTTTTCTCAGAAAGCCAGCCAGCAGCTTTCAGGATCTACTTACACGGAGTTTTGAGCGCCCTTAGACTTCACTGTCACAGCATTCCGCTTTGGGAGCCATTTTGAACCTCATTTCCTCCATCTGCTGCTTTCCATCTTCCAGGCATTCTTGTATTCCTCATAATTTCTGGTCTACAGCAGTATTTAGTCTCATTTTCCAACATTATTTGCAGCCTTAAGAAGTCCTATTTTGTAAGTGATAGGGATTTGGTACATGAAAGGAAGGCTGCAGTCCTGTACTTCATTGTGCCATATTAATGGAAATTTCCCTTAAGACATTCAATGCCACTTATCTCACTGGTTGCATCTTTGCTCCTCCCCAGGATGGCTTTAGGTGCTGAATGGATACAGACAAACAATCTTGAATCACATGATGAGAAAATATTCTTTTTTTCAATTATATTCATTCCAATTTCAAGGAGATAAGCTACAGTTTTGTGCTGGAGTATTTTTAATGTTCAATTTTAACAGAGAGGAGAGACCTCCGGTTAAAAGTCATTTACAGACTAGAGAATGTATCTTTTGGATGTAATAAAATTGTCTATTTTCCATTGTAATTATTTTCATGCTTACAGTCTCTATAGCATGTGGTACTAGTTTTCAGTTTACATTTTTTGATGTAATGTTTCAGTGAAAGTTATTTGAATAAAATTGATTTTATAAAAAATGTATCAAGAGGATACTTAGGTACAATTCTCTGAAGACTATTTTTTGTTGTTTGTTTTTAAAGATTTTAATGAAGCAGATATATTTTCCAGGTAGAATTCATTGGTGCCAATTTTCTATCTCTTCTTATTTACTTTTTTTTTTGCACTTTATATTTCTGTAGTTGGGGGAGAGATTAAACTTCCCATGTGAAGCACTCCCCCTTTCCTTTCTTTATTTTTTTGGTATTCTAATTTTTTTCCGTAGGTTTTTGAGGAACGGGTGGTATTTGGTTACATAAGTAAGCTGTTTAGTGGTGATATTTGTGAGATTTCAGTGCACCCATCAGCCGAGCAGTGTACACTGAACCCAATTTGTAGTCTTTTATCCTTTACCCCTTCCCACCCTTTCTCTCAAGTCCCCAAAGTCCATTGTATCATTCTTATGCCTTTGCATCCTCATAGCTTAGCTCCCACTTATGGGTGAGAACACATGATGTTTGGTTTTCCATTCCTGAGTTTCTTCACTTAGAATAATAGTCTCCAATTCCACCCAGGTTGCTGCAGATGCCATTAGTTCATTTCTTTTTATGGTTGAGTAGTATTCTACCACATATATATACCACAGTTTTTTTATCCACTCATTGATGGGCATTTGGGCTGGTCCCATATTTTTGCAATTGCAAATTTTGCTGCTATAAACATGCGTGTGCAAGTATCTTTTTTGTATAATGACTTCTTTTTCCTCTGGGTAGATAGCCAGTAGTGGGATTGCTGGATCAATGGTAGTTCTACTTTTAGTTCTTTAAGGAATCTCCACACAGTTTTCCATAGTGGTTGTACTAGTTTACATTCTTACCAGCAGTGTAGAAATGTTCCCTTTTCACCCATCCACGCCAATATCTATTTTTTAAAATATTTTGATTATGGCCATTCTTGCAGGGGTAAGTTGATATCGCATTGTGGTTTTGATTTGCATTTCCCAGATCATTAGTGATGTTGAGCATTTTTTTCATGTTTGTTGGCCATTTGTATATCTTCTTTTGAGAATTGTCTATTCATGTCGTTAGCCCACTTTTTGATGGGATTGTTTGTTTTTTTCTTGCTAAGTTGTTTGAGTTCCTTGTAGATTCTGGATACTAGTCCTTTGTCAGATGTATAGATTGTGAAGATTTTCTCCCACTCTGTGGGTTGTCTGTACACTCTGACTGTTCCTTTTGCTCTGCAAAAGCTCTTTAGCTTAATTAAGTCCCAGCTATTTATCTTTATTTTTGTTCCATTTGCTTTTGGGTTCTTGGTCATGAAATCTTTGCCTAAGCCAATGTCTAGAAGAGTTTTTCCAATGTTATCTTCTAGAATTTTTATAGTTTCAGGTCTTAGATTTAAGTCCTTGATCCATGTTGAGTTGATTTTTGTATAAGGTGAGAGATGAGGATCCAGTTTCATTCTCCTACACATAGCTTGCCAATTATCCCAACACCATTTGTTGAATAGGGTGTCCTTTCCCCACTTTATGCTTTTGTTTGCTTTGTCGAAGATCAGTTGGCTGTACGTACTTCCTTTATTTCTGGGTTCTCTGTTCTGTTCCATTGGTCTATGTGCCTATTTTTATAACAGTACCATGCTGTTTTGGTGACTGTGGCCTTATAGTATAGTTTGAAATCAGTTAATGTGATGCCTCCAGATTTGTTCTTTTTGGTTAGTTTTGCTTTGGCTATGTGAGCTCTTTTTTGGTTTCATATGAATTTTAGGATTGTTTTTTCTAGTTTTGTGAAGAATGATGGTGGTATTTTGATGATGGGAATTGCACTGAATTTGTAGACTGCTTTTGGCAGTATGGTTATCTTCACAATATTGATTCTGCCCATCCATGAGCATGGGATGTGTTTCCATTTGTTTGTGACATCTGTGATTTCTTTCAGCAGTATTTTGTAGTTTTCCTTGTAGGGGTCTTTTACCTTTTTGGTTAGGTATATTTCTAAGTTTTTGTTTTGCAGCTATTATAAAAGGGGTTGAGTTCTTGATTTGATTCTCAGCTTGGTCTCTGTTGGTATATAGCAGAGCTACTGATTTATGTACATTAATTTTGTATCCTGAAACTTTGCTGAATTCATTTATCAGTTCTAGGAGCTTTTTGGAGGAGTCTTTAGGGTTCTAGGGTTTTCTAGGTATACAATTATATCATCAGCAAACAGTGACAGTTTGACTTCCTCTATACCGATTTGGATGCCCTTTATTTCTTTCTCTTGTCGGATTGCTTTGGCTAGAACTTCCAGTACTATATTGAATAGAAGTGGTGAGAGTGGGCATCCTTGTCTTGTTCCAGTTCTCAGTGGAAATGCTTTCAACTTTTGTCGATTCAGTATTATGTTGGCTGTGGGTTTTTCATAGATGGTTTTTATTACATTGAGGTATGTCCCTTGTATGCCGATTTTGCTGAGGGTTTTAATCACGAAGGGATGCTGGATTCTGCAAATGCTTTTTCTGTGTCTATTGAGATGATCATGTAATTTTTGTTTTTAATTCTGTTTATGTGGTGTATCACATACATTGACTTGCGTATGTTAAACCATCCCTGCATCCCTGGTATAAAACCCACTTGATTGTGGTGGATTATCTTTTTGATATGCTATTGGATTCATTTAGCTAGTATATTGTCAAGGATTTTTGCATCTATGTTCATCAGGGATATTGGTCTGTAGTTTTCTTTTTTTTCTATGTCCCTTCCTGGTTTTGGTATTAAGGTGATACTGACTTCATAGAATGATTTAGGGAGGATTCCCTCTTTCTGTATCTTGTAGAATAGTGTCAATAGGATTGGTACCGATTCTTCTTTGAATGTCTGATAGAATTCAGCTGTGAATCCATGTGGTCCTGGACTTTTTTTTTTTTTGGTAATTTTAAAATTACTATTTCAGTCTTGCTGCTTGTTATTGGTCTGTTCAGGGTTTCTCTGAAGACTTTTTGTATTGTATTATGCTAACACTAGTTTGTGTCTCAAAAAAAAACAAAACATAAAACCGAAATGCAGTAAAATAGGATTTCCTCACTCCTGCCACAGTCCAGGGAGAATATTCCAAGAAGATAGGTGGTTCTAATGCATAGAGTCTCTCAGGGGTCTAGGCTGATGGCAGCTCTGCCATCTTCATCATATGGCTTCCTAGTTGTTGCCACTCCAGCCAGCAGGAAGGGGAGAAAGAACAAACATTTAGGTTAGATATTTCCTCTTACACCCGCAAGGTGGAAATGACACACACATTCCAGGGATGAGCGCTCAAACAGCCACACCTAGTAGCAAAGCAACTTGGGAAGTACAACCTCTAGCTAGGCAGCTGCTATCCAGTTGTAATGGCATCTTAGTTTGTTTGGGATGCTGTAACAAAATACCTTAGACTGGGTAGCTTTTACTTACAGTCTGGAGGCTGAGATGTCTAAAATCAAGGTGCCAGCAGAACTGGTGCCTGGTAGAGGCCCATTCCTCATAGATGACACCTTCTAGCTGTGTCCTCACATGGCAGAAGGGGCAAACAAGCTCCCACAGGTCCCTTTTATAAGGGTACAAATCCTACTCATGACCTAATTACCCCCAAGTCACTAATTCTCATGACCTAATCACCTCCTAAAGGTCCCAGCCCTTAATACTATTGCATTGGAGATTAAGTTTCAACAGATGAGTTTTGGGGGAACACACACATTCAGGCCATAGCAAATAGGAAATACACTGCATGTACCAGTCCATAACAATGATGGACTCCTGCTGGACAGAAATTTCAAGGACCCACTACCCTGGCAGTGAAGAAAGTGTCTTGATTAGACCCTGGTTCTGCTCTCTGGATTTTGGATCAGGGAGACTCTTTTGTCTTTTATTCTGTGGGCTCCTAGATTTGCTCTCTGAGAAATGTGTCTTCCAAGACCACATTGTAAGTGGGCTTTGGAGGGCTACCTTCTTTGACATCTGTACTTATTGCTGCTCAGGGACCTTGTGGGTTCCTTACAGTTTAGTAGACACAGATGTCTTCAGGCTAGGCTTACGCTTCTTTTCACAACTTGATTTCCTTTTTTTTTGAGATAGTCTTGCCCTGTTGCCCAGGCTGGAGTGCAGTGGTGGGATCTCGGCCCACTGCAACCTCCACTTCCCAGGTTCAAGCAATTCTTGTGCCTCACTCTCCCAAGTAGCTGAGATTATAGGCATGCACCACCACGCCTGGCCAATTTTTGTATTTTTAGTAGAGATGGGGCTTCACCATGTTGGCCAGGCTGGTCTTGAACTCCTGACCTTGAGTGATCCACCCGCCTCAGCCTCCCAAACTGCTGTCACCACACTGGCCACAACTTGATTTCTTAAAAAACGTAATGAGCTTCTGATCTATATACCTCCAGGCAGTTCCATGTGCCTGTAAATACGTTCAAAGTTCTTTCTTAGATATAGCTCTTAAGACTTTCATTTCTTTCCTTCCTTGTCTTACCCATGCTTCGCTTTCTTAACTTACAGAGGCTACCTTGAGACCACCTGAAACAGCAGATTTGAGTAGGAAGGTGACACCTTTCGTTGCATCTTTGCCACACAGCTGAGTTCCTTTAGTTTAGGGAGGTCTCTGAGAATGATTTGGAAGAGCAATCTGCTTATCTTGTTTTCTTTGGGGTACAGAAACAGTTTGCTTTTCCAACGCATTAGGAACCAACCTCTGCTCTTTCTTTTATCTTTGCTTGTAGACTGGGCAACTTTTGTCTTTCTTATAGTAACTTGCTACACATACCAAGGTTTAGCTAACATCCAACCTTCTGGCTTTATTCACCTTCTTTCTTTAGAGCTACTGGTATATGGTCTGCTTTAAGAGTTATTATAGGCAAAAAGTTTTTCAAATGTTTTGCCATAATCTAACAGGTCACTGGGTTTCAGCCCGGTGCAGTGGCTTACGCCTGTAATTCCAGCACTTTGGGAGGCCGAGGCGGGTGGATCACCTGAGTTCAGGAGTTTGAGACCAGCCTGACCAACATGGAGAAACCCCATCTCTACTAAAAATACAAAATTAGCTGGGCATGGTGGTGCATGCCTATAATCCCAGCTACTTGGGACGCTGAGGCAGGAGAATCCCTTGAAACCCGGGAGGCAGAGGTTGCGGTGAGGTTGTGGTGAGCCGAGATCGCACCATTGCACTCCAGGCTGGGCAAAAAGAGTGAAACTCTGTCTAAAAAGAAAAAAAAAAAAAAGAAGCTAGGTATAAGCAAATTAACTAAAAATTTTGACAGTGAGTTCAACCTCAGCCTCCCTCCTTCAATGCCAGTATATTATATTTGAGGAAACGAGAACCCAGGACCCCAGGGCTCAGTCCTTGCCCCACTGTCTCTATCTTTCCAGCTTGCACCCGAGTAGTTCTTAGAGACAGGACCTCAGGTCAAGCTCCCAAGACACCATTCTCTCATTTGCCACCAAAGAGAACTCAACTTTCCTTTGATTTGAGCTCACAGACTGGCAGTGTAGAGAGTGTTAAGCCTTATAAAAATGAAAAGGTATTTGAATTAAAGTATCCCTTAAGGTCATAGGGACCTAGCCTTTGAGGGCCAACGGTATGCCAGGAGTTATTATTTGGTGCTTTGTAGACATAGACATAACTCATTTCATCCTCATAACAGTACTCCAAGGAAGTGATAATAAAAAAAGTAACAAATAATAAGATAATGACAATAGCAACTACACTTATTGGCTACTTACTATGGGTTAGATATTGTAAAAATACTTTGTATACATCTCTAGTACTATTTTTAGTCCCCATTTTACAGATGAATAAGTAGAGGCTCTGAGAGGTTAAGTGATATCTTCTCAAGATCCCAGAGCCAGGAAGTAGCAGAGCTGGGTACTTTACCTTATAGATATTTCATGTTATATCATTAAGAAGGAATACTAGGGGAATGTTATGAAATGGCCAAGAGCATTGGGAATGATTTATTTCCAAGATTCATGATTACAGGGAATCTGTGGTCAGCAAGTGGTTGCACAGGGAGCCCACTAAATGCATCTGACTTGGAAGGGAAAAACAGAGGACAGTGAGGTCTTTGGCTTCCTCATTGAGGCCACGCATGTCAGTGCTTTGTCCCCTCTTTCTTGGCCAGTAGCTGGGTCCCTAGACAGATTAAGTTCCTAGAAGGGTGATGTACAGAGATCACAGACGTGCAGAAGCTGGCTTTTAAGAAGGCTCAGTGTCCCATATTCTCCACTGCAGCAAACTCTACTGTGTGCCACTGTGTGTCTTTTGCCTGTGCCTGTCCCAGGCTGCTGCTTCTAAGTTTCCCTCGGCAGTAGCTTCAAGTTCTCGTCTCACACACCCAGCGTTGGGCTTCCTTGATTTGTGGGTGGAATTTGCGAGTGTAAAGGGGGTCCTGTACTGTTTGTTTCTGAGGCACAGTTTCAAAAGAAAATGACATTTATAGCCTGCATTAATGGGAAATTACTTTCCATTAGGATTCTGAATGATTTGCACATAATGTTTATAAAGTGAAGGAAAAATGTCAAGCATTTCACTAACAAATGAAAGCAAAGCTCATGAGACTCTGCCAGAAATGAATTCCAAGAACATTTTCTTCATCATTTCTTCTTTCTAAAGAAAAAAAGAGAGAGATGAAAGAACATAAGTCAATTAAGCAGAATGCATCGTGGGACTGAGATGGAATCTTTGATAATATCATTGCTAGGTAGTTAAGAGAATGAATAAAGTGAGCCAAAATGGAGAAAGGGGAGAATCACATCTTGAAATGACAGATTGCAGACAAAATCCAACTCTAGGTCCTGGCTGGGAGAAATGAGTGCCTGTCCAAGCCCACGAGTGTGGGGTCATGCTGTTTCATCAGTGTAAGCTGCCCCTCTGTCCCCAAAGAGAAAAGGAGGCCAAGAAACATCCTTGAGTTGAAACATGTGCCTGTGTAGCTCCCAGAAAACCACTGATGTTGAAGAAAATAGTGTAGGAATTTGTGACCCATGCTCAAGTATCTTCCCCACCTGTGGGGAATTTGTATTGGGTCCCAGGTTGTCGCCTCCTGAATTATATATTTAAAGACTAGAGGACAAACTGTATTTTATCAACTCATTTTTTATGAAGTTTTTTTTTTTTCTTGCTGAAACTCTTAAAAGGGGTACCACTTTGTGTAATCACAACTAAGGGTTAATATGCCCCAAACTGGGACCTGCTTTAAACATATAGGAGGCTGAAATTAGTTAACAAATATGCATTCCAAATGTGTGCTACAGGCACATCAGAGTAAGTTGAAATAAATCTCCCAAATGGCTTGTATTAAGACCTTCTAATTCTCTAGGTATAAAAGAGACTTTTATAAATTTCTTCACACTTCTAAGGCAGCTTGGAAATAATTTCTAGAGCCTAAATCCTTCCCCTCATTGGCACAAAATGTCTAGGATTACATTAGAAAATAAACATTTATTCAAAAGTGAAATGTGAAGTTTGAAAATTAAAGATGAACACTTTGCAAATAGAAATATATGCAATTTTTTTAACCTACATTTCCTAAGAGGAAATTAAAATTTCACAGAACAGTGACAATGGTGATTGTTCGGTCAGCAGGTTGTTTCTTACATTTCTCTTCTTTCCTTCCTCCTCTTTTCTTCTATTCCCCTTCTCCACTAATAGCCTTCCCCCCAGATCCATTTATATATATTATAAGTAGTGCTTCAGAGTTAGAGTTATTGACAAGAGAGAAATAAATAAGGAAACAAGAGTCCCATGTTGTAGTTCAGATTCTGGAACTTCTTAGTTGTATGAGTTGGGGTGAGTTTCTCAGCACCTCTAGACCGATTTGAACTTGTTCCTAGAGGAAGTGATTGGACTTAATACATTCCAAGGTACTTTCTAGCTCTAAATTCTGTGGCTGTAGTAGTTATCTTTTGTGAGTGCTTAGCATTCTTAATAATTTGAAATGTGGACAGGTTGAACATTTAAATATTTTCTATATTTTAAAAAATGTTTTAAAAATTAAAGTGTGAAATATGATTATTGTTGATCAGTAGCCATTGGTGCGGTGAACAGGAAGAGTATCTCTCTTATTTTCCAATTTGAAGGAAGATTTAGAGAGGGAAGTTTTCCTCACTGCAGGGAATGGTTTTCTGTAATTATTCTGAACAGTCTGTAAAAAGAGTTTTGAAAAGCCCTAAGACATAAATTCTAACTTAGTTGTGGGAATTTTGACTTTGCTGAAATGATCTCAAGTGCTGCATATTTTAAAATCTTAACATATACTCTATAATGATACATTTGATCCGTAAGCTAAAATGTAAAATACCATCATCTAAATATTAATTTATGTACTTGTTTTAAAAAAATACAGTAGAAGTCAGTTGTTTCCTGGGATTACAAACCAGGCAACAGTGATGTTGCACCATCCAGATAACTCTGAGTCCATATGAATGACAGCCCCTGGAGTTGTCCAGTGGATGTGGCTGCAAGTGCAAACTTGAATGCCAGATTTTAGGAATGAGAGACATAGGAAAAGTATAAGAAAATAGTGCAAGGCTGGTGATAAATGGCTGACTCTAAGCTTCCAAGTCAGGATCATGACAGAGAGAGGTGTGTCTTCAACAACTAGAAAACACTTGTTCTTTCTGAAGGGGGTGGCCGATAGTCTACGGTAAGCGCCCCTTGCCTGAGAATGTGAGCCCATCATAGCTAGCCTTTCTGATTTTTCAAGAGAAGCCAGAAACCCTATGTTTATGAGACATCTCCTGACTTTTAGATGTTGGCAACTAATCCACATTGTGAAAAAGCAAGGAGCAGGCCAGACGAGGTATCATCTGCAAGCTGATCACTATGCCAATGGCCAGAAAGCCAACTCTAATTAAGGCAGCTGTTTGCATTTCCATTTTCCAGAACTCAGAGTGGCAAATAATAATAATAATAATAATAATAATACAAACAACAACAACAACAAAAAAAACCCACACACATTGGACCTGGTTGCAATAGAGGGGTCACCTGCCAGAAAGTTTATTTTGATAAATAAATGGCCCGCAGGTTTTGAGGTATCTGCAAAAGTCATCTCAATAGACAAGTCATTGTTTTGTAAGGTGAGGGAGGGCAAAACTTTATTAGTTAAACCCATCTAATATAACCAGAGTAAATTGAGGAAGATTGGCATTAAGGTTAACATAAATCACACATGCTTATTTTTACAGATTTCAATGATTAAGCTTGAGTTCCATTGACAAGTAATTTCAATAAATCACATCTCCTGTGGATAAATACAGGGCTGTTATTTCTAGAAAGACAGCAGTTCATCGACTTTTACTAGATTTTACTTGGTAGTGCACAACTTAACCCTCATAGACCAACACTTAAAATTTCCAGATAAGGAAATCAGGACCCAAAGATGACCTAATCCGTAGCAAAGATGCAGGGATCTGAAGCTTCTGTCCAGTGCGCTCTTACCCATGGACAAAAGCAATATGTTAGAGATGTTGAACTACATAGTGTCTGTGGTATCTATCAGCATTAGACACCAGTGTTGTATCTGGGTCAGATAGAGAGAAAGTATGTGCTTCAAATGAATTCTGCTATAAGAATTTGAGATTATAAATGGGAAAAAAGAAACTTTTGAAGGGAGTTTAAAACAGATATGCTTGTTTGAACTCAGAGGAGATGGTATCTCACAGATTGAGCACGGTGCCTGGCTCCATGCTCCTGGCTCCATGCTTTCAAACACTCGGTGAGAGTTTGAAAATGAATTGGAACCAGAAATAAACCTGAAAGTTCCAAATTGGGTTTCTACTCGCCCCCCGTCCCCCCGCCCGCCCATGGTAGGAGATGAACTGTCTAGTCTGATGGTGCAGGTGCAGTCAAACCTCAAGGTAACCTGGGTTCTGGAATCGAAGCTTCTAGGAGACTTGGGGTCCCATTCCTGATTGGGGCATGGACTCCCCTCATCAATGGTTACCTTCCTCTCTGTTCATCAGCTGCTCTACAAGTGGTGTAAGTAATAAGGGAACATGTTTGGATTTCCTGACTTCAGGCCAGGAAGTGAGCAGAATATGAGCCCACCCAGCCCAAAGGGGTGTTAACCTGCCTTGCTGGAAAGTGGGCTTTGGAGTCAGAGGGAAGCCCAAATCCTGGCTCAGTTCATACCTTTGGGTCTCAATTTCGTCATCTGACGAGTGCGGATTCTCATTGCTACCTCACAGGATTATTCTACGGATTAAATTAGATCTTGTGAATTAGGGGTGCTGGGAAAGGGAGTCGGTACAGAGTAGGAGCCCACAATGCAGCGCTGTTAATGTTACATAATCGGTTATCTGATTTCCCAGCCTACAGCAGACTGGAACCAGCAGATTAGGAAGGCCCAAGGGACTGCTTCGGGAAGGCCATTGACAGCAGGAAAAAGTGACAGGTCGCAGCCAGACTACAAGGGAGGCAAGAGAAAAACTATAAAAAGCAGGAACAAAAACACTCAAAAGACACAGCAGTCTGGGGGATTTACTAAAAGACAAAGAGCCCTACTCAGGTCAGTAGCTTCTGGGAGACTCCATACCTTGTACCCCAACAGGGACTTATGTTGACAGCGTTGTATGAATTACTTCTCTCTCCATCCCCTTTGCCCCTTGAAATAACTATGGGGGTGGGGTCATAGTTTGCCTTTCAGTGGGGATGCTCTGACCGAATGTTTCCAGGTCATGAAGTTCCCAAAGTCAAGGCCAGCAAAGGAGCAAGCACAGTGGGCTTCTTCGGTGGTCTGAAAAGAACCCAAGTTCCACAAAAGAGCTGTGAGTTTTAGTGCAACAGAGAGAAGGATGCCCCTTGTGCCACTGACCACTCTTTCCACCTTCACCTCCCTTAAAGTCAGGGTTAGAGATGGAGCCCTGGAGAACAGGCTTCCAGATCCTGGCGTATGGGAGAGAGAGAGAGAGAAAATGAGAAGGCCAGGCTGCAGACACGCCAGTCCCTTCTGATGCCATCTCTACTCTGGTGTCTAATCCACCACCTGGAGTGGGCACTGTTTTTAACTGAAGCCTGAGCTGCTCACTTTGAAGCTGGAACTCAGGCTGAAGAAGGCAGGACAGAGACTAAGTGCCTGGAAGTTATCCCTCAAGTGTGACAGGCAAGGCTAGGTGGGACCTGGACAGACCTTCCTGGGGATCTGTGTAGGATTTAGGTAGAGAATGCTCTTAGAGAGCCTTCCAAGGCCTGGGAGCATCCTGAGGTATGCTGAGCTGAGGACCCAAAGGCTCATTCCAAGCCCAGCTGATGGGCCACCCCATTGGATGGGATTGGCTCAGAAATGGTGTGGGAGAAGGCTGGGCGTGGTAGCTCATGCCTGTAATTCCATCACTTTGAGAGGCCAAAGGAGGAGGATCACTTGAGCCCTGAAGTTTGAGACCAGCCTGGGCAACATAGTGAGACCCCACCTCTATAGAAAATACCAAAATTATCCGGGCATGATGGTGCCTGTAGTCCCCGGTACTCAGGAGGCTAAGGTGGAAGGATTGCTTGAGCCCAGGAGGTCAAGGCTGCAGGCCAATAGCAGGGCACTGTACTGCAGCTTGAGGAACAGAGCAAGACAGTCTCAAAAAAGAAAAAAGGAAAAGAGAAAAGAAAGATAAAGAAAAAGAGTGGGGATAAAACCACAAACTAACAATTTTCAGGGGGGTATATTGCATACGGATCAAGAACGTGGACTCTCTACCTGGCCCGAGGTCAAGTCTCAGTGTTGTGGCTTAATTGCGTTAAATTTGTATCCTCAATTTCTCCATCCCTCACCTTGGGGGAAATAGTGGTACCTACTCATAGGATTTCTCTGGGAATTAAATCCATAAATCCACTAATATCTCTGAGACACTTAAAATATTGTCCTGGCACATGGTAAACACTAACACCTGAGAGTTATTATTTCGTCCCTGTAGCTGAGTAGGGCTGAGGAATTGTAGGATTGGACCGCCTCTACCTTAATAAAATGTGCTCAGCATTTCTGCATATGCAGGTAACCCTTTGCAGCAGCAGAGACTTCAGCCAAAAAATATATATATATAATATGTATGTGTGTGTGTATAAATGTATGTGTGAGTGTCTATATATATATATAAAATAAGTGGAGTTGGGGGAGGGGCACAGCAAATAATTTTCCTGCTGTTAAAATAAGAGGGACTGAACCATATTAATGCCAAGGGGGAAGTTCAGTTTATTTCAGGGGGGATGTGGTTTTCCTACCTCCTACTGTGTTACTGATACAGTACTTACTGACCAGCCGTTTTAAACTCTTGTGGTGGGGTCTCTCTCTCTCTCTCTCTTTCTCTTTTTCCTAATGGTGTGGAACAGAGCTTGAATAATAAATATTTAACAGGGACACTCCCTTTTCTCTGTTAAAATAATCTTTGTTTCAATACTTTAACAAGGAAGACTGTGTTTTCCCACCTCTGCTCTCACGTTTCGTTGAAGCCAGGTCTCAGGAGTAAGAGAAAATAAACACAAGGCCACTTGGGGAGGGCAGTGCTGGCTGAAGCCGTCTCACTGGACAGCCCAGGGTCAGGGGTTTCAGCCGCCTGTTCAAGGACACCGAGATCCACAGCAGCCAGCTGGGAGCTCCTACGCAACTATGCCCAGTGATTCCAGGTGCCAGCTACTGAATGAGAGAGAGCAAGGAGGTGGAGGTGGATGAGGAACTGCCAGCTGCAGGACCACAGGGGCAAGGGGAAGGGGTTGTCAACGGGGATGGGACGCTGGGTAGGACCAGTCTTTTCTTACAAGACGTTTTCAGCTGAGGTGCTGGCTTCTGATGGTGGGAAACCAAGCATTCAGGTCCCTTGGAGAGGCTTATATCTAACAGTTGGAAAGCCTCCATTGAGGAAATCTAGCCCATTCTGCCTGGACTTTGGGGCTCCATCCATGGTGACTTTTGTGTCAAGGGAAAATTCACACACTGTCCCTCAGGCGGGCAGCAACTTAATTTCTCTTTAGCTGAACTGAACTTGCTTGCAAGCCTCTATGTAGACCAATGGCGGAAACAACTTAATCTTTTTTCCATTTCTGCTGTTGACCAAAAAAAAAAAAAAAAGCTTTAAAATCTTTTTTCCATTTCTTCTAATGGTGGAAAAAAGCATAATCTTGCCATTTCAAGGTAGCTCAGTCTCTTCCAATAGAAAGCATAGACTATCCATTTATGACTTAGGCGATTCCGGATTTAAACACAGTCAATTCAGAGTAGAAATTCCCTATCAGGGCTGTTGGTTTTTCTTGAAGGTTCTCTCCTCCCCCTGGTCCAGTCCTAAGATGTTGCCTAGATGTGAGGGGGGTTTACAGAACATCATGGTGGCAGGTAGGGAAGCTCGCTTCCACAGCTGAGGTGACTCGTCACAGGAGGCCTGGGGCCTGGGCCAGGACCTGCTGACATCTGTGGCTTAGGCCTCCCTCTCTGGGTTGCTGAATCTCTGTATTTGGAGCCGTGTGTCACCGCCCCCAGGCAGCCTCTGGCCTCAGTGGCCCCTCAGCACTTCCTGCTGGAGACTTGAGGGAATTTGTTCACAGTTCACAGGGAGCGACCAGCCTTCAGGCCCCATCTGTACTTAGTGACACCACATGGTTTCCACTGGGCTCCAGCCCCCGTGTTAGTCCAGAGAACTTTGACAGCTGCCTTCTCCCGAAATTTCTGTGGAAAGTGGAGTCTAAGACCCCCTTCCCCAGGGTGGCATCCAAGGAGCATTTCAATTTTCTTGCTCACCCTCTTCTCACTGCAGGCCCCTTCCCTGCTTCCCTGCCTCCAGGAAGAGCTTGTATCTCTTCTCTGGATGGCAGGAAACAGCTCCTCCCTCTCCATGGCTTGTAATCAAAATGCTAGGCTCTGAGTTCTTCAAGCTCTAGTTCCTTGGAACCCAGAAGTTTCTCTCTCTCTCTCGCTCTTAAATCTTATAAAAGCCTACCTGGCTCTAGCATGAAAGCCTAAAAGCCTTGGCTTTCACAATATTTCACAACTGAAATGGTATTATTTGGGAATTTAAAAGCTAAACATTGACTGCTTTGTTCATGTCTGGGTTCCACCCTCCTCCTCAAGTAAGGGAGGCAAGCCCCAGCTCCTTGGGTTGAGGGCCCCAGGCAACAGAAATGACCCAGAATGAAAAATGCATTGATACTTCAGAATATCGTCCGGCTGCATGTATAATTCAGGGCAGCCAGTCTGAGCTCTGGTTGGGGTTGATTTACCAACTGCCTACTTAGCAAGTGCCAATTGCTCTTAGTGTTGTACCCAGCCCAGTGGTGGCTGGAGGGCCAGGTGCACTTGTACTGCCTGAGTCAGGGAGTTCTTGAACAGGGTCTTTCTACTCAGTGGTCTCTGGAGAGATGCCCTGCCTTGGGTTTAGGTGCTGATGGAGTGTGATATGAGTGCTGGTCTCTTTCCAGCTCTCAGAATATCAAAGTGGGCAATGTGGCAGTGGTTCCTTGCCAAGAATGAATGACATGAGAAGTGAGTAATGAGCTTTTCCATGATTTGTTCTGTGTGTGTGTGCAGCAAGAACCCAGGTTTACACATGGAGGTGGTGGCCTGGTTTACACATGGAGGTGGTGCAAACACTTGGACAAGTGTATGCTTGCCACTAAGCATTTTGGTCATTGCAGGTGGCTTATAGAGTAAATGGGAGGGAAATATATAAATCTATCTATCTATATCTATCTATCTATCTATCGTTAGCCCTGTAATCAGTGTGTCACCCTATGAAATGTCTTGGCAACCCTTAGTGGTGTCATAGATCATGTAGGAGGTGACATGGAGCAAGGTAGCTGATGGCCTAGGGTCTGGAGCCCTCCTGTTTCTGGCTCAGCCAGTAGCCCTGGGGCCAGGCCATTATGACCTCTCAGAGGCATTGATGGCTTCTCTTGGAAAAGGAGAGGACTCATGGAGGACTGCCAAATTCCATTCTAGCATTAACATTCTGTGTTCAAGGAAATGCTTCCCGAGACTACCATGTGGTTTGGCACCTGACCCCTTCTCTGTTAAAAACTAGTCTAGTAGTGGGAGAAATGCTAAAAGAATAAGAATTATTTTTATAATCCACATTAAAACAGTTATACATTAATAAAGTAGACTTTGACTCACAGCTCAGGTTGCCCTTGGTTTTCAGTGCTCAGCCCCCGCCTGCCCACCCGTATACACACTCCATGACCCAAGGAAAATGAAAAGTTCTGTACTGTAAGCCCTCTATTCCCCTATGCTTTGTTTGAAATCGTTGAATGTTGTTCTGTTCAAATTCAAAATAGTGAACTAAGCCCCAATATTTACAGCCTTCCACCCCCTAGCTTTCATCATTATGACAAGAGGAATACACAGACTTAGGCAGGGGTGGGGTCTGTCACGGAAGGAGCTGTCTAGAGGCTAGAAACATCATGTAGATCATAGAGGTTATATTGCAGGTGGGTTCAGAGTTTCGAAGTCACCACCCAGTACAGGAGCTGCCTCCCTGAAGAGGAAGAAGAGCTCCCCTACCATTACCCCCTTCTCTTTCCTCGCCAGCTGAGTCTCTTTAACCTTTAACGCTTCCTTAGGCGAAGGAGAGGGGAGGATCATTTCACTGGTGGTTGTCAACCTACCCTGGACATTGGAAGGACCTGAGAAACAAAAAATACTGATGCCGGGGTTCAACCTGGGCGGTGGGCTGTTTAGTGTGCCACCAAGTTGAGAACCACTGCCATAGGAAGGCAACAGGAAGCCACCTTGGTACAACCTGGGGAGCTTCGCTGATGAAGGCTCCTGAGAGTGCCCTGTTCCTTAGAGAAATAGGCGCTGCTCCGTGAATTTCAAGCTGTCTAAACAACTGTAATATAATCCTTCTCACAACAGGAATCTCCATTGCCCCAACTCTTCTCTTCCTCTTCCCATAATGCTGTCACCTCTCTACCCCTCCCCAGGACAAAGGGGCATCTCATTTGGCCAGCCACAGAAATACCCCAATGTACCTATTCTCTTTACTTGGACCTAGAAGACTTAGTGGAGAAAGAACATAATCTCTAGCAGAACTTGCTTCAATTCTCACTTGAAGTCTAGAGGGAGGAAAAAGTCTTATAACAGAAAAAGGAAATAAAAATGGAAATCATCAAATAGGATGGCAAAAGTCACTTATTAAGAAAAAAAAAACTCCTAAGATTAATCTTATTAATACTCAAAGAAAAAAAGTATGAACTAGTCAAAATTGAAGTGAGATTTTTGTGAGAGAAATGTGTCGTATTAATACTGAAATATACCTAGTTAAATGAATTCATGAGAATAGCAAGGAAATATTGAAATAGAAGAGTAATGACTATGAACTAGTTTTACTAGTTATTAACATTTTATTTATTTATTTATTTATTTTTGAGATGGAGTCTCACTCTGTCACCCAGGCTAGAGTGTAGTGGTGTGATCTCAGCTCACTGCAACCTCCATCTCCCAGGTTCAAGTGATCCTCCTGCCTCAGCCTCTTGAGTAGCTGGGATTACAGACATGCGCTACCATGCCTGGCTAACTTTTGTATTTTTAGAGATGGGGTTTCACCATGTTGGCCAGGGTGGTCTCAAACTCCTGGCCTCAAGTGAACTGCCCGCCTTGGCCTCCCAGAGTGCTGGGATTACAGGTGTGAGCCACCACACCCGGCCTGTTAACATTTATTATAAAGCCACAGTATTTAAAATGATATGGTACTGTTACCAAAATGAGTCAGTGGGACAAAATAGAAAATCCAAAAATAGATCTAAGTCCCATGATAATTAAATATATGATAAAGATAAAGGCAATACTTGAAATCACTGGAGAAAATATGGATTATTTAAGTATGTTGTTATGACTGCATAAGCATTATTAAATATAATAGATATTTGCCTCATTTTGCCAAAATCCAAATAGATTATAAAAGTTCTGATGTGAAAAAAATTAAATAAAAATACTAGAATAAAATTTAGTTGAGTCTTTATATAGGACTGTGGAGAATAAACCATGAATAGAAAGTTTGATTAGTTTGACTGCTTATACTCTTCAATTTGTGCATTCATGCCAAAACAAAATAGAAACCCCTTCCCCTGCCCCACTGCCAGCACAAACTTCAAAAACAAAATGAGAAAAAAAAAAGAACAGATGATAAGTTGGGAATAATGTTTGTACCAGAAATGACAGATAAAGGGTAAATATGTGTAGTATAAAGGGACTTCTAAACATTTTAAGAAAAATAGTGATATTAGGTTGGTGCAAAAGTAATTGCAGGTTTTGCCACTAAAAGTAATGGTAAAAACTGTGATTGCTTTTTTTTTTTCTTTTGAGATGGAGTCTTGCTCTATCCCCCAGGCTGGAGTGCGGTGGCGCGATCTTGGCTCACTGCAACCTCTGCCTTCCGGGTTCACGCCATTCTCCTGCCTCAGCCTCTCCAAGTAGCTGGGACTACAGGTGCCCGCCACCACGCCCGGCTAATTTTTTTGTATTTTTAGTAGAGACGGGGTTTCACTGTGTTCTCGATCTCCTGAACTCGTGATCCGCCCGCCTCAGCCTCCCAAAGTGCTGGGATTACAAGCGTGAGCCACTGCGCCTGGCCGCTGTGATTGCTTTTGCACCAACCTAATAGAAAAATAAATTGACACTAAATGTCAGATATTTTAGAAAGAATTCATGTTCTATGACCATGAAATCCTTTTCTTGGAATTTATCCTCAGAAATTAATAGTGCACATTTGTAGATATTTATGTATAAGCTTTTTTTTCCAAAGAATTGTCTATAAAAGCCAAGGGAGAATAAAGGAGACAACAGAAAGAAATGAAGAAAAAGGAAGAGAAATCAAGAAAAACAGAGAGGGAGAAGGAAGAAAAGAAGGAAGGAAGGAAAAGAAGAGATGAAAAGAAGAGAAGGAAGGAAAAGAAAGAAGAACCGTAAATGTCCAACAATAGGAGATTAGTTGAAGAAATGTTACATTGTGAGAGCTGACAGCTAGTCAGTAACTAAAATTGAAAGATATTCACCCTAGCTTGTACAAGAAGAATCTTTTATGAAAACAACTATATATAAATATATGCACAAATATAATCATGAAGACATCTGGAATCTGAAAGCTAGCCCAGTTATCTCTGGGGTAATGTGTTACAGCTCTGACTTTTCTTTCTCCACTTTGCATACATGTATTTTTTGTTTACAATTAGCATGATTTTGTTTTGAAAAAAATGTTTTTGATGTTATTCTGGGACTAGATGTCAGTAAATATTCTTGTCTGTAAATTCTGGTCTGTAAATATTCTTGCCTTTCTTGTCCTGGTTTCTCTCCTCCCGGCCCTTGTCCTGCCCATTAACTAGGAAGATCTTGCTGACCACCAAGGTCTTCCCTACTACCCTCTCCCCAGAGCTCCTGAACCATGAGTGATACACACTTCATATTTGTTCTTTAAAAGATTTTTGGCCGTGCACAGTGGATCACGCCTGTAATCCCAACACTTTGGGAGGTTGAGGTGAGCAGATCACTTAAGGCCAGGAGTTCGAGACCAGACTGGGCAATATGGTGAAACCCTACCTGTACTAAAAATACAAAATTAGCTGGGCGTGGTGGCGCATGCCTGTAGTCCCAGCTGCTTGGGAGGCTGAGGCATGAAAATTGCTTGAACCTGGGAGGCAGAGGTTACAGTAAGCCAGGATCGCACCATTGCACTCCAGCCTGGGCAACAGAGCAAGACTCTGTCTCAAAAATAGATAAATAAATAAATAAAAGTTTCTCGTATATTTTCTAATCCCCACAAAGAAACTGTAAGCTCCCAGAGAGAAGGAGGTGGGCCTTGTGATTCCTCTGTCGCTCCCTTAGGGCTCCAGGTGGAGCTGACTGGCTGCTTTTGGGAGATGGGCTGGGCATGACTTCTCTGCCTGGGAGTATTGAAAAGATAGACTCTGGGCTCATGGGGTCGGCGCAGGCAGCTGGGAGAGCTGAGGCAGCCAGAGGCCACAAACAGCACCATGAGCTGGGTGGAGCTGGCCTTTTTGTGGGAAGGAAGCAGGGCCTGCTGTTAAGGGTCTCTCTAAGCTTTTCCACATTTCCACTTTCCCATGGATAATCGATCATGTTAATCTGTACTTTTTGTCTCCATATCATGTGGACAGGTTCTAACATTCCCATGGACCAGCCCTGCTGTCGTGGTCTCTATGACTTTGAGCCAGAAAACCAAGGAGAATTAGGATTTAAAGAAGGGGACATCATTACATTAACCAATCAAATAGATGAAAACTGGTATGAAGGAATGATACACGGAGAATCGGGATTCTTCCCCATTAATTATGTTGAAGTGATCGTGCCTTTACCTCAGTAAATGTGTAACACAAACTCTGGACATACTTTCGTAAGTGAAATGAATTCACACCAGTGTGCTCTCAGTGTGGTGTTCTGTGACATCCTTTGCTCTCTGACCA
Organism: Gorilla gorilla gorilla; assembly: GCF_029281585.2. Classification (NCBI taxonomy): domain Eukaryota; kingdom Metazoa; phylum Chordata; class Mammalia; order Primates; family Hominidae; genus Gorilla; species Gorilla gorilla. Next base: position 85,131,765 of record NC_073240.2, read on the forward strand.
ACTTAATGACTTTTGTATGTGTGTTCTCTTTATAATGTATTTTATATCACTTTAATTTGTATAAATGATTTTCTTGTCCTTGCTACATGAAAATATTGTTTTCTTTTTTGCTTCTTGTCCTAAAAGTCATTGGTTAAATGTATTTGCTTCCTGTTGCTAAAAATAAGTCTCACCCATTGCAGTTATGTCAACGAATGGCCTATATTCCTCAGCTGCAATGAAATGGTAACATTTGAAACTAAGAAATGCTAAATATTTTGTTTCTCGACATTCCTGATGACGTCTGGTCTTTTCTTTTCATTGTATTTTAAGCTTACCTGTGAATAGCCCAATAAACATGACACACTGTGTTGGCAAAAGGCCTTGGTTATTTTTAATGTTGAATTGTTGATTTTTAAGCACAGTCTTCCAGCTGCAAACTCACACCCCATGGCCAACCGAAGTGTCACAGCGCGGATGCTTAGATGATGCCTCCTGATGGGAGCCTTCGCTTTCCACCTGATTCAAACATGACACGAATCCTCCTTCCAGCTGGGGGATGGAAAGCCCTTCTACCTACCTTCAAGTTTATTTATAAAAGACCCCAAATCAAGCTTCTGCTGCTGCCATATTTTGGATAGGTTTTTCGAGAAAGTTGTGTTATGGGTGCTCAGGAAGTAGTGTGGTCAAGAGTTGATTGAGTCCCCAGTAACGTCTTCTTAGGCTCAGTGAACCAGCCCCTGGCCTTGCCTACAGTACGCACTAGTTACATGCTTCGGCCCACTGGAGTCTACAATCCTATTATGGGAAGGGGCAGGTATTATTTCCCATTTGAAAAGAAGGAGCCTCATTGACTGACTTACCTAGGATCAAACGACCACATACAGACACACCTCAGAGATATTGCAGGTTCTGTTCCTGGCTACTTACTGCAATAAAGCAAATATTGCAATAAAACAAGTCACACAAATTCTGGGGGTTTCCCAGTGTATAGAAAAGTTGTGCTTACACATAGACACGAGGAGGGAAACAACACACACTGGGGCCTGTTGCTGGGGGAGGGGAGGAGGGAGAGCATCAGGAACATAGCTAATGCGTGTCGGGCTTAATACCTAGGCGATGGGTTGGTTGGTGCAGCAAATCACAGTGGCACACATTTACCTATGTAACAAACCTGCACATCCTGCACATGTACCCTGGTACTTAAGAAGAGTTGTGTTTACACTATGCTGTAGTCTAGTAAATGTGTAGGAGCATATGTCTTAAAAAAACAAACTACACACCTTAATTTAAAATACTTTACTACTAAAAAATGCTAATGATTATCTGAGCCTTCAGCAAGTGGTAATATTTTTGCTGCTGGAAGTTCTTGATATTGATGGCCACTGACTGATCAGAGTGGGGTTGCTGAAGGTTGGGGTGTCTGTGGCAATTTCCTAAAATAAGACAACACTGAAGTTTGCTGTATGGGTTGACTCTTCCTTTCACAAAAGATTTCTCTGTCACATGCAATGTTGCTTGATAGCATTTTACACACAGAACTTCTTTCAAAATTTGAGTCAGTCCTCTCATCCTACCACTGCTTTATCGAGTAAGTTTATGTAATATTCTAAATCCTTTGTTGCCATTACAATAATGTTCACAGCATCTTCACCAAGAGTAGATTCTATCTCAAGAAATCATTTTCTTTGTTCAACTGTAAGAAGCAATTCCTCATCTATTCAAGCTTTTTTACGAGATTGCAGGAATTCAGTCACATCTTCAGTCTCCCCTTCTAATTCTAGTTCTCCTGTTATTTCCACCACATCTGCAATTACTTTCTCCACTGAAGTCTTAAGCCCTTCAAAGTCATCCAAGAGGGTTGAAATCAACTTCTTCTAAACTCCTGTTAATGTTGATATTTTGACTTCCTCCCATGAATCACAAATGTTCTTAAAGGCATCTAGAATACTGAGTCCTTTCCAGAAGGTTTTCACTTTACTTTGCCCAGATCCATCAATAGAATCACTAGCTATGGTAGCTGTAGCCTTACAAGATGTATTTCTTGAGTAATAGACTTGAAAATAGAAATTACTCCTTGATCCATGGGCTGAAGAATGGATGTTATGTTAGTAGGCATGAAAACAACATTCATCTCCTTGCATATCTCTATCAGAGCTCCTGGATGACAAGGTGCATTGTTAGCAGAGATATTGTGAAAGGAATCTTTTTCTCTGAACAGTAGATCTCAACAGTAGGCTTAAAATATTTAGTAAGCCATGCTATAAACAGACATACTGTCATCCAGGCTTTGTTCCATTTATAGAGCACAAGCAGAGCAGATTTAGCATCATTCTTAAGGACCCTAAAATTTTTGGAATGGTCAGTACGCATTGGCTTCAATTTAAAGTCACTAGTTGTATTAACGCCTAACAGGTTAATCTGTCCTTTGAAGCGTTGAAGCCAGAGATTGACTTCTCTAAGTAGGAAAGTCACAGATGACATCTTCCCATGTAAGGCTGTAGTTTACATTGAAAATCTGTTGTTTAGTGTAGCCAACTTCATCAATAATCTTAGCTAGATCTTCTGGATAACTTACTTCTCCCTCAGCACCTGCTGCTTCACCTTGCACATTTATGTTATGGAGGTGGCTTCTTAAACCTCGTGAACCCACCCCTGCTAGCCTCAGACTTTTCTTAATGCAGCTTTCTCACCTCTCTCAACTCTGGATTAGGCTTTGGCTTCAGGTAATGCGGCTGGTTGATCATCAGACCATTCAAACTTTCTTCATATCAGCAAGAAATCTGCTTCACTTTCTTATCATTCATGTATTCATTGGAGCAGCACTTTTAATTTCCTTCAAGGACTTTTCCTTTGCATTCACGACTTAGCTAACTGAGGCAAGAGGCCTAACTTTCAGCCTACCCTGGCTTTCAATAAGCCTCCCTCACTAAGCTTAATCATTTCTAGCTTCTGATTTAAAGTGAGAGACCTGTGACTCTTCTTTCACTTGAACACTTAGAGGCCATTGTAGGGTTACTAATTGGCCTAATTTCAATATTGTTGTATCTCAGGAAATAGGGAAACCTGAGGGGGGAATGGCCAGGCAGTGGAGCAGTCAAAACACACACAACATTTATCAGTCAGGTTCACCATCTTATATAGGCATTGTTTGTGGTGCCCCAAAACAGTTAAAATAGTAACATCAAAGATCACTGATCACAAATTAACATAACCGATATGATAATGAAAAAGTTTAATATATTGTAAGAATTACCGAAGTGTGACAGAGACAGAAAGCACATGCTGTTGGAAAAATAACGCCGATAAAAACGGTTACCGCAAACCTTCAAAGAGTTTACAAACCTTTCTAAAAATCACAATACCTGTGAAGTGCAATGAAAAGAGGTATCCCTGTTGTGGCAGAGGCAGAGTTTGAAATCAGATTGCTGTACCTCACTGCACACTTAAGTGTTCACCCAAGTCACTTGGAAAGGCACTGCTGATCACTGACTTTTGTAACAAATGCCCGGAAGCCAGACTGATCACCTAAATCAGGTAACCTAAGCCAGGTTCCCCAGTCTTCTGATTCCACGGTACATCACTAAATTCACAACAATATGTTTTCCTTCCAGCCAGCTACACACACACACACACACACACACACACACACACACACACACACCACTTCTCCAGAACAGTTGTACATTCACTGTCTGTGATCAAATAACGATAATAATAATGGCTAACTCTTGTGTGCTTACTATGTGCCAGGTGCTGTTCCAAACATTTTACCCGAATAAACCCATTTAATTCTCATTAACGATCCTCTGAGGCAGACCTTATGCCCATTTTTCAGATAAGGGAACAGAGATGCCATAACACTGAGTAACTTGTCCACAGTCAAACAGTTAATCAAGTGGCAGAGCTAGGATTCTAATCCAGTCTCCCTCCCATGCCCACAGTCTTTGCTTTTCTGCTTTACTACATCTACAATGTGTCTGTTCACGTATAGTCACAAAGCAGCCCTTTTCCATCCTCCATCAGCTTTCATTCTCTAGATGTCACATTAGGAATTTACCAAAGGGCATCAGAACTGCAGACTATTCTCAATGCCCATAATATGCTTAGCTGTCTTGTTTGGTTAATACATAGTAAGTGAAGTTTATTGGGAGCTATAGATTCAACTTTAATGATAACAACAACAAAAAGGTTCAGCAATTTACATCGGATTACTGACATGGAATTGAAATGAGACTTGTGTCTGTTGACAGATAGCTGCCAAGGAGGAGATGCAAGGACCATAACCTGGCAGTGAGTTGAAATGGAAGTGTTTGTATGTACAGTGTTTCTTCCCTGGCTTGTGGCCTCAGCTACAGGGCAGGATGTTGTCTCTACAGAGTCTGCATCCTGATAGTGTCTCACACACCCTCAGGGAAAAATTGGGCCAGTTGCAACATGGCAGTAGCCACTGTCTTCCCTTCACCCGGCTCTACTACTCCTAATTCCGTTATACCCTTGCACATCAGTTCTTCTGGCATTGCCTCTCCTACTGGCCTCCTCTCCCTTCTGTTGGGCACAGACTGATGGTGCCCACAGGGCATTTCTCCCAAGGCAATGGAGACTTTGACCATCAAAGCGACACCATATTCTGTTGGGAAGTGCAGAACGCCCGTCCTGCTGCCTGCATTGCTTCCTGGAGATGGGATCCTAAAGCAAGTTTGTTTATCCTCTGCTATTTCCCCCAGACTAATAACAAATAATTCTATCAGTTCTGCCTTAAAAATGTCCTCAATATAGGTTTCAAGTGTGAGTCCAGATAGAAGCTAGACCAGAAAATGAATATGGAGGTAGATACCACCAAACCTTAACCCTTCTCTCACAAGATTGTGCTACTGTTTCAATTATGTATTGCCACATAATGCTGTGTAAAAGCCACCCCCCAAATCAGTGACTTAACATATAATACATATTTACTCAGCTCACAAGTCTGCAAGTTGGTGATGTAGTCTGGGCAGCTCTTCAGGTCTCAGCTGGGCTCACTCACAGGACTGGGGGATAGTTGGCTGTTGGTTGGGGCTGCACAGGTCTGGAGGTTGGCTGGGCTGACTCAGTTCTGCTCCACATTCTCCCTCCAGCAGGCTAGCCTGGGCATGGTTTCATGGCGAAGGCAGAGCTGCAGGAGCACAGGTGGAAAGGCCAAAATGCTTTCTCAAGTCCCTGTTTACTATCTCACAGGCTGGGCCTGCTACCATCTCACAGGCTGGGCCTGCTACCATCTCACAGGCTGGGCCCAGCATCGGAGCGGGAGGGTTTTTCAGCATTACATGGTAAAGGGTAAAGAAGTAGGGACATTAATGTATTGCAGTTCTAATATGAATAGCCATTAGCTATTCTTCCATCAAGCTTATCGCTCTGGCTTCGTCTTCCTTGAGGATATGTTCTTTTCTTCTGAGGTTCCTGTCCCTCAAACAAATAGGCTTTTTTTTTTTTGAGATGGAGTTTTGATCTTGTCACCCAGGCTGGAGTGCAATGGCACAGTCTTGGCTCACTGCAACCTCCGCTTCCTGGGTTCAAGTGATTCTCCTGCCTCAGCCACCCGAGTAGCTGGGATTACACGTGCCCACCACCACACCCAGCTAATTTTTTGTATTTTTAGTGGAGACGGGGTTTCACCATGTTGGCCAGGCTGGTCTCGAACTCCTGACCTCAGGTGATCCGCCCGCCTCGGCCTCCCAAAGTGCTGGGATTACAGGCCAAATAGGCTCCTGACAGGCACATCTTCCAAATCTACATATGTTGCCGGATGTGTTTGACCCTCAGTGTGGGCACTGCTTAGCTTCAAATTGGTATCTAATCCCTCACCTTTGCACCCTCTTCTTCAATTCTCCTCTCTTGTTTTGCTATAGAGGCAAATAGATTGGGTCCCAGTAGACTCACCCAGTGTCTGTCCTAATGAGACTATGCCTGGCCCCAGTGTATAACTGGATTTCATTCAAATCTCCCCCTACGGCACCGAGCAGGGCTAGCTACAGATCTGACCAATGAGCAACACCAGGGTTCAGCTCAACGGGCTGATAGGGAGAGTGTGATCCTACTTGACGCAGGTGAAAGCGCAAAGAGCAGGAAGCGGGGATGAAAACCTATTCATATGAGAAACAACAAGAGACGAGCTAACGGGGACAAATATTAACATCAAGGTGAGTTGCAGAGGGCAGAAGCAGGACCATTAAAGAGATGTCAGAGCATAGAGTCAGGGGACTGATTGAGGACAAGTACAATGAAGTGGGTCTGGTAGAAAGAAGCACTAGTGTTTTAAGATGCTGAATTACTGGGCCTTTGACATAAAGATTCCTCTCTGCTTCAGAGGTAAGCCAAGGGCAGGGGTCTAGGAATAAAATATCTGGGATGTCAAGGCTCCTTGGGAGGCCAGGACTTTGAGACCAGGCTGGGCAACATTGTGAGATCCCATCCCTACAAAAAGGTTAAAAATTAGCCAGGCATGGTGGTGTGCAAGCAACAGTTGTTCTAACTTCTGGGATTGCTCTGGGACCAAGGAACCCTGGGAACCTTTGGACTTGGAGTGATTCAGGCCTGAAGTGTTCCTTTTAGGAGCCGCTTTTCATCTCCCACTCCACCTGAGGGAAGGATTTGTTATGTTCACTTCCTTAAGACGACAGCACCAGGCCAGGCGTGGTGGCTTATGCCTGTAATCCTAGCACTTTGGGAGGCTGAGGCGGGTGGATTGTGAGGTCAGGAGTTCAAGACCAGCCTGGCCAAGATGGTGAAACCCCATCTCTACTAAAAATACAAAAATTAGCTGGGCATGGTGGCACACGCCTGTCATCCCAGCTACTTGGGAGGCTGAGGCAGCACATTCCCAGAGAAGCTGTGTTATTTACTTTATATGCATTTTCTTGTTTAATGTTCCTACTAACACTGTAAGTCAGGTTGTAATGTTTCTATTTGCAGGTGAAGAAATTGAGGCTTAGAGATGTTAAGCAACTTGATGAATATCAGAACTGTGCTCTGAAGGCCGTGCTATTTCTGTACCACTTTATCACTCTGTCATATTTACCTTTTTATAGTGTCTGTCCTGCATGTAACTTCTACTTTACCCACTGTAGAGGGAAACTATCAGCCACATTGTACATTGTGGCCCTACCCCACTGGCCACAGCTAATTGGACCAAGGACATGCAGCCAAACCAGAGAAGGCCAATCACATTCTTCCCCGGGAATTTAGAATTTTCCATTTGCTGTTGTGGTTATATAATCATTCCAAGTTTGATTCCAGCATTTTTTCCCTCTGTTCTCTTTTACCTAACTACCTAAATTTCAATTTTATATTTTATTTTTATAGCTTATCTACTGTTATTTTTTATTTTAAGTCATTTTATTGGGATTTTATCCATTTTTTTCTCCTCTTTAGGTATATGTAATGACTAATTTTAGCCTTTATTTCTATCACTTAAAATTTATTTTTCTTAAATTTTAAACTTTTTTCTGTTGGAATTAATTTTTGTTGTTGTTGTTGTTGTTTGTTTGTTTGTTTTTTGAGATGGAGTCTTGCTCTGTCACCCAGGCTGGAGTGCAGTTGCATGATCTTGGCTCACTGCAACCTCTGCCTCCTGGGTTCAAACGATTCTCCTGTCTCAGCCTCCTGAGTAGCCGGGATTACAGGCGCCCACCACCACACCCGGCTAATTTTTATATTTTTAGTAGAGACGGGGTTTCGCCATGTTGGCAGGCTGGTTTTGAACTCCTGACCTCAGGTGATCTGCCCGTGTTGGCCTCCCAAAGTGCTGGGATTACAGGCATGAGCTATCGCACCCAACCAATATTTTGTTTTTAAACACTGTGTGACTTTCACTTTTTTTCTTACCATTAAGAGGTCCCAGATTTTTCTCCTAAAGAGCTCCATTACCACAAGACTCCTGCTTCTCCCCATCTCCCACTAACTCTATCCCAGAGCACAAGAAGTAACAATCTGATTCAGTGGTTTAGAAAGAGCATCACGTGCCAACCAGTCACTTCCTCTCCTCTTCTTCTCTAGCTGCAGAGCTCATGTTCTGAATCACTCCTGACCACGCCATGACTTTAGTGATAAAGATTCTGCAGTGGGTGAAGCCAGGGGTGGTCTGAAGCCTTTTATGACTGGGTAGGTAAGTCTGCCTGTTTCTGAGCTTCAGAATACAGAAGCCCGTTTGCCTAGAGATCTGAGTCACATTTTCCAGTATTGGCTTCTCCAGGAATAAGATGATATTTTGGTTTCCAGATTTCTTATCTTTTGCCTTACTTCTCAGTTGGTTCTTAATTGGGGCCTTGTTAAATGCTAACAACTGGCATGTTTGTGCAGAAACTTTGACAATGAAGTAGGAGGGAATTCAGGGATTAGAGTAGCACTTGGTAGAGGCTCACAGTGGGACTAGGGCATGTGTTTTTGGACATTAGCATGTGGCACTTGTCTCTTTGTCCTTGACAGCTTTCTGTAATTTCCATTAAGGCCCACTTTGGAATAGCTTCTGTGTTCAGCTGTCAAACATGATACAAGTTGAGCAATTTTTACTCCCTCTATTGTGTTTTGTCAGTTAGGCCCATCAACAATTAGGGTATTTTTCTCTTCTGGATGATAAACACTGATTTTTATCCAGGTCTAAGGCAGGTTGATCCAGAAATATCATGACCTTTCCGTATCAACATTCCCTCTGTGGCTGTAATTCTCCCACATACTAATTATACTTATCAGTCCTGAAGATGCAGATTATAGCTTTACCTATAGAAATGTGGTGGACTTTATTATCACATAAAAAGAAAAGGGGCTGGGCGCGGTGGCTCACACCTTGTAATCCCAGCACTTTGGGAGGCTGAGGCAGGCGGATCACGAGGTCAGCAGATAGAGACCATCCTGGCTAACACGGTGAAACCCCATCTCTACTAAAAATACAAAAAATTAGCTGGGCGTGGTGGCGGGTGCCTGTAGTCCAAGTTACTGGGGAGGCTGAGGCAGGAGAATGGGTTGAACCCGGGAGGCAGAGCTTGCAGTGAGCCGAGATTGCGCCACTGCACTCCAGACTGGGCAACAGAGCAAGATGCCGTCTCAAAAAAAGAAAAGAGAAGGGATGTTCTACTTAACTAGTAAAAAGGCTGTATTTCGTATGTCCTAGTGTTGGAAATTAGGGTGATCCAAAAACTATTCAAGGATCTGAAGTAGAGACAGAAGCACTGCAGAATAGTTTAAATGGTTTAGATGAGTGGTTCTCAGATCTCCCTGTTCATTAGAATCTAGACAACTTTTTTTTTTACGGTATGTCTGGTCCTAACCCCTACATTTTGATTGAATTTACTGGGGATAGGCTAGGGCCTTGGGCCTTGATATGTTTTTAAAGCCCCCACATGATCCTAAGGTACATCCATGATTGAGAAAAAGTCTTCAGATAAACAGAGAATGGTGCCTTAGGCAATACTGGGCGATAAAATAGGGAAGTACTGACTGTGAGTGTCTTGTTCCAATAAAGCCACCCCTCTTTTTCATCTGAGTTCGAAACAAACTGAGGCATAAAACGAGGATTAGAACAAATGACAGTCAATATATGATCTGAGCTGTAAAATGTTAAGTTATAGTATGCTACTTAGGATGAGGGCCTATAGAATCTACTAAATGAACCCCAAACTAATCAGATATACCTACCTATTCCAAAAATAGCTGAACTACCACAACCTTTTGCTACAGGGACAGAGCCTATAACATTGAGCTTACCTCAGGTTTGTCAAAGATCAGATAGTTGTAGGTATGCGGCATTATTTCTGAGGGCTCTGTTCTGTTCCATTGATCTATATCTCTGTTTTGGTACCAGTACCATGCTGTTTTGGTTACTGTAGCCTTGTAGTATAGTTTGAAGTCAGGTAGTGTGATGCCTCCAGCTTTGTTCTTTTGGCTTAGGATTGACTTGGCGATGCGGGCTCTTTTTTGGTTCCATATGAACTTTAAAGTAGTTTTTTCCAATTCTGTGAAGAAAGTCATTGGTAGCTTGATGGGGATGGCATTGAATCTGTAAATGACCTTGGGCAGTATGGCCATTTTCACGATATTGATTCTTCCTACCCATGAGCATGGAATGTTCTTCCATTTGTTTGTATCCTCTTTTATTTCCTTGAGCAGTGGTTTGTAGTTCTCCTTGAAGAGGTCCTTCACATCCCTTGTAAGTTGGATTCCTAGGTATTTTATTCTCTTTGAAGCAATTGTGAATGGGAGTTCACTCATGATTTGGCTCTCTGTTTGTCTGTTGTTGGTGTATAAGAATGCTTGTGATTTCTGTACATTGATTTTGTATCCTGAGACTTTGCTGAAGTTGCTTATCAGCTTAAGGAGATTTTGGGCTGAGACAATGGGGTTTTCTAGATATACAATCATGTCGTCTGCAAACAGGGACAATTTGACTTCCTCTTTTCCTAATTGAATACCCTTTATTTCCTTCTCCTGCCTGATTGCCCTGGCCAGAACTTCCAACACTATGTTGAATAGGAGCGGTGAGAGAGGGCATCCCTGTCTTGTGCCAGTTTTCAAAGGGAATGCTTCCAGTTTTTGCCCATTCAGTATGATATTGGCTGTGGGTTTGTCATAGATAGCCTATTTAATAAATGGTGCTGGGAAAACTGGCTAGCCATATGTAGAAAGCTGAAACTGGATCCCTTCCTTACACCTTATACAAAAATCAATTCAAGATGGATTAAAGATTTAAACGTTAGACCTAAAACCATAAAAACCCTAGAAGAAAACCTAGGCATTACCATTCAGGACATAGGCATGGGCAAGGACTTCATGTCCAAAACACCAAAAGCAATGGCAACAAAAGACAAAATTGACAAATGGGATCTAATTAAACTAAAGAGCTTCTGCACAGCAAAAGAAACTACCATCAGAGTGAACAGGCAACCTACAACATGGGAGAAAATTTTCGCAACCTACTCATCTGACAAAGGGCTAATATCCAGAATCTACAATGAACTCAAACAAATTTACAAGAAAAAAACAAACAACCCCATCAAAAAGTGGGCGAAGGACATGAACAGACACTTCTCAAAAGAAGACATTTATGCAGCCAAAAAACACATGAAAAAATGCTCATCATCACTGGGCATCAGAGAAATGCAAATCAAAACCACTATGAGATATCATCTCACACCAGTTAGAATGGCAATCATTAAAAAGTGAGGAAACAACAGGTGCTGGAGAGGATGTGGAGAAATAGGAACACTTCTACACTGTTGGTGGGACTGTAAACTAGTTCAACCATTGTGGAAGTCAGTGTGGCGATTCCTCAGGGATCTAGAACTAGAAATACCATTTGACCCAGCCATCCCATTACTGGGTATATACCCAAAGGACTATAAATCATGCTGCTATAAAGACACATGCACACGTATGTTTATTGCGGCATTATTCACAATAGCAAAGACTTGGAACCGACCCAAATGTCCAACAATAATAGACTGGATTAAGAAAATGTGGCACATATACACCATGGAATACTATGCAGCCATAAAAAATGATGAGTTCATGTCCTTTGTAGGGACATGGATGAAATTGGAAACCATCATTCTCAGTAAACTATCGCAAGAACAAAAAACCAAACACTGCATATTCTCACTCATAGGTGGGAATTGAACAATGAGATCACATGGACACAGGAAGGGGAATATCACACTCTGGGGAATGTTGTGGTGTTGGGGGAGGGGGGAGGGATAGCATTGGGAGATATACCTAATGCTAGATGATGAGTTAGTGGGTGCAGTGCACCAGAATGGCACATGTATACATATGTAACTAACCTGCACAATGTGCACATGTACCCTAAAACTTAAAGTATAATAAAAAAAAAAATAAATAAATAAATAAATAAATAAAAGTTAATGAATAAAAAAAAAAAAAAACATTGAGCTTACCACAGAGTTCAGGGCACTCAAACACACATTTTCTGCAGGCTGCCCAGCTTCTAAGTGGGAGAGGGGGCTGTGATACACATGCCCAGTTTCTAAGCCAACTCACAAGTCAGGTAATTCCATCCACCTATCCAACTAGCCAGAAATGTTTAGAGAAAATCCCTCCATATAGAAACTAGAAGAATGGGAAGAGGTATTTCTCTTAATTCTGGAGAATGAAGATGAGGAACATATAACACTTCAGAGAAGACTCAAGTTTTCAGAGGCCAAAATACACCTATAAGAAAGGGAAAAAGGAATATATGTAAGACATATTCTTTATAACTGCTTTTTAAGTTTACATCAATGTGATAAAGCAAGAAAAAGCAATACATAGAGTAATGACTATAAACCAAGAAATGGGCTGAGCGTGGTGGCTCACACCTGTAATCCCAGCATTTTGGGAGGCCAATGTAGGTGGATCACATGAGGTCAGGAGTCCGAGACCAGCCTGGCCAACATGGTGAAACCCTATTTCTACTAAAAATACAAGAATTAGCTATGCGTGGTGGCAGGTGCCTGTAATCCCAGCTACTCAGGAAGCTGAGGCAGGAGAATTGCTTGAACCTGGGAGGTGGAGATTACAGTGAGCTGAGATCACGCCATTCACTGCCCTCTACCCTGGGTGACAGAGCGAGACTCAGTCTCAAAAACAAAACAAAACAAAAGCGAGAAATAAAACTGTGTTTATGTGCAGAAAACAAGAGAGAATATGTAGAAAATCCCAAGAATCTGTAAAAAAAAACAACAACCAAAAAACTAATAGAACTTATAAGCAAATTTACCAAGGTCATGGGATAGAAAGTCAACATACAAAAATCAATTATGTTTCTATGTACCAGGAACAATTATTAAATATAGCATTTAATATTAAAACTATAAAAAGCAGTGCCATTTACAATGCCTTCAGAAAGTACAAAATACTTATAAAGTATTTTAACAAAAGATATGCAAGACTTTTATACTGAAAACTACAAAACATTGTATGTAAAAAATAAAGACCTAAATAAATGGAGTTACACCATATATTGTTAAACTATCCATTCTTGCTAAATTGATATATACATTCAATGTAATTCAAATAAAAATCCCAACAGGGCTTTTTGTCAAAATTGACCAGCTTATTCTAAAATTATACAGAAATCCAAAAGTCCTAGAATAGCCAAAACAAAGAGAAGAACAAAGTTAGACAACTTATACTATCTGATGTGTAAAATAGAGTAATCAAATCAGTGTGGAATTAGCATTATGTTACACAGTTCAGTGGAACCAAAGAGTCTAGAAATAGACTTACATGTAAAAGCATGGTCAATTTATTTCCAACAAAGGTACTGAGGTAATTCAGTGGGGAAATAAAAGTTGTTTTCTGCAAACTAAAAATAAACCTTGACCTTTACTTCACACCATACATAAAAATTATTTCAAAACGTATCATAGCCTGGGTGCAGTGGCTAATCCCTGTAAACCCAGCACTTTGGGAGTCCAAGGCAGGAGGATCACTTCAGGCCAGGAGTTCAAGACCAGGCTGGCCAATACAGTGAGATCCCATCCCTACAAAAAAGTTAAAAATTATCCAGGTACGGTGGCATGCACCTATAGTACTAGCTACTTGGGAGGCTTAGGTGGGAGGATCACTTGAGCCCAAGAGTTTGAGGCTGCAGTGAGCTATAATCACAACACTACACTCCAGCCTGGATGCCAGAGCAAGACTCTGTCTCAAATAAATAAATAAATAAATAAAGTATCATAGACCTAGACATACAGGCTAAAACCTTAAAGCTTTTGGAAGAAAATACAGGTGATATGGTTTGGCTGTGTCCCCAGCCAAATCTCATGTTAAACTGTAGCTCCCATAATTTCCATATGTCATGGGAGGGACCCAGTGAGAGGTAATTGAATCGTAGGGGTGGGTCTTTCCCATGCTCTTCACATGATAGTAAATAAGTCTCACAAGATCTGATAGTTTTATAAAAAGAAGTTCCCCTGCACATGCTCTCTGGCCTGCCACCATGTAAGACAAGACTTTGCTCCTGATTTGCATTCCGCCGTGATTGTGAGGCCTTCCCAGCCATGTGGAACTGTGAGTCAATTAAACCTCTTTCCTTTATAAATTGCCCGGTCTCAGGTATGTCTTTATTAGCATGTGAGAATGGACTAATACAATAGGAAAATATCTTCATAATTTCTTAGGCCATAAAAAGCACTAACCCCAAAAGATAAAATTGATCAATTGGACTTCATTAAAATTAAACATTTCTGCTGCTCTAAAGAAAGATACATTAGAAAAATAAAAAGATAGACTAAAAAACATTCATAATACATATCTGTGACTGTATTAGTCTGTTCTTATGCTGCTGTAAATTACTGCCCAAGACTGGGTAATTTATAAAGGAAAGAGGTTTAATTGACTCACAGTTCCTGAGGGCTGGGGAGGCCTCAGGAAACTTACACTCATGGCAGAAGGGGAAGCAAACATGTCCTTCTTCACACGGCTGCAGGAAGAACTATGAGCAAAGCAGGGGGAAACCCCTTATAAAACCCCTTTAAAAAGTCAGATCCTGTGAGAACTCACCATCATGAGAATAGCATGAGGGTAACTGCCTCCATGATTCAATTACCTCCTACCCGGTCCCTCCCAAGACATGTGGGCAGTATGGGAACTACAATTCAAGATGAGATTTGGGTGGGGACATAGCCAAACCATACCATTCTGCCCCTGGCCCCCTCCCAAATCTCAAGTCTTCACAGCTCAAAACACAATCATGCCCTTCCAACAGTCCCCCAAAGTCTTAAGGCATTCCAGCATTAACTCAAAAGTCCAAGTCCAAAGTCTCATCTGAGACAAGGCAAGTCCTTTTCACCTATGATCCTGCAAAATAAAAAACAAGTTACTTCCTAGTAACTAATGGGTATAGGCATTGGGTAAATACACCTGTTCCAAATGGGATAAATAGGCCAAAACAAAGGGGCTACAGGACCCATGCAAGTCCAAAATCCAACAGGGCAGTCATTAAACCTCAAAGTTCCAAAATGATCTCATTTGATTCCATGTCTCACATCCAAATCACACTGATGCAAGAGGTGGGCTCCCACAGCCTTGGGCAGCTCCATCCCTGTGGCTTTTCAGGTACAGCACCCCTCCTGGCTACTTTCACAGTTGGCATTGAGTGTCTGCAGCTTTTCCAGGTGCATGGTGCAAGCTGTCAGTGGATTCTGGAGTCTGGAGAATGGTGGTCCTCTTCTCACAGTTCCACTAGGCAGTGCCTCAGTGGGGACTCTGTGTGGGGGCTCCAGCTCCACATTTCCCTTCTGCCCTGCCCTAGCAGAGGCTCTCCATGAGAGCCCCACCCCTGCAGCATACTTCTGCCTGGACAGCCAGGGGTTTCCATACATCCTCTGAAATCTAGGTGGAGGCTCCCAAACCTCAACTCTTGACTTCTGTGCACCCCAGGCCCAACACCATGTGTAAGCCACCAAGGGTTGGGGCTTGCACTCTCTGAAGCAACACCCTGAGCTGTACCTTGGCACCCTTTAGCCACAGCTGAAGCTGAAGCAGCTGGAACTCAGGGCATCATGGCCTGAGGCTGCATAGAGTGGGGTGGGGGCCCTGGGCCTAGCCCATGAAACCATTTCTCCCTCCTAGGCCTCTGGGCCTGTGATGGGCCTGTGATGGGAGGGGCTGCCATGAAGGTCTCTGACATGCCCTGGAGACATTTTCCCCATTGTCTTGGTGATTAACATTTGGCTCCTTATTGCTTATACAAATTTCTGAAGGTGGCTTGAATTTCTCCCCAGAAAATGGATTTTTCTTTTCTATTGTATTGTCAGACTGCAAAGTTTCCATACTTTTATGCTCTGCTTCCTCTTGAACGCTTTGCCACTTAGAAATTTCTTCCACTAGATACACTAAATCATCTCTCTCAAGTTCAAAGTTCCACAGATCTCTAGGGCAGGGGTAAAATGCCACCAGTCTCTTTGCTAAAGCATAGCAAGAATCACCTTTATTTCAGTGCCCAAAAAGTTCCTCGTCTCCAAGACCACCTCAGCCCAGACTTCATTGTCCATATCACTATCAGCATTTTGGTCAAAGCCATTCAGAAAGTCTCTAGGAAGTTCCAAACTTTCCCACATTTTCCTGTCATCTTCTGAGCCCTCCAAACTGTTCCAACCCCTGCCTGTTACCCAGTTCCAAAATTGCTTCCATATTTTTTGGTATTGTAAGTCGACTGTTGTCTCTAGAGGCAATCTCCTGGTGGAAGAGGTTTCTGCTCTGGAGCTTCTAAGCACATCATTAGCTAGCTTACCCTGTAGGGGTGTGCATGCAGAAGCACCCCACTCTCTGCAGTACCAATTTAATGTATTAGTCTGTTCTCACACTGCTATAAAGAACTGCCAGAGACTGCATAATTTATAAAGGAAAGAAGTTTAGTTGACTCACATTTCCACAGGACTCGCAAAGCCTCAGGAAACTCACAATCATGGTGGAAGGGGAAGCAAACATGTCCTTCAAATGGTGGCAGGAAGGAGAAGTATGAGTGAAGGTCGAGGAAAAGCCCCTTATAAAACCATCAGATCTTGTGTGAACTCACTGTCATAAGAAAAGCCTGAGGGTAAGCACCCCCATGATTCAATTACCTCCCACTGGGTCCCATGACATGTACGGATTATGGGAACTACAATTCAAGATGAGATTTGTGTGGGGACACAGACAAACCATATCAGTGACAATAGACTTCTGTACCAAATTTATACAGAATTCTCATAATAAGCAATTTAAAATGGTCAAAAGATTTGGAGCGACACGCCACAAAAGAAGACATAAATGTTCACTAAGCACATGAAAAAGTGTGCAACATCATTAATCATCATCAGAAAAATGCAAATTAAAATCATAAGTTAACCCTCACACCTACCAAAATGGCAAAAATGGAAAAGATTTACCATACCAAGTATTGGATAGGAAATGGAGTAACTGAAATTTTCATACACTGCTGGCAATGTAAAATGACACAATGTAAATGGATATGAAAAGGAGCATAGGAAAACCGATGCAAAATACTCAAGGCATTATTGGCAGGTTTTAAGGTGATTTGGTATTATAGAAAATGCAAATATCACTCTGGGCTATGAGAGAACATAGTAAGAAATTCGTAGGATTAGGATGCTAAGCGATTGTAACCGAGTATCCCCATTTTTCTATGAGAAAGAGAATTAATGTTTTAAAAATTATTATTTTTCTTCTTTTCTCTTTCCTCCTTTTCCCCACTTCCTACTTAACTCTTTATAAATGCAGTTATGACCCTTTACCTTCCCTTCTTCAAACACTCCCTACAGGGCAAGCTATCTAATGATGTGCTTAGAAGCTCCAGAGTAGAAACCTCTTCCCCCAGAAGATTGCCTCTAGAGACAACAGTTAACTTACAACCCATGGTGTGCCCACTATGAAACTCTCTCCCACCTGGAGAATATCTGAAGACAAGGGTCACTTTTATAACCTAGTTCTGACTGCAAAGGCGCCAGTTCAACCACCCAGTGGCACCAAAGCAAGTCATGGGCCCTCCACCTGCTTGCCGTTTCCTCTGTATGCCATTCATGCCAAGTCCCCCCTTTAAAAGCCCCTGCTTTGTGCCTTAGAAGCGAGGTGTTTCCCTTAAGTCAGGAAGCCTGTATTTCTCCCCCTAACCTAGCTTTGGAATAAAAAGTTACTTTCTTTATACTAGATCTTACTCTTGTTAATTGGACTCTGCAAATGCTGAGCAACTGAACCTGTGTTTCCATTACAGGATGACTCAAACTAGAGGGAAGACAGGCAGATCTGGGCTAGATATGGGACTGAGAGAAACCTATGCCCTGTATGTATTAACTAGGGTGAAAGTTAAGTTGCTGTAGAAAAAAGATTCAATAATATTCCTACTAAAAGATATAGAACTTCATTTTTCTCTCCTGATACAGGCAATCCAGATATGACAGCTAAACTGCTTCATGTAGTCATTCAGGCTCTCAGGTTCCTTTCTTCTTACTATTCTCTAAGTTGTTATCATCATCTGCATGGTCAAAGTTGGGTTGCTGTCATATCAACATTTCAGCTAGGGAGAAGAGGAGCAAGTTTATGTACATTCAATGAATTATGCATCATATCTGGAAACAGAATCATCATTTCTACTCACAGTTCATTGGCAAGAACTTAGTTACATCACTACACCTAAATGAAAGTGAGTCTGGGAAATCTAGTCTTACTGGGAAAACAGGTAACCAGCTCAAACTCTATTTCTTTAGAAGAAAGGAATAACAGATTTTGGGGGGCCCCTTGCAGTCTCTGCCACACTTTAGATAAAATTCAGAAAGAGAAAGCCAGACTGTCTCTACTGACTGAATAATGGAGGCTGTTGGCAGTCCTAGAATTTTTACTTTTGTAAATTTTACTTCTGTCTTTCTGTAGGTGACTCCACTAGGCTAAATTTGGAGAAATAAATTGGAAACACAAATATGTATTTATCTGTGAACTGAGAGAAGATAGGGCTAGCCTGTAGTTCAGAATAAGAAACAGATACATAGCTCATGCCTAGCTACATGCCTATAGTTTAGAACAAAGAATAGATGATAGATGATAGATAGATAGATAGATAGATGATAGATAGATAGATAGATAGATAGATAGATAGATAGATAGATAGATCGATCAGAGCAGCCCCAAGGGAAATGCAAGGGCAATGGCCAAGATAGAGAGATAGACAGATTTGGGTTGATAAAATTTTAGAAACTCCAGGAAACCAAAGGCAACCAAACATGATTAGATGAGACCAGAGCCCTCTTGAGAGGTCAAATGATGACATTATTCACATTGTAAAGCCACAAGCTCTGCCACCAGGATTGCAACAGGAGAAAGCAGAATTTATAGAAATGGTTAAGACTCCGACTAAAAGAAAAAATATCCTGGTACGAGTTATTCTGTCACCAGGACAATTGCAGGACAATTGGAACTCTGAAAACAGGCAGGCCTGTAACCTTTAGTAGCGATACTCTCCAGAGTCAGGGCAGTCAACTTTTGCTCCAAGACCTGGTCAATAATCTGGGTCTACAGCTGTAGATATTGGTCTAGGGCTTCATCTAGCATGAGTAGATGCTGAACCTTCCACAAGATACCCAGAGAAAAGGTCACAGGCAGCATCTTTAGCCTGGTTCCTGGCACTGGGTTGGCACCCATTGACTTCCAACAAACTGTCAGAAAGAAAACTGCACTGTGTGCTCCTGCCTTAAGGCTCTCACAGTTTTACATCCAAAAGTTTGTTGTACAACTTTAATCAAATAATCTTTTTTTCAGTCTCTAGAAAGAGTCGTGCAAATTTTATCTTTTTTGTAAAATATATCCATGACTTTTTTTTTTTTTGAGACAGAGTTTTGTTCTTGTTGCCCAGGCTGGATGGAGTGCAGTGGCGCGATCTCGGCTCACTGCAAACTCCGCCTCCTGGGTTCAAGCGATTCTCCTGCCTCAGACTCCCGAGTAGCTGGGATTACTGGTGTGCACCACCATGCTCAGCTAATTTTTTGTTCTTTTAGTAGAGATGGGGTTTCATCATGTTGGCCAGGCTGGTCTAGAACTCCTGACCTCAGGTGACCCACCCGCCTTAGCCTCCCAAAGTGCAGGGATTATAGGCATGAGCCACCACACCCAGCCAAAATATATCCATGACTTTTTAGATGTCAAAACAATTTTTTAAATTAAAATAGCTTTATTTTTCTAATTATAAAAGTAATACAGGCATATTGTAGAAAAATTCAGAATGCATGTAAAATCATAAGAAGAAAGTGAAAATCACTTTTAATCCCACAACCTCAAAATAATTACTATTATCAACATTTTCATTATATTCTTCCAGTTTTGTCTTTGCATGATTATATTTTATGTATTTATATATATATTCATTCACACCAATGAGACTTCCACATCATAATTTTATCTTTCTATATTAATAACTGTAGACCTAAGTCTTATGGTTTATTGGCTACATGGTATTTTATTGTATGTCTATATCATAACTTATCTAACTAACCTCCTACTGTTACACATTTCCAGTTTTCTTACATTATAGACAAACCGGTAACAATCATCTATACATATAACTTCAATTATTTCCTTATGATACATTTCTAGAAATAGAAAAAAATGGGTCAAAATGACAAACATATTGAACTTAGATATATTTAAATGTGTATATTAATTAACCTCTTCCATATTATGCTTGAACTTCCTGATGGTTACATCAGTTTGTATTTCTTATATCAATGTGTGGATATTCATTTGCTTCTAGTCTTATTAATTCTGGGTAAAAATAATTATTGAAATTTGTCCATCTGACAGGTAAAAGGATATACCCCTATTGTTTAATTTGCATTTCTTTGCTTACTAGTGATGTTGATCTTTTCATATAGTTATTGGCAATTTTTAGTTCTTACTATATTCGTTGCCTAATTTTCTATTAGCATTTACCTCTGATTAATGAGTTATGTATTACTATCTTTGATCCCTTATCTATTATGTGAATTTAAAATATATTCTCCAGTTTGCCAATTGCCTTTGTGTGTGTGTGTGTGTGCACACGTGTGTGTGTTGTTTGACTGTTACACCAATATTTTAAAAATGCATATAATCAAATTGATCATTCATTTCCTTCCTATTTTCTAGCATTATTCTCAACTCTAATATTATAAAATCACTGAGCTTTCTACTTCACTTTTTTTCTTTTTGCACACTAATCCTTAACTCATTTGGAATTTATTTTATAGAAATGAAGGAAGTTGATATGTAACATTTCTCACTAAATATCTAGCCAATAATTTACACTTTTTTCACTGAATTAAAATGTTACCTTTAACACATACTGATTTTTAAAATATATTTAGATATAATTACTTACTCTTTCTGTTTCATTACGTATTTTTTCCTCCCATTCCCTTTATTATTAGTAGCATTGTTGCTTTGGTAAGAACACAATACAAGATCTATTATTTTAGTAATTTTAAGTGTGCAACACAATATTGTTAACTATAGGCACTACGCTACAGAGTCGATCTCCAGAACTTACTCATCTTGCATAACTGAAAGTTCGCAGCCTTTAACCATAACCTCTCTAGTTCTCCCTTCCACAAGCCCCTGCCAATTACCATTCTACTCTCTGCTTTTATGAATTTGACTATTTTAGATTCTACATATAAGTGAGATCATATAGTATTTGTCTTTTGGTGTCTGGCTTATTTCACTTAACATAATGTTAAGTGAACATTAAGTTAACATAATCCACCCATATATTTCCTTCTTTTTATGGCTGAATACTATTCTACTATATGCCATATACCATAGTGTCCTTATCCATTCATCTGTTGATGGACATTTAGGTTGTTTCCATATCTTGGCTATTGTGCATAATGTGATGAGCCTGGGAGTGCAGGTGTCTCTTTGACATACAGATTTCATATCCTTTGAATGGATATGAAACTGAATTGCTGAATCATATGAGTTTTATTTTTAATTTCGGAGGGAACTTCCATACTGTTTTCCATAGTGGCTGTACTAATTTACATTCCCAATAAGAGTGTAAAAGAGTTCCTTTTTCTTCACATCCTTGTCAACTTTTGTTATCTCTTGTTTTTTGTTTTGTTTTGTTTTCTGATTTTTTTAAGAGAGCTGTGGCATGATCATTATTTTTAATTGCACTGTCACTGCATAGCCATCCTAACAGGTGTGAGGTGATATCACATTGTGGTTTTGATTTGCATTCCTGATGATTAGTGTTGTTGAGCACCTTTTCTTGTAACTTTTGGCCATTTGCATATCTTCTTTGGAAAAATGTCTGTTCAAGTCCTTTGCCCACTTAAAAATCAGATTATTTTTCTGCTTTTAAGTTGTCTGAGTTCCTTATATATTTCAGGTGTTAACCCCTTATCCAATATATGATTTGCAAGTATTTTTTCCCAAATCGTATGTTTTTCATTTTTTTCTGTGCAAATGTTTTTTAGTTTGATGTAATCTCGCTTGTTTATTTTTGCTTTTGTTACCTGTACTTTTGGTGTCATAGCCAAAAAATTCTTGCCAAGACCAAAGTCAAGGAAACTTTTCCTATGTTTTCTTTCACAGTTTTAGATCTTACATCTAATTCTTTAATCTATTTTGAGTTGATTTTTATGTATAGTGTAAGGTTAGGGTCCAATTTCATTCTTTTGCTTGTAGATGTACAGTTTTCTCAGCACCATTTGTTAAAGAGACTATCCTTTTCCCATTATGTATTCTTGGTGCCCTTGTCAGAAATTAGTTGGCCATATATGTGTGGGTTTAATTCTGAATTCTCTATTTTGTTTCAGCTTTGTTCTTCTTACTCAAGATTTTTTGGCTATTTGGGGTCTTTTGTGGTTCCATATGAATTTTAGGAGTCTTTTTATATTTCTGTGAAAAATTCTATTGGAATTTTGATAGAGGTTGCATTGAATTTGTAGATCACTTTGGATAATACAGACATTTTAACAATATTGATTTTTCTAGTCTGTGAATATGGGTTATCTTTCTATTTATTTGTGTTGACTTTAATTTCTTTCATCAATGTTTTATAGTTTTCAGTGTAGAGATATTTCACCTCCTTAGTTAAATCTATGCCTAAGTATTTTATTCATTTTGATACTATTGCAAATGGAATTGTTTTCGTAATTTCTTTTTTTCGATAGATCATCGGTAGTGTATATTATACAACTGATTTTTGTATGTTGATTTTATATTTCTCTACTGAATTCATTTATTAGTTCTAACAGTGTGTGTAGTCTATGTATAAAATTATGTCATCAGCAAACAAAGACAATTTTACTTCTTATTTTCCAATTTAAATGTCTTTTATTTCTTTTTCTTGCCTAATTGCTCTGGCTGGGACTACCAGTACGATGTTAAATACAAGTGGTGAGAGTGGGCATTCTTGTCTTCTTCCTGATCTTAGAGGAAAAGTTTTCAGCTTTTCACTGTTGAGTATAATGTTAGCTTTGGGCTTATCATGTATGATTTTTATTACCATATATGATGTGGCACATTCTTTCTATACCTAATTTATTGAGAGTCTTTATCATTAAAGAATACTGAATTTTGTTAAAATTTTTCTGCATCTACTGAGATGATCATATGATTTTTATCCTTCATTATGTTGAGGCTGTGAGGGCTGTTAGGGTCCTCAGCTGCACCTCTGGGTCCAGTGGCCAGGGGCCGGGGCCAGGGCCAGTGGTGTGCACATGCTATGCTATGATAGCTGGCTGCAGGCACATCTATGACAGCTGAGGCTAGTTGCAGGCTCATCTCATGCATGGTGGCAAGAACTGGGGTAAGAGGAAGGGCCTGGGACCACTATGAGTGCACAGATGGCAGGGTGGGCTGGCAGATTGCACATGCATAAGTGCAGGGGCCAAGTGCACGCTGGTGAAGGGGGTTAGAGGCTGTCTGTATGTGTGTAGAAGGGTGCATCTGGGAGGCACACTGGATATGTATGTGCACGTACAGCTGCAAGGGCCAGCTGTGGGTGCAAACATAGTAATGGGGGAAAGAGCCAGGGGGCAGGGCCAACTGCTTATGCATGTACAGCTGTGGAGCCAGGGCTGACAGCATGTAGTAACCTGGCTGCAGTGGTTAGCCTAGGGTACACATGGCAGTGGGATAGGGTCCTGTGCTGGGGGGCCTTGGAGCTGTTTGCAGGCACACATGTAGTAGCTGTGCTGTGTCCCAGGGCCAAATCACCCATGGAGGCAGCAGCTAGTAGAGAATGCAAAGGCCACTAGGGTGAGACCCTGGGCTAGGGGTATCATGGCAGGAGCAGCTCAGGTGGTTTGAGGGAGGGATGATGGAGAGGAGTGGTGGGTCAAGCACCCGGAGACTGCCAAGGCTTTTGGGCTGGATATCCAGATGGAGCCACTGCAGCAGCAACAGTCTTGTGGCTCTAGGTGGCAGCTCAGGTGGCTTCAGGGAGGTGAGAAGGAAAGGAGCGGTGGGTCAGCCATCCACAAACTGCCAAGACTGCTGGGCTTGGTCCCTTGGCCAGGGCAATTGCAGCAGTCTACTATATATCACATTGATTGATTTGCATATGTTGAACCATTCCACTTGATCATGGTGTATGATTCTTTTAATGGGCAGTTGAATTCAGTTTGCTGGGATTTTGTTGAGGATTTTTGCATCTGTATTAATTAGGAATATTGGCCCATGCCCTCCTTTTCTTGTAGTGTCCTTGGCTGGCTTTGGTAGCAAGGTAATGCTGGCCTCACTGAATGAGTTTGGATGTGTTCCTTCATTTTTAATATTTTAGAAGAGTTTGAGAAGAATGGGAATTAATTCTTTGAAAATGATAGGTAACATCGAAACAATCTGGTCTTGGGCTTTTGTTTTTTTTGGAAATTTTTGATTACTGATTAAACCTACTTACTCATTACTGGTCTGTTTATATTTTCTCTTTCTTCATGGTTCATTCTTGGTAGGTGTATATTTCTAGGAATTTATCTATTTCTTTTAGGTTATCCAATTTGCTGTCATATAAGTGTTTATCATAGTCTCTTATGATCCTTTGTATTTCTATAATTTCAATAGTAATGTCTCCTCCTTCATGTATAATTTTGTTTGGGTCGTCTCTTTCTTAACTTAGTTAAAGTTTGTCAATTTTGTTTATCTTTTCAAAAAACCAGCTTTTAGTTTTTTTCTTTGTGATTACCATGAAGTTTGCATAAAATATATTATAGTTATAATGGCCTATTTTAGTTGAAAACTTAATTTTGATTGCATACAAAATTCTTACACTTTTATTCCCCCAAATTTTATGTTATTAGGGTCACAGTTTACAGCTTTTTACACTGTGTAACCATTAACAAATCACTGCATATTTTAATATTTTTGTCTTTTAACCTTATATTAGAGTTAAAAGTGATTTATGGACCACCATTACAATATTAGAATATTCTGAATTTGACACTAAACTTATCCATGAATTTTATACCTTTATATGTTTTCACAGTACTGATTAGTGTCCTTTTGTCTCAACTTGAAGAGCTCTTTTTAACACTTCTTATAAAGCAGATCTATTTGTGATAAAGTCTCTCAGCCTTTGCTTGTCTAAGAAGGTCTATCTCTTCTTCATTTTTGAAGGACAATTTTGCCAGGTATAGTATTCTTGGTTTGCAGTTTTTTTTCTTTCAGCAATTTGAAAATATCATCCCACTGTCCCGACCTGCTGAGAATCTGCTTATCATCTTAATGGGGTGGGGGGCGGTTCTCTTCTATGTGATGTCACTCTTCTCTTGCTGCTTTCAAAATTCTCAGTTTGTCTTTGACTTTTGACAATCTGATCATAGTGTGTCTCAGTGAAGACTTCTTGATGCTCAATTATTTGGAGTTCTTTGGGCCTCATAGATATGGATATTCATTTTCCTCTCCAGATTTGGGGGACATTCTGTCATCTTTTTTTTTCTTTCGTTGGGGAAGATGGAGTCTTACTCCATCACCCAGGCTGGAGTGCAGTGGCGCGATCTCGACTCACTGGAATCTCTACCTCCTAGGTTCAAGCAATTCTCCTGCCTCAGCCTCCCGAGTAGCTGGGACAACAGGTGTACACCACCATGCCCAGCTAATTTTTTGTATTTTAGTAGAGACGGGGTTTCATTGTGTTGCCCAGGCTGGTCTCAAACTCCTGAGCTCAGGCAATCCGCCCACCTCGGCCTCCCAAAATGCTGGGATTACAGGCGTGAGCCACCGCACCCAGCCCATTTTCTTTCAATAAGCTTTCCACTCCTTTCTTCTGCCCTGATCCTTCTAGATTTCCTGTAATGCATATATTGATTCATTTGATAATGTCCCATAAATTCTGTCAGTTTTCTTAAGGCTTTCTTTTTGTTCCTTGAACTGGATAATTTTAAATGATCTGTCCTAGAGTTTGCTGATTCTTTCTTCTGCTTGACTGAGTCTACTGTTAAAGCTTTCTATTGAAATTTTCACACATTTTATTCCTTAGCTCCAGAATTTATGTTTGGTTCTTTTTTTATGATTCCTATCTTATTATTGAACTTCTCATTTTGTTCATGTACTGTTTTCCTGATTTCATTTAGTTGTTTCTCTGTGTACTTTTGTAGATCACTGGGCTTAAGATGATTATTTTCAATTTTTGTCAGGCATTTCATAGATCTACATTTCTCTGGGGTCAGCCACTGAAGCTTTATTTTGTTCCTTTGGTGGTATCATATTTCCTTGATTCTTCATATTCATTGAAGCTTTGCATTGCTATCTTTGCATTTGAAGAAGCAGTCATGTCTTCCAGTCTTTACTTCACCAGTGAGCCTGGCTAAAGATCTTGGGTGTCTCTTATATGTTTTTTTATGGATATACCCACACTGCTCCTCTTGTTCCCTCTTTGAGGACAAGCCTTAGGATTGTGTATCTTCTCTTGATCCTGCAGAGCTACATTTTGTATTGAAATTCTCCTGTTTATTTTCCCTAGGGCAGTGTCCTGAAATATCAAGATTGTGGTGGTTCACCCAAGCCAGTGAAGTTGAGATGATTGCTAAAATCCACACCTGCTGTTGAGATCTTTGTGCTGTCTGTGAGAACTCATGCAGGCTGTACACAGGGATGCATATGGTGCCATCCCATGGGGAGCTGCATGAGGTGCTCAGGAAGTGTGTTGGCTGGTTCAGGGGAGTCCTTGAGTGAGTCGTCCTGGAGCAGTCTTGGGAGGGCTGCTTGGTAGAGTTTATCTGTTAGTTCACAAGATCCATGACTGGCTGTTGAAAACTGTGTGCCAGTTGTTCTGCACTTCCTCCCCTTCTCCTGGCTTCTAGCTGTCCACAGACAATTCAGTCATGCTGATCCCCTTAGTGTTCTAGGTGGGGCAGATAGAAGTGGGCCTCCTAGGCAGCATTTTGCAAGGACGGGGAAGCCGAGCACTGACTTCATTCTCCCTTTCCCCTATGGAAGAAGTCATGGGCCAAGGGGGCCTCTCTTGGCATCAAGCTGTGCCACTTTGGGGGAGCAGTGATGCAGATAAAGTGAAACTGTTTTTATCCTTTTAAATGTGTTTATGCACAGACTATTTGCTCCACCAGGGTGCTGGGACCTCAGCTAGGCTCTGGGCCTCCCCCAAAGTTATTCTCATCTGTGGGCAGTTGCCAAACCCTGTATTCTGCTGGGGGATGAGAGCTGGAACCTCCTATTTTCCCATCTTGCTAACATCACCCTCTCAAGTCTTCTTAAAGCTGTCTTTTCACATTGTTCTCTGCAAAATCCCAGTTATCACAGCAACTATTCCTCTGATCTTCTGATCCCTCAGACTCTACAAACTGCTTTCATCTGCCTGGCTGTTTCTCTTTTTTTCTGGTCTCCTAGATCCTTTCTTCTTTAGGTGATTTCATACATTTTTTAAGTAATAAATTAATCTGATTCACTCTAATCCCAAGAGAAGAATCATGGCTGATCGAACAACTAAAGAATCATTCTATCTTTAAAGGCAGAAGGAAAAAGCAATATTGCAGACCTGTATTAGTTACTCTCTCTATTTCAATACTTGTTACACTATTTATTTCCAGAGTGCTCTCCCTACCTTCCTGGTAGAGTCGAAGAAGGACACTCACAGTGCACAGCTCTCTTCTGTCATCATGAGAGCCACTGCTGCCAGAGCAATGACCAGGGCTGTATCTCATCAATCCTCCCTGAGTTTCAGTTCTAGGGATGATCATCTTCCCCAGTTTCCAGCATTTATATGGAATTTTTTTATCTTATCTATTTGATAATTTCAGTGTGGAATGGCTGGTTTGAGTAAAATGTTAATGCTCAAATCATCCTCTGGGATCAGAAGTCTCCACGTGACCTGAAATTTCATGTCAGTATCAGTTTTTTTAAATTTCTTTTCCATTTTCCTTATTTAGGCTTTGCAGAACACTGGATAGTTTGTTCTCAATTTTCCTGGCCCCATATATGAATTTGGGGATACTTTTTTCATAAAGTCTTTTGATTTCTTTCTTAGTCTTTAAAAACAACAATAAAAATACACTGCTCTGGAACACATTTGATGAAATAGCATTTACCAATTTCATGGGAAATGCCGAGTAAGTCCCACTCTTGCTTTGATGGTTAACCAGAGACCCAGGCTCAGATTAAATATCAAATTTGCCTTGGAGGAATCAGGGGCTTCTGGATGTATCTTTAAAATTGAAGTTCACAATGGAAGAGCAAAAGAACAGAGCTGGGAAAACTTCCTTCAAGCCAGAGCCACTGAGCCATATGAGCAAATGGTGAAGACCCAGGCTGAAATCAAAAGTGGCTCACAATGATTGCATCTTGATTTTAGTTTCTGAGAAAGAGAAATAAACGTTGATATTGTCACTGTTTAGGGGGAATTATACACATATTACTTGCACATTATATAACATTTAGAAATTCCTTTCCTGGTAGACATATGACTAGATGACAGATGAAGGTAGCTAGCTATTTTTACCTACACCATGAACTTCCATGGTTTCATGCATCAACCTTATGTGCTGATGAGTCATCAATATACATCTCCAGCCCAGGCATCTTCCTGGTTCTAGATCTAAAGGCATTTCCAATTCAAAATGCCCCAAGTGAAGCCATCATCTCTGTGTGCCCCCTCCTACCTAACACATGCCTCCTCCTAGGTACCCTATATCAGTGAATGACACCGAGCTGCCCATTTCACATGTCAGAAATCAAGAAGTCAGCCTTAACTTGTCCTAGTGCCCTACTCTTTAAATCATTCACCACATCTTATCAATTCTACCTTTCTAGCAAGTCTCAAATCCATCTATTTTCTTGTATGCCCACTGTCACTCATGCCAGGTTAGGCTATCATGAGCTCTTGCTTATATTACTAGAAACACAGCCAGAGTAATCATTCCGAAGGGCCAGTCTTATTATGTCATTGCTCTGCCAAATATTATCCTAAGCAACCCTTTGCTCTTAAAGCTTGAAACCCGATAGCATGGTATATGTGGCCTTCAATACTTGGCCCCTGCCTACCTCTGTCTACTTACCTTTTTTTTTTTTTTTTTTTTTTTGAGACAGAGTCTCGCTCTGTCGCCCAGGCTGGGGTGTAGTGGTGTGATCTTGGCTCTGCCTCCCCAGCTCAAGTGATTCTCATGTCTCAGCCTCCCAAGTAGCTGGGACTATAGGTGCATACCGCCATGCCTGGCCAATTTTTGTATTTTTGTATTTTTGTAGAGACGGGGTTTCACCATGTTGCCCAGGCTGGTCTCGAACTCCTGGACTCAAGTGATCTGCCTGCCTTGGCCTTCCAAAGTGCTGGGATTACAGGCATGAGCCATTGTGTCTGGCCTGTCTACTTGCCTCTTGCCAATTCCATTTTCACTTTGTGATTCAAATGCATTAGTATAGACTAAGTTTATGCTGCAGTGACAAATAAAATTTCAGATGCTTAACAGATAAAGTTAATGTCTTATGCATGTGAAATCTGGCATAGGTTGGCTGACTGCCCATGATAGCTGTCCTTCATGGGGTGGTTCAGGGAGCCAGGATTCTTTCATCTTGTGGCTCTGCATGCCAACACACAGCCTCTGTGTTAACTGCCCAAGGGGAAGAGAGAGCCCGGAGAATGCACAGTGAGCTTTTCACTGCCTCAACCAGAAAGTGATACGGATCACTTCCATTTTTATTTTATTGGCTAGAATGACTCAATGGCTCTGCCTAACTGCAAGAAGACTGGGAATTGTAACCTTCCTAAAGCATCTGGGAAGGAGCCATACCAAAGAGATTTGGTGAACACTTTGCTTTGCCTCTGCCACACTAAACACAACGGTATGAGTACCAGGAGGTGACAGTCATTGGGGCCCTGCTAGAATCTGTTTACCACAGATACCCTACAATATTCCCTCAATTCCTTATTAGGCTGAAGGTGTGTGCACAGAAACCCATACATGGGAACAATATGAAAGTGAGCAGATAGGATTTGTTCTAGAACAAATTCATTCTTTCCTAGACATACCCCACCTCCCAGCCATTTATTTTGTTTTATTTATTTTTTTTGAGACAGGATTTTACTCCCATCACCCAGGCTGGAGTGCAATGGTGCAATCTTGGCTCACTGTAACCTCCGTCTCCCAGGCTCAAGCAATTCTCTTGCCTCTGCCTCCCAAGTAGTTGGGACTACAGGTGTGCACCACCACACCCAGCTAATTTTTTTTTTTTGTAAAGACAGGGTTTTGTCGTGTTCCCCAGGCTGGTCTTGAACTCCTGAACTCAAATGATCCTCCAGCTTTGACCTCCCAAAGTTTTGGAATTACAGGCGTGAGCCACCGAGTCTGTCCCATTTATATTATTTTAAAACATGTATTTGGGGTTGTAGATTGTTTTGACTGGAGAAAAATCACAGAAGGAGAATACAATTTATAATGATAAAATCCTGTGCTTGTACTTAAACTTTAGTTCTCAATTGAAATATTTTCCTAAGAAATGTCTAATACCCTCACAACTGAATTAGTTGCTGTTTTACCCAGTGCATTTATAGCTTCCTGCCCTTAAACCTCTGAGAACATTCATCACACTGTATCTCATCTGCTTCTGCAGGGCAGGTGCTATCTCTTGTCATGTCATTGTATTCCCAAGACTTTGCACATGTCTGACACAAGGTAGATTGTCAATAAATATATACGGCATTATACTGTGTTGAATTGAATTGTTCTTTAGGTCTAAAGCTGACCAGATGCAAATGGTGGGGTCTGAAGAAAATTGGTTCTTCACTCATCCATAGAACATTTTTGCCCGAGTCTGGGAAAAGAAGGGATAGAAATGCTTAATTGGCTATCAAAACCCTCCCAAAGTTAATGTGTTTTGCAAAACTTAATACATAGAAATGTTTTTATTGAACTTATATTTGAAAAAATACTTTTCAAGTATTCCTTTGTGGTGCTTCCAACCCAAATATTGCCAAGCGGAGAGCGTAAGGAACACATAGGAAAGCAGACTAAACAGGCGAGTCTCATTTTGCGGTGTACAGGGAATGACATGCAAGGCGGCACCAGAGAAAATGCTTTCGTGCGCGACTCTTCTTGACGATTTGTCAGAAAACCGATATCACATTTTTAAACAATAACGGATGCTGTCTTTAGAGGAATAAGATTTCTTACTTTACACTCTGCTCTTTTGCTCAAATTAATTCTGGAATAAAATCCTGGTGATCTAGAGTTGTCAGAGATGATGCTCTAGATGTGAGTTTTTGGGTAAACCAAGGTGAATATTTACAGGAATATGTATAGCTTGGCTTTTGTTTTCCTTTTCTTCAATTTAACTCTTTTGCATGTGAATATTTTTCTAAAACGTAACACGTACTTTCACACATTCATAAACAGAATCTAATGGACAAATGGGTTCATAACCTGGTTTCGTGAGCATGAACACAGTACTGTGCCTTCTTCTCAGGCTCCTCTGAGGTGAACTAAGCTGCACCAAACAATGGTGATTTTTGACTTTTTGGGTCCCTTTTATGTTTTTCTGTAGCACCTTTATCCTGTCAGTATGCCTCTTAGCAGGCATTCTGTCCCTTTCTAATTTATAGCTTCTGATTTACTCTTGAAAATCAGATGAACAAACTTGTTAAAACTGTGTGCAAAGTAAGAATCAGCAGTCTTCAGTGAGACCTAAGTGTCTGCTAATATACAATATGCTCAAATCTGTGATGTTGGTTGGATGCTGAGAGGTGTTTTCTATTACTAATCTGGTTGTAGTGAAACTAGGAGAGGCCCCCAGGGTTGAGTTCTAGATTTGCAAGGTATTGCTGTAATACACAAGCAAAGTATAAAAACAACCTCACAAATTACACCAGAAAGAACTTTTTTTTGTTTTTGGGATGGAGTCTCTCTCTTGCCCAGGCTGGAGTGCAGTGGCACGATCTTGGCTCACTGCAATCTCCACTTCCCGGGTT
Source organism: Gorilla gorilla gorilla (assembly GCF_029281585.2). NCBI lineage: Eukaryota > Metazoa > Chordata > Mammalia > Primates > Hominidae > Gorilla > Gorilla gorilla. Next base: position 85,163,656 of record NC_073240.2, read on the forward strand.
CAAGCGATTCATTCTCCTGCCTCAGCCTCCTGAGTAGCTGGGTTTACAGGCACGTGCCACCACACCTGGCTAATTTTTGTATTTTTAGTAGAGATGGGGTTTTACCATGTTGGTCAGGCTGGTCTCGAACTCCTGACCTCGTGATCTGCCCCCCTCGGCCTCCCAAAGTGCTGGAATTATAGGTGTGAGCCACCGCGCCTGGCCTAAACTTTCCAATTTTTACAGTTTCACAATATAAAGGAGAAAGTCGATGCTCAGAGAGGCAAAGTGGCCTGCCTAGAAGCCCTCAATCTGTGGCCACGCCCACACTGGAACTGGATTTCCCGACTATAGTTCCAGTACTCTCTACACTTGCCTTGCACCTCTAAGGGGAAGATAAGGGTCTTGTGAAGGGCAGAGTGAGATGAGTCCCAAGGCACTAGCCAACCTATTCTCCCCAGAGTATTTGTGCTCTGCTCATGTTCCACAGTGGAATCTACCTAGAGATGGGCAGGTGTACACACGCATGCTTATCAGCACCTTCCTAGCCCTGAAGGCCAGAGGGGAATTGGCCTTGGATTTGGGGTCTGGAGAGTTTGCTGGTCCTGGGAAGGCTCAACAATTCCCAACACTATCCTTCACAGAACTTTAGGGGACTCTAGCTCCCCCTGCCCCACCCTAAAGACTGGGGACTTTCTAGAAAGAGATCGTCCAACACCACCTTCGCCCTCCTGACAGAGATTCTGATAGGCTCAGACCTCCAGTGCTGCAGCAGTACTAATTCCTAAGCTCCTGACTTGAAATCGCAGACCTGGCACCTCTAAGACTCCTGAAGACCTGGGGATCTAAGTGCAGGCTGAGGGGAAAACCCAAAAGTGAGGCTCTGCCAAAGCACACAGAGCCCCTCACTCAGCAGAAACACTTCCTGTCACTACACTTCCCTCCCAAGGGCTGTTCTTGCTTATGAGCAACTGGATGAAGACTTGAACCAATTTTATAAAGCAAATTTCTATTCAAAAGAAGGACCCACTCTGGTCAGAAAACCATCAGTGCTAGCTGAGCATATTTCCTGTGTGGGACTAGGGATACGTCCTGAAAACCAGGCATGGTAGATGCCGTTGGAGAGGATGCCCTGTCCGATTTCTTTACCAGCAGGCACACCTATCCCCAGCATATATTTGGTGCAGCAGCTAAAGGCTGACAGCTGATACATTCCTGGAGCATTGTCCTTGGCCACAGGGAGCCACCTTGGAGGTTATACCACCATATACCACCACCCAGCTCCAGCGGAGGCAGTGACTTACTGGCACCCGGGTCAGCAGTTGGTCCTGGTGCTTCAAGTCACGGCAAATCTATGGTGTGGTTTCTGTTCCAGGATCCCCGAGGATCACAGGAAGGTTAGGCTTGACCTCAGTCACAGCTTGCTCTAGTCTTGCCCCTTACCTATCCTGCTTCCCTCACTCCTTCATAGGTTTTTCCTGAAGAACACTCGCTAGCTAATTTTGTGCCCCTAAGGCACTATGTTCACCTAACATCCAGATGTGTTCTTTTTTTTTTGAGATAGAGTCTCGTTCTATTGCCCAGGCTGCAGTGCAGTGGTGTGATCTCAGCTCACTGCAACCTCTGCCTCCCAGTTCAAGTGATTCTCCTGCTTCAGCCACCTGAGTAGCTGGGACTACATGTGCACGCCACCATGTCTTGCTAATTTTTGTATTTTTAGCAGAGATGGGGTTTCACCATGTTGGCCAGGCTGGGTTCGAACTCCTGACTTCAAATGATCTGCCCGCCTCGGCCTCCCAAAGTGCTGGGATTACAGACATGAGCCACTGCACCTGACCCCAGATGTGTTATCTCTTAGTGGCCTTGGCTGAGAGTGTATCTTTGGTGTCTGCTGCAGTCAATGGTACCTTCTATTGGAGTACTTGCCTCCAAGTACTCTTTTTCTCCAAGCCTCCAACACAGCCTTCTTGAGTGTGCTTCCCAAGCCCACTTCACAACTCTGTAACCAGAAAGAGCATTTCTGTTTCAAGAACAAATTAAGGCTGATGCCCGAATTGATATTCCTTGTCTCTAAGGGTAAAACCTAAACACACCCCAACACCACCATCATCAATAGTTCCTTTCCTGGTCTTCAATGTGTATCTCTCACGTGAATGTTGTACTGTGTGCTTGTTGGGTTGGGGTCAACAGGCAAAGCTGGGAGCGCAGGCAGGAATCTCTGAAATTCATCTAGGAAGAAGCAGGTCCTGAGACAGGTAGTGAAAGCCAGGAAGCCAAGAAGTCGGATCTTAGGGAGGAAATGGAACTCAGTTTCCTCCACCCTTCAGAGTCTAAATGCATTGCCATTGTCCCCAGGTGGTGAGTGTTCTCACAGGGAGGGAGTCCAGGAGGTAGGCAGGGAGGGGCCTGAGCCTCCCCAGACAGTGATTGGGTAGGTGGCCACACTCAACAGCCAAATCAGCCAGATTAGCTGCTTTGGGGTTTATTCATTCCTGTTCTTCCCACTTCCTGATCTCCCACCACACCATGCCTTTGGCAATGTCTTATTTAAACATTTGGGCCAAGCCTCAGGTGAGGGAGTAAGGATGGGAGGGAAGTTTGGGTGAGTGACTGAGGGAAGGGGTGAGGGAAGAGGTGACTGAGGGGTGGTGAGGCCATGATTCTGTGCACAACATCTGTGAAGTCCAGCCAGCACCCCCAGTGGAGGCTGTCCTCTGCAGCTCTTTGTTGTCCTAACTTACATTACAGTACCTTGGCCACTCACACAGGTTTGCTTGACCTGCTAGGGTTAACTGGAAGGCAAAAGTTCTATAAAGGTATTGGTGATGTTTTCTCTACTACTTTTCGCTACTGGAACACCTGCTCTTTGAGGGGGCTGGCCTCCTGCTAGATGGAACCTGTGGGAGAGAAAGGCTCAGTCCTGGTCTTAGTACTTGGTGTGGGGCACTCCTTGGAGGCTGGCTCAGGAGTCAGATTGCCCAAGGGAGATGAGACAGGAAGTCCTGCTGAGCCATTAATACCTTAAAGCAGAGCAGTGCATCTCAAATGTTCCCAGCAAAGTCCCCCAGCTCCAGAGGCATTCTCAGTGCCTTCTTGAGTTGCAGACACCGGGAGCTCTGCTTAATGCAGCCGCCACTGCACAAGCATAATATTTCTTTGAATTCTCCATTTCATCTTGCATATTCATGTGACTTTTTTGCATTTGACTCCATGATATGGTGGGGCTAGTTTTAGAATATGAACGATGAGGAGTGGTATCGTCTAGTTGCTAAGAACATGTGGTATTTAAACCTTTCCACTTCAGTTTCCTCATTTGCAAAATGGGAATAAAAATAATATCTACCCCATAGGCTGTTGGGATGACAGGATGACTCGGTATAAGCAAAGTATCTGGAACAGTGCCTGCCACATCCTCAGTGTTTTGAAATGTTAATGTGGCTATTCCTTTACTGATACTCTGATATGAGAAGCACGAAAAATCAATTCTCATTATTTGCAGATTCCTTATTGTGAATTCAGCTACTGGGTAAAATTTATTTGTCACCTCCGTTAAATTAAGTTTAGCCTAAAGTTGCCTTCTTACATATTTTAAGTTCGGCCTAAAGGTCTCTCTGTACATAGTGAACTGTAACCTAATGATGTGTAAACAGACTGTAACCTACTCTTGAAGCAGTCACAGAGTTTTGGCCAATCACAGGCGGTCAACTGTTTAAACCATGTTTAAATAAGGCAAATGCCGAGCTGTAACCAGTCCAGCTGTTTCTGTACCTCATTTCCGTTTTCTGTTCATCATATTCCATTTTCTGTCCATAAATATTATCTGACCATGTGGAAGCCCCAGAGTTGCTCTGAATCTATTTTGTTTTGGGGCTGAGGGGGGCTGCCCTATTTTCAAATTGTTCTTTGCTCAATTAACCTCTGTTAAATTTGTCTAAAGTTTTTATTTTAACACCTCATAATCAATAGCTGCAGCACTTTCAAAGTCATTGAACCAGTGCTGAACATTTTGAGTCTCTTGAGACACATGTTGGAAGCTAAGGTCCAACCAGTCAACCCTCTGTCTTGTTTCAGCTTTCATACTGTAAATGAGTGGCCCAAAAGTTCTCTTCATTGCCATGTTTTCACATTTTTTTTGGTCTTTTTTTTGATGATTTTGCTGCTTAAAGCACCCCCCAGGCACAGTGCTGAAGTGAAGTCTAGCGTTCCTAAGTGGGAGAAGGCTGGGATGTGCGTTGCAGAGAAAATACGTAAGTTAGATAAGCTTCATTCAGGCATGAGTTACAGCACTGTAGGCTGTGAGCTCAGTGTTCAGGAATCAACAATAGATGTTAAGTAAGGCGTCTTTAAACAGAAACATGCATAAAATAAGGCAATGTGTTGACTGACAAAAATATTGTGAGCTTGCAGGAACCCAACTCTATATTTCCCCTAGGAACAATGGCTCCATATTCACAAACTCGTTGTTCTGTGACTTTATAGACCACAACTACAGTAAATAAAAAGGATCGATTGTCCCTAGATGAGTTAGTTCTAGTTTAGCCCAGCCCTCCCTACCCTTCACTGGCTACTCTTACCTCTCCTGTCTCCACACTGACCTGTCCTCTGCTCACTTGCCACAAGTCCAATCATTTTACATAGAGTGGAGAGACAGCCTTGAAGATCCTCTTCTTGGTCAGAGGAAGTCACCAGAGTAAGTAAGGGAAGAATGAATGAGGAAAGCAGGCAGGGCCAACTGCTCTTGGCAAAGCTCTAGCAGTAACCGGAACGCAGCAACCACAGAGAAGGCAGGAGAACAACTTTAGGGGTGAACAGTCCAAGCTCTAGAGAGAGGCAGATAGGGGTTCCAGTCCTGGCCTCTCCAGTCATGGTAGGCAAGTTATCCTCCCAGCCTCAGATTTATCCTAGGTGAAATGGGATAATGCTCGAACTACTGCGGCTGTGAAGATCAGATAGACACAAAGAGCTTGGTACTCGACAGACACCCAAGGAAATGGCGACTGTGGTAGGACTCAGGTGGGGGCATAATGCAGCCTTTAAGATCAATCTCCTGGCCCTTGGCTTATCCTGCTGGGACTAGGACAAGGACAGGGACAAACATTTCCTTTTACTTCTCTTCACCTCCAGAAGTACACAGGCAACTCACCCCAGTCTCTTGTCCGCGACACTCTTCCCCCCAACCCCAAATCCCAGGCCTGGACACAGCATGATTCTGGCACCTGTGGAGCTCTCAGTTCCCCAAGCCCGGCTCAGACAAGGGGGCGCCAGGTACCCAGTTAAGAGGCGCTCCTGCAAGATCCTCGTGGTCCCTGGCTGCCAAAGGTCCCAGGCCTCTGGGCAGTGAGCGCTCCAGTCCCTTGTGTGGCGTCTATGCTGCGCGGAGGAGGCGCAGGCCAGAAGAGGGCCATTGGTCTCCACTATGGTCCTGCCTGGCCAGGAGTGCCTATGGCTCTTAGGCACGAGCCAGCGGTTCCGGGCAAACCTCTGTATGGCTGCTGGGCCTGACTTTGCAGAGCTGGCGCCCGGGTCTGGGCGGGGTGGGTGGAGGCTATGGGAGGTGGGGCCGGGGGTGGGCTTGGGGGGGAGCGACGGCATCCCTGCTCCGGCTCCGGCTGAGGCGGGGCGGCCAGGCTGGCTTGCGGCGCAGCGGCCGCCTTTCCCCAGCGCGCCTGCCGGCGGCGGCGGTGGCGGCGTCGGCAATCCCGGCTCTTGGCACAACGCCTGGCGGCCGGCCCAGGGCGAGGAGTGGCTTCCAGGAAGCGGGCGGAGGAGCGTTCCAGCCGAGTCTCGCCGTCGCCGCGGCCCCGCGCGCTCCGAGCGGCCCGGGCCCGGCCCCACACGGGGTCTCTTCGCGCCCCCGGCGCCTCCAGCTCAAGCCGAGGGCGCGGTGCCGGCGCGCAGGCTGACGGGCGCCTGGACGCGCCGTGCACTTGCCGGGCGGTGCAGGTGGCGGCGCGCGCCCTCCGCCTCTGGGCCGGGGCCAGCGCAGCGCTCTGCGCGCCCGGAGGGGGCGGGAGAGGCGGGGCAGCCCCCGTCCCAGCCCCATTTAACTTCGCTGCGGCGGCGGCGACTGCGGCGCCGCGGGCTGGAGGCCGGCGTCGGGGAAGGTCCTGGTGCCGGATTCCGCACTAGGTGTTGACGGGCGGCTTCTGCCAACTTCTCCCCAGCGCGCGCCGAGCCCGCGCGGCCCCGGGGCTGCACGTCCCAGATACTTCTTCCGCGCAAGGTGGGTGCACCGAGCTCGGCGCAGGGCGGCCCCTCAGGGGTCGGGGGAAGGCGCTCCCCAGGGGGAGTAAGACTTGGAGCAGTGGCCTCTCTAAGCAAGTTGGGGGTCTCCAAGCAGAGTCGGGGCGTGCCACGCGGGCCCCAGGGGGCCTCAGGACTGGGGTGCTCCTCACTGCTGGGCACCTCGGGTCGGGCGCGCTCCGTGCCGTCCCGGAAGGTTCAGGGAGAGTCTTTCGGGGGCAGTTCGCGGGCTGAGGGGCGTTCTTGATTATGGGGGAACTCCACAGGGTTGGAATTTTTCAGGATTGGGAGTTACTAAGCAGAAACCTCGCGGGTCCGAAGGTCCGGCCGGTTGGCCACTGGGTAGCGAGCGCCCAGAACGCCGGGGGTTGAGGCGACGCGCGACCGTGGAAAGTGGGCGTGGGGGTGACCGGGACGCGGCGGAGGCACTGGAGGAGCGACTTCGAGGCAGCGGGTAGTCGGAGGAGTGTGCACTCGGAAGGCTGGTGCGAGCAGGCGAGGGTGGCGCAGAGTCCCAGGGCCCCGCACTGGCCGCCTCCCTTCAGCCAGGAGTCGCCGCCTCAGGTCGGAAACAGCAGCACATTTGCGGATCACATTAGACCAGGCCCTTAATGCCTTCTCCAGATGGAGAGAAGCCACCGACCCGCCCCCGGACACCAGCTCCGCCAAGGCGCCCGCGAGGCGAAGCGGGAGTCGAGTGTGACCTCGGCTTTTCCAGTCTCGACTCATACTGATTTCCCTGTAAATTGACAGGAAAAGTAAGGGAAAAAGTCCCCGCTTCCCTCCTGGTTTCAGCTGACCTCTGCTGGCTCGCCCTCACCTACTTTTAGGAGATTGTGTTAGGCTGGCTCAGGGGCTGTGTCCTCCAAACCTCCCTGAACTTAGCTTTCAGGCGTCTCTCTGGGTGTGGGTCCCGGACCTCGAGGGCGCACGGTGTCATCTAGCGAGGAAAGCCTTGAACTATCAGAAGATCTGCGTTTCAGCCCTAAAATGTCACTATCTTGCTGTGTGACCTTAGGCAGGTCCTTTCCCTCTCTGGGCGGCTTTGTTGTCTTAGACTCATTTTTGCCGCAAGCAGCAGAAGCTGGCCTAAACCTTGTCTCTGTGCTGGCTTCCTGAGTCAAATGCCAATAGCGACACCCTGCTGCTGACAGATAGGCTTGGGCAGGGATATCTCAGCTTCTGAAGAGCTGGAGGTATGAGTTGCCCACTGGAGACAGGTCCAGCCCTTGCCTGACTTTGATGTGGACCTTCTAAAGGGAGCCCAGTTAGCCCGCACCCTGCAGTAGGCAGCCACAACCTGGGCCAACACAAACCTTTCCAAAATAGTATCTGGGATTAAGGGTCCCTCCATCTAATGGGTCTCTTAAGTCATGGTTTACTGCCATGGGGGCTAGAGCTGGTTGGTAATGAACTCTTTCCTCGTTTGTAGGCTACAACTGAGACCCCGGAGGAGACCAGACCCCATGGCTTCCTGGACGAGCCCCTGGTGGGTGCTGATAGGGATGGTCTTCATGCACTCTACCCTCCTGCAGGTAAGGTCATAGGGAGGGGAAGGGAAATGGTGGACATCCCTCTGTTTACTCAGAGGCATTATTGTAGACCACCTAAGATGTGGCATGATTAGTGTTAATCCTACACCAGAGAACCAAACTTTCTTTCCTATCTCCAGCCAATGGTATTTCTGGTTGGCTTAGCTGTAAGGATTATCCAGATCCCTTGGGTCCTCTCTGAATCCTGAGTAGGGCTTTAAGAGCACTGTGGATACCATACACCGGTGATGACCTGGGGCTGTGATGGACCTTGTTATTTCAGACTAGAATGGCTATCTGCATGTGCCCAGTAGAGGGTGGGTTGCTGGAGACCAGGAAACAATTAATGGGCAGAGCCAGGTTCTGGCCCTAGCTAAGCTGCTAAATAAATATTCTGAGTTTACATCTGTCATCACATATCCCACTGTTTTATCCCACAGTCCTCTCTTTAGACTTCTGCTATCTTTTCCAACCAACTTGAGAGGACCCGGCTCATGAATTGCATCTTTATTTGCCTATAGGACAGACTCAAACAAAGGAATGAGGCTAGCATTGCCTAAGAGACCATAGTGAGTAATGGAGACAGTGGCAAAGTGCAGAACGCATGCTCCATCTATTAAGAGCAGCCTCTACTCAATTCCATCTGATCGTTGCTAAGTGGAGACATAAGCCCAGGATTGCCAGATCTTATTTTTCAAGACAGCTGGATCATCTAGATTTCTTACAAAATTTCCCAGTTTTTAAAGTATTGAAAGGCAGATAAATGTGTTTGCAGCCTGGATTCAGCCAAGCAGTTTGCAGCCCCAGATCTAAAGGCAGGGCATATCTTAGTATTGTGTCCCAAGGGCTGCTGCCAGCTCCATACAGTGTCTTATGAATTAGAACAAGGCAATCCCTCCCTGCAGACATAGCTTCTCAAATACATGGCTTGGTGGCCTGTGTACCCTCAGGGTCTAGGAAGGGACTTGTCACTTAAGGGCTTAAATGTCTGTTAAATAAACGTGCATCCATGAATGAAGATATATACCCTGGGATAAATTAATCAGACTCCTCTGCCTCTTGTTTCACTTTCTTGGACTTAGTGCCTCTAAAGCCTCTTTCGGCTCCAATGCCCTGTGAATTCTGTGATGCACAAAGAACTGGTCAGCAAGGTACATCTCCCCATTATCCCATTTTATCGATGCTAATAATCATATTAATAGAGCTCTTTTGTTAGAACAAAAGTTAAGTCTTTTCAGGATGATGTTAGGGTTCTCTGGCCAGCGAGATGACTGTTGAGGTAAAAGCGTGGAGACTTACGTTTCTGTCTCATCAGCGGATCTGAAACAGGCTTTGAGAGCTTCAGAGATTTGTTCCTGGTCAAATGGGGCTGAGGCTTCAAGGCACAGTGTTTCATTTTGCCTTCTTTCACCTTATAAAATTTAAATATGCTTTGAGGCAGTCTGTTGACCTTTGGCCAAGGGCAGTGTTTGCCCAGCTTGAATCACTCACTGACCTCTTTTGGATTTTTCCATATCTGTGTGCCTATGGCAGTGCTGTTTCCATATATCCAGGCAGTGTGCATAGAAGGTCATAAAAGGAGATTTCAGACCAGCAGTCTTCATCATTCACGCCACTCACTGTTCGGATCCCAGCTCTACCACTTCATTACTGTGTCATGCAAACGTCTCTGCATCGCATCTCAGTTTTCACATCTATACAGAGGAGATAATATTAGTATAGACCTCAGAATTGTTTGGAAGAGTTAATCCATTGTGAAGTGGAAAAAAGTGAAAAACCAAACCAAACAGTGTCTGGCACGTAGTAAGTGTACAATAAATGTCAGCATTCTGCTGTTGCTGCTGCTTGTCAGCATTAGAAGCTTGAAGCAAGCGCAGTGCCTGTATTTTCTGGTGTAGAGCCTGTAGGGGGCACTCAAGAGGTATCAGCTGTGGAGGGCCTGATCTTCAGGGAGTGTGGGTGGGCGTGGCTAGGTCTGTCTCACCAGAGGCCCTGAGAAAAGGTTCTAATGAAGGGTGGTAGGTCAGCCCTGTGTCCCTGTCCGTGGGTTGGATGCTCTGTTTTTTTCGTAGGGTCAGCCTGGGTTTGACTCAAAGCCGCCCTTTCTGAAGTATCTTGTGATTTTGGTGTTTGGGTGGGGCTTAAGGTGTTCCCTAGCGTCTACCCTTGCTTCGTATGTGCTGCCACCAGGTGGTTGTTAGAAAACTACTAGATGCGTGAGGCTGAGCTGTGAGGAGCAAGGGATGTGCCAACTAATTAATAACAAATAGTTTCCTTTCTTTTCTTTTCTTTTGAGACGTGGTTTCACGCTGTTGCTCAGGCTAGAATGCAGTGGCATGATCTCAGCTCACTGCAACCTCTGCTTCCTGGGTTCAAGCAATTCTCGTGTCTCAGCCTCTGAGTAGCTGGGACTACAGGCGCACACTACCACATCCAGCTAATTTTTGTATTATCAGTAGAGATGAGGTTTTGCCATGTTGGCCAGGCTGGTCTCGAACTCCTGACCTCAAGTGATCCGCCCACCTCGGCCTCCTAAAGTGCTGGGATTACAGATGTGAGCCACTGCACCCGTCCACAAATATATTTTCTTTATTGAATCAGCTAAAATGTAAACTCTTATATTCACTGCCCACAAATAATTGTGATAGATTGTAGAACAAGGTATGAGGCTGGCAGTTCCTTGTTTTTGTAACTCGTTCTTGACCATTCCTCGAGGAGCTCACTGTTCCCCTCATCCAGGCAGCTGGAGCGGCCTCCCCTCTTTCCTGTCTCACAGGCCCTGGAAGCTTCCTGTTGCTCCAGGCTTCTCCTTAGGGATCTGATTTTCCCAGAGAAGACAGCAGCTGCTGTTCCTACTCTCTCTTCCAGCCTGGAGTATTTGAAAGCTTTTCAAACTTTATCCAGCCTGGAGTATTTGAGAGCTTTCCAAACTTTATCCAGCCTGGAGTATTTGAGAGCTTTCCAAACTTTATCCTGAACACCTTGAAGATGAGTCCTGTGTTGACTGTGCCCTGAATTACAGCTTGCCCCCCCCCCCTTTTTTTTCTCTTGCCCATGAGAAGAATAAACAGCCTTATCTGTTCACTAATTTAATTGTCATATGATGGCTTCCTAGCTCTCTGGCCAAGTGCCTTTAGAAACTGTTTTAACATTGGTCATGTGGCTTGCGATTATCCCTTTAAACAACCATGTCAAGATGGCTTCGTGTATATCTGAATGGCCCTCCACCATATTTGCCCCTCGGGAGGTGCTAACTGTTTAGATTCTCTGGCAAATTCTGTCCTCTCCCATTTCCTGTGACTCTGGATGGAATAGCCTTTTCAGAAGAATGACTTGATCTTTGACTGTCTCCACTGCCAAGTTCATAGATATCTACTGGAACAGATCCCTCGAGGCCACAGTTTTGAAAGGCAGGAGACATTTGGATGAAGAAGTCCTGGGAGGTCTTAAAGTCTGTGGTGACCTCCTCTGCAGGGAAGATTTTGAAAATTTCAAAACACAACTTGTAAAATAAGCAATATCTGGGTTGGCTCCGATCCTGTCCCCTGGGTCTTGTTGGTGCATAAGTATAGGACAGAATTATTTAACTTTTTTTTTCTGATCCTGAGGCTGGAGGCTAGTGTAGAAGGCTGATCTTGCAGAGGGCTTTGAGGTAGGGTGGGAATGGAAGGCCAGGTGGCCTCGGGTAGATGCCCTTTGAGCTCCTGTTGCCTTCATCATAATATTTGGTGGAGCTCCCAGGCTGACAGTGTGGATGTCCTTGGGATATGTGGTAGGTTGCCTAATGACCCCCAGATATGTCCATGTCCTAATCCCTGGAACTCATAAATATTCCCTTATATGGCAAAAAGGACTTGGCAGATGTGATTAAGAATATTGAATTGGGGAGACTATTCTGGATTATGCAATCACAACAGTCCTTATAAGAGAGCCACAGGAGAGTCAGAGGCAGAGGAAGTAGAAGATGCTACCATGGAAGCCAGAGACTGGGAGAATGTAGCCAGGAGCGAACGCATGCCAGCAACCTCTAGAAGTTGGAAGAGATAAGAAATGGATTTTCTGCTCAAGTCTTCAGATGTAACTGGCTGTAGTGACACCTTGATTTTAGTCCTGTAAAAATGCATTTCAGATTTCTGACCTTTAGAACTGTAAAAGAATAAACTTGTGTTGTTTTAAGACCTAAATTTGTGGTAATTTGTTATAGCATCAAGAGGAAACTAATACAGGATGTCAAGGGTGGGCTTTGAGTCTTGACCTCTTTGCTGCCACCAACACAGGCATCCTTTCTCCACCTCCGGTAACCCAGGTGCAATCATAGGGGCTGAGAGAGGCTGGCAAAGTCACATAATTGACATGAGGACAAAAGAAGTGCCATTTGAGTATTGGTGGCTTAGTCCAGGCCTCTTATTCACCTTCTACGGCAATCTCACACTCCATAGCAATTTCACCATCCAAGTTCCCCCAATTACCCCTGCTATTGCTATCACCCTTGATCATGTCAATCATGGGCAGTGAGGATGGAATCCTAAGGAAGGTAGTCCTGGGTCAGGGTTCAGGGAACTTTCTCTGTGGGTAAATCAGCTCAAGGTAGCCCTGACTCTGACATGGCACATAATTCCTTTTAGGTCAGCCTAGATTTGGTTGGGTTTGGCCCCTTGACAAGTCATAACCTTGTGTCTGAGTGTTGCCCCATGCTGGGTGATCTGGGAGAGTTGGGGCCTCTGAAAGACACAGATTTATTGAGAAGTCTCATTTCAGTAAGGTATAAATACGGAGCCAATCACTGGTCCAGCCATGCCTTGTGAAATCGCCTTTTCCCATCCCCTAATGGAATCTTAGGAAGATCCAATTTTGGTTATTAAAAGTTCAGTTCATTTAAAGTTTTGATTCTCAACTTGATTTAAATCTCATCTCCCTTTCCTCTAGTCTGGGCTTGACACATGGCTTCAGGTACCTGAAGTTGCACAGGGCTCTTTTCCCTCTACCATGGAATGGTAAGGGTGTGGTGGGCACTGGTTCTGAGATACTTCTTCCTTTTATTTCTTCTGGATCTAGCTTTCCAAGGGTAGGAAACAAGGAAAGGGGAAGGGGATAAGGGCTATCAGCTCTTTACTCAACTGGATACCTCTCTCTGGTAGTTGTCACTGCCGCTCCAGCTCTCCCTCAACCCTCTGCCCTCTGGGTAGCAGATGTGAGTTCTTTGGAGGGCTCCACAGGACACTTCCTGCAGCAGGTAGTCCAGCTTCAGCTTGCCGCTTGCTGCCAGGGTCTTCTCACCTAGCAGGCAGCCTTATTGGATGGAGTGTTGGCTGGAGAGCTCAAACCCAGCTCCCTTTGGTGTAGTTTACCTGACCCATAGGAAATGCATGCTTCTTACTGTGCCAGACAGTGAGAAGACGGAATGCTTCAATGCTGCCTCCTCTCTCTGTCCTGCCAACTCCCTTCAGTTCTCCTTTCCTTGTTCTGATAGACCCAGGGAGAGATCAGCAGACCCACGGTCTAAGCAGATGTTCATCTGTAGAGTGGACAGACATTCTCTCCTTGTAGCCGCCCCCAATCTCTATGAGTATTTCTCGTTTTCTTCATTTTCATTTCTAATGGCTGTGTTCCATTGTACTTATGGTTATACCATAAGGGCATAAGTGGCATTATGTGTTATTTAAACCCATTATTTCTTTATTGAATATTTGGGTTGCTTCCTGGATGGTTTGTTCACTCGTGTTTACCATCAGACACCTGAAATGAACATCTCATGCTCACATCTTTGCTTACTTGAGTATTTCCTTAGAATAATCCTTTCTTAGTGTACTGTGCTTTGCTACTCACTTGATACACATTGTGGCCTTCCTCCTTTCACCCTGTTTCAGTTCTGTGTAGAGCTTTTCCAGCACTCCGGGTTTTATGTCATAAATGTACTTCCCATGGCCTTGTCCCCCAAGTGATTTTGGATCAATATTCCAGTCTGTGTTGACACTGGTGATGGAGTCTGAGCAGGAAGATCTTGGGTCGTCTTGGATGCAGACACCACTTTATTGCCAAGTTGCCCTGAAAATCTGCAATACAGAGTTATTGGCTAGATCCAGTGAGAATCTGGTGGGAGAATGAATGGGAGCTTTCTCCTTGTGTGTTGCCTGTGATCCCGGCACTCCTTTTTCTCTTTCTACCTCTCTGACCTTTCCATCTCACTCTCCTTCTTTGGCTCCTCTCTGGCTTTTAAAAAATGCTCCTCAATTCCAGAGCTCTGCCTTTGCCCTCCTGTCTGCCCCTCCACATGCTCTCCCAGGCAGCCTCCATCTCTCCAGAGGCTCCTGCCTGGGGGTTATCAGGTGGAGACCCAGGTCTCATGACGATGTCGTCTCTCAAATGTAAACTTTTGAGGTTTTCTTCAAATAGCATTATATCTACTGAAAAGATAAAAAGTTGTCCATTATTTTACATTAACTGTTAAATGTAAACATTAAAAATAAACACAATCTTCATAACTCTGTTTTGGCTTTTCTTGTTTCTTTCTTTTCTTTTCTTTTTTTTTTTTTAACTCAAGTTTCCCTCCAAAGTGGAAGAGGCTCAGCACCTCAGAGGGGCTTCTGTTTGCCTCTTCAATGAGCTGCAGACCAATATATCCATGAGCTACCATGCACCAGAATGTTCCTTGGTGGTGTCAAGCACAAATGCTTCTCAAACCAAAGTCCTTACCTCTCACCGTGCTCTCTCGCTGTGCCTAGATTCTCCATCACCCAGCCATTTGAGCCAGATCCTGGCATCACTGTAGATGCCTTCTTTATTCCTGTACCTGCCCTGTACCCATTCAGCCACTAACTCCCATTTTTCCCATCTCAGAAATGTCTTTTAAATGTTTCCTCCTCTCAGTTTCCATTGATGCTGTGTTTGAAGAGTAGGGACATGGCAGCGTGGAGTATGAGATAAGGATGAACAAAGATAGCCAGTGTTTGGGCACAGTGGCTCATGCCTGTGATCCGAGCTCCTTGGGAGACCAAGGCAGGAGGATTAGTTGAGGCCAGAAGCTTGAGATCAGGTTGGAAAACATAGCAAGACCTCATCCCTACCAAAAATGTAAAAAATTAGCTGGTTATGATAGCTGTGCTTGTAGTCCCAGCTACTTGGGAGGCTGAGGTGGGAGGGTCGCTTAAGCCCAGGCAGTTTGTGGCTACCCTGGGGACGACCTTGAAGAGCATGTAAAGGACTTTACTCAGTTAGTAACATGGAGTTCTGTGGTTGCTGATCAGGAGGTGGTGGAGGCACCATTGTGACACCATTGGACCACTGGGGACACACTTCAGCAAAACATAATTGGGAGACCTCTTCTAGGCAGGCAATGATGAGACCTTAAACTCAGTTTTCAAGAGCAAACTGGGTGGAGAGTTAGCTGTGGACAAGAGGATATGAACGTGGGGATGATGTTAGAACCTGAAGGAGTGGAACTTGGTAAGTGATTACATGGGCTTGAGAGAGAGAGAGGGAGGAATCAAAATTCCTTCAGGTTCCGAACAAGTGTTAGGGACACGTGAGGGTGGAAATTCACCCTGATCTTGGGAAATAATTGGTTACATTTGAAGGAGTAGTTTGGGGGACTACATGGAGTCTCACCTTCGGGGGAAGGTGAGGCACTGAATAAAGGAAGGGTATACTACTCTTTGAGAGAGAAACAGGGTCATTAGAGAGGTTTTCCTTAGCAGAGTGTATTCAATATATTCATACTCTAAAAGGAAAGCAGCCAGGAGAAAGGGAGAGATTGAAGATAGAAGAGGAAAAAACCAATTACATGTAATTGTTTCATAACAGAAAAAACTTAGGCAGTGTTCCTCCATTGCATTACTAATGTATCTTAAAGCACCAAAGCTAACATCTTATGGAAACCACATTTCAAGGTTTATGATCGTGATTGCTTTCAGTTTATTTTTACAAAGATGCTAATATCCATAAATAGCATGGAAGCATAAAGCAGTTTCCTCTCCAAGTATTTCATGGAATTACTTTCTGGAATTTGTCAGCACTGAACAGCTCCGGCCAATGTATGCTATAAATTATTGTGGTCAAATACTCAGAAATGCTTTTATTGTCCAAGCCTTCATTTACAAATAAATTATTTTGAAAATAATTTAAAAACAAAGAAGAGTAACTATTTTACTAAGAAAATAATATTTAAAGTATTAAAGGACTCTAAATTCTCTTTACTCTCTTTTGAAATTGCCTTTTGTTAAAATTTAAAAACAGCACATATTCATTATAAAAATGTAGAAAACACAGGAAGGGACAATGATGAAAATAAGCATCACCTTTAATTATACTAATTGTTAGGATTTTGTTGTATAGATTTCTGATATTCTTCTTAGAATATTAACAAATATGTATCTTTTAAACAGTGTCTATACTCCATTTTGATAACTATTTAAAAAATTTAACATTATGAGGAATATTTTTTACATGTCATTAAATATTTTCCTATAATAATATTAAATGTATCCCTGCTGTTACATCATTTGGATGTGTCATGCTTTATTAACCAATTCTTCACTACTGAATGTTGAAATGTATTCAAAGAAATGTTTGTTAAGACATATAATTTTTGGGTCAAGAAGTTTGTGAAATTTTAAGACCTTTAATATATACTACAGATTGTCTTTTAGAAAATTCCATTAATGTCTATGCTTACCTTGCAATAGTTGGCACTATAAGATTAAGGAAATTTTATTAGTAAGAGGTTATTAAAAATACTTTGGGCCATTTGTATTACTTCTTTTTTGTGTATTGTCTCCTTAAGGCATTAGAAATGGAATAACAGGACTGGGCACAATGGCCACACCTGTACTCCCAGCACTTTAGGAGGCTGAGGTGGAAGGGTTGCTTGACTCCAGGAGTTCAAGACCAGTCTGCACAATATAGGGAGACCCCCATCCCTACAACAGATAAAGATAAATTATCTGGGCATGGTGGTGTGTGTGCCTGTGGTGCCAGCTACTTGAAAGGCTGAAGCAAGAGGATCACTTGAATTTGGGAGGTTGAGGCTGCAGTGAGCTCTGATTGTGCCACTGCACTCCAGCCTGGGTGACAGAGCAAGACCCTGTCTCAAGAAAAAAAAAAAAAAGAAAAGAAATAGAAAAATAAATTTTCATCTTCATATGTATGCCCATTTTTCTATGAGAATCTTATTAATTTGTAAGTACTCCTCATATACAAAGAGTATTAATTTTTTATCTTATGTTGCAAATAATTTTCCCATTTTGTCATTTACATTTTATTTTTGTTTATGTTTTGGATATACTGCCATTAAAAATTTTTAAGTAGTCTACTCTAGGAGTCTCTTAAATTTTTAACTCTCTACTTTGGCATGCTTAGAAGTAACTTCATGTTGGGAGAAAATATATGGATATCTATATTATCACCTAGTCTTATATTTCTTTTTAAATATTTAAATCTTTATTTTAGAATATATGTAGTCGGTTAATCTTTCAGTCTTTTCTTGTGCTTATGCATACTTTTAAAGTTATTGTACCTTTGTAATGTGTTGGTATCCACTAAGGCAAGACCTCCCTTCATTATTACAGTTTTGACTAGTCCAGGTCTTTAAATTTTTGGTCACATTCCAGGAACAAAAAGTTCTCTTGTCTTAAATGGCATATGGTATAATGGAGGAGAAACAAAACTCCCTTCTCTCAAAACTTTGTAAAACAAGCAACAACAAAAAGAACAGTTTATCTCTAATGAAGCAAGGAAATGGTGCCAGCTTCCAAACACAAATTATGAAGGTTTTTTTTTTTTTTTTTTTTTTTTTTGAGTACTGTGAAGTTTGGATGTAGGGGAGGGAGGATCCTGAAGACTGACATGTGTTTCCTTGGATTCTGAGCAGGACAGAGATTTCTGTAAGGATGTCCTATGTAATAAACTTTTTTAAGAACAGTGAAATTGGTGGCCCTGAGTGGGACTTGGAAAAAGCAGGTATTGTCCCCAAAAAGGCCCAGTTTGACACCAAAAATGGCATGGTACATAGAATTGAAAGGGAACCCTTATTGACCAAAAATTGGATTGTCCATGTGTACAAAACAGCCTCCTACAGAGGGAGATTGGTGCAGATGAAATGGGATGAAGGGGTGGGTGGGTGGAAAAGCAACCCTTTCCATAACAGAGACTGTAGGTTAGGGGCTCTCTTGAGATCCCTGATGACTTTTGAATGCTGAAAATGAAGAGAAGATAGGACTCCAGAGAAAAGAAAATAACATATTTAGTGATAGGATTAACCAAACACCAAAGCATAGTGGAAGTTAGGGACTACTGTATTCATTTTCTGTCTCGTACACCATGTCCTCTTTATGCTGCTCTTCAGCTTGAAACAACAAAAATAAGTGCCATGGAATAAGCAATTGGGAACATGCTAGACAAAATATACACCCAACAAGATGAAATGTAAAAAACAAAAATATACAAATGGTGATAGAAAAATGATGACAAAGGAGGCCCAGCATATGCATAGTAAATATTTTTGAAAAAGAGAACAAAATATTCAACAACATAATTAAGGAAAACTTTTCTCACTCTTTTTCTTAAGGTCATTGTAAATATTGATTCTGTTTTTTTGGTATTGAGTATTACTGAAGAGAAGTCTGTGGTCAATCTGATATTTTCTCTTTTTTTTTTCTCACTTTGACACTATACCTACATGATTTCTTCCTTATTGTGAAGTGTCATATCAGGACATGATATAAACAATTTTTATGTAAATTATTTTTTATTTCTGTGTGTGTGTGTGTTTGTGTTTCAGTAACTTTAAAAAATGGGGTCATCAAATATGTAATGTTTTCATTTTTATTTTTGCTATTCTTTTCCTAAACTCACTTTTTCTGTTGTCTTGAAATGTTTCCTTTAAACTCATATTTCTACTTGAGCTTTTAAAGAGGGAGATCAAGTTGTCCATAATGTATTTTTGACTTTTTTTTGAGTGATTTATTTAGTAATACATGTTCTTTGACTACATTTTGGTTCTGTTTCTTGCTATTTTTAAAAATTTGTGTGCATCAATCTTGTGAACATTCTGTTCTGATGGGTATTCTCTTCTTAATGGGGCTCTGCTCTGTGTGTCTCCCATCCTCCTTGGACCAAGAGACTAACCAGAACATATTTTTTTTCTTGGTAATGATAGAGATACAAAAAACCCAAATGCATATGAGTCTTTTAAGCTTCTGCTTATGTCATTTCTGCTAACATCCCACTGGCCAAAGCAGCTCACACAGCTGAAGCCAAAGTCAGGGAATAGGGAAACATCCTTACCTACTATGAGGCCAGAGGGCAGAGCAAATTATACAGCCTTGTCCGATGTTATTAGGGCAGGGGAGTGTGCTCCTCTCATGGAGATTTTCTGTATCTCTGTGTGTTGGAGGAGTGAGTATTTATTTATTTTTTTTAGACGGAGTCTCACTCGGCGGCCCAGGCTGGAGTGCAGTGGCGCAGTCTTGCCTCACTGCAACCTCCGCCTCCTGGGTTCAAGCGATTCTCCTGCCTTAGCCACCCCAGTAGGTGGGATTACAGTTGTGTGCCACCACGCGCGGCTAATTTTTGTATTTTTAGTAGAGACGGGGTTTCACCATATTGGCCAGGCTGGTCTGGAACTCCTGACCTTGTGATCTGCCTGCATCGGCCTTCCAAAGTACTGAGATCACAGACGTGAGCCACTGCACCTGGCCGGGAGTGAGGTTGTTTTTTTTTTTTTTGAGACAGAGTCTCGCTCTGTCTCCCAGGCTCTGGAGTGCTGTGGCGCGATCTCGGCTCGCTGCAAGCTCCGCCTCCCGGGTTCACTCCATTCTCCTGCCTCAGCCTCCTGAGTAGCTGGGACTACAGGCGCCCGCCACCACGCCCGGCTAATTTTTTTGTATTTTTAGTAGAGACGGGGTTTCACCCTGTTAGCCAGGATGGTCTCAATCTCCTGACCTCGTGATCTGCCCGCCTCGGCCTCCCAAAGTGTTGGGATTACAGGTGTGAGCCACCGCGCCCGGCCAGGAGTGAGTATTTTTGAAAAATAATCTACTCTACTGTTGTGGCAGGCTTTTCTTTAAGGCAGCCTAGTTCCAGAGAGCATGCTTTAATCACTATACTCTCACAACCCTCATAAATGAAATTATGACTTTAGGAGGAGTTGACACAAATCAGGTCTCCATGATGTGCCACAGCCTTACTTCATGAAATAGATGTTTATACAACATAGGGGCTGAGCATGGTGGCTCACGCTTGTAATCCCAGCACTTTGGGAGGCCAAGGCAGGCAGATCACCTGAGGTCGGGAGTTCGAGACCAGCCTGGCCAACATGGTGAAATCTCATCTCTACTAAAAATACAAAAATTAGCCAAGCTTGGTGGTGCACGCCTGTAGTCCCAGCTACTTGGGAGGCTGAGGCAGGAGAATTATTTGAACCTGGGAGGCAGAGGTTGCAGTGAGCTGAGATTGCGCCACTGCACTCCAGCCTGGGTGACAGTGGGAGACTCTGTCTCCAAAAAAAAAAAAAAAAAAAAAAAAAAAGGAAAAAGAAAGATGTTCATAAATTATAGGAAGAAGCTTTGATTCTTTATTTACTATCTCACTCATAATCCTAACTCTAACCCTAGACCGAAGTCTGTAGCAGTAGAAATCCAGAAAATAATTCCTCTTAATCCCCTAAGTCAGTGGTGTGATTTAAACTTTTTGACTGTGACTCACAGGAAGAAATGCATTTTATATTATGACCACACACACACACACACACACATGCACAGGTATGTTTTTCATATTATTTAAACAAAAGTTTTGGGAAACAATACTTATCCTATTTGTTTTTCTTTTCCATTCTATTTCATTTCATTCTATTCCAATTGATTCCATGAAAAAATGGCTAAGACCTAATCAATTCATTTTATAACCCACTAATGGAATGTATTCACAGTGTGAAAAAATACTGCTCTGGTTAATAGACCCCATTCTCTGTCTACCTGTGTGTGTATTGAGGTTGGTATCTGGTAACTGAGACACTTAGCACAACTGCCTGATTCTGGTCAACTGATGTCTATTGTAACTCTGCTCTCCTGGGATGGTATCTCCTGGGCTAAACCAACTATTGCCAATGGTGTGCAGATAAAACTATAATTTCCAGCATGCTTAGTAATTAGCGTTCTTCAGAGCTATCTAGATGTTCATATTCTTTTACTCCTTTGACCTAGTAACATGAGGAATCATAGTAATAGGTTTCTGAATATTGAATCATCCTTGTGTTCCTGGCATTAACTGTACTTGGCCATGATATATTGTTTTTTTAATATTCAGCTGGATTGGTTTGCAAATATTTTATTGAAAATTACTACATCTGTATTCATAAGAGATGTTGGTTTGTACTATATTTTTCAGGTTTTTATATCAAGATTTTCAGTAACCTCATAAAATGCATTGGGTACTTTTCATAATTTTCCTTTCCTGGGTCTGTTTAAATTGCACAGAAATAACCTGTTTCTTGAAGGTTGGAAAGAACTTGCCAATAAAATAAAGAGGGCACAGAACTTTTTGGGGGCAGTCCTTCTTTGACGTCCTCTTTACTTTTTATACAATTGTTGGTGTGTTCGGGATTTCTCCAGATTCTTTAATCCAATTTGATCAATATAAAATACAAAAAGATAATTTGTATTTTCCTAGAAGCCTTCTGGACAGCAAAGGCAAATATTTTATACTATTTTAAAATATTTTCAAGTTATTTTGCAGTGATATTTTGATTTATTCTCTCTTCAGAGAATGTGGGTTTTATTTAGTCTCATTTTTTGAAATGTTGTAAGGTGCTCAATTTTATGTGTATCCCAAGGATATTTGATAGTTGGACATTTTGTAAATTTTCACAGCTATTTGACAATAAATTATATTCTCTGCATTGAAGAATATTGTTCTGCTGTCCCCGACTCTTCTTTACTAGTTCTCTCCCTCTGCTTTTCCACTCCCATACTAATTCCCCTTTAGCTCTAGTGGGGAGCAATCTAACTCTTTTGTTTTCTTGTCTCCTATTGATCTGTGTCCTCAGGAGCTCTGCCAACAAATGCTTGCCTAGCTGTTTTTGTAAGCAAAGATACTTCTCTCCTTAAGAGGAATAGTGGGCCTAGCTGTTGGGTAAGATTAAATTCCGCTTTCCAATTTGCTGATTTTGCCTCTGGGTTGCTTTTTAGTTTTTACACTATTATCAATAAAGGATATTTAACGCCTTTGTGCAGCAAGCATTTCTCTTTATTACTAAGTTGTACCATTAGTAGCCTGGGAGAGTGTCTTGCGACCTATACTCACTCGCATTTGATGTCACTAATAAAATGTTAACTCCATAGAATCCTGGGCATTTTAAACCCTGTCACCCTTAAATCCAAATAGAAGTGACCACCCTGGGAATCAGAGTAGAGAATTCTGAGGGTTGGTATAGCTCATTTAGGAGTACATTTTAAGCTATGTTATAAAATGGATACTCTGTGAGTCTATAGTTTGTGAAAAGAGTGACCCATATATGTTAGAATGCAAAAATAAGGTGTCAGTGAAGCAGGGGTGTAAATCATAAGCAAAGCTTGCTGGTGCTCCAGGGGGTCTGGAAGATACGACTCAAAGTGTGTTTGGAAAGGAGAAAGCACTATTGACATCTTTTGCTAAGGTGAAGGCAGGGCCTGTGAAGAGGCTCTTCCTGCCTGGATGGGTATTCTCCGTGAAGCTGAGGGATGACTGCCCATTTGCTGGGTGTGCAGATTATAGATCGTAGCAGAAAGAAGCCAGCCTGAATGTGAGGGACATGCCTGCCCTTCTGGAGGAAAGTTGCCCATTTGTTGGCAGTCATTTGTAATCATTATTCCTCCAGTTGAGAGAGAAGAGAAAAGAGATGTGGGATGGGCAGATGAAACAAGTCCAACACCCTTTACTGTTCAACCCAAATTCCTTTCAAAGCAAACACTTCACACTTAGAATGCAGAGCCTCGTTTCCAAAGAACAGGGATAGGTGGGACATTTGCAACGTTGCTTCCTTGTGCCATGACTCTCCAAGGGAAACAGACATTCCCAGAGCCCAGTCAGGCCTTTGCTGGGGGCCTGAGCAGCGGCCTTACTTCTTAGGACAGGCTTTGTGGGTTTGCATCTTGGAGGTAGACCGGTGGCTTTGAGGTGACCTTGGAGCTCTCCTTCCCGTCCCTGGGAGGTCCAGCATGTGGCAGGCATCATTGTTCACAGCTCCAGAGGTGGAGCACTTATGCTGCACGCTCTGTAAACACTTTCTGGGATGCATTAGCAGCTTCCATTGTCAGAGCCAGGAAAGCATTTTGGTGCACGGAGCAAAGAAGGAATGCATGGAGTGGCAGGCGGCCATGATCTGGCGGGCTCTGTTCAGGCCCTGTTTGTGAGAGGGCTGTTCACCTAGGTGGTGCCTTCTATGCACCTGGCTGATGACTGCTGATGTCTGGTGGGTCCTTAGCAGTGCGCTTAGCAACCAGACACTTTAAAAGATAACAGAGCTTTTGGGGAGAGGGAGAGAAACCCAGCCTACACCATGGAATGAACTAGCCACTGTTTATTATAGTGTTAATTGATAAACGAATAGACAGGCACACATACATAATTGTACGACACAGAGCAACATAAATAATGTACTGATTGCTATCCTCAGTTTTTCCCCAGTAGAGCATTGGTGAGTCCCTAGAATGTGACAGGCCAAGGTGGTGTCTCAGTCTGTTGGCATCATTGCTGGGTTTTTTTTCTATGCTGTCTGCTGACCCTCTCTCATGCCCTTCCCAGGACACAGAGTGCATTGAGTAAGCCTTGGCTCCCAAGATGCTTCATTGGCCAGCCCTGGGGTAGTGTCCTAGATGTTAACAGTTTTTTTTCCACTCTAGGAATAACCAAGGGAAGTTTGTCCTTCAAAAGGCACATGGCACGCAGGACATAGGCATCTTTTTTAAGCTGTCATGTGGAAGTACTCACTGACCTCAGAGCTCTGTTTTGTAACTTAGGATTAGCACATAATTCTGAGGTGCAATTAATGAATCCATTGACTAACAACCCCTGATAAGGTCAAGAAAGAAAGCTATCTTAAGAGAAACTAATATGAGACTAGGGTTGGCAGCAGAAGTGCAAGTGGAGTCCTCATCTGTATTCAGCATTTAGAATTCGTGGCTTCTTCTCTGCTTTCTGTTTGTAAGGTTGTTGTATACTGAGGACTTTTAGCTTCTTTAATATGAAATGTGTGGTTTGTAAATATTTTCTCCCAGTATGTAGCTTGATTCTTTTACCCTCTTATAGGTTTTTATTTTTTATTTTTATGTTTTTTTTTTTTTTTGCAGAGGAAAAGTTATAAATTTTGGTGAAGTTCTATTTATCAAATTTTTTCACTTATAGATCATGGTTTTTGGTGTCATGGCTAAGAATGCTTTGCCTACCCTAAGTCCTGAAGATTTTCTCCTATGTATTCTTCTAAATATTTTATAGTTTTACATTTTATATTTAAGTTAATGATCCATTTTGAATTAATTTGTTCATACAGTGTGAGGTTAAGGTCACATCTTATGTTATATGGTGTGAGGTTAAGGTCAAGACTCACTTTTGCCTATGATGTCCAATTGTACCATCGTCATTTCTTGAAAAGACATTCATCCTCCATTACATTACTTTTGCTCCTTTGTCAAAAATTAGTTGAGGGTATTTGTTTGGGTCTATTTTCAGATTCTTCATTTTGTTCCATTGATCTATGTATCTATTTGTCCTACAGTGTCACACTATCTTGATTACTGTAGCTTTACAGTAAGTCTTAAAGTAGAGTGATTCCTCTTTAGTATTCTTTATCAAAATTATTTTAACTGTTCTAGATTCTTTGCATTTCCATGTAAGTTTTGCTTGTCTATATATACACATATATATATACACACATATACATATATATACACACATATATACATATATATACACATATATATACACACATATATACATATATATATATATAAATCTTGCTGGAATTTTGATAGGAATTGTGTTAAACCTATAGGTCGCTTTTGGGGGAGGATAAACATTTTTACTGTGTTGAGTCTTCCCAATCCATGAATATGGTCTGTCTCTTCTTTATGTAGCTGTTTCTTGACTTCTATCATAATGTTTTGTAAAATTCTGAACAATCCTTGTTGGATTTATAATTACATATTCTATATTTTTTTGGAGTGATGGTAAATGGTGGTGGGTTTTTCATTTCATTACCCATCTGTTGGTTGCTAATACACAGAAATACAATTGATTTTTGTGTATTGATCTTGTATCTTGCAACCGTTCTGAAATCATATACTGGTTCTAGGAAGGGTTCTTTTTTAGATTTCTTGGGATTCTCTACATAGACGAAGGGATATAAGACCTAAAATTAACAACCAATACTATGTGCTGCCTTGATATCTGGTGAAACTAGGAGGTCCTTGAATGGCTTAATGTTCAGTTTCTCTCCCTAATCCATTCCCATGGATAAGGTCCATGGAAGAATTTTTTTAAAATCATGAATAGGTGTTTAATTATGTGAAATGCTCTTTTCCGCATCAGTTTATATGATCACATGATTTATCTTTTTTTTTAATGCTGTTGATTTGATGTATTACATTGATTTTCAGGTATTGAAGCAGCCTTGCATCCCTGAAATAAACTCCACTTGGTCATGGCCTATCATTCTTTTTATATATATTGCTGAATTCTATTTACTAATATTTTGTTGAGAATTTTTGCATCTAAATTCATGAGAGATATTCACGTGCTGTTTTTTTTTTTTTTGTCCTGTCATTGTCTGGTTTTAGTACTATCTTCATAAAATGAGTTGGAGAGTGTTCTCTCTTCTGTTTCCTGAAGAGATTGGTGTTCTTTACATGTTTGGTATAATTCTCCAGTGAAACTTGGATATTTCATTTTTGACAGATTTTAAACTGTGAACTCAATTTCCTTAACAGTTATATAGTATTATTCAGGTTATCTATTTTATATTGAGTGAATTTTGGTATTTTTTGTTTTTCAAGGAATGGGTCTATTTCAAATTGTTGAATTCTTCTGTGTAGAATTGTTTGTTGCATTTCCTTGTTATCCTTTTAATGGTTGCAGGATCTGTAGTGATACCCATTTTATTCCTGATATTTGAAGTTTGCATTTTTTCTCTTTTATTCTTTGTAATATTGCTTACTTTTTTCTTTGTCAGCTTATTGTTTTGTTGATCTTTAAAAAGAATTAGGTTTTTGTTTTATACATTTACTCTGTTGTTTTTCTGTTTTCTATTTCAGTGAATTTTGCTCTTTATTATTTGCTTCCTTCTGGTCACTTTTTTTTTCCCTCTGTTTTCCATTTTCTTGGGGGTAGGATTAGATTACTGATTTGAGATCTTTTCTTTTTTTTCTAATGCAAGCATTTAGTGCTATAAATTTCTCTCTCTGTAACTGAGTTTGCCGTACCACAAAATTTGATATGTTTTACTTTCATTTTCATTCTTATTAAACAATATTTTTAAGCTTTCCTTTGTGCTATGTTCTCAATGTTTGTGTCCATCCACCTCCAAATTCATATGTTAAAATCCTACCCTTTGGCCAGGCGCGGTGGCTCACACCTGTAATCCTAGCACTTTGGGAGGCTGCGGTGGGCGGATCATGAGGTCAGGAGATCGAGACCATCCTGGCTAACATGGTGAAACCCCGTCTCTACTAAAAATACAAAAAATTAGCCGGGCTTGGTGGTGGGCGCCTGTAGTCCCAGCTACTCAGGAGGCTGAGGCAGGAGAATGGCGTGAACCCGGGAAGGGGAGCTTGCAGTGAGCGGAGATTGCACCGCTGCACTCCAGCCTGGGCGACAGAGTGAGACTCCATCTCAACAACAACAACAACAACAAAATCCTACCCTCCAAGGTTATTGTATTAGGAAGTGGAAGGTGATCAACTCATGAGGGCAAGCCCTCCTGAATGAGATCAATGCCCTTATAAAATAGGCCAAAGGGTGCTTGTTTGCCCCTTCTTCCACGTGAAAACACAGTGAGAAGACACATCTATGAACCAGAGAGTAGGCCCTCACCAGATACTGGACTTGCTGGAACCATGATCTTGGACCTCCCACTCTCCAGAACTGTGAGAAATACATTTCTGTTTTTTATAAGCTACCCAGTTTGTGATATTTTGTTAAAGCTTCCCAAATGGACTAAGACATTTTGAGAATTTCTCTTTGACTCATGGGTTATTTAGAAACATGTTATTTACTTTCCCAGTGTTTGGAAATTTTCCTGTTACCTTTCTGTTACTGATTTCTAGTTTTAATCCATTGTGGTCAAATAATAGACTCTGTCTCATTTTAATCCTTTTAAATTCACTGAAGTTTGTTTTGTGTCCAATAATATGGTCTATTTTGGTGAATGTTCTATGGGCATTCTTGAAAAAAATGTGTATTCTGCTGTTGTTGGGTGGAGTGTTCTTTAGATGTCAGTTAGATTTTGTTGGTTGATGGCGTTGTTTAGTTCTTCTATAATCTTGCTGATTTTCTATCTAGTTATTCAACCAATTGCTGAGAGAGAGATGATGAAATCCTCAAGTATAGTTTCATTGAGTATAATTTTTCTTTCAGTTTTATCAGTTTTTGCTTCAAATATTTTGAAACTTTGTTGTTTGGTGCATACACGTTTAGAATTCCTATGTCTTCTTGGTGGTAGAACTTTGCTCTATGTCTCCAATATTTTTCTTTACTCTGAAGTTTACTTTATCTAATATGAATGTAGCCACTTCTTTTAAAAATTACTATGAAATATATTATTAGCATAGTATATGTGTTTTCATCGTTTACTTTGAACCTGCCTACATTATCATATTTGAGGTGAGTTTCTTATAGATAGCATATAGTTGAGTCATGTTTTTAAAAAATTCATTCTGCCCATCTCTATCTGGTATATCAGTGTATTTGCTGTAATTTGACTATTTACATGAAAAGTAATTATACTAAATAATACTTCAGTTTTCCAGTTTTAAACTTATTTTGTCTTTAGTCTCACTTTTTTTTGTTCTGCTGTTTCCCTTTTCTTGCCTTCCTGTGGGTTACTTGAATTTTTTTTTTAAGATTGGATGTTGATTTTTCTATGGGAGTTTTCATTTTCTCTCTCTCTCTCTGTCTGTCTCTCTCTATTTCTCTCCCTGCCTCTCCCCTTCCTGCTTTATCTTATTAAAGTCTACTGATACCAACTTTACCACCTCACTTAGTGTAGAAACCTTACCTCTATTTAGGTCCCCTTATTCTTCACCCTTTTGAGTATAGCTGTCTTAATATGTCCTCAATATAGTTTGAGCACCACATTAGATGACATAATTTTTGTTTCAACTGTCAAATACGTTTAAAAAACTCATAAGGAGAAGGATATTTTATTATCTTTACCCCTATTTTTACCCATTAATTGCTGTTTCTTCCTTCCAAGAGTTTTGAAGCCATCTTCTGTTATTTTATCCTTTCTTTTTGGAACACTTCTTTTATCTCTTCTTTAATGGTAGGCCTTCTGGTGAGAAATTCTTAGTTTTGCTTCATTTGAGAATGTCTTGATTCCAGAAGGATATTTTTGCTGGATATAGAATTATAGGCTAAGAGTTCCATCTCTTTTTTAGCACTTGAAACACGTTGTGCTACTGCCTTCTGTCTCTGTGGTTTCAGATGAGAAATTTAATATTATTCAAATTGTTTTTTCCTGTAGGTAATGCATTGTTTCTCTCTAGCTGATTTTTAGATTTTTGTTTGTCCTTAGATTTGAAATGTTTAATAGTGATGTATCTTCTTGTAGTTCTTTGGGTTTATGCTGTTTAGAATTCAGATTATTGAATCTTTAGTTTTAGTCTTTTCCCCCAAATTGGGAAAATTTTAGCCATTATTTCTTCAAGTGTTATTTTTAGGCAATATATATATTGCCTAATATATATATTGTATATATAGTGTATATATATAACATATTAATATATATGTATATAAAATATATATTTATATAATATAAAATATAAATATAAATATGTATATAAAATATAAATATATTATGACCATATTATTGGATACAAAACAAACTTCAGTGAATTTAAAAGGAAATATATATATTTTATATATATATTTCTTCTCCTTTTCGTTCTGTGATAGTGAAAGTATCATATCCTTTGTTATTCTCCCATAGGCCTCGGATGTTCTGTTTATTTTATTTTCAGTATATTTTCTTTCTGTTGTTCATATTAAGTAATTTCTCTTGATTTTTGTTGAAGTATACTGATCTGTCATCTCAGTGTGCTAAAAACCTCTATCCAGTGAGGTTTTAAAAATTTTTTAAATTTAAGATGTTGCGTTTTCAGTTCTGTAATTTCTATTTGGGTTTTAAAACATATCTTCTATTTCTTTTATGAGATTTTTTATTTTTTTTCTTTTATTTATTTATTTATTTATTTATTTTTTAATTATACTTTAAGTTTTAGGGTACATGTGCACAACGTGCAGGTTAGTTACATATGTATACATGTGCCATGCTGGTGCCCTGCACCCACTAACTCGTCATCTAGCATTAGGTATATCTCCCAATGCTATCCCTCCCCCCTCCCCCCACCCCACCACAGTCCCCAGAGTGTGATATTCCCCTTCCTGTGTCCATGTGATCTCATTGTTCAATTCCCACCTATGAGTGAGAATATGCGGTGTTTGGTTTTTTGTTCTTGCGATAGTTTACTGAGAATGATGATTTCCAATTTCATCCATGTCCCTACAAAGGACATGAACTCATCAGTTTTTATGGCTGCATAGTATTCCAGGGTGTATATGTGCCACATTTTCTTAATCCAGTCTATCATTGTTGGACATTTGGGTTGGTTCCAAGTCTTTGCTATTGTGAATAATGCCGCAATAAACATACGTGTGCATGTGTCTTTATAGCAGCATGATTTAGAGTCCTTTGGGTATATACCCAGTAATAGGATGGCTGGGTCAAATGGTATTTCTAGTTCTAGATCCCTGAGGAATCGCCACACTGTCTTCCACAATGGTTGAACTAGTTGACAGTCCCACCAACAGTGTAAAAGTGTTCCTATTTCTCCACATCCTCTCCAGGACCTGTTGTTTCCTGACTTTTTAATGATTGCCATTCTAACTGGTGTGAGATGGTATCTCATTGTGGTTTTGATTTGCATTTCTCTGATGGCCAGTGATGATGAGCATTTTTTCATGTGTTTTTTGGCTGCATAAATGTCTTCTTTTGAGAAGTGTCTGTTCATGTCCTTCGCCCACTTTTTGATGGGGTTGTTTGTTTTTTTCTTGTAAATTTGTTTGAGTTCATTGTAGATTCTGGATATTAGCCCTTTGTCAGATGAGTAGGTTGCGAAAATTTTCTCCCATTTTGTAGGTTGCCTGTTCACTCTGATGGTAGTTTCTTTTGCTGTGCAGAAACTCTTTAGTTTAATTAGATCCCATTTGTCAATTTTGGCTTTTGTTGCCATTGCTTTTGGTGTTTTAGACATGAAGTCCTTGCCCATGCCTATGTCCTGAATGGTAATGCCTAGGTTTTCTTCTAGGGTTTTTATGGTTTTAGGTCTAACGTTTAAATCTTTATTCCATCTTGAATTGATTTTTGTATAAGATGTAAGGAAGGGATCCAGTTTCAGCTTTCTACATATGGCTAGCCAGTTTTCCCAGCACCATTTATTAAATAGGGAATCCTTTCCCCATTGCTTGTTTTTCTCAGGTTTGTCAAAGATCAGATAGTTGTAGATATGTGGCATTATTTCTGAGGGCTCTGTTCTGTTCCATTGATCTATATCTCTGTTTTGGTACCAGTACCATGCTGTTTTGGTTACTGTAGCCTTGTAGTATAGTTTGAAGTCAGGTAGTGTGATGCCTCCAGCTTTGTTCTTTTGGCTTAGGATTGACTTGGCAATGCGGGCTCTTTTTTGGTTCCATATGAACTTTAAAGTAGTTTTTTCCAATTCTGTGAAGAAAGGCATTGGTAGCTTGATGGGGTTGGCATTGAATCTGTAAATTACCTTGGGCAGTATGGCCATTTTCACGATATTGATTCTTCCTACCCATGAGCATGGAATGTTCTTCCATTTGTGTGTATCCTCTTTTATTTCCTTGAGCAGTGGTTTGTAGTTCTCCTTGAAGAGGTCCTTCACATCCCTTGTAAGTTGGATTCCTAGGTATTTTATTCTCTTTGAAGCAATTGTGAATGGGAGTTCACTCATGATTTGGCTCTCTGTTTGTCTGTTGTTGGTGTATAAGAATGCTTGTGATTTTTGTACATTGATTTTGTATCCTGAGACTTTGCTGAAGTTGCTTATCAGCTTAAGGAGATTTTGGGCTGAGACAATGGGGTTTTCTAGATATACAATCATGTCGTCTGCAAACAGGGACAATTTGACTTCCTCTTTTCCTAATTGAATACCCTTTATTTCCTTCTCTTGCCTAATTGCCCTGGCCAGAACTTCCAACACTATGTTGAATAGGAGCGGTGAGAGAGGGCATCCCTGTCTTGTGCCAGTTTTCACAGGGAATGCTTCCAGTTTTTGCCCATTCAGTATGATATTGGCTGTGGGTTTGTCATAGATAGCTCTTATTATTTTGAAATACATCCCATCAATACCTAATTTATTGAGAGTTTTTAGCATGAAGCATTGTTGAATTTTGTCAAAGGCTTTTTCTGCATCTATTGAGATAATCATGTGGTTTTTGTCTTTGGCTCTGTTTATATGCTGGATTACATTTATTGATTTGCGTATATTGAACCAGCCTTGCATCCCAGGGATGAAGCCCACTTGATCATGATGGATAAGCTTTTTGATGTGCTGCTGGATTCGTTTTGCCAGTATTTTATTGAGGATTTTTGCATCAATGTTCATCAGGGATATTGGTCTAAAATTCTCTTTTTTGGTTGTGTCTCTGCCCGGCTTTGGTATCAGAATGATGCTGGCCTCATAAAATGAGTTAGGGAGGATTCCCTCTTTTTCTATTGATTGGAATAGTTTCAGAAGGAATGGTACCAGTTCCTCCTTGTACCTCTGGTAGAATTCGGCTGTGAATCCATCTGGTCCTGGACTCTTTTTGGTTGGTAAACTATTGATTATTGCCACAATTTCAGATCCTGTTATTGGTCTATTCAGAGATTCAACTTCTTCCTGGTTTAGTCTTGGGAGAGTGTATGTGTCGAGGAATTTATCCATTTCTTCTAGATTTTCTAGTTTATTTGCATAGAGGTGTTTATAGTATTCTCTGATGGTAGTTTGTATTTCTGTGGGATCGGTGGTGATATCTCCTTTATCATTTTTTATTGTGTCTATTTGATTCTTCTCTCTTTTTTTCTTTATTAGTCTTGTTAGCGGTCTATCAATTTTGTTGATCCTTTCAAAAAACCAGCTCCTGGATTCATTAATTTTTTGAAGGGTTTTTTGTGTCTCTATTTCCTTCAGTTCTGCTCTGATTTTAGTTATTTCTTGCCTTCTGCTAGCTTTTGAATGTGTTTGCTCTTGCTTCTCTAGTTCTTTTAATTGTAATGTTAGGGTGTCAATTTTGGATCTTTCCTGCTTTCTCTTGTGGGCATTTAGTGCTATAAATTTCCCTCTACACACTGCTTTGAATGCGTCCCAGAGATTCTGGTATGTTGTGTCTTTGTTCTCGTTGGTTTCAAAGAACATCTTTATTTCTGCATTCATTTCGTTATGTACCCAGTAGTCATTCAGGAGCAGGTTGTTCAGTTTCCATGTAGTTGAGCGGTTTTGAGTGAGATTCTTAATCCTGAGTTCTAGTTTCATTGCACTGTAGTCTGAGAGATAGTTTGTTATAATCTCTGTTGTTTTACATTTGCTGAGGAGAGCTTTACTTCCAAGTATGTGGTCAATTTTGGAATAGGTGTGGTATGGTGCTGAAAAAAATGTATATTCTGTTGATTTGGGGTGGAGAGTTCTGTAGATGTCTAGTAGGTCTGCTTGGTGCAGAGCTGAGTTCAATTCCTGGGTATCCTTGTTGACTTTCTGTCTCGTTGATCTGTCTAATGTTGACAGTGGGGTGTTAAAGTCTCCCATTATGAATGTGTGGGAGTGTAAGTCTCTTTGTAGGTCACTCAGGACTTGCTTTATGAATCTGGGTGCTCCTGTATTGGGTGCATATATATTTAGGATAGTTAGCTCTTCTTGTTGAACTGATCCCTTTACCATTATGTAATGGCCTTCTTTGTCTCTTTTGATCTTTGTTGGTTTAAAGTCTGTTTTATCAGAGACTAGGATTGCAACCCCTGCCTTTTTTTTGTTTTCCATTTGCTTGGTAGATCTTCCTCCATCCTTTTATTTTGAGCCTATGTGTGTCTCTGCACGTGAGATGGGTTTCCTGAATACAGCACACTGATGGGTCTTGAGTCTTTATCCAATTTGCCAGTCTGTGTCTTTTAATTGGAGCATTTAGTCCATTTACATTTAAAGTTAATATTGTTATGTGTGAATTTGATCCTGTCATTATGATGTTAGCTGGTGATTTTGCTCGTTAGTTGATGCAGTTTCTTCCTAGTCTCGATGGTCTTTACATTTTGGCATGATTTTGCGGCGGCTGGTACCGGTTGTTCATTTCCATGTTGAGTGCTTCCTTCAGGAGCTCTTTTAGGGCAGGCCTAGTGGTGACAAAATCTCTCAGTATTTGCTTGTCTGTAAAGTATTTTATTTCTCCTTCACTTATGAAGCTTAGTTTGGCTGGATATGAAATTCTGGGTTGAAAATTCTTTTCTTTAAGAATGTTGAATATTGGCCCCCACTCTCTTCTGGCTTGTAGGGTTTCTGCCGAGAGATCCGCTGTTAGTCTGATGGGCTTCCCTTTGAGGGTAACCCGACCTTTCTGTGTGGCTGCCCTTAACTTTTTTTCCTTCATTTCAACTTTGGTGAATCTGACAATTATGTGTCTTGGAGTTGCTCTTCTCGAGGAGTATCTTTGTGGCATTCTCTGTATTTCCTGAATCTGAACGTTGGCCTGCCTTGCTAGATTGGGGAAGTTCTCCTGGATAATATCCTGCAGAGTGTTTTCCAACTTGGTTCCATTCTCCCCATCAGTTTCAGGTACACCAATCAGACGTAGATTTTGTCTTTTCACATAGTCCCATATTTCTTGGAGGATTTGCTCGTTTCTTTTTATTCTTTTTTTCTTTTTATTCTTTTTTCTCTAAACTTTCCTTCTCACTTCATTTCATTCATTTCATCTTCTATTGCTGATACCCTTTCTTCCAGTTGATCGCATCGGCTCCTGAGGCTTCTGCATTCTTCACGTAGTTCTCGAGCCTTGGTTTTCAGCTCCATCAGCTCCTTTAAGCACTTCTCTGTATTGGTTATTCTAGTTATACATTCTTCTAATTTTTTTTCAAAGTTTTCAACTTCTTTGCCTTTGGTTTGAATGTCCTCCCGTAGCTCAGAGTAATTTGATCATCTGAAGCCTTCTTCTCTCAGCTCGTCAAAGTCATTCTCCATCCAGCTTTGTTCTGTTGCTGGTGAGGAATTGCGTTCCTTTGGAGGAGGAGAGGCGCTCTGCTTTTTAGAGTTTCCAGTTTTTCTGTTCTGTTTTTTCCCCATCTTTGTGGTTTTATCTACTTTTGGTCTTTGATGATGGTGATGTACAGATGGGTTTTTGGTGTGGATTTCCTTTCTGTTTGTTAGTTTTCCTTCTAACAGACAGGACCCTCAGCTGCAGGTCTGTTGGAATACCCTGCTGTGTGAGGTGTCAGTGTGCCCCTGCTGGGGGGTGCCTCCCAGTTAGGCTGCTGGGGGGTCAGGGGTCAGGGACTCACTTGAGGAGGCAGTCTGACCGTTCTCAGATCTCCAGCTGGGTGCTGGGAGAACCACTGCTCTCTTCAAAGCTGTCAGACAGGGACATTTAAGTCTGTAGAGGTTACTGCTGTCTTTTTGTTTGTCTGTGCCCTGCCCCCAGAGGTGGAGCCTACAGAGGCAGGCAGGCCTCCTTGAGCTGTGGTGGGCTCCACCCAGTTCAAGCTTCCTGGCTGCTTTGTTTACCTAAGCAAGCCTGGGCAGTGGTGGGCACTCCTCCCCCAGCCTGGCTGCCACCTTTCAGTTTGATCTGAGGCTGCTGTGCTATCAATCAGTGAGACTCCGTGGGCGTAGGACCCTCCGAGCCAGGTGCGGGATATAATCTCGTGGTGCGCCATTTTTTAAGCCGGTCGGAAAAGCGCAGTATTGGGGTGGGAGTGACCCGATTTTCCAGGTGCGTCCGTCACCCCTTTCTTTGACTCGGAAAGGGAACTCCCTGACCCCTTGCGCTTCCCAAGTGAGGCAATGCCTCGTCCTGCTTCGGCTCGCACACGGTGCGCGCTCCCACTGACCTGTGCCCACTGTCTGGCACTCCCTAGTGAGATGAACCTGGTACCTCAGATGGAAATGCAGAAATCACCCGTCTTCTACGTCGCTCACACTGGGAGCTGTAGACCAGAGCTGTTCCTATTTGGCCATCTTGGCTCCTCCTCGAGATTTTCTATTTTTTGTTTGTTTCAAGAGTGCTCATAATTGCTCATAGAAACATTTTTAAGATGGCTGCTTTAACATCATTGGCAGATAATTTGAACATCTGAGTTCATTTCAGTGTAGGTATCTGTTGATTGTCTTTTCCCATTTAAGTTATTTTCCTAATTCGTAGTATAAAAAGTGATTTTTAAATTATATCCTAAACATTTTGAGTATTATGAGACTCTGGATCTTATTTGATTCAATTTAAATCTATCTTCTATTTCAGCAGACAGTGATCATGTTTAAATCTAGTGTGTAGGTCCCTGCCTCCTTTCGTAGGCCATAATTATAAGAGTTTAATTTTTAGTGCCCTGCAATGCTACTCTGATCTGCTTCATTCACATGCGGTGGTATTCCACACAGTAGTTCAGTTCTCAAACCTTTTGTATTGTTAATTCTGGTCAGTTTCATGTGTGAGTTGGTTAGGGGTCTGCCTAGAGCTTTATGTGCAGTTTTAAGGATTTCCTTTCTCCAGCTCCCTTCTCTCCAAGTTGTGCCTCCCCAGCCCCCACTCTATTTGTGAGGGAGAGGAGCACCACCTGCCACCACTGGGTAAGGGTGGAAGTCCAGGCTTCTCACTTCATCTCAGCAGATATTGTCCAGCAGTGGTTAAGGGGAGTGTCACTCTGTGTTACCCATTATTACCAGGATTAAGGTGGGAGTCCAAAATCCTGACTTGGTCTTTGCTGACACCATGCCACCATTGGTGGGAGGGTAGCATGTCCCAGAGTGTCCACTACCACTTATGAGGGTGTAGAAATTCAGACTTTTCACTCTTTGCAGGGCAGGAGTTGGGGAAGGCATCCATGGTGTTTGGCTGATGTAAGGGGGTTATTGTCAAAAAGATGTTTGTTGTGCTGGGCTGTCTCCTAGTCCTTTGACTGGAGAGAGCAGGCTTTTCTTTCCTTTTTGTCTCTGCTTGTTGGCATTTATGAGTTGCATTGTTCTCTAGCACACAGTCCAGAACATATGGAATGTGAAAGGAAAACCCAGTGAACCCACCACTATATTGTTCCTTAAGTTCTGAGGTTCCTAGCCAGTCTTTTCTCTTCTTTTTACTTTTCAGAGGCTCTTCTTATGATTGTTTGTGTGATTATGTCCAGGGTGTTTAGTTGTATTTGGGTGATGGGCAAGGGGGACATGAGTATACACCATTTTGTCCATAATCCAAGATTCCTTTTTATAATCTTTGATAATTTCGATACTTTTACTAAGATATGACTAGGTCCTAATTTTTGATTGGCACACTTTAGTTGTTTTTTTTTTTTTGACTTAGGAATGTTTTCTTCTAGTATGTCTTTAAATATTTTTTCTTCTCTTTTAGTTTTTCTGTTCCCTTCTTTAAGAACATCAGTTTTCCATATGTAGATATTGTACTGTTTAATCATCTTTTATAATTTTGTGTTTTTCTTTTTATCCCTAATTCTCACACTGATCTGCTACTTAACTGACTCTTAATTTTCTGTAATGTAATTTCTGCTCTGTACCTTTTCTGGTGCTTTAAGACATTATTTCCTTTCATTATTTTTTTATACTAGCTCTTTTTTAAATTTCAAATTATTGTCTTAATAAGATATTGTTCATGGTATTATTCATGTCTTATTTTTCAAAGGTCATGTTTTCTTTAATTTCCTTAAGAGTTCAAAGCAAATGTTATCCAAAATTTAGTTTATTTTCTAGAATAAAAATTTAAAAAATTTTCTCTTACAGATTACATTATTATTATTTTAATGCTACAGATTCTCGTAGTTTTCAAGTTGGTTTTATTCCTGTTTACATATTCTTGAGTAAGCATTTGCAATAGCCCTATCACTATTTGCAGTATTCCCCAAACTTGGGAGGCATACTTTTCCTTGGATCTGATACCAGCTAGAATAGGCTAGATCATGCTTCAGTAACAAATAATCAAAATATTTTAGTGACATAATACAGAAAGGATTTTTTCTTGTTCATTTACATATCTATCACATTTCTCCTCAGTGCTGTTGCCATCTGAAACGTTGCAAATTTCCATGTCAGAGGAAAACAGAAAATGTGGCAAATTGGGTGCTTGATCTTAAAGACTTCTGAATAGAGGTGACACGTCATTTATATTTTGTTAGTTAAAATAAGTCATGTGGACATACTCAACTTCAAAGGGATGGGGTCGTGCACTTCTATCATGGACCCAGGAGGAGAACTGAAAATATTTAGTGAGAAGCACTAATGGCTACCATAGATCCGCCATTGTTTGCTTTTGTGCCCTAGAAATTCATCTTTAAGATGATCAAGAATGGATTTGGGATTAATGTTAGGCAAATATTTGCCAGCCTAGACATATCAATAGTTCTGGTTGACATTTCTCTGATTGGTTAGTGCCTGTGGATTAAATAGTTTGAATAGCACTCTAAAAGGGCTGGCTGTGGAAGCTGGGGTCATGGACAGCCCTAACTACAGACTCACATTGGATGTGGTCGACTTGCTTTCCCAATTTCCCTAACTGCTGTCGGTGCATGGTAAGAGAAAGAGAGAGACCTCAAGTGAAGGTGTTCCCGTCTCCCCTGTGCCCTGTCATGGTCTTCAGCTGCTAACCTTCCATATCAAGGATACTTCTAGAATTTTATTTATTTACTCCCCATAACATTGCTCCTCTTTTCCTAAGAATGGACATTTAAAAATCTGTCCTTAGTGACTTCTTTTTTTATTTGATCCTACCTGTACTTGATCTAGCAAAAACACCTTAAAATTTGTGTCGTATAGTTGGCATTGTTTCCAATTTCAGAACTATTTTTGATATTCTCTTGTTCTGTTTTTCTTCAGTTGTTTTGGACAATTTCTGGCTAGAGACGCTTGGGTATCTTAGTTACCTGAATGCTGGCATCTTGACTCTGTGACCCTGGGAGAGGGCTCTTGGCTGTATGTAGCAGGCTTCTCTGTATTCTCTCTGGCATAATTTATGGTTGGCCAGTTGATTTAGAGACTCAGGGATGGGATAAAGAGAGCATCAGAGATCATGGAGCCTGAGACAGACCTGCCCAAGGTTCACAGGACAAGTGAGGGTCAGAACTAATAGCAGATCTACACCTATAGCTCACCAGATGTCTTGTTCTGGAAAACCTGTGGTATCCAGACCAGAAGGTAGCAGGTAGGGGACTCTACTTGTCACACTACCTTAGATGCATTTACCTTTGCTCTTTCTCTGTCTTATGTCACTCTTTCACCATCCCATTCTTCTATTCCATCTCTTTTTATCCTTTTTCTCTGAGATATGTTAGGTCTGCCAGAAGAGCCTACCAATGTCACTCGTCCTTGCTGTTGGCACAAATGGCTGAGTAGATTGATGACTAGTATATTGGAAGAGGAATTAAGTTGGTGTCTCATGGGAGAACATTGGTGTTAAAGGGTAAGGAGATTCAGTGTTTGTTTATTGTACAAGGAAGCATGATAGTGCCGTAGTCTAAATAATACTAATTGGTGTTTCCCTTGGCTTGGCCTGAATCACACTGTTTTCCTTAAATTTTCCATTAGAGAGCAGATGTCATCTAATGACTCTCCTACAAATGTTTGCTTTCTTAGAAGTGAGCCATGTTTATTTCTTCAGTTACAAAAATGTGTTGTTTATAACTCGTAAAGAAATGTGACTCTATTCTGATTTGCCTCCCATCAACTTTTCTCCCTGGGTGATTACCCAGCCTATTGTCTGGTGAACTAAACTGCCTAGTGGTGAGAAAGACATCCCAGGCAGGCCATCAAAGCTTGCCTGATGTTTTTCAGAGGTTTAAGAGTACAAGGAAATTCACTTGGAAATATTTGGACTTTGGCCACAAATTCAATTTAAGGCATTGGCTCAACAAAACTGGTCATTCCTTTGAGCCAAGATGAAACCAGCATTAGTGGGGAGAATGAAAGATGGTTGATACTTGCTCAGACCTTCTGTGTGCAGCCATGAAGATAGGTATTGCTGAGTTTTTACTTTGCCCTTGCATGTGGCTTGTTGTTTCCTCCAAATAGTGTGGCCAATTGTGTATTCAGGCTGTAGTCAAACTGAACTTGCACTGCTCCACGCTTTCCTCTTCTTATTTTCCCCTCCTCTCAGTCCTTCCTCCCTGCCCCTCTTTTGTTAATCCTAGCTATCCTTCAACACTCAAGACATCCACAAAGTCTTTCCCAATCCTCCCACTGGCATACATCTCCCCGTTTTTGTATCCCATCATGTAATTATTTCTACACATGTCTTTTCTCCTTCGTTGGACTTCCCATTTGACTTTTCTTCCCCATTCCTTGAGGTCTATGTCTATTTTACCTTTGGGCCCCTCACACAATCTAGAGCAAATCCTGGGACATAATGAAGACTCATTTGAGCATATGGTATCTGTCTGGAAGAAGTCCACGTCAAATTGAGGAGGTAAGTAGGCAACAGGACCTAAGTAGCAGAGGACAGTTCCTGGCAGCCTTGTTGCATCTGGAATCCCTGTCCATCCAGTACTGTACCCAG
This sequence comes from Gorilla gorilla gorilla, assembly GCF_029281585.2. Taxonomy (NCBI): domain Eukaryota; kingdom Metazoa; phylum Chordata; class Mammalia; order Primates; family Hominidae; genus Gorilla; species Gorilla gorilla. The sequence goes on from NC_073240.2 coordinate 85,203,405, forward strand.
CGCCTCCTTCACACCCTCATTCTCTAAGGTCAGTAGCGCTCCATTCCATGGCCCTTTCCACACTTGTCTCATACTTTCAAAACCTGAGCTTCTCATATAGGAGCTGCTGTTATTTTCTCATACAGCTGTGTTTTTCCCTAAGACATCTTAAAGATCTGGCTTAGCCTTTGACAGCCTGACACTTAATCATTTTGTTTTTGTTTTCTCATTCTGCTTTTAGTAAAAACATTTATGTTTTCTCCCTTGCATAATAGTATTTTAGGCCATACATATGTCCCCGGCTAAAAACTTCACGTTGGTATTCCAACCTTAGAGCTTCATAGTAGATTTGAAACCTGAAGCAAAGATTACTTGTTTACAACCTATCAAGGATAACATTAATTTATCTTTTCAGCATCCTTGCTTATGTCTCATAGATATTATAAGTTTTTGGAGATTTCTGCTTAGTTTGTTAATAATTAAATGGATTAAATAAATAATACAGACACACACATTTACCACCTCCCAGTTTACAAAATAAAACTTTGTCAACACAAAACCCTAGCCACATTTTCCTTTTCCTCTCCCTTTTGTCTTCAGAGGAAACGACCATTCTGAATTTTAAGTTTATAATTTCTTTCCTTTTCTTTATACTTTTGCTACATATTTCTAAACAAAATATACATTGTTGTTTTGTACTTTTAAAACTTTGTATAAATGGCTAGGACTTGAAGTTCCAGCCACTTGGGAGGCTGAGGGAAGAGGATCACTTGAGGCCAGGAGTTTGAGGCTGTAGTGTGCTATAGTTGTGCCTGTGAATAGCCACTGCACTCCAGCCTGGGTAACATAGCAAGACCCCATCTCTAGGGAAAAAAAACAACCAAAAAACCCACTTTATATAAGTACAATTATACTGTGAGTATTCTGTAACGTGCTTCAATTACTGGGCATTATGTTAGTGAGATTATTCATGTTGTTAAATATAGTTTTAATTCATTTATTTTCACTGTTGTGTAGTATCTCACTGTATGAAGACATCAGAATTCTTTATTTATTCTCCTGTTGTACATTTAGTTGTTTTCAATTTTGTTTTTTACAAACAATTCTATATATCTTCTTTATATATGTTCATTTTTCTAAGGTCTATACCTAGGAGTGGAATTGCTGGGGGAAATGATACACCCATCTTGAGGTTTACTAGCTTTTGGAAAAATTATTATGTAAAATATGGCAACAATGTATAGTTTAACTGAACAATTAAGAATCCTTGTTGTACCATATTATCTTCAGTACTTGATATTGTCAGGCTTTTTCTTTTTTGCCAGTTCATGGTTATAAAATGGTATCTCTTCAGTATTATAATTTATATTGCCCTGATTACTAGTGAAATACCCATCTTTTCATGTTTACTGGCTTTTGCCTTTCTACTTCTGCGAATTGCTTATTCTTTTGCCCTTAAGGGTTTTTTTGTTTTTGTTTTTTCCTTCTTTTAGTTTATTTGTACACATCATTTATGTATTCTGGATACAAATTCTTTGTTGGTTATATACCTTTTCTCAGTCTTTGGCCTGTTTTTTTTATCTTTAATGGTGAACAAAAATGTTTATTTGTATTTATTGTAGTTTCTCTCTAGAAATATAAGCTCTTGGACAGCAGGGCTTTTGGTCTCTTTTGTTCAGTGATGTATCCTAGGTGCCTGGGGCAGTGTGTGACAACTGTCAGATGTTCAGAAATATTTGTTGAATCAGTGAATGGAAGGATGATTACTGATCTTGTCTCTTATAGTTTGCCTTTTTATGTGCCTTTTTTAAAGAAATCCCTTCTTACTTTGATGCCACAAAGATTTCCTCTTATATTTTCTTCTAAATGTTTAACTTCACTTATTTTTTGCCCAGAGGAAAATTATTTTATATCCTGTATGGCTCTGGGAAGAGGAAATGAATGAGTTTTCCAATGGGCTCTGCCACATTCTAACTGTTATATTAGACAGCTCTCTTTACCTCCAGAACCTCATTTCTTTCCCTCTTTCTCAAACGGAGATGATACTAACTTCCTTGTGCAGGGTTGATGTGAGATTAATTTAGATAAACTATGCCAAGCATCTAGTAGATGCCTGGCATGTCATAGTCATTTAATAAGGTAGCTGTTTCTTCTTTCTCTTTTATCTTCCCCGAGTACAGCAAAATGAAAGTGAGGCCCCAGGAATATGAAACTGCCTTTCGCTGTGACTTCCCCCGGTACGTAGAGAAACCCCGCAATGGGCTCTTTCCAGCCTCTTGCGGCAGCTAGCTCATCCTCCCTCCTCCTTCCTCCTGGTCTGGCCTCTTCTCCACAGCCTGGGTTTCTCCCCTAAGCCAAGTAGCAGATGCCTCTCTTTTACGACCTGTCACAGACCTCTGAGTAGATGCAGGCAAGCAGCTACACCATTTTTCCTTCTGAACACTTAAAGACGCTTTTCATCAAAACTGAGCTGTTTTTAAAGAAGGGTATAGACCGGTTTTCTCACAAGCAGCTTTGTGATTCATTTGCATTTCACTTACTCCTGAACACAACCAATCACATCGATCAGTGTTTTACTGTGGGCAGCGACTTGCTATGGGAGGGGACAAACAGATTTTTGGTAACGATGAGATATCATGCAAGTGTCAGAAATAGATATAGTCACACTTTGAATTATGCTTGAGTTGCAGCTGCTGAAAATGGAAGAAATGGAAGAAGCTTCATGTCTTGGATTATGCACAACGTTGCAGTTAGAACATTTCTGCTGTTTTATGGCTTCCTGCTCAGGAATCAAATGATTTAGTTGTTGAGTTTCATTGTGGGATTCTTCTATGTTGTGTTCTTGCAGTTAGGTCTTTTCACAGTGGTTTGAGGTTGGTGGCAGAGCTAATAATTGATGTGTGGGTGGGAGCCCTTCTTAGGTATGGAGTCTGCAATGCCATGAGGTCTTGATTATTCCTTTGTGAAGCCCCTTTAGGTATCATCTCCTTAGTCTTGAACCGGAGACTGCATCTTGGTGAGTAAAATGTATTGGAAACACTTGCCTGACTTAAATCAGTGCCTTTCCTTCTCCTCAGAACTTTTAGGGAAGTAAGAGCTACTCCAGGATCCTATATAGTAGCACTGTTCCATAAAAATGTAATGCAAGCCACATATATAACTGTACATTTTCTAGTAGCTATATTAAAATAAGCTAAAAGGGGTGGGTTCAGCGGCTCACACCTGTAATTCCAGTGCTTTGAGGGGCTGAGGTAGGAGGACTACTTGAGTTGAGGAGTTCAAGATGAGCCTGGGCAACACAGCAGGACCCTGTCTCTACAAACAAACAAACAAACAAACAAACAGTTAGCTGGCATAGTGGAGGTCCCTGTTTTCCTGGCTACTTAGGAGGCTGAGGTGGGGGAGTCCCTTGAGCCCAGGAGTTTGAAGTTGCAGTGAGCTATGATTGTACCACTGCACTTCAGCCTGGGCCGCAGAGTGAAACTCTATCTCTAAAATAAAATAAAATTAAATTAAGTTGAAAGTAACAAGTGAAAATTAATTTTAGTAACATATTTCATTTAACTTAATATATCCAAACATTATTTCAACACGTAATCAGTATGAAAATTCTAAATGAGATATTTTACATTACTTTTTGTCCTACTAAGTCTTTTGAAATCAAGTACTTATTTTACATTTTCAGCCCATCTCAATTCAGACTAGCTGCATTTAGAATGTATGATAGCCACGTGTGTCTACTGGCTACTCTACTGAACAGTGCAGCTCTTAGGACTTCCTGGGAAAAGGTGGGATCAGTATATCTTGCCCTATCTTGTTCCTTCCATCACTCAGACCACAGCTAGCTGTTACGTCCTCTGTCCTCTTTTGCTTGCAAGGAGATAACCAATGTAGAGTTTAATCTTTACATAGCCTACAGCTATCCCCCTCCCTGTTAACATACTGATAAGCTACATATGATTTCAAAATATCCTTCAATATTACTTCTTAGATTGTGTATGTGAAAGAATATGAAAGCAGCACACCTAGCGGGCCTAGCAGCCAGAAGGAGGAATAACAGGCCATATATACAGAACAGATGGCTCTTATTGAAACAGTACTGATGGCGGGGATGGAGGAAAACTGGAACAGCCACCAACTAAGAGTATGTAAGGAGATTCCGCTACAGCCCAACACCAGTTTCTTAAACTAAAAATCAAATGAGATTTTCCAAGCAAAAATTCAGTGGATGAGTTGAAGGAAAGCCAAGTGGAGGAAATACCATCTAACACAGTGGAAAACCACAAAGTGTAAAGCATGCGGGAAAAGCTAAGAGACTTGGAGAACAGTTTTAGAAGCCTTAATGTTCAAACAATAGAAGCAGCAGGAGGAAAGGAATGGATGGAGAAGAGGCAATAATGAAACAACTGTTAGAAAGTTTCCTTGAATGAAGGAAGACTTGTATCTCAAAGGGTGCACTCTCTGGCTTACACTCAGGACTGATGAGAAAAGATGCATACTGAGACATATACTTAATCTGTAAAATTTCTAACTTCTAAGGAGGAAGATGAAAAGATTTCTAGAGTTGCCACATTATATTATTTAAACTCTCCAGTTTTCAACCAAACGTTATGAGGCACACAATGAAACAGCAAAGTGTGGCCCATAACATGAAAAGAAAGCCGTTAATAAAAACTGTCTTTTAGGAAGCCAGATGTTGGACGTATTAGACAGATACTTTAGATCAGCTGTTACAAATATGTTCAAAAACTCCAGATGAAAGAAAAGTAACTCATAATGGGAAAACAATCTGATTGATAACAGACTTTTTTTTTTGCAATTCTTAATTCTAGAAAATAGTGAAATTATATTTATTTATATATTTTTAACCTTTACTATCTTTTATTCCTATGGAATTGTTTTAGGTGCATTGAGGGAGGATCTGTGTTTACTCATTTTCCTCCTTATTTATCTATTGAGCTGAAGAATTTATTAAATAATTCACCACTTTCTCATTGATACCAAAAAAACTGTATCTAGTGTTAAGTATACACATGCATACACACACACACACACACACACACACACACACACATACACACATACACACACACGCCTGATTTAAAACAAAATTAATTTTTTTTGAGACAAGGTCTTGCTCTGTTGCCAGGCTAGAGTGCAGTGGCATGATCTTGGCTCACTGCAGCTTCCATCTCCTGGGCTCAGGTGATCCTCCCATCTCAGCCTCCCAGGTAGCTGGGACTACAGGTGTGTGCCACCACAGCAGGCTAATTTTTTTGTTTTTGTTTTTGCATTTTTTGTAGAGACGGAGTTTCACCATGTTGCCCAGGCTGGTCTCGAACTCCTGGGCTCAAGTGATCCACCCGTCTTGGCCTCCCAAGGTGTTGGGATTACAGGTGTGAGCCACCGCGCCTGGCCTAAAACTTATTTTATTATAAAATGTATATACAAAAGAATTCATATAATGTGATATTTAAAGGAAGATGGCCATATAAATTTGTGTAGTGCCCAACTGCACAATAATACGTAAGATGGCTCAGTAATAATGACATAGTGAACATGTAGGTACCTACCGTGGAGCTTAGGAAATGGAACAGTATCAATACCTGTGAAGCTTCTTGTATGACTTTTTCTTACTCTCTCCTACTCTCTGCTCAGATGTAAGCACAGCAAAGGTGAATTTAGTTTTTATATTTCCTTATCTTTATAGTTTACCATTTGAGTATGTATCCCTAAATAATATATCATTTTTTGCTGTCACTGTTTTGGATTTTATACAAATGAAATCATACCTTGTCTATTCTGCTCAGTATTGCAGTTTTAAATTTCATCTCTGTTGACCTGTGGAGCTGAGCCCACTCATTTTTACTGCTCTATTGTATTCCAGTGTATAAATACACCACGATTTATTGATTCATTCTACTGTTGATGGTTTATTTTTGTACAATGTTAGATTTATTTTGTCTATCTTTTATTTAGAAATTTGCCTTCATTTTAGAGTGAGACTGATATGTGATTTTTTCTTTTATTATTCTTATTTGGTTTTGTTTTCAAGATCATAATAAACTCATAAGATGAATTATTGGGTGTTCCTTTCTTTTACTATTCTTTGAAAGAGTTTTCTTTTTTTTAAAGATGAGAATTATTTATACTTTGAATGTTGTGTAGAGCACACATGTTTTGTAGGGCACACCTGTAAAACCTTGTGGTTGTATTGTTTTCTTTATGGAAAGAATGTAAAAAACGGATTCCATTTCTTTATTGGTTAAAGGACTGTTGAGATTTTCCTCTTCTATTTGGAGTCAGTTTTGGTTAATTACATAGTTTGTCTGAAACTTTACCACTTGTCCCAATATTTCAAATATATTAGGATAATTTTTTCTTGAGTTCTGAGATATGTTATTTTGTTCTGGTTCATTTTCCTCTCAATCCTCATTGCCCCATCATTTGTCTCCTGGAATGTTACAACGGCCTCACTAGTTTCCCTGCCTTCTGTATCACTTACCCTCCCATCCATTCTTCATAATAATAATTTCACTTCTCTACTTAATATCTCTCCAGTGCTTCCTCAGGATGAACACGGACTTCATGGTCTGCCTTCCAGACCCCCTTCAGGATCCAGCCCATGCCTACCTCTCCAACTTCTCTTCTCCCAACTTCCCCCACATTCTGAAATCCAGCTCTGCAGAGCTACACACCGTTCATGCAACTTGGACTGTTGCCCCCTGTCTCCTGTCCTTGCCTGTGTTGTTCGTTATACCCCTGTTGTTCTAGAAGATCTGTTCCTCTGTCCTCTCCATTTTTCTGGCTAATTCCTACTTGTTCTTTACATCTCAGCTTTGTGGTCATTGCCTCTGTAATGCCATGTGTGACACTTACGCTCCTGGGCCCCCCTAGCACTCTGTTCTTCCCTGTCTTGGATAGTCCTTGTCACATAGCTTCAGAATTGCCTATTTGCTTGTCTGTTTCTCATTCCACACCCAATCCCAGACAGTGAGTTCCATGGGAGCATGGAGTGTCTTGTTCCGTCTCTCATGGCTAGCACCAGACAAGACGCATGCTTGTGCAGTAGTACTAAGGCTTACATTAAAACCTTGCCTTTAGAACTTTGTGATTACAACAATCGTAATATCATACATTTGTACAGCTTCTTACAGTTTAAAGAACACTATCACGTACATTATTTTAGGAAACTGAAGCCTTGGGAGCACAAATATGCCTTGTCAAAATATGCAAGCTGCCTCCTCTCACCAGTAGCAGTGGGGTGAAGAAATAAGCTAGTGTTCAATGTTGATTCTTTTATCATAAGGTTATTCTACATTTTCCTTTTATCACTGAGCTGAGTGTGGCTCTATCTGAGGGCTCTTTGAGTCGGTGAAGGGGCACTGTGCAGTTTTTCTCTCCTGCGCCTCCTTTTGATTTAAGAAAATGCAATGATTCTCATGACAAAGGATACCAGAGTTTTATTTTTTGACTGCTGGGTATTTTTCTCCTCAGGGAACTTTTTTTCTAAATTCACATCAATGGTATTACTTTGGTAATTAAAAAATATACAGTAGACAGACAAAATTACTGCACCTTCATCCTCCTGCCTGGCTTTCCTTCCGCTGTGGAGAATTTTGGAGTTCATCTAACACATGATGCCCGCCTTTAGCAGTGTGGAGAGTAAGACCTGGAGACTGGAAAGGTCGTGTCAGGAGCCATATGGTCACTTTCTTGCAGAGGTGGGTTGGGCGCTTGGGCTCCCAACTGCAAGCCTGGCTCCCTTTCAAAATTTGAGCAGCCATCACCAATATATTATAACAGATGTCCAGTGTCTCCAAGTTTGTCTAGTTTGTGTGATTTTCCAAATATCTACTACCAATGAGTCCAATGTTTATTCAAACCCAAAACCAAGTTACATTTTCTTTTCTTCGTTTATTTATTTATTTTGAGATGGAGTTTCATTATTGCCTAGGCTGGAGTGCAATGGTGCGATCTTGGCTCATTGCAACCTCCACCTCCCAGGTTCAAGTGATTCTCCTGCCTCAGCCTCCCGAGTAGCTGGGATTACAGGTGCCTGCCACCATGCCCAGCTAATTTTTGTATTTTTAGTAGAGATGGGTTTCACCACGTTGGTCATGCTGGTCTCGGACTCCTGACCTCAAGTGATCTGCCCGCTTTGGCCTCCCAAAGTGCTGGGATTACAGGTGTGAACCACGGCGCCCAGCGTCCAAGTGACATTTTAATGTCAAATAAATATAGAATGGTCTGATGATGTTTTAAGCAACCAAAAGAAAAGTATTCATAATTCCATATATTAAGAAATTTAAAGTATACCTTAAAATATGCCAACTTAAAGTCAGAAACCTGTATCGCACCCAACACACTGCTTGGATCATAGACTGTAGTTTGCATTCTTCTTTTTTTTTTCTTTTAACAAAAGATAGTATGTTTGTAACAGTTTTTTTTTTCCTGCTGATTTATGACTCCAATATGGCTTTGTTACCATTGTATTGCAGGGGTTGATGTTAGCATCTTAATATTATAAAAACATCACCTTTTGTTTTTAAGAAGTCTTTAATATGTTCTGCTAACCCACGAGGATTTTTTTTTGTGGTTTATAGAAATGAGAGTGATGCCATTTTATATACATTGAACAAAGACACCGTGACTCTAAATCTCTGTCTTCCTATCGTCTTGCTTGTTTAAGAGTTTTGAGGCTGGGCACGGTGGCTCACACCTGTAATCCCAGCACTTTGGGAGGCTGAGGTGGGTGGATCACGAGGTCAGGAGATCGAGACCATCCTGGCTAAGACCGTGAAACCCTGTCTTTACTGAAAAATACAAAAAATTAGCCGGGTGTGGCGGCGGGCACCTGTAGTCCCAGCTACTGGGGAGGCTGAGGCAGGAGAATGGCATGAACCCGAGAGGCGGAGTTTGCAGTGAGCTGAGATCGCGCCACTGCACTCCAGCCTGGGCGACAGAGCGAGACTCCATCACAAAAAAAAAAAAAAAAAAAAAAAAGAATTTTGAAAGCCATGAGCATCCAAACAGCAAATCTGGCAGCTCCACTGATGTGTTCGCACTGAACACTTCCTGCCCTGAAAAGCTTAGAAAAACAAACCAGCTTATGATGAATATGAACGTTTTTCGGAGTATGTGCAAACAGCACATTTCTGTCTTTTTCTTCTCTTGGAAGGCTGCATTTTGAAAGCCTGCATGATTTCAGCCACACAGACGAGCTGTTTCCTGAAAGAAATAAAGCTGTAGGGGTGAGAAAGACCTTGAATAAACATGAATGTGTCCCCGACGTGTTTCTGGACTTTGTCAGGTTGGGTGGTGTCTCATTGCCAAATTGGGAAGAGCTGGTAACGCTTTTTTTTTCTTTCTTTCTTCTTTTTTATTTTTTTTGCTACTGAATTAACACAAATGCATGCGTGAGAATATACACAGATTTGTCTGATACTCAGTAATGGTCTCTGAGGTTGGCAACAAGAACGTCATGTCTGCATAATTAATCAGTTGTTGACATGTGGATGTTTTCTGCATATGTCGGTTGCACTGGTGTTATAAGGTGTGAGCATTGTTGGGCTATGTCTCACTGGGCAGAAGCATGGCCAGGAGAACAGCCAGGGACAGCAGGATGGCAGAGGCCCCCACTGGTCCAGGAGGCAGGAGGTGCTTGGGGAGCAGCCATGCTCGGGCCTGGCCAGGCTGGAGCTGGAGGGCTGTGGAGGCAGAGTACTTGGACCAAGGAGGAAAGGGTCACTCTACTGCCTTGGGTAGAGGCAGATGGACTCCAGAGTCCTGCAGGTCCCAGCCAGGTTCCTAGAGAGTGTAGACCGTTTGAAATCTCCAAGGAAGATGGCAAGATCCAACTTGTCAGTTTAGATAATCAGAAAAAAAAAAGTGATTCTTTAAGGAACCTAGACCTACTCTGGTCTGCCCTGAACACTCTATTTAAAGCTGCAATTTATACCCCATCTCCCAGCACTTTGGATTTCCTTTTCCCATATGACATAGTATACAATTTACTTCTCTATTATGTTTATTTCTGCTTCCCCAAGTTAGAATGTGAGCTCCTTGGGAAAAGTGATTCTTGTCTGTTTTGTTGACTGTTGAACTCTCAGTAGCAAAAATAGTACTTGGCACATAGTAGGTGCTTAATAAACATATGCTGAGTGATTGAATGGGTCCTGTGAACCCCAAGAATTAACCTAACACTCCATTCTTTTGAGATTCTCCCCCCACAACCATTTGGGTTAAATAAAATATTTATTTGTACTTAATTTAAAAGACAAAGATGCCTTTTCTCTGCCGGAGAGATAATGATGAGTGTTAGTGGTGAAGAGGCTGTGGGAAAATACATGCTTCACTTGAGGATCAAAGTGCAGATCCACTGCCTATATGGGGCCCTGAGAGCATGTTCTTCTTCAACACGGAATTCCTGTCAGGGCGTGGAAGCGATTTTTGGGAAAGACCAAGATCCACCGGAAAACACCTCCCTTCTGCACCGCACTTTTTCTGGTAGCTCTCACAAACAGCACTTCCTCTCACCAACAGTGACTCATGCCCCTCGGATAACAAATAACCAGCATTCTCTCTCTCCTGAGTGCTTTGGTGGGAACGGAACGGTGTCACCCCTCACCGAGTGGCTAGACCAGGAGGAGGGGGAGGCTGGCGGAGAGTGAGGTAGGGAGTTTACAATTTATCAAGATTTGAGACAAACACCTCGTTTTTTCTCTAGCAATGGAGCCCTGTTCATAGAATACTATTTTCAGTTTTTTTTCCTGGGGAACTTTAAAGTAGACTTATTTCCATGTGACATTTTGCTAATTGAGGCTGTTTCCAATAGGTCAGCTTACTTCAAGGTCTTGAAAAATGGACTCTTAAGTAAAATTTTTGGGGGGCAGGCTCTAGGGAAAGAGGATCTGCATTGTGTATATTGGCAGGGCAAGGCTTTCTTTCCGCTCCCCATTCGGAGGAATAGTCGAGTTTTTAAATAACTCCTTGTGAAATGCCAGCATGCTACTCAGCCAGAGCCTTTGGGCCTTCTGTGGTGCAGAGAATATTCAGACAGCAGGCATGCAGGCTCTGCGGGGAGAGGGCCAACCTGGGCTGGCTTTCCTACAAAAGATGTTAGTTACTGAAGGTCTTCCATGTATAAAGCCCAGTGCTGAGCACTAAAGAACGTTCAGATATGTAGAGAAGTCATACAACTCCATGTTTAGGTTTTCTCCTTTTGGGGAACTGAAAGGTGAAATGTGTTCTAGCAAGATCTTTTCACTGATTAATCTGGGCCCTGCTTGCCAATGCTAACTAGGGATGTGAGAGTCAGTGTGTGTGCTATGTGGTGTATATGTATTTGGTGTATTTGTAGCGTGTGCATGTATGTAGTGTGTGGGGTGTGTGTGTGGTATGTGTGCATGTGTGGTTGTGTGGGGGGTATATTTGTGGTGTAGGTATGTATGTGTGTGTATGTATGTATTATGTGATGTGAATGATATGTGCATGATACGTTTGTGGTGTGTGTGTATGTGTATAATGTGTGGTATATGTGTGTGTATGTGGTGTGTATGGATGGTGTGTGGGGGCTATGTTAGGTGTGTGTGTGTGTATGTAGTGTGTGGTATGTGGTGTGTGTGCATTGTATGTGTTAGGTGTGTAGTGTGTGGTGTGTGAGTATATCTGGTGTTTGGTGTATGTGTGGTATATTTGTGGTGTGTGTGTGTATATAGTATGTGGTGTGTGTGTGGGGGCTATGTTTGTGGTGTGTGTGTATATGTGTAATGTGTGGTATGTGATTGTGTATGTGCATGTGTGTGTGGTATGTGGTGTATGTGTGTAGTGTGTTATATGTGTTTGTGTATGTGTGTTGTCTGTGTATGGTATGTTTGTGGTATGTATATGTGTAATGTGTGGTTATGTGTTTGTGTATGTGTGTGTATGTGGTATGTGGTATGTATTTTTTCTGTGTGTGTGGTATGCGTGCAGTGTGTGTGTGTGTGTGTGTGTGGTGGTGGGGTCTTTGAGAAGGAGAGGGAAGGAGAGAGAGGGAGAGAGAAAATTCCAGAGAAAATGCATGTTTTGTGGCAGAAGGAGGAGTGGTGCCATGAAAATTCCAGTTTGCTAAAGAGATTCTTCCTGTGATAGATTTAAACTCGGGGAAGGAGCCTGTCCATGTAAACAGCTCATTCTAAGTAAGGGAGGCACTCGCAAGGCCCTGCCCACCTCACTGACCTAGGAGGGGTGGAGAAGGGCCTGGGGCTCATATTTCTTTTGAAAATGTGACCCAGAGTGAAGCTGAAGTTCAAAACTACATGGTATTTTGGCTGAGGTGTATCCAGACTTTATTCAAATGTTAGGTCTTTTAAATGAACAATATTAGAAGAACATATAATTAATTGATGGTAAATAGAGAAAAAGAATCTTAAATCCCTAGAAATAATTTTTTTTTTCTTGGAAAAAAATGTGAAAAGTCCTTTTCTTTTAAACCCTCCCTTCCAATCCTGCCAAAGTAAATGTATTTTATATTTCATCAGGAAGGTTTTGGACACTTAAGACTGAAAAGTCTCATAATGACCGCATTCTACTTGAAAAACCAAAATGATCCGGAAGGTTTATTTTTTAACTTTTGTTTCAGGTTCAAGGAACCAAATGTACATCATGGTTTTTTTTTTTGAAGAAAAATGTGTTGGGTGCACTGAGTTTAAGTACTGCTGGTTAACTTGACTTTCCCTCATGGGCCTTGGAAGCTACAAACTGTAAAGTCCCATGTGCCATCCAGGCCAGGGGGAACAGCCCCTGAGGCCCCAGAGGAATACAGAGAATGTATCCCTTGCAGACTGTGGCTGGCGTTGAGCCTGGGGATTCTGCCTGATTTGCCTGGAAGATACACTTCCTGACTCATGGAATATTGACATTTAAAGGGACCTTTCACTTGTAGGAGTGATCCTAACTTCCCATTCAAATACTAAAGTCTTCCTGGCCAATCTTGGTTTGTCACCCAGGCTGGAGTGTGGTGACATGATCATGGCTCACTGCAGTGCGGCCTTGACCTCCTGGACTCAAGTGATCCTCCTGCCTCGGCTTCCCTAAGTGCTGGGATTACAGGCATGAGTCACCACGCCCTGCTTTGGTTGCTGTTAATAGAGATAGGCCTACCTATGCATTAATATTCCTGACAGTGACCTTACATGGTGTCTGGCTAAGCGCTGGTGTCATGGGAAGAGTCCAGCAATAATGGCTCAGGGCTTTGCCTTCTTGGCATTTAGGCTTTGCCCAACCTGTTAAAATCTGTTGGAATCTCAGTTCTTCCATCTAGCATCTTACCTTCTTGTGTCGTCTGTCAGTGTAGATTTGAAGCGTCTGAGAGTGTATTCCTTGAATCCTTAGTGGCCAAGATGATGACATGTCAAATGAGGAACTATAATTGGGTAAATTTGCCATCAGCCTGGATAGGTAGAGGGCTCAGGCCTCAGCCCTATTCCTGTTCAGTGTTTGTAGCAGTGACAAGGATGCAGATTGTGAGCATGCCCCACAAATTTGGGCTGACGTGAAGCAGGGGGAGAGTGCTGCATATCCTGATAAATGGAGTCCAGATCTAAAACAGTCTTGAGATGCCAAATCTAAAGAGAAAGTGAATGGCAGGAAAGCGTGCAGTTGGGTTCTCAATCCAGAGTGCAGTGACATGGCTTAGCAATGGCATGTGGGAGAAAGGCTAGGTCCCTTCACTGACCGAGGTTCTGTAGACGTTAGCGGTGTGATATTTGGCTGTGTTTGTGCTCTGGAGAGAGATGGGTGTGAGAGCTCACACCAGGTTAGGAGAAGTGTTCATACTGGCTTGTTTAATTGCAATGGGAATCACATTGTGTTTGTTTTAACTGGTGACTGCTTAACTTTTGAGGCACATTGGATTCTGCTCTTGAATCTAGGAATACCCTCTTCTCCCCGGCTTCTCTCTCTTCCCATTACATCAATCTGAGAAATAGGAAAAAACAAAAAACTAAAGTGCTTTTTCATACTGTCTGTTTTCCACTCAACACAGCACTTGTGTGGAGGTATTTCTGTACACAGCAAGCTATTCTTCACTGGACACCACTGGGTATCCTCTATTTCAATTCAATTCTGAGACTATCTACCTAGAGATAGTATCAGACCCCACAGGTTAAGGGCTCCATCCCACAAGACTGCCCTTCACACGCCAATCTCAAGCAGTAGGTTGAGTATAGGTTATCACTTATATTTCTGACAAACAGACTATAAATTGAGCCTCTCCTTGGCTTTGACTAATTTGCCAGAGCAGCTTGGAGAGCTAAATGAAACACTTTACTTACATCTTCTAGCTTATAAATGGATAGAATAAAGGATAAAGATGAATGCCCAGATGAAGAGATACGTAGGGTGAGGTCTGGAAGGAGGTCCCAAGTGCAGGAGTTGGGGTGTGCCACCTCCAGGCACACAGATATGTTCACCAACTCAGAAACTCCCTGAACCCAATCCTGAGTTTTCATGGAGGCTTCATTACCCAGGCATGGTTGATGACCTCATTGGCCATTAGTATCAGCTCAACTTTCAGCACCTCTCCCTTCACCAGAGGTTGGGGGTGAGGACTGAAAGTTCCAACCCTCTAATCACTTGATTGGCTCCCCTGGCAACCAGCCCCCATCCTGAGGCTATCCAGGGGTCCACCAAGAGTAACCTCATTAGAACAAAAGATGCTTCTAGCACCCAGGAAATTCCAAGGAATTTAGGGGCTGAGTCAGATGCCCCTGTCACTCAGGAAATCACAAAGCCTTAGGAGCTCTGTGTCAGGAACTGCGGTCAAAGACCAAATAGTAGGCCGGGCGTGGTGGCTCACGCCTGTAATCCCAGCACTTTGGGAGGCCGAGACGGGTGGATCACGAGGTCAGGAGATCGAGACCATCCTGGCTAACACGGTGAAACCCCGTCTCTACTAAAAAGACAAAAATTAGCTGGGCATGGTGGCGCGCGCCTGTAGTCCCAGCTACTTGGGAGGCTGAGGCAGGAGAATGGCGTGAACCCGGGAGGCGGAGCTTGCAGTGAGTCGAGATCGCACCACTGCACTCCAGCCTGGGCGACAGAGCGAAACTCCGTCTCAAAAAAAAAAAAAAAAAAAAAAGACCAAATAGTAGAACAAAAGATTCTCCTATGGCCCCTATTGCTCACAAAATTACAAGGATTTTAGGAGCTCTATGTCAAGAACCTTAGTCAGAGGCCACATATATATTTCTATTATATCATAATATCACAATCAAGTAGAACTTTCACCCAGCTTTCATAGTTATTCTTGACCCTTTACAATGTGTAGATCAAGGTCTAGAACGCTCAACTCTTGTCCTTGACTAGCCATCCCATATACACTTCCTCCTGCTCAAGTCAAATCCTTCAGCTGGATGGGGATGTGGAGACACAGCTGTATCCCCACGTCTCATATTCATAGTCCCTGGAGGTGCTGTCTGGATTCCTCCTGACCTTGTCCCTGGTGACTCAGCAGCTGTGGACAGTGGCTGGTGGAGATGATGCATTTTGGCAGCTTCTCTCCTAGGCCTGGCTCAGTGCCCTGGGAAGATCGCACACTTCCTGATCCAGGCTTGTTCCTCCTGCTTTCCCTCCAACTTTTGCTACTTAAGGGCCCTGACCTCTTTGGTCACCCCATCCTGTGAGGGGCCACATGCCACTGAGTCTTCCTGACATTTAGGAAGTCAACTTCCATCTGGCTGGAAATGTCCAACGCATGTTTGGTATGATGCTTGCTTTCTGAAGCCGTGTGTGAACTCAGCCATTTCTCCTAAGGGAAGGCCCAATTTTTCTAAGAAAAACTGCACCATAACTACCCTTGTCAAAGTCAACATTGACTTCCCTGTTGCTAGATCCAAGGGATACTTCTCTGGCTTCATCTTCCTCAGTTTCTTAGCAGCATTCAAGACACTTGACTATTCTGTTTGACGCTAAATCTTCCCATGACCTAATATAGGGTTTTTTCCTTTTTATTCTACTCTAATTGATGTTCATTTTTAGTCTCTTCTGCTTGCTCCTCCTCTTCTATTTAATTTCAAATATTAGAATTGAGGGTGTCAGGCAAAGCCCTCTTGCCTGCCACACTCTTTCTCTAGGGAGTAGCTTTTCTGGTATAATGGGTGTAAATATATGTAAATATACATACATACATACATACATACATTATGAAAATGTTAAGTGATGACTTCCAAATCCCTATCTCCAGCGTCAGATTTCCTTTCTGAGCTCTGGACTTGCATATTGAATGGCAAACTCAAGCTCTTCACATGGATGTTTTATGGACACCTCCAACTTAACATGACTCAAACAGAACTACTGACTCTATCCTCACCAACAAATCAGTTTCTGCCTCAGGGCTATCCATCCATTACAATTCCTTTACAGCCATTGCTCAAGCCAAAAACCCAGAAGTCACCCTTGATTCCTCCCTTTTCCTCCCTCATCAGAAAGCTTTGTTGGTTCTACTTCTAATCCATGCACCTCTCCCCTTCTCTACTGCCATCATCCCAGTCCAAGGAACCATCCCTTCTCACCTGGGTTAGTACCAACAGCCTTCCAACTAGTCTTTATGATTCCACTTTGCCTTCTTCTAGCTCAGTCTCCACAAAGCAGTCAGTGTTGTTTAAATACTCTTCTATTGTTCTCTGTCTCCTTACCATAAGGCTTTAAATTTAAATGTCTTGGGTGGCTTTTCCCTTCCTTCTTTATCCATTTCGTGCCACTCTTACTTGTCCGCACTGAATCCAGCCACACTCTAGTTCTTCCAATTCACTGACTTCCTTTCCACTTTGGAGCTTTTGTACTTGCTCTTCTTTTGCCAGTAATACTCATCCTTAACTTTTTCCGTAACTGGCTCCTCCTGTTTGAGGTATCATCTGAAATCTTATCTTCCCATGGATGCCTTTTTTGACCATCTTATCTAA
Source organism: Gorilla gorilla gorilla (assembly GCF_029281585.2). Taxonomy (NCBI): domain Eukaryota; kingdom Metazoa; phylum Chordata; class Mammalia; order Primates; family Hominidae; genus Gorilla; species Gorilla gorilla. The sequence continues at coordinate 85,220,330 of NC_073240.2, forward strand.
AATTGAACAGTCCTCTCCCAACATTATTCTCATATCACCTTGTTTATTTCCTTTAGAACTTAGAATGTTAGTTTTCTTATTTATGTATTTGTTTACTTATTTTACTATGTATCTCCACCTCTAGGATGTAACCTCCATGAAAATCGGAACCTGATCTTTTTTGTTCCTCATTGTATCTATCGCACTGAGAACTGTGCCAGGCATATACTAGGTGCTCAATAAATATGTGTTGAATGCATGGTCAACTAAATATAAGCATCACACTGGAAGGTCCACTATATGCGGGAAGCTGTTTTAAGGTGGCGATCTTTGACTGCTTCCACTCTGGTAAATGGATCTGTCCAGGTATTGGCACATGGCTGTTAACAGGTTCCAGCCCTGGCTGTAAGCCTGTGTCTGTTCCTCAAACTCACTGACCTCCTTTCTATTTTAGGGCTTTTGCACTTGTTCTTTTTTTGTGTGCCAGGAATAGTCACTGTCAGATTTGGTGATTGGTTAGTCTCCTAACTCTCAGAGCTATAGTTTACTCATTTTTAAAATAAGGAGTTTGACCTAGATGACTTCTGAGGTCTCTTTAGGTATTTAAAATGATGATTCTGGCTGGGCGCGGTGGCTCATGCCTGTAATCCCAGCACTTTGGGAGGCCAAGGCGGGCAGGTCGCCTGAGGTTAGGTGTTCGAGACCAGCCTGGCCAACATGGTGAAACCCCGTCTCTACTAAAAATACAAAAATTATCCAGGCATGGTGGTGGGCACCTGTAATCCCAGCTACTAGGAAGGCTGAGGCAGGAGAATTGCTTGAACCTGTGAGGTGGAGAGTGCATTGAGCTGAAATCACGTCACTCAATTCCAGCCTGGGTGACAGAGCAAGACTCCGTCTAAAAAAAATTAAAGTAAAAAAAATAAAGTGATGATTGAAGCCAGTAAGAGCAGTTAGCAATAGTGGTGCTAAATCTCTCACATAAATGAAATTTAATAAGAAAGTCTTCAAATTATTTTAACAGTCTAGGGCTATCTAAGCCATCTAGTCTAGTGGAGTTATCTCTTCTGTATTCCTTGACAGAACGATGTTGATTTCCCTTTCTAAAACACAGTATTCAGAGGGACGTTTTAGCATAAACTATAGTTCCTGCTGCAGTTTGAGAATGAGTCCATTGGAGCAGCAGAGGTGTCAGAGGAATATGTTTACTCCCTGCTTCTCCTGTTTGCAGAGAGCAATTTTCTTAGAGTAACACCTGTGGCCTCTTACTTTATTTCTGACTCATTTCTTCCCAAGCAGGGGGAGTGAGGTATCCAGTCAGGGGTATAGTCACAGATCCATGTATTTTTGACTGGATGGGGCTAAGCACTGCAGATTCTATCTCCTTTATTACTTTCCTCCTTGAAGCAATCAAGGCAGTGATCCTGGTAAACCCTCTGCCTCCTCAATCTTCCCTTGGACAGGCTCTCCCAGGAGGTGGGTGATAGTGTGATGGTAGCCAGTCCATTGGGTCATCATATCCCAGCCATATTCCCCCAAAGAGGGTGTCCTTTCTGACCCCCTCAGACTCCAACCATTGTGATTTGTGTCCAGTGATTCAGATGCCAGGTAATATGGTTTGATTCTGTGTCCCCACCCAAATCTCATCTTCAATTGTGCTCCCATAATTCCCACATGCTGTGGGAGAGACCCGGTGGGAGATAATTTGAATCATGGGGGAAGTTTCCCCCATACTGTTCTCATGGCAGTGAATAAGTCTCACAAGATCTGATGGCTTTATCAATGGTTTCCACTTTTGCATCCCTTCATTTTCTCTTGCCGCCATCATATAAGAAGTGCCTTTTGCCTCCTGCCATGATTCTGAGGCCTCCCCAGCCATGTGGAACTGTAAGTCCAATTAAACCTCTTTTTCTTCCCAGTCTCGGGTATGTCATTACCAGCAGCATGAAATTGGACTAATTCAGTAAATTGGCACCAGTGGAATCGGGTGCTGCTGAAAAGATAACCTGAAAATATAGAAGCAACTTTGGAACTGGGTAACAAGCAGAGGTTGGAACAGTTTGGAGGGCTCAGAAGAAGACAGGAAAATGTGGGAAAGTTTGGAACTCCCTAGAGACTTGTTGATTGCCTTTACCAAAATGCTGATAATGATATGAATGAAAAGGTCCAGGCTGAGGTGGTCTCAGATAGAGATGAGGAACTTCTTGGGAACTGGAGCAAAGGTGACTCTTGTTATGTTTTGGCAAAGAGACTGGTGGCATTTTGCCCCTGCCCTAGAGATTTGTGGAACTTTGAACTTGAGAGAGAAGATTTAGGGTACCCGGTGCAAGAAATTTCTAAGCAGCAAAGCATTCAAGAGGTGACTTGGATACTGTTAAATGCATTCAGTTTAAAAAGGAAAACGGAACATAAAAGTTCAGAAAATTTGCAGCCTGACTATGCAATAGAAAAGAAAAACCCATTTTCTGGGGAGAAATTCAAGCTGGCTGCAGAAATTTCCATAAGTAGTAAGGAGCCTAATGCTAATTCCCAGAACTATGGGGAAAATGTCTCCAGGGCATGTCAGAGACCTTCATGGCAGCCCCTCCCATTACAGGCCTGGAGGCCCAAGAAGAAAAAGTGATTTTGCGGGCTGGGCCCTGGGTCCCTTGGCTGTGTGCAGCCTAGGGACCTGGTGCCCTGTGTCCCAGCTGCTCCAGCTATGGCTGAAAGGGGCCAATGTAGAGCTCGGGCTGTGGCTTCAGAGGGTGGAAGCCCCAAGTCTTGGCATCTTCCATGTGATGTTGAGCCTGCAACAGAAGTCAAGAATTGAGGTTTGGGAACCTCTGCCCAGATTTCAGAGGTTGTATGGAAACACCTGGATGCCCAGGCAAAAGTTTGCTGCAGGGGCGGGGCCCTCATGAAGAACCTGTGCAATAGCAGTACGGAAGGGAAATGTGGGGTCGGAGCCCCCATACAGAGTTCCTACTGGGGCACTGCCTAGTGGAGCTGTGAGAAGAGGGCTACTGTCCTCCAGACCCCAGAATGGTAGATCCACTGACAGCTTGGACCATGTTCCTCGAAGAGCCACAGACATTCAATGCCTGCCTGTGAAAACAGCTGGGAGAGAGGCTGTACCCTGAAAAGCCACAAGGGTGGAGTTGCCCAAGACCATGAGAACCCACCTCTTGCCTCAGCGTGACCTGGACATGAGACCTGGAGTCAAAGGAGATCATTTTGGAGCTTTAAAATTTGACCGCCCCACTAGATTTTGGACTTGCATGTGCCCTGTAACTCCTTTGTTTTGGCCAATTTCTCCCATTTGGAATGGCTGTGTTTATCCAATACCTATACCCTCATTGTATCTAGGAAGTAACTAGCTTGCTTTTGAATTTACAGGCTCATAGGCAGAAGTGACTTGCCTTGTCTCAAATGAGACTTTGGACTGTGGACTTTTTGGTTAATGCTGAAATTAGTTAAGACTTTGGGGGACTGTTGGGAAGGCATGACTGGTTTTGAAATGTGAGGACATGAGATTTGGAGGGGCCAGGGGTGGAGTGATATGGTTTGGCTCTGTGTCCCCACTCAAATCTCATCTTGAATTGTACCCCTATAATTCCCATGTGTTGTGGGAGGGACCCGGTGGGAGATAATTTGAATCATAGGGGCAGTTTCCCCCATACTGTTCTCGTGATAGTGAATAAGTCTCATGAGATCTGATGGTTTTATCAGGGGTTTCCGCTTTTGCATCCCTCTCACTTTCTCTTGTGGCCGTCATGTCAGAAGTGCCTTTCACCTCCTGCCATGATACTGAGGCCTCCCCAGCCATGTGGAACTCTAAGTACAATTAAACCTCTTTTTCTTCCCAGTCTTGGGTATGTAGTTATCAGCAGCATGAAAACGGACTGGGGTATGAGCTTTCCATGAACTAAACACAGTCTACAATATGCATGTTTATTTAAGCTTGGATTTTTAAACAAAGCATTATGAAGAAAAAGTCTCAAAGGAAATACACCAAAACAATTAACAGTGGTTATTACAGGTTGAAAAGATTATGGGTGATTTTATTTTCTTCTGTGCTCATTTATATGTTCTAAAGTTTCTACAATGAAGTGCATTTTTGTTGTAGTATGGGAGAAAATTGTTTCTCACTCCTTTGCCAAAAAGAAAAAAAAAAACAGAAAAAAGGAAGAAGAAAAGAAAATCCTAAAAACAATAGATTTGCAACAACAAGACAAAGTTAACTACTCTGTGACTGAATTGCTGGAAGATGGGGAGCAGAGGTAGCGGGGAGGGGGAGAGAGGCAGGTGTCAGAGAATAAATGCCATGGCTGCCAGTTTGATTCGGGCCACTGTGATATCCTGGCCTAACAGTGCCCTGACACACCTGGTGTGCCTCACCCTGGTCTTTGCCAAGAGAGGTCACTTCCCTTTTTGTTTCTTGGTACAGCTATTAATGGTGGATTCTCCTGGAATGGCCTTCTTGGACTTTACCTGTCAGGGGGTCCTTAATGGAGCCTTATTTGTGACCAAATGATCTTGTTTTTCAGACCACAGCTGAGAAATCTCCCGGAGCCTATTTCCTTCCCGAGTTTGCACTCTCTCCTCAGGGAAGTTTTCTGGAAGACACAACAGGGGAGCAGTTCCTCACTTATCGCTATGATGACCAGGTAAGAACATTGGACAAGGATCTACCTTTGGCTTTGCTGTTTGCCAGTGGTCAGGAAACAGTGTCTCTAAAAGACCTTCAAAGTAATTATATTTTCCTCTTTGCAATACAAGTACAACAGACCCTTGACACCCTTGAAGGATCCCAGAACATGTGGATTGCCCATGTTTGCATGTAATTTCCTATATAATGTGCAGTTCTTTCTCTGCATTTGCATAGAAGTCACTTTTTCTTATTTTCATCAGAAATATATGATGGATTTGTTCATCTTAGCTATCACCACATTGATGATTCAATTCTGAAATTATCCAAAATTCTGTTTTCTGCTTACGTGTTACTTCTTTGCCCTCAGCTTTTACTTCATTTCTTTTACCAGCACCAATGTTGCATGCTTTTTTCCCCAAGATTACTTTTCAGAAAGGAACACAGTGTGAATGCCTGTGTGTGCATATGTCTGTGAGTGTGTGTGTGTGTGTGTGTGTGTGTTGAAATCATTTTAGGAAGGCTAACTAGAGAAGAAGGCCTTGCTTGGCTGACATGTGTAAGCTGAGCACTGGAAGTTGTGATTCCCTTCCATCCTCAATTCACCTTGATGCCATAATAGCATTTAAGATTATCCATCTTTGAAATCAGTCACAACTTGGTGAAACAGAGAGTTTCAACTTTGCCTAATGCAAAGCTGGTAAAGCCTGAATTTATGGGGCAGTTGAGCAAACCAGGGTGGACTTTAAGATGATGTAGGGCCTGGGTGGATCTGGCAGACCTCAGCACCTGTAGGGCCCAAGTGAAGGTGAGAGGAGCTGGGGCAAGATCACCTTCCCATGGTACATGATAGAGTGGAGGAAGATGGCCCAGTGACTGAGGCCAGCTGTGCTGTCCTCAGCTGCATAGCCAAAGGCCAGTGCATCCTGGTTTGATTTAGGTAAAGCCTAGTCAGAGTGCAAAAGACAGTACTCAAAAGGAACAGCTCTGAGAAATTCAGTCTGCCAACATGGGTAGATCCAAGATGTGACCACAGGGAGTAGGACCCAGTTCTGGGGGCTGGCTGGAGCTAGGCAGAGTGCTGGAGGTGGGCTGGGAGAAGGATTAAAGTCTTGCAGAGCATCAGTGGCTGATGCAGGACGGAGATTGGAGCATAGAGGGCAGGTAGAGGAGTCTGTTGCTCAGTCCTCTATCTCCCAGCTCAGGGGAAAACACTGCACACTCTCCATCCTTGAGGCTGCTGCTCAGTGACCTACCCTTGGTGGGCTTCATTCCAGATCTGGGACGGGGGTGAAGGTCAGGGCTGTGACCCTCCAGACCGCTGTGGGCAGGGAGCCACACTGGTCATTGGGGCAAGAGTGGGATGAGACCAATTTCTTACTCAAAATGTCAACATTCAATCATATTTTCAAGTTACTTTAAAAGTGAGTGAGTGCATTACTAGTCATTGTGGGGAGCAGGGGTAGGCTGGGGAATAATTCTATATTTGCATTGCAGAGCCCAAACATTTGGGCCTGGTTGCTAATAGGGGCTAAAACATCATTAAGTCACTTTCTGCCTTCCCCCTTCCCTTGATGGATTTTGAGAGGGTCTATAATTTATAGCTCCTTTTAATCCAGAAATCAATAATCCAACAGGTTTTCATATGAGAACTTCAGAGGAACTAATTGAGAGGGCCGTAAAGGATAAAAGCGGGTGTCTGGAAAATACCAAGCTATGCATTTTATAATTAAAGAGTGGTTAATGCCTTCTCCAGGTTCCACAGATACTTTATATTTAACATAATAACAATATAAAAGCTGGGAAAAGGGGAAAACAAGCCCCTTCAGTCTTTTCAAAAGGTCTAAAGCAGATCTGAAAAGTGTGTGGCATGCTGTGGAAATTTCATCCTAGGACATAGTGTTCCAGAAAGCCTCAGTGACTAGCATATGAAAACACTCTGTGTTGCCCCCACTGTGTATTTCTTTCAGGAGAAAGGAATAATTTGAGACTATAACAAGCCAATAATAGCACCCACTTTCCTCTACTAAAGGCACAGAAAATAGGTGCTTGGACTAAACTAGGTATATCTATTGAATGAACCTCAGGAATTTAATCAGCTAGAGACTGTTAACCCATCAACCAAATCCTGATTCTCTTTCCTCTTTTTTCTTTTCTTTTTTTTTGAGATTGGGTCTTGTTCTGTCACCCAGGCTGAAGTGCAGTGGCATGATCACAGCTCACTGCAGCCTCAACCTCCCCACCCACACTTATGTGATCCTCCTGCCTCAGCCCCCGCCCCCCACCCCAAGTAGCTGGGATTATAGGCATTAGGCATGTACCACCACCCCTGGATAATTTTTTTTGTCTGTATTTTGTAGAAATGAGGTTTTGCTATGTTGACCAGGTTGGCCTCAAACTCCTGGGCTCAAGCGATCTGCTCTCCTCGGCCTCCCAAAGTGTTGGGATTGCAGGTGTGAGCCACTGCGCCTGGCCAATCCTCTTTTTTCTTAATGCTGAACATGCTTCTCAGGCATTGGGGAAAGGATAAAACCAATCAAATACTATCAAACTTTAAAAAAATCCCCTGATCCTTCAGCATATGACAAAACATTAAGATCAATTAAGAACAAAGTCTCTGGAGTCAGACTGCTTTGGGTTTGAATTTGATTTGTCAGTTCTGCCATTTGATTTGCTGTTTTACTTTGGACAAGTTACTTTACTTCCCAGTCCCTTAATTTTCTCATCTATGAAATGGAGATTTGGATGGTATCTACCTTATGTAGGCGTTAATTCATATGTCTCCCTGCATAGGGCCTGGTACATATAAGCATTTAATTTAGCTATTGTTATTACTAAGAATGTTGTTTGCAGACACTCAATTCAAAGAATCTCAGATATGCTTATGCTAAAAGAAAGGAAGAAGTTAATTCTTACTTTACATTAGGAGATCTCATGCAATATTTTCAATTAATTTTTTATTGAGCTATAACATATGTAAGTAAAACGCATACATATCTGAAGTATAGAGCTTGATGAATTTTTAAGTATTTTTACACCTGTGTAGTTGCTACCTAGATCAAGAAAATGAACATTTCTAGCACCCTAGGAGGCTCCTTGAACCTCTTTCCGATCAATATCCCACATTCAAGAAGTAACCACCATTCAGACTTTTATCAGTATTACAGATTCATTTTGCCTGCTTTTAATTTTATTTTTGATTTTATATAAATGGAATCATACACCACATACTCGTTTGTGTCTGGCTTCTTTCACACATCATTATGTCTGAGAGATTCAACCCAGTTGCTGGATCCAACATAATATAGGGTTTAATGTCTAGCAGCCAGTTGTACTCTTTGGAACAAATTGTCTCATGTTGGAACAAATTGCAGCATACTGGGTGGCATGCAGCATTACTCTTGCACGGAAATTCCCAGGTTGTCCCTAAAAGGTTTTCAGAGCAGTCTCTCCAAAGATTTCATACCTGGGGAAATGGTGGGGACAGTTTTCCAGTGTAGCCTTTGTTATATGCCAGCAGCCACCGGCATTCCACAGCCAGAAATAGATACAGGGTCTGTGTGAGTGGCTGCCAGGGCAGAACCTGTGTCAGGTGGCATGGGTACCTATCTGTGGAATCTCCATATATATATGCCAGGGGTGCTGTCCTGCTGTCACAGTGGCTTGAAGCCAGAGTGACAAAGTACTTATGCAAATGAGGCTGCAGCCTAGTTTCTAATGCTGTTGGGTCAGATGTGGGTTCACTAGGATCTTCCTACCTATAAAGTACTCATTTGATAAAATGGGATGCAGATGGATGGTGTGTAGATATTTGCTGTCTTGGATGAACCTCACAGGACTTTTTAAAGTGTTTTATCCTGGGCACATTTCATGAAGACCTTCAGGTCATTCTTCAAATGTCTCCTGGGTTAGATGCCTGGAAAACTAATAGCCCTGAGGCCAGTAACGCATAGGTGTGATGTAGGCTGCATTTAATGGGAGGCATAAAAGCCACATTATGGATCATACGGAGGGCCGCGGCAGCTTCTAGTGAAGAAGGTGGTCTGAAGCCAACTGAGTAACAATGTGGTTTAGTGCAAACAGGACTAGTCAGGCAGCCTGGTCTTGCTTCTACCACTAATCAGCTTATAATCTAACAGAACTATTTAACGTTTTGGACTTTGGATTCTTTATTTCTTTTAAAAAACAAAGTGACTGGATTTCATGATCTGAACTCTTTCCACTCTAAAATAGTCTGAAACTACAAATAGAATATTCCACGTTGCAGAGTGTTAATTGGATCATTCTGATTATTGAGGCAGTCTTGCCAGCAATTCGGTAAACTATTACTTAGAGAATTATACAGTTTTACAGCTGGTGGAGACTTTGGCCCAAGTGCCTCATTCTACAAGTCCAGAAAACAGAGACGCCAAATGTGCAAATGACTTACTCAAGGACACCCGTGGTTATTTGAAAAACTAAGACCATTACACTCCAAACCCAAGGCTCTCCTGCTCTGAGATATATCCAGGAGCTTCTCTCAGAAGAACCACCTAGAAAATTATCTCCTATCCTAAAAATCCTGATTCCACTGTTTACAGTTAGTAGAGCTTTGGGGATCTTAATAGACCCCAGAGATTAAGATTAAGATTAATGGATGCCTTATCCGCTCATTCTCATCTCCTTCAGGAATTTGGAATTAGCTATGCGGAGAGCATTCATAAGCATATTTATTCCTTTCCAGTTTTTAATAGAAACCACAATTTTTTTTTGAAGCTTGAGTGAAACATTAACTGAAATTAAAATGGCACTGACTTTCTATTGGATGGGCACATTCTTAGAATAAAGGTGTTCTAGCACTTGGTTGCATCAGGTACATGAAGTAGCTAGAATGTATTAGTTTGCGACGACTGGCTAAGAAGGCTGTGGTTTCAGTTACTAGCCAGCCTGTCTCTGGGGTAGATTCTTTGGTCATTCCTCATAGTGGTTTTGGAGTTTTGTCCCATAGAGGACCTGTTCATAGGCAAACAGCTGGATATTGGTCACTGCACATGGTTCTTTTCATCGCTGAGTAAGTCAGTTTTTGGAGATCTGCTCTGTCTTTCTCTGCCTAGATCACCTTCTGGGAAAGGGGGATGGTGTGGTTGTTTTCCATCCTTACCTTGCTTCAACTCACTGAAGATTTAAACTTGGAGCTTTATTATGGACACTGATTTGAAAGCCTGTGACAAGCACAGTGTTTCTCAGTTAGAGGTCATTTATTTTTTAAGGAGTTAGGAAAAGTTGTTTTTTGCATAAATATTCTTTTATTTCTCTTTATTTTTAGCATTTGTTAGGCATGGGGGAAGGTGGAAGGTGTGTCCTCCCAGACTTGGTGGATTTGCTGTAATGTGCTTCCTCCTCACTGGCAGCCATTGTAGGATAAAGGACATTAAGCACGAACAGTAGGTGACTTAGAAATTAGGCCTCATGCACACTTTCCTATGTTTTATGAATTCTTTGTGTGTGTACCTGTTAATATTAATATAGGGTATTAAAATAATGCTGACCTTGCCACTTTTAGTCTACTAGGCACCGAAAGGCAGGAAAAAAGGTTAATACCTTGGATTCCAAGCATGTAGGACAAGTAGTGGGTTTTGATTTTCCTAAAATTAACCAAGGATAATCCCACTAATGCAAGCTTGAAGCCATTTAGAGAACTACCTTGATCTCATGTTGGAGAGGTCCTTTTATACCTGTTTATACCAGGCCATCCCTTCTCCCTTGTAAACTTCCTGCTCCTCTGTCCTTGAGTAATTTAGCGTTTGCTGTGTCTCTTCCTGACCACATTTAAGAGGATTTGAGATTTTTTTCCAGACTTAAAAATGCTTTTGCCTGTACTCTCATCTACCATTGCTTTCAGTGACCACTTGGTTTTCAAATTCTTACTGTCTCTTGCTGCTTTCTGCTACTCATTCTGCTACTCATTTTTAACCTTTAAAATCTAACTTCTTCTATGTCCTCCAACCTCCCTCCCCCCACCACCTTCAACAGGCATCCTTTTTAAGAATTTCAGTTACTTTCTTCAAGTCACACCTATATTCTGGTATGAATCAGCCTATATTTGTAAAAGTCTGTGTTGGTACAATTCCATGTTTGTAAAGTCCTAAGGCCTTAATGACATCATAGGTGAAGTCATAGTTGACTCTTCTCTTTCCTTCCTGGGATGTCATTGGCTGCCTATTTGTATGATTCCTTCTTTCAATATGCCTCTCTAAATTGTATTTTCTTTACTGTTTCCATCCCAAAGGAGGCAGAGGGCTGGATGTGCAGCCTTGGTAGCATCTGGAATTGTATTAATAGCATGTCAGAGTTGAAAGAAAGTATAGGATTCTGGCTTTTCAGGTGAGGAATCTGAGCCCCGGAGAGGAACAGTGTCTTGTCCAAGATCACACAGCCAGGCAGTAGCAAAGCCAAGTGCCCATTCTTTGCCCTTAAGCTCAGTTAAGACATTTTTACATCTAATCTGTGGGCAGGAAAAGTATGAGAGAAATGTTTGAATGAATTTTTAATACTAATAATAACAATAATATATTAATAATGAAGTCTTTGTGTAGTCTTATTTCTAAACTTCTTTTAAATGCCTTTTTTCTTATACTATTATGATAAACATAATTTTCCTTTTCCTCGTTTAACTATTGATTTATGCATTCTTTCTAAAGAGGAGAAATCTATTTGCTGTGAGTACATCTCTCTCAAAGTAACTTCTTCCGAACTTTTCATGAATATCTTGGCCAGGAGTTTCAATGTGGTTAAAGTATTGGCAGCCCTCAGAAATATCACTTGATGTTTCCAAGTTATTTATGTAATCGTTTTTAGTTGGAAAGTATATACCAACTTCTGAAACTTCTGGTGAAAGAAGACGGACATAGCCCATGGGTCTACTGGGTATTTTCATCTTCTTCACTGACCAAAATGAGCAACTTATATGTTCTCCACATAGGAGAGTTTCTGTGTTGTTTCTGGCCTGTGTGTATAATATTTTTAAGCAGCAAGCCATTTAAGTTTGAATAGTTCATTCCTTTGTTAGTAAGTAATCTCGGTCAAATGTAGTTATGCTGCTTAAATATTCCAAGATTTAGCGATCTAACAAGAAAGCAAGCTCATGGTCTGTTAAGAGAAGACAAGAATAAATTAATTGGAATAACTTGTACTGTGTTCCCAGTTCATGTGTGTAGCAAATGCATGAATACTGCACATGCAACTGTACATGCTGTTCTGATTGACTGTGTCACACATGAACTCTGAATTTCATTATCATTGAGCTTTTCCACAAATCATGAAAACATAAAAGAATTGTGTGAGTAGAGATTTAATATCTAGCTTTTGAAGGATGCAGACATTTTCCTCTTTCAGTGTCATCTTCCTAGACTCATATTTGGGGTACTGGGTGATTTTTATCACTTACACCCTATGGGTTAAGGGGTGGGTATAGGGTGGGGATGTTCAAGACAGACCCAAATGGATCTTCGCTTAAAAGTCCCTCGCTACACTTAAGAACACTGAGAGACAAGTTCTGTTCTGACAGGGCCCTTGCTGCTTACCGTCAGATCATCCTTTCTCTCTGAGATCAGATCAGTCCCTACTCACATATCCTCAAAGCCTTCAAGTGGTTTGAGACGAGGTTGTTTTGAGCAACTCAGTTCTGTCACTCACAATCCCTGGATGAAAGAAAGCAAGTAGACTTTCCTTTCCACCATCTCCTCTCTTCAGTGGCCTTTTATGCCTTGCTTTTCTGTTCTTCCTCCTGTTTTATCCTTTGTTTATTGATTCCCCCTTCCCAGTGCTTTCCATCGTCCCCTCATGGTCAACAGGACCCCATGTCCTGAATTCCAACTTTCTGCTGCAGCTGAAAACTGGCCTTGGCCAGGCTCACTGCCTCTCTTGCAGGCCTCACCAGTGGAGGCTGCTCATACCTCACAACCCAAGCGCTACACGGCTAAGGTGGGGGGTTGACCTTCTTTGAGACCCTACTGCTACTTCCTGGCTAGTCCTCTTCTCTCATCTCAGTGCTCCTCTTTTTTGGAGGCTCATGTCATTTGTCTAAACCACCGATCAGAGCATTCACCAAAACCTTTATGACCTGATCATGACTTCCTTCCTTCCAAGGTCATGCCATGATCCGGGGAGTGTTCAAGAATTAACACTTGGAGCAATTTCTGTTGAGCCTCCTGTCCCTGGGGTCAGCAGTGATAGCTCAGGGCAGTGACTGATGGCCCTTAAAATTGCCTGTTCCAAGAAACCATTTCAATTGCATTTGTCATTCTGCAAGCTTCAGTCTAACCCTGTCATTTCTGCATCTCTCTGGCTCCAGTGACCTTCACAGACCTTCCACTTCAGTCACCCATTCCAAGTGTCCAAACTGGACCATATCATTCTTCAAACTACTCTGCCTTAGAAGTATTAAATCCTGCAGCCTCTCTCTAATCTCAGACCCTTCTCCTTCACCTCCTCCTATGCATGCTCCTACTACATGCATTCCTTTTGATCTCTAAGAGACATCTAATTCTCTTGTCTCTCTACTTCTCCCAGGTGATCAGCCACCTTTCAGCATCTCTAGGTTTCCTACCCATGTGGCCTCTCCTATCAGTGTCATCCCTCACCTTCTATGCACGATTTTCCTGGCCCACTAGCCTAGCGGAACTTTCTATCAGGTTCTCTACAACTTGGTGTCTTTCTCTGTCTTATACTCAGATGGCCTTCTGAGCTCTGCTAAAGAAGATCGATCAGCCATGAAATACAGCCTCATGTAGTGGGGGAACCCTCAATGTCACCTTTGATCTTCTCTAATTCTTTATTTTGACCGCATTCATCAACCCCCTTCTACTAAACATCTCTGCGACTGAATGTGTGTTTTTCTTAAACGAGTGCCAGATTTCTGTTCTGTTGTGGCCTGTCTTCCTCAGGCATAGTGAAGGGAGTAGATTTTATTAGTGTTTGTGATCTTGAGAAAATGAAGGAAACTGGACTTGCAGGTTTACTGTAAGAATGGGGAGTAATGGCAGGTGGAGGACTGGATGGGAATATCTTTTTTTTTCTCTTATTACAGCATAAAACAAATGCATGAATACTGCACATGCAACTGTACATGCTGTTCTGATTGACTATGTCACACATGAACTCTGAATTTCAAAACAAAGGTAAGTTAATTTGCTGGCCAGCAAAGAAGGGCCATGCTAGGCAAGAAAAGACTTCGCCAATTCTCTGCAAGCTGAATTTTGAAGGACCAGATGTAGAAGCAGTAATGGAATTTATTCCCTATCACAAGGGATTTGAGGCATTATGTTTTGATTGGCTTATTCGGAAATGTTTCCTTTTGTTTGGCCAATTCTAGCCTACGTCAAAAAAGTGTAGGCACAGTTTGCAAAGAGGTTCCTGGTGGGTAAAGGCTCCATGGGGCTTGAGTCTCTCAGTGGACACCTTTGCCTGCTCATGCTTGGAGTTTTAACACTCTGGAGTGTATTTCTTGGTTCTGGACTTTGGGGAGCTGAGACGTGTTGAGGGCTCTTCCAGATGGTTGGGAAAATGGCACTGACATATGGATACCTGAGGCCAGGCAGATAAATATCTTGAAAGTATCTGTTGTGTTATTCTCTGTGTTTAGTTACCTTTGGTAGTACTCTTAATCTGCTTTTTCTGTAAACCTTTTTAGGGTGGCCAACTGTCCTGGCTTTCCTGGCACTGAGACAGTCCCAATTTCCACCCTACCTTCCAGCTTGGACTTTAATGTCCACTCTTGGGCTGGAGTTCTTCAATGAAACTGGTAGCCTGAGATCAGGATCCTGCTAGCTGTTGTGCTTGGTGGGACATCCCAAGGGCGAGTGGGGGCACAGGTGTGTAGCTCTTAGGGATGCCCACTGGAACACTATCTGCATTGCTGTCCAGCACATTTCTAGGCCAGGTGTTATTGATGAAGCTTGTATGTTTCCTTTCCCTTCAAGTAGCTCTTCAACTGCAGCCTTTGCATAAATTGTCCTGTTTGCGTGGAACATCCCCTCTGCTTTGTACACACTGTTCCTCCCCCTGCCATCCTTGTCTAACCCTTGTATATCCTTCAGCTCAGTTGTTACTTCCTCAAAGAAGTAAGGCCACCTTCACTTACACGCGCAGGTGAGATTAGGTCCACCTGCTTGCTTCCTAGGCCTCCTGCTTTCCTTTCTTTCTCTCTCTCCCTTCCTCCCTCCCTCCCTCCCTTCCTTCCTTCCCTCCCTCCCTCTTTCTTTCTTTTTCTTTCTCTCCTTCTCCTTTTCCTTCCTTCCTTGCCTTTTCTTTTTCTTTCTTTCTTTCTTTTTCTTTCTCTCTCTCTTTCTTTCTTCTTTTTCTTTCCTTCTCTCTCTCTTTCTTTCTCTCTCTTTCTTTCCCTCCCTCCCTCCCTCCCTTCCTCCCTTCCTTCCTTCCTTCCTTCCTTCCTTCCTTCCTTCCTTCCTTCCTTCCTTCCTTCTATCCTTCTTTCCTTTCTCATCTTGGAATTTTTTTTCTTATAGCATTTTGACCTCCCGACCCACTGTAACCTTCATGGGTTGTAGTGGGAGGGAGTGAGGAGGGAAGAGAAGGTGGGTGTGGTCAAACAGTGCACTCAGTTTGGATTTCTCATGCTAGTCTGGGTGACTTACTTATCCAAACAACAAACCCTGTGGGGATGCTGCATCATGAACTGTTTCAAGAAAACACAATGCAGGATGTGAGGCTTGGAGCAATTTCTGCTGAGCCTCATGTCCCTGGGGTCAGCAGTGATAGCTCAGGACAGTGACTGATGGCCCTTAATATTGCCTCTTCCAGGAAACCATTTCAATTACGTTCATCATTCTGCACATGCACACATGCATGATTATTTTGGACAGGTTTCTGTTTCTAAAAGTTAATAATACATGGCTACATACATGAATACATTTGGATTATGTGGAAATTAACATATATAACATACACCTCCCTTCCCAGAGCTGGATTGAACTGATTGGGTACTTTCTCCAAGTCTTCTCTCATCCCGTTTGAGATTCTCTTATTAAGTCCTTCTCCTCTGCACCCAGCACTGCACATTTCCTCCTTTGTCTTTTCCACCAGGCTTTGAGCCCCTAGGGGCAGGGACTATGTCTTTTCATCACTATAGCTCCAGATTGTACTCTGCAGCCTGGCACATAGTAAATGCACAACGAGCATATATTTGTTGAAGATTATACCCCTTGTCAAAAACCTTACATGGGTCCTTGTTTTCTCCTCTGAAATAGGCCAACTGCTGACCGGTATTAAAGCCCCTGCACAGCTTGGCCCCGGGTTACCTGTCTTCCCTTGTCCCCCATTTCTCTCTGTGTGCCCTGTGCTCTGGCCAGACTGGACTCCATGCCTTCCCCGTTCTGATATTTTCCTGTGCCAAGGGCGTGCAAAGCTCTTTATTGAATGTCTGTGTTTTCTGCGATGTCCAGCTTAGTGCCACCTCTTCCAGGTAGTTTTCAGTGAAGTCCTCAGCCTAACAGCGTTTCTTCCTGCTCTTTGAAATAGTCACTCATGTTTGCTTATGGCCCTAAGGATTCATCTGGGTTTGTAATTATTGACATGGATGTCTTATCCTGTTGGAGTCAGAACAATCTAGAGCAAGTCTGCATGGCTTTTCTGCAATTCCCATGGACATGGAATAGCTAGATCTACTTCCAGGAGTGACAAGACTTGAAGAAATTCTAATTAAATTTTTATTTCTTTTTTTTTTTTTTTTTTTTGAGACGGAGTCTCGCTCTGTCGCCCAGGCTGGAGTGCAGTGGTGCAATCTCGGCTCACTGCAAGCTCCGCCTCCCGGGTTCACGCCATTCTCCTGCCTCAGCCTCCCGAGTAGCTTAAATTTTTATTTCTGAGTTTGCTTTAAGAAATAAAATAAATTCTTAGGCCGGGCACGGTAGCTCATGCCTGTAATCTCAGCACTTTGGGAGGCCAAGGTGGGAGGTTCACCTGAGGTCAGGAGTTTGAGACCAGCCTGGCCAACATAGTGAAACCCTGTCTCTACTAAAAACACACACACACACAGACAAATTAGCTAGGCATGGTGGCAGGCGCCTGTAATCGCAGCTACTCAGGAGGTTGAGGTAGAATTGCTTGAACATGGGAGGCGGAGGTTTGCAGTGAGCCGAGAGCGTGCCATTGCATTCCAGCCTGGGCAACAAGAGCAAAACTCCGTCTCAAAAAAAAAAAAAAAAAAAAGGAAAAGAAAGAAAGAAAATAAATTCTTAAAAAAGTTAATTATTCTTTGTGATAATAAAGAGCCTATCTTTATTTCTTTGTGTGTGTGTGTGTGTGTGTGTTGTGTGTGTGTGTGTTTGTAATTATTTCTATTTTTCACTCTTTTCCTACAACTATGAGGAAGTAATAGTCTCTTTTCCAAATACTGTTAGTCCAAAGGCTTGTTTGGAAAATCAGACTGTTCTTTGTTTTGGACCCTGGCTGCTTGCTTCCAATTCTCAACTCTTTCCACGTGGCAGACCACCAACAAGGAATAGTATTCCTAGTCCATTTGGATGAATCCTTCTCTTAATCCCTTCCCTCTGGGATTTAATGCTAACAGGGTTTTTAAAATTTACATTTCAAAATGATTGAGTAAATTTTTCTTTATAATTGGGAAAAGGCAAGATTTTTAACTAAGAATTTTGCTTTTGCGTTAGGTTTACACTGCATTAAGACATATATTTATCAAATAGAGCTATGATATATTGTAAATATACATTAAATAAAGCTATGCTTTATTTAAAAACCTAATTCTGAACACATGGTTCTCATGAAAAATTATAATACCTTGAGTGGAGACTGACATCTGAGCTGATAATAGCAGTAGTTTAAAGGGGTAGTCATTCATTCCATCAATCCCTCAACAAATGTTGATTGAATCTCTGTAATGTGGCATCATGCTGGGTGTATGATACTGTGATGTGAAATAGAATTGTATCCAAAGTAATTCCTGCAATTTCAATCTTGAAACTAGAGAAGAGGAGCTTTTTGTTTTTGAAGGCTGAGACTACAGTTGCCCTTTATTAAGCAACCTGCATGTATAAGAACTGTATGAGATATGCCATGTGCCTTATAATTACAGTTTACTCTTCTGCTCCTCTGTGTTTGCTTCAGCAGCACATATATTAAAATGAACAATACAGAGAAGATTAGCATGGCCTCTGTACAAGGATGATATGAAATTTGTGATAAGTTTTAAAAAAGACCAGTTAGTTGTAAGGGAAGGGAGAAAAGAAGGTGCGGGAGAAGCGACAGAAGCTAAGCTTCTCTGTATATACCTATCTTATACATTTGGCTTTGGGATCATGCAAATATTTTATATATTTGTAAAGTAAAATTAGATTTTAAAAGAACAATCCCTAAGAATAAAAAATAAAATAATAAAAGCAAAAAAACCTATGATTCCCATTGGTGGTGGTAACCACATAGAGAAGAATTATTCTAATTGACTTTAATACACATGAATTTCACTGAAGGTCAGTATATCCAAGGATAAAAGAACTAAAAATGAGATTTAAAACTTTTTGCAGTGACGTTATTGTTGATGGTAGCATTGGACTTGCTGTTATGAGACTGCTGTGTGGGTGATGTGAGACAAAGCAAATGAACAATACAAATGTGATCATTTGGTTTCTTATTCTGGTAATCTTGAAAATCCGTATTCTTGATATGGGTAAAAGGAGACAGGGAAAAAAGATAGAAGAAATTAAGTGAAAACTCTATAGTCCTAGAATTGAATTGTAAGTGTCTGTAAAAACTCCTGAGGTCTTTTATCTTAAACAAAACAAAACCAGGACATATTTTGCAGATCCCTTCACTGAAAAGGCATAATAACAATGAGCAAATGGCCAACTTAATAGCAGTGATCTAGTGCCCAGGTCATGGTCTCTCAACACCATATCCCATTTAAAAGGAACCAGGATTCCATGGCAAAATTACTTATTCTGGGTCTGGAGGTAAAACAATGCAAAATTAGCCTGGAACATTATGTAATTAACAGGTAGCAAGGAAGCTGTCAAGACTACTAGAGTCTCATCAGAAGGACTCAGGAATCAGCTTGTCAACACTTTTATAAGCAGAAATTGGGACAATTTGAAGCCAGGCGCGGTGGCTCACACCTGCAATCCCAGAATTTTGAGATGCTGAGGCGGGCAGATCACTTGAGGTCAGGAGTTTGAGACCAGCCTGGCCAACATGGTGAAACCTCATTTCTACTAAAAATACAAAAATTAGCTAGGCGTGGTGGTGCATGGCTATATAATCCCAGCTACACAAGAACTGCTTGAACCCGGGAGGCAGAGGTTGCCGCGAGCTGAGATCCTGCCACTGCATTCTAGCCTGGGTGACAGAGTGAGACTCCGTCTCAAAAAAAAAAAAAAAAAAAAAAAATTGGGACAAAATTTGAGCATCAATAAAAGCAAAAACTGCAAAGGACTTAAGCATGTCAACTATGTTTATATCACTAAGTTAATAATAATACTAAAATGCATTAGTCACTGTTGGCGGGTGCTCAGGAATCAACTCATTACATTGAAAACAAATAGAAGGAAAAAACCCAAATATTCATTCTGCCTTTTCTGTATGAACAATATCACTGGATAACCAAACAGTAGATGAGGAGAATTTGTCTTTACAGAAATATTTCAGTCAATAAATAAAGAAGGGATGATAGAATGAGAATGTCATCGTTTTGCAACCCTAATGAACTGATATATGCATTGAATATCAAAGCCAATAAAGTCGCAAAAAGGGAGACAGCCAAACAGTGTACATCTCTTGATGGAAGAACCCAGTACTACCCATGTAGGATTCTTGCCTTCTATGGTGCTTCTCGACCTCCCGAAAATTGAGGCTCCAGATCTAACTACCTATTTATGAGAATTACAGTGTACGAGGAAACACATTAAACTAAATCATGGGTTTGCAACCACCAAAATCCAGACAGTGGGAAACTTTACAGGACAAACAATTCAATTTCTTCAACAAATAAATTGCAAAGGAAAAAGAAAACTAGATACAGAACCAAAAAGATTAAGTGAGACTTAAAAGGTGTATCCACCAACTGCAATGCATGGCCCTTATTTGGATCTTTATGTAAATGAACAAATAAACAGACAAAAAACCTACGACAACACTATTTATGACATTTATAAGAAAATTGGAAAATTACTATTTTGTTGTCAACTCCTAATTTCTAAGGCATGAAAATGGTATTGTGAATATGCTAAACAGTATATTTTATGAATACACATAAAAATATTTACTGATTAAATGATGTTTTGTATAATGGGAGTGGATGAGTAGTAGAATAAGATTGGACTTGGGTGGCTGATTGTGGGTCTGGGCTATGGGTACTTGGGGTTCATTAGACTTTTCTGTCTACCTTTATGTATGTTTGAAATCTTGCATAGTAAAAGGTAAAAGATAAAAGTAACAACAACAAAACAGCATCAACAAAACAAAAATGAAACTCAACTTTGCTGTGAATTGGATAGTGTCATTCCATATTATTAATAAGGAAGTTGTGGCTTGGAGGAGTTAACAGCCTCACCAGGACACAATCAGTCAATGGCAAAGCCAATTTCATACCTAGGTCTTTTTCAAGAGAAAAAATATTTGGCCTGGTGAGGTGGCTCATACCTGTAATCCCAGTACTTTGGGAGGTCGAAGCGGGCAGATCACTTGAGGCTAGGAGCTTGAGACCAGCCTGACCAACATGGCAAAACCCCATCTCTACTAAAAATACAAAAATTGCTGGGC
Organism: Gorilla gorilla gorilla; assembly: GCF_029281585.2. Taxonomy (NCBI): domain Eukaryota; kingdom Metazoa; phylum Chordata; class Mammalia; order Primates; family Hominidae; genus Gorilla; species Gorilla gorilla. The sequence continues at coordinate 85,240,704 of NC_073240.2, forward strand.
GTGGTGGCTTATGCCTGTAATCCCAGCTACTCAGGAGGCTGAGGCAGGAGAATCACTTGAGTCTGGGAGGCAGAGGTTGCAGTGAGCAGAAATCATACCACTGCACTCCAGCCTGGGTGTCAGAGAGAGACTCTGTCTCATTTTAAAAAATAAAGAAAGAAAGAAAGAAAACATGTTCACTTTTTTGCCATACTACATTGCATACCTAAAATTAAATAATGCAACTTCAAAAATATCAAATTCACTAGAAAAAATTAATTAGCAGAAAAGCATTTTACAATTAAACATTTCTTCCATAGATGTTTCTTAAATGTTTGGTCCCTGACCTCATTGCCACATTAAAATAAGATATATAATCATATTCAATTAAGTTCAAACTTATGTGTGCAGTAATTTAAAGTTTAATTTATGAGTATTCCATGAGGCTTTGTAAAAGCATCCCCTTGATACTTCACACATTCTGACACCAGAACATGTTTGAGAAGTATTGATTTAGCGGTTGGTGACAAAAGGTTTTTAGAATTTTCAGCACACACAAAGGTTAGAATGTGTCAGTGGGCATTACACTCTGAATAGCCATGTTAAGTACTAAACTATTTTAATGACAGAAAGTATGCCCTGCTGTTGGCAGTGAAACTGTGTTACCATTAGCATATTTTACAAGTTGAGTCTATTTTGTGTTCTAACTTGAAGCAGCTTTATTTCCTGCCCCATTACAGGATAGTGCTTTTATAATACAAAATAAATGTCCCCAATTCAACTCATTTTAAGACATGGATTTATAATGCCATGAACTTGGGGCAAACCTTTAAAATGTTTTAAAGCATATTTTTTCTTAGTTTTAAACCTTGAATTATTCCACTCATGGTTTTTATGTTAAAAAATATTTCATTAAACTTGCCAAATTTTATTGTAAAATACTTGAATAAGAAGTCTAAAAAATAAATGCACAAGACATTTTGTTCTTCCCCAGGTTCAGATGATGAGAATGGGAAATCTTTTTTCTGTGCAGCTTAGTTAGCAATTTTTCATGTTTTTATTTTTTGTCATATTTTATTTAGAAGCAGCATATATACTTTTTAAGTTAGCAAAATTGGCCCTACCTGGAATTGGAACAGTTTGGCAGAACTATAGGAAGTTACCCTGAAGTTCCATTTTTTCTGCCAGATGTGATTTTGCCATGACTTGATATCTGTCTGTTAGGCCTAACTCTTGCCACATGGCACAGGAAACCTTATTTTAAACAACCAGAGTTCATCAGCAATCTTATTAAATATCTGGCATGTCTTATCATTCATGAGCATTGATTAGTGTTGGACCTCACAGTCACATTGTCCCATCTGCACACAGGGAGAACTCTGACGCTTCAGACTCACAAGCCTCTTAGTAAAGGATTTGGGTGAACAAAGTATCTTTCCTGGAGGGTCTCTGAGAGCCCCTTGTTTAACTCCTACTCAGTTATAATCCAATTCTACATAGATTAACATCTTTAAGGAAGTATAAGCAGTATATCACGGAGCCTAGTACATGTTCCGTAGTTTGAGAGAAGGGGACCTCCAATTCTCTAAACACTCTTAGATGTTGCCTTCTTCTGAAGTAGATTTACAACAAGAAACCTAGGAAACGCAAGACACTAGCATATTTATGTGTTTTGTTTGTTTGTTTGTTTTTGGGATGGAGTCTTGCCATGTTGCCCAAGCTGGAGTGCAGTGGCTCGATCTTGGCTCACTGCAACCTCTGCCTCCTGGGTTCAAGCGATTCTCCTACTTCAGCCTCCTGAGTAGCTGGGACTACAGGTGTGCACCACCATGCCCAGCTAATTTTTTTATTTTTCGTAGAGATGGGGTTTCACCATGTTGGCCAGGCTGGTCTCGAACTCCTGACCTCATGATCCGTCTGCCTTGGCCTCTCAAAGTGCTGGGATTACAGGCATGAACCACTGCACCTGGCCACAGATTTATGTTTTTAAGAGGACATTGCCTTTATGAAACTGCCTTAAACTCATGAGGCAGGACAGACTGAGATGAGCAAAGATGAAAAAAGATGACAGGCATAGTTTCCAAATGAAATCAAGAGGCAGGAGATGCTGGATTCAGCAGAGAATCAGATTAATGAAAACAAATTCAGAAAAGTTCAGTTACAGAGGATAAGGACAGGGAAATAAAATCAACGAGGAGACTGTAGCTATGTTGGACAGATCTCAGACATCCAATGTAAGTACTCACAAAAGAGAGAAGACATCAAACGGAAGAGAGGAAATTCAGTCAGTGCTATAAGACAGCTTTGATTTACTAAAAGCGTTTGTGAAAAAAATTCAAAGCTATCATTAAATATGTGTCAGTTGTAAGTTGTATTGCATTTTGATTTCAAAAAATGGAAAAAGATAGGAAGGAGCAAGTTAGAGTTTAGGCAATGTAGAAACAGAAAAAATTATGATACAGAAATTGTTATAGGCCATATCCTCTGAGCCTAAGTAATTCAAATAAACATTAAGTGAAGAGGTTTGAATCAAAACCTATAAACATTACAAATTTTAAAACACTCTTCTGAAGAAATTATTCATGCAAGAGGAAATGAAAAATATAATTACACATTATGTAGAAGATAACAAAAACAAGAGTGTTCATTTCAGAAATTATCATGTAACTACAGTCTATACTGAGGGGACTTCCCATTCTTTCAATAAATGTAAACATTTAATAGATTCAGTAAGTGATATTGGAACAGTTGGTTAATTTAGAAAAAGTTAATTTAAATTGTTAACATATGTAATAGTAAATTCCAGATGGATTGAAGAGTTAAAAAATTTAACCATAAAAACATAAAAATACCATGAAAGTAAATACTTCTCAAATTTCTGATGGAGAAGCTTCAAATGAATGGAAAGTAAAATGTATTGATGGATTTAACTACGTAGAAGGCTTAAAATGAATACTTGTCGAAAAACATTCAAATGAGAAGTTAAAGTAAGATAACATGTAATACAAATTTTGTAAAATACCGTGTAAAAGACTTTTCAAATGGACAAAAAAGAGATAGTAGATGAATAGGTAAAGGAAAATACTTTACAGTTCTAATAGAAAAGCAAGTGACTGGTTAATAATCATATGGAAAGATTCAACTTTATTTCTAATCAATAAAATATAAACCCAAGCAATGACTAAAAAGCACTCCCCCACCTCCAGCAATTACTTTCAAAAAAAGAAGTTTGCAAACCCAGTGCTAGTGATGGTGATGGGCAGAGATCAAGTTTATATTGTGCTGTTGAATACTGCTAAGTGCAGTGCTTTTGATAAGCAGTTTTGCAACATGTATTAAGAACCTCAGAAATATCTTTAGTTTTTGACTCAGCAAATGTTGTTTCAGGGAATTTCCTGAGGGAATATTCTAAGTAAAAAGAATGCTTCCTGCAAAAATACATTGATATTATTATTTATAATACTTGACAACCAGAAACAATCTAAATGTTAAACGGTAAGGGAATGGCCAAGTAAATTATGGGATTTCTGAGATGGAATATTACTAATTTTTATTATGCTTATACTTTTGAAATAACAGGAAATGCTAACATGATATCCTTAAGTTAAAAGATCAGGTCACAGAATCACATAGCAAATCTATGATTTTATTTATATGTGAACAGAAAGAGAAACCTCATGAAAAAGCAAAAATAACAGTGGTTATCACTGGGTTGTGGAATTAAGAGTGTTTTAAATTTTCTTTTAAATGTATTCTCCAGGCTTACTACAAATGAGCATATAATACTTTGATCATTAAAATATGATTAAAATATTCCTTCTAAATAGTGATGAAGAAGCACTTGGGAAGGGATTAACAATAGTTAATTAACAATTAAGATATTTTGAAGGTTGGTGGCAATTTTAATACAAATAAAGGATTGGGGGAATGGACATCCAAGGCTCAATGCTTGTTTAATAGTGTCCACTTTTTTCTACTCCTGGTTCTGATTTCCCTTCTTGTTTTTTTTTAATTTTTAAATTTTATTTATTCATTTATTTTTACTTTATTTTTTATTTTTTGAGACAGAGTCTCACTCTGTTGCCAGGCTGGAGTGCAATGATGCAATCTCGGCTCACTGCAATCTCTGCCTCTCGGGTTCAAGTGATTCTCCCGTCTCGGCCTCCCGAGTAGCTGGGATTACAGGCACACACCACCACACACAGCTAATTTTTGTATTTTTAGTAGAGACGGGGGTTTCACCTTGTTGCCCAGGATGGTCTCGATCTCCTGACCTCTTGATCTGCCTGCCTCAGCCTCCCAAAGTGCTGGGGTTACAGGTGTGAGCCACCGCACCTGGCCTATTCATTTATTTTTAACATTTGTGGGTACCTAGTAAGTGTATATATTTATGGGGTATGTGAGATATTTTGAATCAGGCATGCAATACACAATAATCACATCAGGGTAAATGGGGTATCCGTCACCTCAGGCATTTATCCTTTCTTTGTGTTCAGTCAAATTATACTCTCAGTTATTTTAAAATGTATAGTAAATTATTGTTGACTATAGTCACCCTGTTGTGCTACCAGATACTAGATCTTATTCATTTTATCTAACTATATTTTTGTACCCATTAGCCATCCCCACTTCCCCCACCACCACTATCCTTCCTAGCCACTGGTGACCACCATTCTACTGTGTATCCCCATGAGTTCAAATGTTTTAATTTTTTTTAGCTTCCACAAATAACTGAGAACATGTGAAGTTTGTCTTTCTGTACCTGGTTTATTTCACTTAACATAATGACCTCCAGTTTCATCCATGTCATTGCAAATGACAGAATCTCGTTCTTTTTTTATGGCTGAAGAGTACTCCATTGTGTATATGCATCACATTTTTTTTTATCCATTCATCTGTTCATGGACCCTTATGTTGCTTCCAATTCTTAGCAATTGTGAATAGTGCTGCAGAAAACATGGGAGGGCAGATATCTCTTTGATATACTGATTTCCTTTCTTTTGGGTGTATACCTAGGAGTGGGATTTTGGAACATATGATAGTTCTATTTTTAGTTTTTTGAGGAACCTCCATACTGTTCTCCATAGTGGTTGTGCTAATTTACATTCCCACCAACAGTGTATGAGGGTTCCTCTTTCTCCACATTCTTGCCATCATTCATTATTGCTTATCATTTGGATAAAAGTCATTTTAACTGGAGTGAGATGATATCTCATTGTAGTTTTGATTTACATTTCTCTGAAGATCAATAATGCTGAGTACTTTTTCATATGCCTGTTTGGACTCAAGCGATCCTCTCATCTCAGCCTCTTGAGTAGGTGGGACCACAGGCTTTTTAACTTGATGTGATCCCACTTGTCTTCTTTTGCTTTGGTTGCCTGCACTTGTCAGGTATTACTCAAGAAATCTTTGCCCAGTCCAATGTCCTGGAGAATTTCCCCAATGTTTTCTTTTAGTAGTTTCATAGTTTGAGGTCTTAGACTTAAGAATTTAATCCATTTTGATTTGATTTTTGTGTATGGCAAGAGATGGGTATCTAGTTTTATTCTTCTGCATATGGACATCCAATATTCCCAGCATCATTTGTTGAAGAGACTCTCCTTTCCCCAGTGTACATTCTTGGCACCTTTGTTGAAAATGAGTTCACTGTAGAAGTATGCATTTATATCTGGGTTATCTATTCCTTTGGTCTATATGTCTATTTTTTATGGCAGTACCATGATGTTTTGGTTACTACAGCTCTGTAGTATAGTTTGAAGTCAGGTAATGTGATTTCTCCAGTTTTCTTATTTTTGGTCAGGATAGCTTTGGCTATTCTGGGTCTTTTGTGGTTCCACATAAATTTTAGTATTATTTTTTCTCTTTCTGTGAAGAATGTCATTGATATTTTGATATGGATTGCATTTAATGTGTAGATGACTTTTGGTATTATGGACATTTTAACGATATTGATTCTTCCAACCCATGAATATGGAATATCTTTTCATTTTTTTGGTGTGTCCTCTTCAATTTCTTGCATCAGTGTTTCGTTGTTTTCATTGTAGAAATCTTTCATTTCTTTGGTTAAGTTTATTTCTAGGTATTTTATTTTATTTGTAGGTATTGTGAATGGGACCGCTTTCTTGATTTCTTTTTCAGATAGTTTGCTATTGGCATATGGAAATGCTACTGATTTTTGTATGCTGACTTCGTGTCCTGCAACTTTACTGGATTTGTCAGTTCTAATAGTTTTTTTGTGTGGTATCTTTAGTTTTTTCCAAATATAAGATCATATCTTCTGAAAACATGGATAATTTTACTTCTTCCTTTCCAATTTGGAGGCCCTTTATTTATTTCTCTGTCTGATTGCTCTAGCTAGTAATTCCAGTACTACGTTGAATGACAGTGGTGAAACTGAGCATCCTTGTCTTGTTGCTGATCTTAGAGGAAAGGCTTGCAATTTTCCCTTATGCAGTATGATACCAGCTGTGGGTCTGTTATATATGGCTTTAATTATGTTGATGTATGTTCCTTCTATATCTAGTTTTTTGAGTTTTATTTTTATCATGAAGGAATGTTGAATTTTATTAAATGCTTTTCCAGCATCAATTGAAATGATCGTATGATTTTTGTCCTTCATTCTTTTGATATGATGTGTCACATTGATTTGCATATGTTAAACCATCCTTGCATCCCTGGGATAAATCCTACTAGGTCATGATGAATAATCTTTCTAATTTATTGTTGATTTCAGTTTGCTAGTATTTTGTTGAGGATTTTTGCATCAGTGTTAATCAGGGGTATTGGCCTGTAGTTTTCTTTTTTCTTTTTTTTTTGATGTGTCTTTGGTTTTAGTATCAGGGTAATACTGGCCTCAGAGAATGAGTCTGGAAGTATTCTCTCCTCGATTTTTGAGAATAGTTTGAGTAGGGTTAGTATTAGTTCTTGTTTAAATGTTTGGTAGAATTCAGTAGTGAAGCCATTGGGTCTTGAGCTTTTTCCTTGTTAGGAGCCTTTTAATTATGGCTTCGATCACATTACTTGTTATTGGTCTGTTCAGGTCTTGAATTTCTTCCTGGTTCAATCTTGGTAGGTTGTATGTGTCTAGGAATTTATCCTTTTTTTTTCTAGATTTTTCAATGTATTGGCATATAGTTGCTCGTAATAGCCACTAATTATCCTTCAAATTTCTTTGGTGTCTCTTATAATGTCTCCTTTTTCATCTCTGATTTCATTTGAGTCTTTTCTTTTTTCTTCTTAGTCTGGCTAAGGGTTTGTTGATTTTATCTTTTCAAAAATCAACTTTTTGTTTCATTGATTTTTTTGTATTTTTTGTGTTAATTTCATTTATTTGTGCTCTGATGTTTATTATTCCATTTCTTCTGCTAATTTTGGGTTTTGTTTTCTGTTGTTTTTCTAGTTCTTTAAGATGCATCATTAGGTTGTTTATTTACAACTTTTCCAGTTTTTGTTTTGGTGTTTATTGCTATAAATTTCTTAGTACTACTTTCACTGTATTACATCAGTTTTGGTATGTTGTGTTTCCATTTTCATTTTTAATTTCCTTCTTAATTTCTTCATTGACCCACTGGTCATTCAGAAGCGTATTGTTTAATTTCCATGTGTTTGCATAGTTTCCAAAATTCCTCTTGTTATTGATTTATAGTTCCATTCCATTGTGGTCAGAGAAGATACTTGATATGATTTCAATTTAAATTTTTTTTAAAGACTTGTTTTTGGCCTAACATGTGGTCTATCCTTGAGAACGAGCCATGTGTTGAGGAGAAGAAAGTGTATTCTGCAGCCATTGGATGAAATGTTCTGTAAATATCTATTAGGTTCATTTGGTCTATAGTGCAGATTAAGTCCAGTGTTTCTTTGCTTATTTTCTTGTTGATGATCTATCCAATGCTGGAAGTGGGGTGCTGAAGTCTCCAGCTATTATTGTATTGGAATCTATGTCTCTCTTTAGCTGTAATACTATTTGCTTTATTTATCTGTGTGATCCAGTGTTGGGTGCATACGTATTTATAATTGTTATATCCTCTTGGTGTTTTGACCTCTTTATCATTATATAATGACTTTCTTTGTCTCTTTTTTATAGGTTTTGTCTTGAAATATATTTTGTTTACGTACAGCTACCCCTGCTCTGTCTTGGTTTCCATTGACATGGAATATCTTTTTTCATCCCTTTTTTTCAGTCTACGTGTGTCTTTATAGGTGAAGTGTGTTTTTGTAGGCAACACATCATTGAGTCTTTTTTTAATTCATTTAGCCACTCTATGTCTTTTGATTGGAGAGTTTAGTCCATTTACATTCAATGTTATTATTTGTAAGTATGGACTTTTGCTATTTTGTTATTTGTTTTCTGGTCTTCTCCTCGTTCCCCCCGCCCCCTTCCTATTTTCTTTTTAGTGAGGGTGATTTTCTCTGGTGGTATAATTTCTTGTTTTTAATTTTTGTATATCTGTTGTATGCTTTTTGATTTGAGGTTACCATGAGGCTTACAAATACTATCTGGTAACCCATTATTTTAAACTGATGACAACTTAACACTGATTGCATAAACAAACTGACAAGCAAAGAGAAAACCAATATAAATTCTACACTTAAACTACATCCTCCTGCTTTTAAACTTTTTGTTTCTACTTACATCTTATTATACTGTCTATGTCCTGAAAAGTTGTAGTTATTATTTTTGATAGGTTCATCTTTTAATCTTTCTACTCAAGATTTGAGTATTTTATGTGCCACAATTACAGTGTTATAATATTCTGTGTTTTTCTGTGTAGCTACTATTACTGGTGAGTTTTGTACCTTCAGATGATTTCTTATTTCTCATTAAAGTCTTTTTCTTTCAGGTTAAAGAATGCCCTTTAGCGTTTCTTGCAGAGCAAGTCTGGTGTTGATGAAATCTCTCAGTTTTTGCTTGTCTGGGAAAGTCCTTATTTCTCCTTCATGTTTAAAGGGTGTTTTTGCTGGATATACTGTTCTAGGATAAAGGGTTTTTTTTCTCTTTCAGCAGTTTACATATGTGATGTTACTCTCTCCTGGCCTGTAAATTTTCCACTGAGGAGGCTGCTGCCAGATATATTGGGGCTCCATTGTATGCTGTTTCTTTCTCTTGCTGCCTTTAGGATCCTTTCTTTATTCTTAACCCTTGGGAGTTTGATTATTAAATGCTTTGTGGTAGTCTTCTTTGGGTTAAATCTGCTTGGTGTTCTATAAGCTTCTTGTACTTTAATATTGGTATTTTTTCTGTAGGTTTGGGAAATTCTCTGTTATTATCCTTTTGAGTAAAATTCCTACCCCAATCTTTCTCTCTACCTTCTCTTTAACACCAATAACTCTTAGATGTCCCCTGTTGAGGCTATTTTTTGATCCCATAGGCATATGTCATTATTTTTTATTTTTTTCTTTGTCTTCTCTGTGCATTTTCAAATAGCCTGTCTTCAAGCTCACTAATTCTTTCCTCTGCTTCATCATTTCTGCTGTTAAAGGATTCTGATGCATTCTTCTATTTGTCAATTGCATTTTTCAGCTCCAGAACTTCTGCTTGATTATTTTAAAATATGTCAATCTCTTTGTTAGTTTTATCTGATAGAATTCTGAATTCCTTCTCTGTGTTATTTTGGATTTCATTGAGCTTCTCAAAACAGCTATTTTGAATTCTCTGTTTGAAAGGTCACATATCTCTGTCACTCCAGAATTGGTCACTGGTGCCTTATATACTTTGTTTGGTAAGGTCATGTTTTCCTGGATGGTCTTGATGCTTGTGGATGTTTGTCAGTATCTGGGCATTGAAGAGTTGGATATTTATTGTCGTCTTCTCAGTTTGGGCTTGTTTGTACCCATCCTTATTGGGAAGGCTTTCTAAGTATTTGATGGGACTTGGTTATTGTGATCTAAGTCTTTGGTCACTGCAGCCATACTTGCTTTAATGGGCACCCCAAGCCCAATAACCCTGTGGCTCTAGCAGACTTGTAGAAGTACCACCTTGGCAAAATCCACTGGGTATAAAAACCATACCTCTATGGATCTCAGTTTGAAAAAGACCACTCAGCGTGATGATTCAGGGACAGAATTGTCAGAGAACAGGCAATGAAGGGGAGTGCTATCTGACCTGAAGGGCCTATTTTTATCTTTAAGAGATGGATAACGTCTAAAAACTGAAATTAAAAACCTGATGCTTAATAAGAAACATGGAACATTATAGAAGGCACTGGATCACTCAAGAATATTGATTGCCCAGAGAAGGTGCTAGTGGATGAGGCCAGGGGCACTGACTTCCTACGGCGCACCAAACCAATGGATTTTACAGGTGGAGGAACTACAGGAATAAACTCTGCAGGTCTGAATCTGAAACAAAATTCCAAACCTGGGATGGTGAACCAGTAAGGGCTAAAGCTAGAGGATCCTCCTCGGAGTGGTGCTCAGGTTGCTCTGCATGGAAAGAGGTAAAAAAGGGAGGTCAGATGCTGGAATGGAGAATAGTGTAAAATAAGCCAAGCGCAGTTTCATACCAAAGCAAAACCAGCCTCAAGAACCCAAAAAGTATAATGGTTAGGAGCATTTAGAATCATAATTTTTTTTTTTTGCTATTGAGTTGTGTGAATTTCTTATATATTTTGGATATTAATCCTTTCTCAGATATATGGTTTGCAAATATTTTGTCCTAATATGTAGGTTGCCTTTTCATTCTGTTGATTGTTTTCTTTGCCATGCAGAAGCTTTTTAGTTTAATGCAGTCTCACTTATTTTCACTTTTGTTGCCTGAGGTTTTGGTGTCATATTTGAAAAATTCTTGCCAAGGTTAATATCAAAAAGCTTTCCCATCTCTTTTCTTCTAAGAGTTTTATGGTGGTTTTAGGTCTTAATTTAAGTCTTCAAGGCATTTTGAGTTGATTTTTGGGTATGGTGTAAGATAAGGGTTCAATTTCATTCTTTCAAATATGGCTTTTCAGTTTTCCAAACACTATTTATTGAAGAGACTATCCTTTTCCCATTGTATATTCTTGGCCCCCTTGTTGAAAATTAGTTGACCATATATGTGTGGGTTTATTTATGGACTCACTCTTTGGTTTCATTGGTTTGTGTGTTTGTTTTTATGCCGGTACCATACTGTTTTGATTACTATATCTTTGTAATACAATTTGAAATTGGGAAGTATAGTAGGAAGTGTGATGCTTCCAACTAACTGGATTAAAAAATGGGCAAATGACATTTCTCAAAAGAAGACATACAAGTGGCCAACAGGCATATAAAAAGGTGCTCAGAATCACTAATCATCAGGAAAATGCAAATAAAAACCACAATGACAAAACATCTCATATCTATTAGGATGTCTGTTATCAAATAGACAAGAGATAATAATTGGTGAGAGTGTGAAGAAAAGGAACTCTTATATGCTGTTGGTGGGAATGTAAATTAGTGCAGCTATTTTAGAAAACAGTATGGAGGTTCTTCAAAAGTTTAAAAATAGAATTACCATATAATCTAGCACTCATGATTCTAGGTATGTATCCAAAGGAAATAAAATCATTGTCTTGAAGAGATATCTGCACTCCCGTGTTCATTGCAGTGTTATACTCAATAGCCAAGATATGGCAATAACTTAAGTGTCCATTGATAGATGAATGGATAAAGAAAATGTGATATACATACATATATATAACTATATTATTCTTTATGAATTATTATGAATATTATTCAGCCTTAAAAAAGAAGGAAATCCTGCCTTTTGCAACAACATGAATGGACCTGGAGGACATTATGCTAAGTGGAATAAGCCAGACACAGAAATAAAAATACTGCATGATCTCACTTATACGTGAAATCTAAAGATTATATAGCAACAGAGAGTAGAACTATGGTTACCAGGGCCTGGAATGGAGAGGAGATGTTGGTTAAAGGGTACAAGTTGCAGTTATGTAGGATAAGTGACTATAGTTAATAATGCTGTATTATATACTGGAAATTTGCTATGAGAGTAAATTTCACCACACATACACAAAAGTAACCATGTGAGGAGACGGATATGTTAATTTGCTTGACTATAGTAATCATTTCACTATGTATATGTATATCAAAACATGTTGTACCTCTTACATATGTACAGCTTTTACTAAAAGAGAATCACAACAAACCCATTGCTTTGATAGTAATTGGTGTTCCCAAAAATGATTCTGAGTACTCAGAAGGGGTTAAATTATTTTCTAGGTACCTTATTTCCAGACTGTAATGTGTGTTTTCCATTTAAAAAGTTAAGCTAAAAATAATACGCTAAAGGGCATCCTTTATTACCTAGAAAATAACTAAGTGTCCTAATTCTGTCAGATAAGTGAGTCAACACTGTATATTTATCTGCCTAACAGATGCTTCCTTTGTCAGTTCAAAACATACACGAGTAAAAGTGGGATTTAAAGGAACAGCTTGGAATGAATGGTATTTCTTAAAATTTTGATTTTCCCAGAAAATTCAATTCTGGTCAAATAATGATGGGCAATAATATATACCAGGGCTATTGCTTTGACATTTATTAATGAATTTGGATTACAAGAAATACTCTAGAAATCTATTAGAAACTATATAAACAATATTCGGCTCCGTCTTAACTAGTTGATTACATTCCATAAAACCATTGTTTTTATTCTGTTAACATTTCATGGAAATGGAATTTATTGAATTTGCCTCATTTGTGCTAGATTATCTTTCTACCTCATACACAGAGTTGAATTTTCATCAGAAAGTCACACATACCTGTTTATCTTTTTTTTGTGTTAAAGGGGTATGTTTCTTTAGAAGCCACCAGCTTAGGATATGGTGTCATTCCGAATGTGATTCCTGTCAGACTACAGTGAGCACAGGTAATGGATATTGTCATAAATGACATTTGGTTCATTAGAATCTGTCAAAATGGGCTGGGTAAATTATGGCTGTTGGAAAGAGCACAATACTGCATTGTATTGGGGAAACACACTTGTAAGGAATTCCTGAGCTAGTATTTATTACAACCTGCCACATCATTTCCATTTTCTGCGTTTCATTAAATTTACCGTCTGGGTGTAATCACAAGAGTGAAATGGAAAATGTAATGTAAAATATCTCCTTAAACCCTCCTAAACAAAAATGAACTGAATCATCCATTCAATCAAGACAAGTTGAACACCTACTATACACCAACCCTCTGCAATAAAGTGAGGAACAAGACAGTTTCTGTTTACAGCTAGGCCAGAGCCCAGCAGGGGAAATGAATGGACAAAACTAATCCTAATGTGATACTATCGTAGAGGTGTTGACAGAGACTATAGAAGTGGAGAGGAAGGTTCTCTTCCTGGGGGTGAGAGACTTAGTCATGGGTGTCTACAAATTAGGTACTGACCCTGTTGGGTAGAGACTGTGAGTCACAGCTTCTAAATGTGATTGGAATTCTGGGGCTGGTGCTAAGTTAATTGTCCTTTGGCATTTTTGTGGGTTGTGTGCATTACATGGGTGGAATTTAATGTCATTTTAACTCACCAGAGAAAGTTTGTGGGTCTAGAGGTTTGGAAAACAACTCGCTCTGTAATATGCTGCATTTTAGTGCAAATCTTTCAAATGATCGCACCGTACTTGCTAATCTTTGAAGGAAGCTCTCTCATTGTCTGAAGAAAATGGTGCTGATTAAATTTACAGGGAAATGACTTTATTTAAAAATCTCTAGTTTGTTGACAGCACTCATGTTTCATAAAATAGGGGACATGATCCTGAATTTCTTATCAATAAAAAATTATTAATTTTGACATCTACTTTGAATGCCTTAGATAATTTATTTGGCTTAGTGCCCAGTAAAAGCATGGAAGTGACTTGGACATCAACCACAAAATGGCCCAGGGACCCCTTCCCACTGGATAGACATCTGGAGTGGCGTATAAGGAATAGACAATGCAGGCGGACATTTAATTAAAGATTGGTATTCAGACAGGAGGAAAGCGTGGTGAGTCTCTCAGCGTAAAAGGAATAGTGAGTCTCCGAGACAAAAGTTATTTTTTGTGTTTTATATTGATGCTTTGCAGCTTGAAACAGTTTAGCTATAAAATATAGACTATGAACTCATAATGGCATTAAGTCCAGATAGTAATTTTTATGGCAACAATTTATGATGTATTTTTGTGGGTTTTTTAAAGGAGAAAAGTCTTTAACATTTAACATTTTGCAATTTAAAAATCCCTCTCTTGAGCCTTCAGAACCAGAGTGAACACAAAAATTGTAAGATTTTATTGAGTTACCTATTATGTGAATCTGGATTTGTAGACATTATTTTGATAGTTAATGACACTGGCAAGAATCATGATCTAAAACAAAAACATGTTAACTTTTTTGTTTTAAATTTTCATCCATGAGTTGTCACTGTGTTGCTATTGGTGTTACCAGGACACAGCTAGGAAAGCCAGGGTTGGAAGTGCAGGTTCCCTGTGTTTGCAGATGTTCATGAGGAGTTCCTTGACCAAATAGCTGTAGCTATTCAGCATCCCAGCACTTGTGTGCCTGCTTTGTGATGAGCTGCCCTGCTCACTCACACCTGCCGGTTCAGGTATGGGTGTAGCCATTTCTGGGAGGGTTGATGCTCAGCAAATAGTCTTAAAGGCACAAAGGAATTAGAACATTTCTCTCCAAACCATAAACCGTCGTGGAGCCTAAGGAGACTGAATTTCCTTTTTAGACCCCAGAGGACATTATGCCCAGACTGCCCCCAGGGGTCACTCTCAACTTGGGAATGATTTTTGCAGATGGTGGAAGCATATATTCTCTGGATTCTCCTCTGCTAGTGGGGAGGGCTAGTGGGGAGGGCTGGGGTTCTCATGTTTGATATGGCATCTTGAGATGGTCATCCAGCCTCTCTTTGAACACCGACAGAAAGTAGGGAACCCGAACCTCCAATACTAGTTTTCAGATATGATTATACTATTGTCTGAGCGCCACCTGTAGTTATAATAGTTCATCTAATGGATAGTAAAACTCTATCAGGCAGCCTCACTATGCAAATCTTGTAGAATAAGAGTATTTTTTCAAATTAAATCTACTATTAAACAAAGCAGTCTATCAGAAGAAAGAAAATTTAACCAGAAATAAAATAAACCAGAAGTAGGTGACAAAGAGAAGAATAAAGGTATCTGATAAAGCCAGGAATAAGACTAAAATAAAAATACACACCATAGAGCTCTCCATACTTACTACAGGGGCACAGATTTGATCTGAGCTTTCTAGCAGCCAACTGGGAGAGAGAAACACAATCAGTTGCAGAAGTCACAGATTCATAAGATAATAAACTAACAGTGTTTCTCAGGAGCAACACAATTGTTCCTTATTTTAACAAGGAAAAAGTTACTGATTTCAGTAAGAAAGTAGCCTTAGCCCACAAAGATGAGGAACTTGACTTTGAAAAGGAAATATTTCAATGTTGGGTCTCTTTAATCTTCTTTCCAGATTCATAGCATGAATAATTATTTTCCAGAAGCTTCTCCCATGAAGAATTTCCTTTTAAGTATTTATAAGGTCATCTTGGGGGATCAGTGGGTGATTTTTAATACACTAAAGCGTACAATTTTTTTGCTTGTTTTGGTAATCTCACTAACTTCAAGGTTTTTTTTTTTGTTTTGGTTTTGGTTTTTGCCACTGAGCAATTTTTGTCAAGTCAGCTACCATCAGGATCAAACACTTAGTACAGTAAATTGGATTTGGATATCCATTAACTGCTGGTGACAAAAGAGGAAGCCCCACGTTTAACACACGTAAAATAAAATTTTAAAGAGTTTCTGGCTAGAAAGAGGCTACCAATAAAGTCTGAAAATGCCCCAGTCTCTGCTGCTTGAATCTAATTACATGACAGAAGAGATTTGGGAAAGATAAGCCTGCAGTGAAAACAAGAGAGAAATAATCCTGTTTGCTCTGCAGTAACCATTCTAAGGACAGGAGAAAAAAAAAGAAGTTGACTAAACTTATTATACTCAATATTGCCAAGATACCAATTAGCAACATAAGTACAAATTTTCCTCAGATTCATGCAACATACCACCCTGTGTAATAAGCTAGTGTTCATAAATAGGGGAAAGTGGTTTTTCTATTCCTCAGCAGTCCTGGTGGGATTACACCGGATTTTTCTGTTAATTCTGGCCTTTAGCCCCTTTCCAATATTAACTGTGCCATGGAGTATAGAATATTCAATGATTAAATAATTATAATTTAAAAATTAGACCATGTCAAAGAAAATAAAATATTAGGCATTTTTAAGAATTTAAGACAAGACACGGACTTTGAATCAAGATGACAGCTAATAATTTTGCATCTACTTCATCGCATATGGCAAATCTCATGAAATGACCTCAAAGTTGTATAAAGAACAATATCTCTGTGATAGCCCTGGAAAAGAAGACAAAGTTGTACCAACAAACTAAAAAATCTGGGAAATTCCCAATGGTTAAAAAGTGGGCAGTTTATATACATGGATAAATAGGATTATAGGAAACCAGCCCAAAATACATTCAGGAGGAATTCTGTGGTGGAAGCCATTCTGAGAAGTCCCAAGGACTGAATCAGCAATTAAAAAGGAGGTGAGAGGAGAGAAGTTGGCATGTGGCCCTGTTGGAGCTGAGCAGTGCATGACAATTGTATTCTTTCCTAGGTAGGTAGTGGGTTAGTGGAACACAAGGGCCAGAGAATAATTCATGCTCCAGGTAGCCAAAGACCTCTAGGAGAGATGGGAAGCCCCCAATCTAGAAGATACATTACCAACATATTCTACCAGACCATAGTCCTCCCACTTCTCCATGACCACCACAGGCTATAGTAAACAGTTTTGTCAAACAAACGGATACTTAAGTACAAAGAGAAGAAGACAACCAAGACACAATACCCACCCTGGAAGAGGAGGACCAAACACAACAGAAGAGTTAACACCCAGAGAAACAGAGCTACCAAAGGAAACAGAAGAATATTTTAAAGTATAGCTAATTACTATCCTTATGTAATGTTAAGGAAACTATTACATTATGGAAAAGAAACAATTAGATATTTTGTACACTAAAAATTTGATCATGAAATCATAGGTTGGCTGATAAGCAGAATGGAAATAGGTATAGGTCATGTTAGTGAATTGGAAAATTCAGCACAGTGTAAAAAGGCTTAGAAATGGGAAGTGTGGGGGAAAATAGAGAAAATTCTAAGATATATCTAGGAGTAGAAAGATGAGACAAGGGAATGGAAGGAAGACTATAATTGATATGGTTAGGCTTTGTGTCTCCTCTCAAATCTCATCTTGATTTGTAATCCCCAGCTGTCGAAGGAGGAATCTGGTGGGAGTGATTGGATCGGGGGCAGTTTCCCCCATGCTGGTCTCATGACAATGAGTTCTCACGAGATCTGATGGTTTTATAAGTGTTTGGCAAGTTCCTCCTTTGTTTACTCTTCTCTCTTGCCTGCCGCCACGTATGACATGCCTGCTTCTCCTTCTGCCATGCTTATTAGTTTCCTGAGACCTCCTCAGCCATGCAGAACTATGAGTCAATTAAAACTCTTTTCTTTATAAGTTGCCCAGTCTCGGGCAGTTCTTTATAGCAGTGTGAGAATGGACTAATACAATAACCAAACAATTGAAGAAAACCTCGCAGACCTGGAGAAATACACAAATCTTCAGATGAAAAGAGTCCAGAGAGTATCAATTGGGATGAAAACACAAACATATACATACCCCGATACATTGTGTTAAAATTTAAGAATGTTACGAATTAGGAGAAATAGCCAGAAAACACTCATGTTACAAAAAGCAAATTATCCTCTTTCGTTTATGACAATAGAATTGGTGTCAGACTTTCTGCTAGTAATACTTTGTATTAGAAGACAGAGACACTATTAAGCCCTGAGAAAAACGAATTTTAATTTATAATACTGAACTCACCTACACTGGCTGTGTTTCAACTATGAGAGTAAAATAAAAATATCTGTTCAAATACTACAAGATTATTACCCAAGACTGTCTCTGAAATAATTAATCCAGAGTATACCTAGCAAAGCAATAATAACAACAAAAACAAGAATCTAACGAGGAAAACATGAGGTGCAAGAAAGATGGATGAACAAAGAAACTGGTAAAGCTTGGAGTTAAATTCAATTTTAAATTTAGAAAAAAATGGACCAGGTAATATGTCAGATAATTCAAAATTCAGAATGTATAAAGGAGTATTTATAAATCTTTATCACCCACTTTCCCCAATCAGTAGGTTTCTCCTCAGAGGAAGCCAATGTTATTAATTCTTGGGTCTCCTTTTAGAGATATTTTATGTGTATATAAGCAAATTAGCATCTATATGCATGTATGTCACTTACACTTTTTAAATTAGATGGCAATATACCATATTTTGAACCTTCTAAAATTCTGTGAAGATTTGTCAAGGCTCTGTTTCTTTTGTTTGTTTGTGGCAAGGATATACACTTATTACCCTAGACACAGAGAAGAAATTTGTTTAATTTATTTAATTATAAAGTTGTTAAATTTTATTAAATATGTATGTTAGATGAATGAAATAAGAGGCCAGGCATGGTGGCTCATACCTTTAATCCCAGCACTTTGGGAGGCTGAGGTGGGTGGATCACTTGAGGTCAGGAGTTTGAGACCAGCCTGGCCAACATGGTGAAACCCTATCTCTATTAAAAATACAAAAAAATTAGCCAGGCATGGTGGCAGGCACTTGTAATCCCAGCTACTTGGGAGGCCAAGGCAAGAAGATCTCTTGAACCCAGGAGGTGGAGGTTGCATTGAGCCGAGATTCTGCCACTGCATTCCAGCCTGGGTGATGGAGCAAGACTCCATATCAAAAACCAAAAAAATGAAGAATGAAATTAGTTATTATTTCCAGTCCACAAGAAAAAAATAAAATAAAATAAAATAAAATAAAATAAAATAAAATAAAATAAATATGATCATTTCAACAAAATGCAGGATTAAAAAAAACAAGAAACCAGACAAAAAATGTGGTCAAAGGAAAACAAAATAAAATAGCAGAAAAATCTAAATACCCCAAATTACAGTAAATGTATATGAGTTAAATGTCTTCATAAACATGTAGACTCTGAGATATGTTTAAAAACAATAGCTAAATGCTTTTTATAAGGGGATACATAAAATCATGCAGAAGGATGGAAAATAAATGGATGGTAAAACATGGATCATGCAAGTGTAAACTAAAATAAAGATTATATAGCAATATTAGTATTAGAAAAATAGAATTTAGGGCCAAAGATATTAATCTGGATAAAAGATTCTTGCATTTCATACAGGTTGAGCACCCTGAAACTTTTTGTACATTGACATGATGCCACAATGGAAAATTCCATACCTGATGTCATGTGAATGGTCACCGTTAAAACACAGTCAAAACTTTGTTTTATTCACAAAATAATTTAAAATAGTGTAAAAAATTACATTCAGCCTATGTTTATAAGATATATATGAAACATAAATGAATTTCATGTTTAGAATTGGGTGCCATCCCCAAGATATCTTTTTACGTATATGAAACTATTTCAAAATCCAAAAAAAAATCTGAAATCCAAAATAGTTCTGGTCCCAAGCATTCTGGATAAGGGATACTCAACCTGTACTATTAAAAAATAGTCATGGATTGCGTCTCCCCTGCACTTCTTGGTAGTCTGTTAGTGGGAGATCCTTGTCACCATCCCTTCACCTCCTCCAGTGCCAAGGAGCCCTAGAAGTCCCCATCATGCATGAGTACATCTCCATCCACATTTGCTGGGCTGGTGTCCAGATTGGCAATGCCTGCTGGGAGTTCTACTGCCTGGAACACAGCATCCTGCCTGATGACCAGATGCCAGTGACAAGACCAGTGGGAGAGAAGATGCATCCTTCAACACCTTCTTCAGTGAGATGGATACTGGCAAGCATGTGACCAGGGCAGTGTTTGTAGACCTGGAACCCATGGCTATTGACAGAGTTCACACTGACACCTATTGTCAGCTCTTGAACCCTGAGCATTGCATCACAGGTAAGGAATACCTATGCCAGTAACTGTGCCGGTGGCCACTTACACCATTGGCAAGGAGATCATTGACCTCGTCTTGGACTGAATTTGCAAGCTGGCTGACCAGTGCACAGGACTTTAGGGTTTCTTGATTTTCCACAGATAATACATGCTCATTTTAGACACTCATGGAACACTTACAAATATTGATTGGGTATTAGTACACAAAAACTCAATAAATCTCAAAAAGCAGAAATCATATGCCTTATTTTCTCCAACCTTAGTGCAATAAAATTATACATTTACCACCAAAAAGTACTCAAATCACACCAAATCTATCCATTTGGAATTTAAAAATACCTTTTTTTGGGTTGATGAAGAATCCAAATTAAAATTACCAATTATTTGGAAATGAAAGATGTAAGAGAACTGCATATCAAAACTCATTGGATTTTGCTAAAGCAGTATTAAGAGAAAACTTTATGACCTTAAAGACAGGGAAAATTGAAAATAAAAATAAACACATTGAACTAAAAATTATAAAAGACGGCAAAATAACACAAACGACATAAAGATAAGAATAAAACAGATGCAATAGAGTAACAGCCACAAAACCACAGTATACCTCATCAGTATAGCAAAAAGCTCTTCCTTTGATAAGACCAATACAGTATAACATCTTTTGACAAGTCTGACACAAATAATAAAAAGACACAAATAAATATCAGACAAATTCTATAGATTCACGTGATATAAAAAGGATTATAAATTATGAGCAGTTACTTTGTATGAATTTATAACAGAATTGAATATTTAGATAGAATGAATACTTTTAAATAAAATCCAAATTCCTAAAAAATACAGAAAAACTGGGTAAACCACTATATGTAGAAAAAGTTGAAAAGGCAGCCAGCTGTTTATTCCTTAGAAAGACACCAGGCCAACATATTTTTCTATGTGAATTCTAACAAGCATTCAAGAGGACATGTATTTCCTATGTAATATTAGCTTTTCTGGAACGTAGAAAGAGATAGAAAGCTTTCCAGAAGACTGGTATAATACGAATACTGAAACATCAAAGATAGCACAGAAAAATAAAATTATACTCCAATCTCATGGACCAAATACTAAAACTCTAAATATATATTAATAGATAGCAATAAGTTAATATTATATTAATTATAATACACTAAATATTATATTAATAAATATTAATAGATGGAATCCCACAGGATGTTTTTTCTTTTTAGGTTACTGCATCTTCACCAAGTGTGGTTTTTTCCTAGGAATGAAAGGATGGTTTAAACTTCAGTCATTAACATTAAAAAGTCAGTCATTAACAGATTGTGGAATTATCTCAGCTGTCGTGAAGGCACGTGATGAAATTCAACATAGAACACTACTAAATTTTTTTAATGCTTGAGGACTATAAGGAAAAAGTTTCCTAATGAATATCATCCACTAGCACCATACTTAGTATTGAAACATTTCATTGAAATGAGGAAAGACATATGAAATTATAAGAAATAAGTGGTATTAAGACTGTAAAGGAGGATACAAAACTGTAATTATTTGAAGAAATTATAATCAATCTAAACATTTAAGAAAACCAACTCAAAAACCGTTGGAACTATAAAGTGAGATCAGCAAGGTGGATATAGATCAGAATATATTTGGCTGGGTATGGTGGCTTATCCCTGTAATCCCAGCACTTTGGGAGGCTGAAGCGAGAGGGTCAATTCCATCTAGGAGTTTGAGACCAGCATAGGCAACATAGCTAGACCCCTTATCTACAAACAAAATCAAAAATTAGCTAGACTACTTGGGAGGCTGACGTGGGAGGATCGCTTGAGTTTGAGGCTACAGTGAGCCATGATCATGCCACTGCATTCAGCTTGGATGACAGAGTGAGACCCTGTCTCAAAATATGTATATATTCAATAGAGTTAGGATAATAAATGTATATCGAACCTTCTGCTTTCTAAGTAGAAAATATGTCTTCTTTTAAAAAACCCTTGGGAAAGTTCGAAAAAAATTACTATATATTAATTCACAAGGAAAAGTCAGTAAATTTCTCATATAAGAGATATATACAATTTTATCTTAATGCAAAAAAATTAGAAATATGTAACCAAAGTAGCAATTAAATAAATCTAGCCACTTGTAAATTGAAATAAACCTCTCTCCTAAGCCAGCAGTATTGAATCAAAGGAAAAATAAAATGTGTGATTATAAGTTATTCAGAAAACCATGAAAATGAAAAATTTTCAAACAGCCTTATGTTAACCTTAGGCTTACAGCCTAAGCTTTAATTAGAGAAAACTTCCTATTAAAGAATGAATAGAAATGAACTAAACTTCCAACTTATGACATTAGAAAAACAAAATATACCTAAAGGAATTCAGAGGAAAAAAATTAATATAAACAAAAGCAGAAATTCAGTTAATTAGAAGAGTTAAAGCTTTCAAAAGGCTAAATTTAAACCTAGTCATTTGGGAACAACAGTAACAAAATGGATAGACTTCTAATTATTTCTACCAAGAAAGAAATGAGGAAATACAGGTTCACAAAATTAGGAATAACCAAGTGAAATAAAAGATAAAAATAATAAAGTAATTTTTGGACAGCATGATTTTGTAGTTTGTAATCATTTGTGCTTTTCTTGTCTGGAAGCTAGTAAGATTAGTTCTAAATCTTTCTGTTTCAGAAATTTTGACTGGATGTGTTTATGGGAGAGTTTCTTTCCAATGATTTTGCCTAAAATGGGGTCACCTTCTTCGGTCTGTGTTTGTAGATCTGACTTCAGCTTGGAAAAGTTTCTCACTATTACAATTGGAAACACTGGCTATATATTATAATGAAAACTGTTCTTTGATCTCCACATCTGTTATTTTCTCTCTCATTGTTTTAATTTCATTATACTTTCCATCAGCATTTGCAGAGAAGCTTTAATATTTGCCTGTTTCTGTGTGATTCAGATTTTTGAATTTTCTGTTCTGTTATTGCTTATATCTAGTACTTACATTCCTGTGTTATTGTAACTGCCCTTACCTCCTAACTTTACTACACTAGCTCCCTCTTGGCAAGAGTCTGTGACCTCATCATTCCATTTTTGTCCCTTCTATCATTCTGTCCATTTGCCTTGCATTTAAAAGAGCACAATCAGGAACCTATCTAACATTTACTTTTTCTGATTTGAATAAGTGCTTTAAAAAGTGTGCTTTCCCTTGCCTTTTGAGGACTATACCATTTTGTTTTCCCTGCACAAAAGCATCAAGGTTTGTTACAAGTTTGACATTTTTGACTGTCTGATTTCTCTGTCAGCCGTGGCTGGGGAGGGGAGGCAAGTAGCCGCAGGGTAGAAGAGTAACCAGAGTCTAACACTGTGCCCGAAGATATGAGAACAGACAGCAGTTGTATGAGGAGATTGGATGAAGATATTTAAAGGGCTGTATTTCAATCTAGTGTAATAATGGATGTTTATACCAATAATGGAGTCAACAAGAAAAGATTTCCTTAACTCATATATCTTTTTAATTTTTTTTTTTTTGATATGGCGTCTGTTTCCCAGGCGGAGTGCAGTGGTGTGATCTCGGTTCACTGCAAGCTCTGCCTCTCGGGTTCACGCCATTCTCCTGCCTCAGCCTCCTGAGTAGCTGGGACTACAGGTGTGTGCCACCACTCCCGGCTAATTTTTTGTGTTTTTAGTAGAGACGGGGTTTCACCGTGCTAGCCAGGCTGGTCTCGATCTCCTGACCTCATGATCTGCCCGCCTCGGCCTCTCAAAATGCTGGGATTACAGGCGTGAGCCACTGCGCCCGGCCATATCTTTTTTATTTTAAAAAAAGGCAAATTTTCTTCATGTGGGAAGTTCATTTATATAGCATACTTAATTCTAATAGTTCCAGAAAAAGCAGGGCTTTGCTATATAGAGGAAGATAAAACCACACACGTGACTTAATACTTGCCAAAGACACCAAAAAATATTTTTTTCTAATTTACATACTTCAGATTCCATGATTTTCTCATTCTCACTCTGTGTAAAGTAGAATTTTCTATCTCCATTAGCTAAAATGAGCAAGAATTGCCGTATGGACACTCAAGTACATGTTGTCTCTGAGCATTAATTTTCTTTTAAAAAATTAATTAATTTTAATTGGCAAAAATTGTATATATTCGTCATGTACAACATGATGTTTTGAAATATGCATACATTGTGGACTGGCAAAGCTAATTAACATATGTATTACTTCACATACTTATCATTGTTTTTATGGTGGGAACACTTAAAATCTCTTATCAATTTTCAAGAATCCAATACATCATTATTAAGTATAGTCACCTGTGTTGTACCGTAGAGCTCTTGAATTTATTTTACCTATCTAACTTAAATTTTGTGTCCTTTGGCCAAATCTCCCTACTACCCTCCCCACAAATGAGCATTAATTTTCAGTCAATGGTTTGTCAGCAGGACTGTCGTGTTTGGGGTGTCTTACATATGCCTACCTAGAGAAGCCATTTGTGTAATGTCAAAAGAGTGTGTTTGTTTATTATATCGATGGGGACAGGAAGCAGGGAAATTCTGGGCATAAGAGGGCGGGTCCCTGGCGAAGGCCCCACCCTCAAGCCTGGAACCCCAGCCCAAAGTGAGAACATGCATTCCTGTTTTCCTCCTCGAATGTTTGCCTTTTCCAAAACCACCCATGGCCTGCCCTGCCCCACATCCTGGGCCCCTAAAAACCCCAGGCTCAGCTGGCAGAGAGCAGAGAAGAGGAGAAGCAACTGGACATCAGAGAGAAGCAGCTTGACTTCGGATGGACGGCTTGACAATGGTTGCTTCAGAGAGGAGTCCACATGGGGAGTATCACCTTCCTGCTCCATCCCCTTTCCAGCTCCCTTTCCTGATGAGAGACACTTTTGTCACAATAAAATCCTCCACTCTTCAATTCATTCATGCAACCTGATTTTTCCTGGACGCTGGACAAGAGCTTGGGTGCCATTTGTGTGGATGCTAAAGGCTGTCATGCTGACCCTCTGTCCTCATTAGTGGAGAGCAACCACCTCACATGAAAAGGCAGAGAGCCCACTGAGTGGCATAACACTTAAGCTGGCAAAGCTAAAAGAGCACTGACTGTAACACTCCTTCTGGGGCTTCAGGGGTCATAGGTACTTCCTCCTAGACACTGCTGTGGAGTCTGAATGGAGTTTTGCTCCTGCCAGCACCCAAAAGCACTTGCCCCGGCTCCTGCACCTGCTCACCTGTTGCTTCCTTCCATGAGGGGTTGAGTGCAATAGGTTCCAGAGAGTGCAGTCCACCCCTGCCAGCACCCAAGCGACTGGCTAGTTCTAGCACCCATGCACTCCAGTTCCCAGTCGAGAAGGGGGTCAAGGAAAAATTTTCTGTTTCAAGATGAAGCTATCTACATTAATTCAATGAAGTGAAAAGTACATAGAGTGACACTTGGTTTATCTGTTGCCATTGGGCAAAATGTGTTATGAATAAATGCAATCTCATAAGTGCCTGTTGTCATGGAAAGAGGCTGTCTTTGGAACCAGACAAAGCTGTGTCAGGTACATTATCAAATGACTTTCACATAATCTCTTCTTTAATTCCACAACAACCCTCTGTCAGTTATTAGTGTTGTCAGCTGCAAGGAACATAATGCCATACCAAAGGCTATTCTAACAAATAGGCCTGGGACAGTGGCTCAGTGATGCTCTCAAAATCCAGGCTCCTTTCCCTCTGTTCTTTGTACTCAGTGGGTTGGCCGTTCCTCTTATGGCTGCAAAATGGCACTGCAGCTTCAAGCATCACATTTAATTCCAAGGAAGAAAGAAGGAGAGAAGAGGTATAGAATTGCCTATGTCCCTTTGTCTTATTAATCAAGAATGTGATGTTTGCCCAGAAGCACCGACAGATAATGACCAGTTTTCCCATCCTCCCTTGCAGTCTGAGTGGCCATGTGAACCAGTTCTGGTCAGTGACACGTAACTGGTTCACATGGCCACTCAGACTGCAAGGGAGGCTGGGAAAGTGTGAACACTATAGTCTTGTTGACTTATGATTCACCACCTGGGGTTCTGTTAGCAAAAAAGAAACGAGGGTGTGGATATTGGGTGTTAACTATCAGTGTCTGTCACAAATCCTCTGTTGGCTTTACCCATGAAAATGTTCATATTTAAATACATAACTGGATCAAAATCACCAGCTCTTGAATGACAGAGTTAATACATCAACTGCGGTCTATTGCTCATGTTCCTGACAAGTTTGCAGTTAACTGGGGACCTTTTGGGTAATGTGAATGATATTTACAATGATAGTTACATGATGAAGCTAGTCTCTTGTGAAAACAGTATACGTCAGGTTGAAAGTAGTTTCTGATTTTTTAAAAAGTGAAGTCAGCCAGGCATTGTGGCTCACACCTGTAATCCCAGTGCTTTAGGAGGCTGAAGCGAGAGCATTGCTTGAGCCCAGGAGTTGAGGCTGCAGTGAGCCATGATTGTACCACTGCACTCCAGCCTGAGTGACAAAGTGTGACCTTGTCTCTTAAAAAAAATGAAATTTTCTTACTTATTAAACTGATGGAATAAATACTTTTCAGTTTGTACTAATGTAAGGCAATAATGTAATATATGGCAATAATATAAGGCAAACCTTTGCTATGGATTTTCTATGGGGAGTGCGAATAAAAGGATTAGAACTTAGAACTTTCATATACTTTACCTCTATGTGGACATCGAGAAAAATGCCAAGACTAATAGAAGTGATGGGTTAGATGGGGTTTAAGAGAAGGCTGCCCAGATGATATGGTGTAGGTGTCACTTGGAAATTACGTTAGATAAGGAATTGTTGGGCTGCCCTCTTGCTGCAAGTGTCTGAAATCCTAGTTAGCTGAGAGCCAGTTCTGGCCATTTCTGAGGTTTGCTGCCTCCCTAATCCCACACTTGCATCCTGTTCCTGTTTTGCTTTCCTCTGCTGCTCATCTTTCACTTTCTCTTTCCTCACTTGGGAAGAGTGTTGAAACAACATTTCATTATTTGGCACTGCAAGGCAGTAGTAGTGTCCCCACTTTGGTCAGTTTCTGCTCTGGCAGGAGAAATGGTTTCAGTAAGTTTTTCCATTTCCTATTTGTTAGACTTCCTCTCAGGTACCCATCCAGATCTGTCCACAAGTGTGAGAGAAGGCTTGGACGCTGTTCCTCTCACCATTTCAGAGCAGTAGTGGAAGTGATCCTGTGCCCTGGCTGAAGGACATTCTCCAAGGTCAGCTTTTAAGTGTTCCCCTGGAGGACGAGAGGATTTATCTTTCCTTTTCAGACCATGTTCACATGTCATGAAATTCAAAATTTGGCCCTAACTGTTCATCATAGGTCCTTGTTTATTTTTTGTCTACTTCGTAAGAGTGGCTGTGATGCAGTTTTGTTTTAATTAAGACAAACCGTTGTCTCCCAAACATCCATTGCTCTCTGTGAGAAAGAAACAAAAGGAACAGTTTTGCTTGGCTGTTTAAGGATGGAGAAGCGGATCTTATTTCAGAACATGGGTCATCCTAGATGGACGAGGGCAGCTCAGGGTGGAGCAGCCATGAGATCTGGCAGGTCCAGACTCCCTGGCACCAGAGTGGCAGCTCTCAGCAAGTGTCTGCTTGGCGTCTCCTGGAGTCTTGTTGGCGTGGAAGAGAGACCTTGTACAACATTCCTCATATGTCATTCCCCTTAAAGAAAACATTTCTTCTCCTTTCTGTCTTCACCTCCAATCCCATGTTTGAGAATACAAATCAAACTTATTCTCGTTCATTCTAAAGGGAGTAGCACATCAAAAGTACACTGCTCCTTTCTTCAGTGCCTCTTACAAGGAGCCTGTGGGGATAGCAGCACTCTGCCCTTAGGGAACTATAGTCTAGCAGGGAAAGAAGAATGACATATTAGTTGAAATGGATTGTCAGTTCAAGATTGGTTACATCTTCATTATCAACATTGTCATCCTTCATTGATCACTCACTGTGTAGCAATGTCATGATGCTAGTTCTTAGGGATACAGAGTAGTCAGGCTGGGCATGGTGGCTCATGCCTGTAATCCCTATACTCTGGGAGGCCAAGGTGGGAGGATTCCTTGAGCTCAGGAGTTTGAGACTAGCCTGGGCAACATGGCGAAACCCTGTCTTTACAAAAAAATACACAAAAAGCAGCCAGGCATGGTGGTATGCACTTGTAGTCCCAGCCAGTTGGAGGCTGAAGTGGGAGAATCACTTTACTCTGGGTGGTCAAGGCTGCAATGAACTGAGATTGTGCCAACGCACAACAGCCTGGGTGACAGAGCAAGACCCTGTCTCAAAAAAACAAAACAAAACAAAACCACACACACAAAGAAGCAAGGAAGGAAAGAAAAGAAAGAAGAAAGAAACACAGCATGCATTTGTGACTTCACATACCTAAGAAGGAATTATTGGTATGAGGTGGTTCATATTAATGTGAAATAAGTGAACTGATCTATATTTGCTACAGGACTTGTAAAGAGGAGTGGCCTGGGGAGTAGACCTTGAAAGACAGTGGGAGCCAGTATTTGGGGGCTGGGAGTGTTGCATGCTGGGTTTTCCAGGGAGCAGACCCTGAGAGGAGTTTAACATGCAAGATGGTTACTTGGGAGTTTCTTGGGATTGACACTCATGGAAGGAAGAGAATGAAGCAGGATGAGCAGTGGGAGGTGTCAAACTGAAATGCAGCCCCAAAGAAAGCCTTGGCACAGCCCACAAGAAACTCTGGAACAAGAATAGCATTTAGAGTTGTCCTAAGTTGGACTGAGCTGTCCTAAGTTAGACCCCTGCTTTGGTGAGTCACTGAATGTGTCCACAGGTGTGAGAGAAGGGCTGGATGCTGTGCCTCTCTCACCGTTGCAGGGCAGTAGTGGAAGTGACTCTGGCTGAAGGACATTCTCCAAGGTTAGCTTTTAATTTTCCCCTGGCCAGGGATGTGACCCTCAGAGAGATGCCTTCCTGCAACTAAGTCAACCACCGAAAAGACTGATGGCTAAAGGCTGTTTGATAGTACACTCTTGCAGCTAAGGCAACAAGAGCTTTATTGATGGGGATTCTGGACAGCTGTCAACATGTCACCATAGGAAGAATGGCATAAGCAAATGCATGCAGAACAGTTCTGATGAGCTGTGATGGACAGAACAATTGGACTGCAGTGGCTGTTACATTTGGAAGTGCAGTAGGAGGTGATGTTAGAGTGTTAGTAGGACGCAGGTGGAGGGTCCTGACTGCCCAGCTAAGGACTCTGAACTTTGTCCTGTGGACATTAAGAAAACACTAGATGGTCTGAGCAGTGGGGAGGTGTTACTAAGATGTGAAATTGTGTTTTAAAGGGATACATCTGGCCTAGATGTAGAGGATGAATAGTAGTGGCAGGAGGTCCAAGGCAGGAAGATGGCCATAGACTAGTAATTCATGAAAGCGAATAGGGTGGGTCTTGAAAAGAGTCCTGGGTTGCAAGGTGAAATAACTGAGTTCTCATTCAAGCTCTTTGTCATTGACTTGACTGTGTAGTTCTTCCTCTTGGACCTCAATTTTGCCATCTGTAAAAATGATAAGCTCAGAAGTCCCTTTCCAGATGTAACGCTTTGTGGTTCTACCTTAAAGTGATCTGTTTGTTTGTGTTCCTTCAACTGCGTGCTCATTGAAAGATGTTGAAGACTAGTGTAGTGTGAAACCAGACTTCTGGAAACTTTATTTTGGATATTTGTTTATTAACTGATTCCTCCACTCTTATGGCCTTGCAAATCTTTGTATTTACATACAAAATTTGAAGCCAATGGATTATGGATTCAAGCTGAACCAGAGTCACGTATCAGCTATTACAAGCCTAAGGGTTTTGTTTCTTCATCAATTACAGTGTATCTGGTAACTCAACACAGCTACCTAGAATACAGATTTAGCTTTCCGTATTGCACAGGGATGGATTGTCTTCACCTAAGTTTCTACTTAAATAATAATGAAAACGGGATTAACCCTGGCAGTAAAGAAATGAACCAGTTTGAGCCCATACTTGTTGAGGACTTAAGTAAATTATATTTCTTTTTCCCTTGTAAGTTTTGCATCATAGCTTGGTGTCATGCCCATAATTAGCAGATAATTTAGGGAAAAACAAAAGATAACAAATGACAAAGATAAATTCACTGATCGGAACTCTGGTCCCCTTCTTTTTCAAAATGGTTCACAGACAGATTTTTGCATGGGGGAGACTTTTTTTTGAGACAGAGTGTTGCTCTGTCGCCAGGCTAGAATGCAGTGGCATGATCTTGGCTCACTGCAACCTCCGCCTCCTGGGTTCAAGTGATTCTCCTGCCTCAGCCTCCCGAATAGCTGGGACTACAGGCACATGCCACCACGCCCAGCTAATTTTTGTATTTTTAGTAGAGACGGGGTTTCACCGTGTTGGCTAGGATGGTCTCGATCTCTTGACCTCGTGATCCGCCTGCTTCAGCCTCCCAAAGTGCTGGGATTACAGGCATGAGCCACTGCGCCCGGCTGGGGCAGACATTTTAATTCATTGATTCATTGACTCAAAACATGACTTTTCCTTCATTTATTACTGAAAGTATTAACTCTATGCATTTGTTCGTCCATTAAATTATTAATTCATGCATTAATTTAGTATATATTATTAAGTCCCTCTTGTATGTCAGGTACAATGCTAATTGCCAGAGACACACTGGTAGGTAAAACAAGATCAAATCCCAAATTTTATGGAGCTTGTAGTCTAGTTCGAGATGGACAATTATCCGTTAGTCACATGGTTTGTTCTGTAATTACAGAGTGAAGTCAGATAAGGCTTCTTTGAGGAAAATTGAGCTGAAATTTGAAGAATGAAAACTCAGTGGACTAAGTTGACAATGTGAGGATGAATTGTAGCTTTGAGTCAATGATGAATATAATTTCAACATTATTAAAATTTTGGCATTTTATATTATTATGGACAAAAAGAAAAAGCAATATACTGACTTAACCAAGTGTTGGAGGTCATTTTCTAGGTTAGGAGCAGAGCCCAAATTAATAGTGACCTGGAAATTAAGTCTCAAATGATAGGGGGATGGACATAATTCTTCCTAGAGCCTTGTTGGCTGCTCTGGATCAATAATATTCGGAAGCTTGTGGTCCAAGTAAGTCAAGCGTAAGAGGTGCAACACCAAATATAAATCTGTGGGTATTGGTGCTTTTTTTCTGATGTAAATTTTTTCCAGTGTGTTTGTGTCCTTTCCAAGAAGGTGGGCAGCTGTGCCAGGAAATTCGATGTATATAGTATGGAAATGTGGTGACTGGAATGAACAGAAAACTGCATATAGAAGCCTTAACCCTTTGATGCAGCATCTTTAATAAATGCAGAGGAGACACTGCAGAGGTGACATCCTCTTTATGGAGTTACTTTCATCTTGATTCACTACCTGCTCCTCATTCATCCCCTAACCCCAGGTGTGAAAAAATTTCCCACAGTGTTCAAGTGAGGAGTAAAAAGTTTTCCACCCAACGAGAATCCACCAACAATAGTTTGGGGGCAAACACCAGCCTAGAATAGATTGCTGTTTGACAAGGAGTAAAAATCATCAATAGTAGCGTGAGAAATGTGAAAAGATTCTGCATCGTAACAACAACCTATGCCCTAAAGAGGTAAAGAGAGAATTTACAGAATGCAATTTATTATGAGAAACAACACATTTTAAATACCATTTGCTTTGGCTACTGATGCAATTGAAGAAAATATTAAGTGTTATGAAAACAACAATGAAAAGAGAATGAAGAGCAAAATTGGCTTTGTGGAAAATCAAATCAGTGGTATAGAAGACAAAAGTGCTAAAAAGAGAAGATGCTCTGTTTGGTTTATATTCCTTCTTCTGTTATTTTTAGTTTATTCCTTTATCATTTTCACATTTTTTGGTATAGCCTTAGCATTTTCTTTACTTTTGATACTTTGCTGTAATAGACCAAAATTGCTTAAATTTATTCTCTATGGTGATTTTGAAAGTTTGAATTCTATTTAAAAAAATCCCATACTGGATATTACTAAAATTTATAAAATATATGATTAAATCTAATAAATGATTAATTTAATGTGTAGTTCTATTTTACATCCATATGTAAAGTGAATGTGCATGTATGTTTATGCATACACACACACACATACATACACGCACAAATTTTCTTTCCCAAGAAAGTCTTTAGCTTTACTTTCAACTTTGTGACCTTATTTCCAAATTACTTATATCTTTCTAATGTCTATTATAACTTTCTGTAATTATGGAAATTTCCTATATTTACAATATCTAATACAGTAGCCAGTAGTCACATGTGCATAACAAGTGCTTGAAATGTGGCTAGTGTAAATTTAAGGTCATATTAAGAAAACAGATAACAATATAACTTAGATGACACAGCTCTGTAGAAGTTACTATATTTCTTTGATAACTCTATTTACAACCCACTGAAGTTTACACAAACATTTCTTCTCTTTTCCTCTGCCAAAATTATAGAGACCGTTTGCTCATAGGCTCGCCTTTAGGTTTGTTCAACTCTCTCATCCATCAAGATTCAGCTCAATTGACACCTTCCCTGAGAATTATGCCCGACTTCACAGGCTGAGGAGTCATTGTCCTTCCTTGTTCTTTCAGTGTGTTTTGCCTGCTTGCAATCATGAGTTTATCTTCCAGTGAGATTAACCTTTTTGAGGGCAGCTACTAAATGGGGCTTGGTGAATGCTGTTGAGGCAGTAAGTGACTTCTAACTTTGCTTGACCTGCAAAACCCTGGCTACCTTTCTGAAGACTTGATGGTCTGAATGGTTAGGGTTCTGAACCATGCAGCGTCATCTACATGAGGCCATTATTAACCTAACCAGGGACACTCACCTACCATTTTTAGTCAAGGAATTGGGATTTTGCTGTCAGCTTTTCAATTTTTTTGTGCTACTGATCTCAGGTGTGCAGAATTCTCTATCCCAGTTTTCTCTTTTCACCTAGGGCAGCACAACCCCTGCAGGTGGTCCAGAGCATGCAGACCACCAACCAATCCCAGAAGGAGAGGTATGAGATAGCAACAATGCACTGGCTTCTTTCATTACTTACTTTGGTAGCTGTCAAATAATATTTCTTGTGGGAGTTTATTTAAAGCCTGTGCCCCTAAAATGTGGTCTGGGTAATATTCTTGATGAGCCGTTGGCACAACCCTGTGTTTTTCTATGTGAAATGGCTAACCATGGTTGGAAGTAAATCACTAAGAAAAGTCAAAAAAGAATTTTTTTAAAAACTCGATATCATTAAACTTGAAAAACTGTGCTTTTTTTTTTCTTGGAAAGAGAAGCCCACTGTAGATTGTCAAATATAAATGCTTTGATTATGGTTTGGGGTATGTTGAAATTAAGAGCTTTGTATGGTTATCTTGTGGTTGTAAATGGAGAGCAAGAAAATATATAAAGTGATCTATAGGAACCTGCTTGGAAGGGATGAAAAACATTACATCCATGTAGAGTACTATTTTTCTCTAATGTGATAAACGAAAGTGAAGCAGTTTGCATTGTTATAACTTTATCTGAAGGTTGAAGATTTTAATAACATGTGGTTGTCATAATGATTTAGAAAGGATTTTTATCTTCATAAGTCATCATGAGAGTAAAGAGGTTTGGTTGTGTGGACACACATCCTCTAGAAAGAACAGGTTTCTCCACCTCACCACTGTTGACATTTTAGGTCAGATAATTCTTTGTGGTGGGGACTGTCCTGGGCACTGTATGTCAGGCCTCCACCCATTAATGCCAGTAGCACCTCCCTCTCCTCAGTTGCAACAACCATAAATGTCTCCAGGCATCTCAAAATGTTCCCTGGGGGGCAAAACTGTGTGACAGAAAAGCACCATTCTAGAACGTTTGCTGAAATATGTGAGGCTGGAAGTTAATAATCTGTAGCATCTGACTGCAGGCCTTGTTCGATCTGCCTTGGGATGCCCTGAGGCAGTTTCCATAAATATTGCTCGCAGGAATGCCAGCCACCAAGACAGGCTTCTTGGCAAGCATTCACCGGAGAGAGCCGAATTTGGGCCTTAGGTTTTGAAGGCACAGTGAGATGACTTCTTTACACCCAGGTTGGATTGATTTATTTGTCAGAATAATTAACATTTTAAAAATGTTAGATGTTGTTTTAAAAATCCAGCAGTTTGGAAGAGGTACAAAGAAAACTACAAAGCACCCTACATCCTACTTTCTAGAAATAACTAGTGTTCGTATGTGGTAAATAGCATTCTAAGCATTTGCATACACATACACAAATAGGGTTTTGGATAAGGTAAATACATAGACATAGTGCTATAGAAATGCCATTACATGATGCATGCCATTTTAAATTAAAAATATTTAATTTTATGTGAATTTAATAGATGATAAGGAAATGAAATAAAACTGAAGGATTTGCTAAATTGAGATGAATGTTTGATCACAGCAGAATAAATTATTTCCTTAAAGATACCTCTAAGTATATCACAAAAGGTGAGGAGATTAGCGTTACTATGTTTTAAAATTTCATATTTAAATTTTAGTCAATGGTACTTGATTTCCCTACAACTTTCTTCCATTCACCTTCCAGATTTATATTGGTTATGTTATATATGCTAATTTAATATAGTATATGTTCCACACCCTAATTTTCCTGTTATTTATTCAAAGTTTAATGTTTAAATGGATTAAATGCTCACCACCATTCCTTTTACATGACTTTTATAATCCTGTTGTAAAAATTTTGAATCATTTCCTAGCTGGTTGGATTTCATCATCAACTTTTTAAAGAAAGGCTGTATTTACTGAGTTTTTCCATTTTTTTTAACATTTGAGCACCTTAGTGTTGCCTGTACTCTTTTAAAAAATTATTGTGGTAAAATATATATTGTTTAACATTTACCATTGTAACCATTTTTAAGTGTACAGTTTAGTGGCATCAAGTACATTCACATTGTTGTGCAACCATCACCACCATCCATCTTTAGAACTTTATTTCCTCTTGCAAAACTGAACCTACTGTACCCATTAAATAATAACCCCCTATTCTCTCCTCCCCCAGTCCCTGACAACCACCATTCTACTTTCTGTCTCTTGTGAATTTGACTACCCTAGGCACTTCATAAGTGGAATCATACAATATTTATCCTTTTGTGTCTGGCTTATTTCACTTAGCATAATGTCTTTAAAGTTCATCCATGTTGTAGCCTGTGCCCGAATTTCATTCTTTTCTGAAGCTAAATAATATTCCACTGCATGTGTATACTATATTTTGCTTCTCTACTTATTTGTCAGTGGACATTTGGGTTGTCTTCTCCTTTAGGATTTTATGAATACTGCTGTTATAACAGAGTGGTACGAACATTTGTTTGAGTCCCTGCTTTCAATTTTTTTTTTTTTTTTGAGAAATTCTTACTCTGTCGCCCAGGCTGGAGTGCAGTGGCATGATCTCAGCTCACTACAACTTCCACCTTCCGCCTTCCAGGTTCAAGTGATTCTCGTGCCTCAGCCTCCTGAGTAGCTGGGACTACAGGCGCCTGCCACCACATCTGGCTAATTTTTGTATTTCTAGTGGAGACAGGGTTTTGCCATGTTGGCCAGGCTGCTCTCGAACTCCTGACCTCAGGTGATTCACCTGCCTTGGCCTCCCAAAGTGCTGGGATTACAGGCATGAGCCACTGCATCTGGCCCCCTGCTTTCAATACTTTTGGGTATATACACAGCAGTGGAATTGCTGGATCATATGATAATATGTCAGACTTTTTGAGGAACTACCGTAATGTTTTCCACAGTGGCTGTACCATTTTACATTCCCACCAGCAATGAACACATGTTCTAATTTCTTCACATCCTCACTGTATTAGTCTGTTTTCACACTGCTGAAAAAGACATACCCAAAACTGGGTAATTTATAAAGGAAAGAGGTGTAATTGGCTCACAGTTCCACATGTCTGGGGAGACCTCATACTCATGGCAGAAGACAAAGGAAGAGCAAAGGGACATCTTAACATGGTGGCTGGCAAAGAGATTATTTGTGCAGGGGTACTCCCTTTTATAAAACCATCAGATGTTGTGAGACTTACTCACTATGAGAACAGCAAAAGAAAGACTCGCCCTCATGATTAAACTACCTCCCACTGGGTCCCTCCAATGACACATGGGAATTATGGGAGCTACAATTTGAGATTTGGGTGGGGACACAGCCAAACCATATCATTTCACCCCTGCCCCCCCCAAATCTCATGTCCTAACATTTCAAAACCAATCATGCCTTCCCAACAGTCCCCCAAGTCTTAACTCATTTCAGCATTAACTCAAAAGTCTACAGTCTAAAGTCTTATCTGAGACAAGGCAAGTCACTTCTGCCTATGAGCCTGTAAAATCAAAAGCAAGTTAGTTACTCTCAAGATACAATGGGGGTACAGGAATTGGGTAAATACACCATTCCAAATAGGAGGAATTGGCCCAAACAAAGGGGCTACAGGGCCCATACAAGTCTGAAATCCAGTGGGGCAGTCAGATCTTAAAGCTCCAAAATGATCTTCTTTGACTCCATCTCTCACATCCAGGTCATGCTGATGCAAGAGGTGGGCTCCCATGGCCTCGGGCAGCTCTGTCCCTGTGGCTTTGCAGGGTATAGCCCCTCTCCTGGCTGCTTTCACAGGCTGGTATGGAGTGTTTGCAGCTTTTCCAGGCACACGGTGCAGGCAGTCAGTGGATCTACCATTCTGGGGTCTGGAAGAAGGTGGCCCTCTTCTCACAGCTCTACTAGGCAGTGCCCCAGTGGTGACTCTGTGTGGGGCCCCCACCCCAAATTTCCCTTCTTCACTGCCCTAGCAGAGGTTCTCCATGAGGGCTCGCCCCTGCTGCAAACTTTTGCATGGACATCCAGGTATTTCCATACATCCTCTGAAATCTAGGTGGAGGTTCCCAAAGCTCAATTCTTGACTTCTCTGCACCCACATGCTCAACACCACATGGTAGTTGCCAAGGCTTGGGGCTTTCACCCTCTGACGCCATGGCCCGAGTTGTACCTTGGCCCCTTTTAGCTGAGTGGCTGAGTGGCTGAGTGGCTGAGATGCAGGGCACCAAGTCCCTAGGCTGCACACAGCAGGGGGGCACTGGGCCCTGGCCCATGAAACCATTTGTTCCTCCTACGCCTCTGGGCCTATGATGGGAGGTGCTGCTGCAAAGGTCTCTGACATGCCCTGAAGACATTTTCTCCATTGTCTTGGTGATTAACATTTGGCTCCTTGTTGCTTATGCAAATTTCTGCAGCTGGCTTGAATTTTTCCTCAGAAAATGGGTTTTTCTTTTCTATCACATCTCAGGTTGCAAATTTTCTGAACTTTTATGCTCTGTTTTCATTTCATTATGAATGCTTTTAACAGCACCCAAGTAACCTCTTGAATGCTTTGCTGCTTAAAAATTTCTTCCACCAGATACCCTGAATCATCTCCCTCAAGTTCAAAGTTCCACAAATCTCTAGGGCAGGTACAAAATGATGCCAGTCTCTTTGCTAAAGCATAGCAAAAGTCACTTTGCTCTAGTTCCCAACAAGTTCCTCATCTCTATCTGAGACCACGTCAGCCTAGATTTCATTGTCCATATCATTATCGGCATTTTGGTCAAAGCCATTCAACAAGTCTCTAGGAAGTTCCAAACTTTCCTGTCTTCTTCTGAGCCCTCCAAACTGTTCCATCCTCTACCCATTACCCAGTTCCAAAGTTGCATCCACATTTTCAGGTATCTTTACAGCAGCACCCCACTCTACCAGTACCAATTTACTGTATTAGTCCGTTTTCATGCTGCTGATAAAGACATACCTGAGACTGGGTAATTTATAAGTAAAAAAGGTTTAATTGACTCACAGTTCTACATGGCTGAGGAGGCCTTACAATCCTGGTGGAAGAGGAAGGAAGAGCAAAGGGACATCTTACATGGTGGCAGGCAAAGAGAGAATGTGTGCGGGGAAACTCCCCTTTATAAAACTGTCGGATGTTGTGAGACTTATTCACTGTCATGAGAACAGCCCAAGAAAGACCTGCCCTCATGATTAAATTACCTTCCACCAGTTCCCTCCCACAACACATGGGAATTATGGGAGCTACAATTCAAGATTTGGATGGGGACACAGCCAAACCATATCACTCACTAACAGTTAACTTTTTTCCTGTTTGTTTGTTTTATAATAGTCATCCTAATGGGTATGAAGTGGTATCTCCTTTACATTTCCCTAATGGGTATAAAGTGGTATTTCATTTGCATTTCCCTAATGATTAGTGATATTGAACACCTTTTCATCTGCTTATTGACCATTTATATATCTTCTTTGGATAAATATCTATTCATGTCTTTTGCCCAATTTTTAACTGGGCTATTTCTTTTTTTTGTTGCTGAATTGTAAGAGTTCATTATATATTCTGGATATTAACCCCTTGTCGGATATATTATTTTCAAATATTTTTCCCATTCTGTGTATTACCTTTTCACTCTGTTAATAGTGTCCTCTTATGCACAAAGGTTTTAATATTGATGAGGTGCTTTTATTCTTGAATAGGGCTTAGGTAGTTGTAATATTCTTGGGTGATTTTTTTCTTGTGGGATTTTGTAGGCACTGCTTCCTTGTGTTCTGGCATTAGATGTTGCTGTGGAGAAGGCAGACCTTTCCCCTTGCAGGTCACTTGCTTTCACTGCTCGAACATCTCAGAAATTCTTCTGATCCACATCTTTCCTTTTTTTGTTTTAATTAGAAAAATAGAGAAATAGAAAAGTTCAGAGACTAGTATAATAAACTCATGTGTACCCATACCCAGAAGTAACTCATGTTAATACTTTATCATTTTTGAATGACATTTTTTTTTTTTTGAGATGGAGTCTCGCTCTGTCGCCCAGGCTGGAGTGCAGTGACTCGACCTCCACTCACTGCAAGCTCCGCTTCCCGGCTTCACGCCATTCTCCTGCCTCAGCCTCCCGAGTAGCTGGGACTACAGGTGCCCGCCACCATGCCCAGCTAATTTTTTGTATTTTTAGTAGAGACGGGGTTTCACCATGTTAGCCGGGATGGTCTTGATCTCCTGACCTCATGATCCGCCTGCCTTGGCCTCCCAAAGTGCTGGGATTACAGGCGTGAGCCACTGGGCCTGGCCAACAGTATTTTTTTAAATCAATGTTTTGACATGCTCATAGTTTAATAAGTTTCTTGGGTTGGGTTCTAAGAAGAAGACCTGAGATGAAGATTCATATCCAAGTGATTTATTCCAGTGGAACCCAAAAAGGAAGTGAGAGAAGTGGAAGACAGGAAGGAGCACAGCAAAGATGGGATTTGGGGTGAATCTCAGCCATTGCCTATCCTGTGGCAGCTCTGGAGGGTAAATTACTCAGAAGAGTTTGTCCTGCCTTAGGGCAGCTTGGCCTACATCTAAATTTTGAAATATATTAACATAAAGAAACATAATATATTTCATAATATGAAATATATTAACATAAAGATGTTTTTCATCCTCTTACCATTTTAGGGCCTACAGAATCTGCAGTGATATTCCACATTTCATTCCTAAAATTGATTTTTAGTGACTTTTCTCTCTTATTCTTTCATAGTCTTGCCAAGGAATTTAATTTTATTAGTCTTTTTTAATTTGTTGATCCTCTTGCTTATATTTTTGTTTTCCATTTCATAATTGCTGTTCTCATCCTTATTATTTTCTTTCTTCTACTTTCTTTGGCTTGTATGTGTTGTCATTTTTCTGTCTTGAGATAGTTTAAGATCATTGATTTTTTCATCTTTCTTCTTTTCAAATATGTGCATTTAAAACTACAGATCCCCTTCCAAGCATAGCTTTAGCTGCTTTACTCACGTTTTGATATGTAATGTATTCATCTTCATTCATGAGAGTATTTTCTAATTTTCATTGTGATTAATTTTTAACCTATGGAATGTGTTTGGACATTTTCTAGTTTTAAACTTGCTTTTTTGCTTTGTTGTCAGAGAAAAAACTTGTATTATTTCAATCTTTGAATTTTTGAGACTTTTCTATATGGCTCAGATCATGATAAATGTTTATAAACATTTCATAAATACAAAAAATATATATTCTGAGACGGTTAGTTGTAGCTTTCTATACAGTTACATAGTTTCAATTTGTAATTTGTTTCCATATTCTATATCGTTACTTATTTTTTTCACCTGCTTGATAAGTTAATGATAGTTGTGTTAAAACCTCCCACCATCATTATGGATTTTTGTATTTCTTCTTACAGTTCTGTCAGTTTTTGCTTTATATATTTTGTGGTTATGTTGTTAGGTACTTCCACTTTTAGAATTTGTTCCATCCTAGTGAAATCAAACTTCCAACAGTATGTAGCATCTCTCTGTCTTAAAGTCTACTTTGTCTAATTAGTGTGACTAAGCCAGATTTATTTTGGTTAGTAGGCTTATGGTAAGTATTTTTTTCAATCTTTTATTTTTAATCTTTCTGGCCATTATATTTAAGGAATGTCTCTTTTAAACAGAATATAACTGAATTTTTAAATTTTATCCTGACAATCTGTCTTTTAATTGGTGATTTATTCTATTTGGGTTTAATGTAATTGATATATGTGCATTTAAATCTTCCATTTTACTCTGAGCTTTTAAAATTTATCCATCTGCCTACATTCCTTTTTCTCTCCATTTTTGCCTTCTTTTGGATTGATTGAATGTGTTTTCTTATTATATCTTTTCCCATATACATTAATTTGGAAGTCATACACTCTGTTCTGTTTTTTTTTAGTGGTAACTCTAGAGCTTAAAACATCTATCCTTGACTTATCAAAGTTGAATATTAATTGGTTCTTTTATCTTCTTCATGGATGATACAAGGACCTTAGGATACTTTAAGGCCATTTATCTCTCTTCTGACTCATAGGCTGTCATTGTCAGGTATGTTAATTCCATATAAATATTTAAAACTCCACAATCCATTATAATTGCTGTTTTACACAGTTGCTTTTCTTTTAATTTACCTACGTTTACCATTCTTATTTTTGCTCTTCATTTCTTTCATCATCTCCAAGCTTCCTTTAATCTTAAAAACACCATTTAATATTTTCTTTAAGACTGGTCTGCTGAAGATGAATTCTCTTTTGTCTGACAATCTCTTTTACTTTAATTTCCTGGAGGACATTTTTGCTTTTGTAGTTGTCCTCAATGGCATGGTTGATCTGTATTATCTAGCCCACCATTCTTCTCCATCAGACTTTTAAATTTGGCAACCTGCAGTTCTCTCTTTTTAATCTT
Organism: Gorilla gorilla gorilla; assembly: GCF_029281585.2. Lineage (NCBI taxonomy): Eukaryota > Metazoa > Chordata > Mammalia > Primates > Hominidae > Gorilla > Gorilla gorilla. Next base: position 85,281,985 of record NC_073240.2, read on the forward strand.
ACCTGATGTTGTGTTATATATGCTTCATGATGACTAACCCAAGAACATAGATAATATCCTATTAAATCTTCCCTCATGTAAAGTATCTTTATGTTTAAGAATTTATTTTTAACAAAAATAAAGTCAGTATGAAACAAAGCTCTCATTGTATTTGAATGTCGTCTCTTGCTACAATCTGAGAGGACCTGGTTACGATTCTTAGAAAAGAAAAGAACAAGCTGCTTGTCTAGTAGGTATAAACACTGATTGCATTAATAGGGAAAAATAACCTAGATATTGTCAGGCACAGTATTGGTTTGTATGGGGGTTGTCACTGGAGATGTGGCACATGTGATTCCTCAGATGGTCTTCTGCAGGGCCCATGGTTCCTTTTGTGTTAGTGCTCGCATAGGTACATTCCAGAATATGACTTTTTTTTTTTTTGAGATGGAGTCTCGCTCTATCACCAGGCTGGAGTGTGGTGGCGTGATCTCAGCTCACTGCAGCCTCCACCTCCTGGGTTCAAGTGATTCTCCTGCCTCAGCCTCCTGAGTAGCTGGGGCTACTGGTGTGAGCCACTGCGCTTAGCCAGAATATGACTCCTAAATACACTAATATCTTATGTCTGAAATACTGCAAGGTTCACATGTGGAAAGGGAGTAGAGTTTAGACACTGGGCCTCATGGAATGACGTATATTCTGCTTCTGTGGACACACTCTGATCTTAGCGTGCAGTAAAGACAACTATCTTAGTCAATTTGTGCTGCTATAATGAAATACCTGAGACTGGGTAATTTGTAAAGAACAAAAATGTATTCTCTCATGTTCTGGAGGCTGGGAAGTCTGAGTTCAAGGCACCAGCAGGTTTGGTGTCTGGTGAGGGCTCTTCTCTCTGCTTCCAAGATGGTGCCTTGTTGCCATGTCCTCTAGAGGGCATGAATGCTATGTCCTCACGCGGTGGGAGGGCAGAAGAGAGGGAACTAACTCTCTCAAGCTCCTTATAAGGGCCCTAAAAGCTCCACCCTCATAACTTAATTACCTCCTAAAGGCCCCACTTCTTAATACTATCACATTGGTGATCAACTTGCAACATATAAATTTCCAGGGACACATTCAGACCATAGCAAAAACCAAATGCCCTTTGTTTATTTTTCAGCTACATGTTGTATGTATGTTTCTTACTTCTGGAAAATAATGCCGTTCTATAGCAATACTGTGAAGAATCTTTTATCAGTTATAAATATACATGTCTTTTGATTTACTTCTTTTTTTTTTTTGAGATAGAGTCTCACTCTGTCACCCAGGCTGGAGTGCAGTGATGCAGTCTCGGCTCACTGCAGTCTCGGCTCACTGCAGCCTCTGTCTCCCAGGTTCAAGCGATTCTCATGCCTCAGCCTCCTGAGTAACTGGGACTACAAGTGCACACCATTACACTTGACTAATTTTTGTATTTTTTTAGTAGAGACGGGGTTTCACCGTGTTGGTCAGGCTGGTCTCGAACTCTTGAACCTCAAGTGATCCACCCACCTCAGCCCCCTGAAGTGTTGGGATTACAGGCATGAGCCACCGCACCCGGACTTGATTTACTTTCAAGCTGACAGTCATTTGTTACCAACAAGCTCCCAGTTTGATCTACAGAGGCCAGGAAAATAATACAAATCCTCACAGTGGCTGGATGGGGACTGGGCATATTAGAGGTCACATGCCGTTTAAAAATCGGATGGCCACACTTAGTTTTAATTATTGCCATGCTGTGATGTGAATTTTATTTTATTTTCCTGAGAAGTCAGAAATCTAGGTTTTTTTTTTTTTTTTAAACAGGGTCTCACTCTAGGCCTCAGAAGTCTATATTTTTATGTGAAATCTTCGTATATTTAAACCTTAACAAATAATTCTTTTTTTTTTTTGAGACAGAGTCTCGCTCTGTCACCCAGGCAGGAGTGCAATGGCACGATCTCGGCTCACTGCAAGCTCCGCCTCCCGGGTTCACGCCATTCTCCGGCCTCAGCCTCCCGAGTAGCTGGGACTACAGGCGCCCACCACCACGCCTGGCTAATTTTTTTGTATATTTAGTAGAGACGGGGTTTCACCCTGTTAGCCAGGATGATCTCAATCTCCTGACCTGGTGATCCGCCCGCCTTGGCCTCCCAAAGTGCTGGGATTACAGGCGTGAGCCAGCGCACCCGGCCTAAGAAATAATTCTTTTTAGGGGCTCGTTTGGAAGAATATACAATCATTGTTAAATAACTCAGACCTGCAGGCCAGATTCCTCCCAGAGACCAACAGCTTGCCCCCTTTATCTTAACCATTATCAGGTAAACTGCTCTCATTCTGTACACACAGGTGCTGAGAATCCTACCTCAAGGGTGGGCTTGAGGATGCTCGGGAAGCCTGAATGATATTGGCATTTGCCACAAATCATTTAATACAGAAGCCTGGGAGTCATCCTAACATCTCCTTTCTTCCTGCATCTGGTCAGCTGCCAGCTCCTATTGATTCTAGCACCTTTGAACTTTGCATCTATGCTCTCCTCCTCCAGACACTGGTAAATCTAGTCTAGGCTCTTGTCTCTTGCATGTCAGTGGCCTTATAGCTATGCTCTCTGATGTGAGGCTTTGCTCCCTCAATCCTTACCCACACTCCTGCCAGAGTAAGTTTTCCAAAATACAATCTGCCTAAGTCACTCCTCTGCTTAAAAATAGTCCAGTGAGTCAATAAATTGCTGTGCTGGAAAGCTTCTCTTTGCCCTCCAGATCCACTCTCCACCCTTCCCTGCCCCGCGCTCCACCCAATGGGAAGCTGACCTGCATGGACAGCATCAATGGTCTCCCTTGCCCTCTGGCTCCTGGTTGGGTTTGGCCAATAATGAGCACTGCAGTGCGACTGGAGAGAGGGAGGACAGAAGTGTGTTTGTTTACTTCCCCAGCTCTCTCTTTGTGGGTTGCTGTGGGCTCTGATTCTCAACCGAAGGCCTTAGCTCCTCTCAGGCAGCCCTATATACACAGCCCCTGCCTGCCCTTGCCCCATCTAGCGTGCAGGGCCAAGGCAGATAATGATAATCGTCAAATCCGCAGAATCTGGCTTGCACCAGCCCCAGGGTGCTGCACCAGGCTTCATGGTTTCCCTGTGCCCTGTCCACTACCTTGGTAAATAGCGTGTTTTTAAAATGCTTCCCAAGCAGGATGGCAAGTGTGTTAGTGTCTGAAATAATGAAAAGTGTTGTGTGCTCAGCATATGGGATATGTGGTGCTAGCAGGAGCCACCAGAGATGAAGCTGGACAAAGGGTAGGATAGGGCACAAACAGCCTAGAGGGGCAGAATGTGTGTCCTGAGGAGATTAGTGAAGGGTTTTAAAGGTGGTAAAATAATTAGGAGCACATTGACTAGGAAAGTGTCAACCAAATCCTAGAGGCCATCAACTGTCAGGATAATGAGTTTTGGAGCAGCAGAGGGTAGAATGGACTGAAGAAGAGAGACGTAAAACACAGAGGTACGGAGCATTTCTCAACAGTACCTAGCACACAGCTTTAGATATATGGGTATTTAATATATCCTGGTCAGACTGAATTGTTGAGTCTGTGTGACAGCTTGAGTGACATTTTTATGCCGTTTACCCAATTCATATTTTAAAATTTCTTTTGTTAAAGACCTTAAGGTAGTATTAACCTGAAAGAATGTATTTACTGTTAACTAAATCTGGGTCGTTTGAGATCCCGTTAAATAACCTTTGTGGTAACATTGGAATGAACATTTATTTGATGTCTGGGAAGTAATATCCCAGTGGAACTCATTTTATTTTGGGTTGTTTTTAATATGGAGCTGTTAATATAGCGTTTCCAATAAGTGACCTTATACATGAAATCTGTGTTTAATTACTAACGTTTTAGCAAGACTAGTAGAACTGTACTATTCATTATAAGTCACAGATTTAAGAACTTGTCAGGAAAATATTTTATGATTTGATTTATGCCTGGGGATCCAAGAAAGGCAAGCAGTACTTGAGTCTTTATGAGATGGTGAACATACTTATTCCTACAATATTTTTGGCTTTTACCAGCCCTATTATATAATGAGTAAACAATATCTTTTTTGGAATTTTTTATCCAAAATATTCCCTAGCTAGAGCTTTACTTAGGAAAATATGATTTCCTAAGAGATCTTTAAGCCTGATAATTTGAACCAAACAACACAAAGTGCATACTGCTTCTTTGGAAGTGTTTTCATAGCTTTCCTTTTAGTGTTTTCCTTTTCCCTTTTTAAAAAAAAGAACTTTTATTGGGTGTTTTATTGTGCAAACTATACATGTTTGTCATATAACATTAGAAATTATAGATGATCATAAAAGAAGAAAGTAAAAAGTGTTTGTAATTCCATCACAATTAGAAAACAGAGGTGAGCACAAAATAAGGACTCACATGTAACCTATCATACGGAAGAAGGTGATAGGGATACATGAGGTGCTGCCCATGCTTCCAGCAGGGTTGGTATGTTCAGTGGAAAGTCTATCCCAGCTCTCCTAACCAAGGTACAAATTGCTTCTGTTTCAGGGTCTCCTTCCCTGGGCCCCTTGTGTCTGTTGCTCTTGACAACCAAAGGTTGCCATTGCCTCACCACAGCCCTTGTCCCTCTCACCTGATGCTCATTGATTTGTGAGCTACTTGAGGGCCAGATCCACACTTGTATTCCCAGGGCACTGAGCACAGAGCCTTGAACTTAGCAAGCTCTTGGTATAGTTTGTGTGAGAAAATGAACGAATGCATGTGAGTTCATGAACATCAGTCAGAAATGCGAATTCCTCATGAAAGAAGCTAGATAAAATGAAATACTTTTGAAAAGCAGAAGTGTAGCTCTGCTTGCAATATAGAGGGGGAAAAAAGTAAAAGACTTCATAGAGATATCGAAAGAATGTTGTGGTCAAGCAGATCACAGCAGCAGATGTATTTGATCCAAGAGGCGAAATGCTAACTGTGAGTGATGATAGCTGGGCTGCTGTATTTGACTGGATTCCTGGTCGTGAAAGGAAGTGGAGCATCAGTGGGGAAAACATACAGATGTCCATAAAGAAAATGCAGGCTTTGTCTGGGGTAAGACAGAAAGCGCTTCTGCCTAGGCCCCTTCTTTAAGAAGAAAATAACTTTTATTGGATGTTTTATTGTAAAATTATACATGTTCATTGTATGACATTAGAAATTATAGATGATGGCTGGGCGTAGTGGTTCATGCCTGTAATCACAGCACTTTGGGAGGCCTAGGCGGGCGGATCACCTGAGGTCAGGTGTTCAAGACCAGCATGGCCAACATGGTGAAACCCTGTCTCTACGAAAATACAAAAACCGGCTGGACGTGGTGGCGAGTGCCTGTAATCCCAGCTACTTGAGAGGCTGAGGTGGGAGAATCGCTTGAACCCGGGAGGCAGAGGTTGCACTGAGCCAAGATTGTGCCACTGCACTCCAGCCTGGGTGACAGAGTAAGACTTCGTCTCAAAAAGAAAAATAAAAGAAATTATAGATGAGCCTTGGACACACATGGTTCTCAAAGCCACAGTTGTTCACCTGCAAAATGGGGACGGTGATATCTATCTTAAAGGGCTTGTTGAGAAGGTAAGAGAGAAGGTGGGAAAAGTACTGGCAGGCAGTACTCACGCTGTGCATTAATAATGATTAACAGTGCTTGCATTATGTAGGACAAGGTTGTTCAGGTCTTCTTCCATGCTCTGCCTCAGATTCTGGCCCCAGACAGGGTCACAGAGTGACATGATATTGATTGAAGCACACTTGGATTGGGTTCAAATAACAACTTACCATATAAAATAATAACAACATGGAATTTAAATGATTACTTGAGACAATCTAAAGAGATGCTTGAACAGGGGGAATTGGGAACAGCTATACTCAACTGACAAACACAGACATTCACCTGGGTTACATTCAGGCCAAAGAGCCAGCTGATATCAGTCAGCTGTATTTTATTGTCATTAACCTTCAGAGCTGGGGCTAACCAATGTGGAGCTGCTACATACCTCTTCTCTCAGGAGGTTTACCACCACCATGCAGCCCAAGAATACAGGTTCCACCCTGCCGGATCCAGTTCCTTCTGATGGCTGATTTCTTCCCTCCCCACAAACCTTTCTGCCTCCTGACATTTGATGACGGTAATTGGTATTATTTCATATTTTTATTGTAACATTAAACTGTGTTCACAGATTCCAAGTCTGATTAGTTGGCTGCTTACTTGGCATTATGGTCGGCTTACTAGTTTAAAAAGCAGAAATATGCATTAGTGGAATGCTGTAAGATTAGAGAGCTATGTCCCACACGTTTATCAGGGACTTGGGTGAAGACACGGAAGCTGCAGAGCTGAGCACAGTGGCTCGTAGATAGGGTGACAGGATCAGGGTTCAAACAGATCTCAACAGGCTGGTATTCTGGGCCAAAACCAACAAGAGGAAATTCAGTAGTGATGAATGTTAAGTCTTGCATAAGTACAAATGGGAGAGAGCTGGCTCTCCCATCATTGTTTTGAAAAAGACATTATTTTTGAAGAGGAAAAACAATTGCTTACCCTTATTGAGATACTCACCAACTGCATGCAGGGAGATGCTGCCTGTACTTTATATGTGTTATTTTATTTAAATCTTGTTTGGGTAAAGATTATCATCTCCATTTCATAGATGAGTTTTAGAAAGTTTAAGAAACTCAGAGTCAAACAGCTTTTAACTATTATGTGATGCTGTCTCCAGAGCAGATTCCAACAAATGGGCTGGCTGAAAAACGAAGGAATGGAGGGAGGGAGAGAAGAAGGAAACTTAGGTTTTATCTGAAGAAACCTGGATCATGGGTGCAAAGAACAAGTCTGTGTTCTTAGATTCAGTGTTGTATTCTGGACCCTACATTTTAAGACTTAAAATGTGCAAATTTCGATGTGTGCCGAGAGAGCATAGTTGCAAAGGATCTGGGAACGTAGAAGGAACTAGGAGGCCTTCAGAAAGCTTGAGAAGGACTCTTCTGTAGAAGAGGATCAAGGCTGTGTCCACTGCTCTAGAGGCATGGAAGCTCCAGGGAAGTAGGTTCTGTTTCACTGCAAGGAAGACGACGCAAACATACATTTTCAGCAGTGGCCCAGGTGGCGCTTCATTCTGCTTCAGTGGAGTTATTTCTGAATGTCTGTGTTATCATTATGCTGCTAGGATGAAAGGGAAGAGAGCAGAACTGGGTGGAAATCTGGGATATTATTGCTATTACTCTCCAGAGAAATAATACATTAAAAAAGCAGAAGGGCTGGCTGCTGGAGATGGCATTGGGGTTTCAAAACAAAATCCAAGCATCTTCCTGGCTGAGGAGAGGAGAAAAACTCAAGGACCCCTCTTGAGGTGCCGTTCCTGCTCTGCTTTCTTAGAGGGAAAATATCTTATCTATCCAGTCAGAGAAGCCAAATGCTTGCACTTATAACATGCCTATTTTAGTTATTTTAGAATCAAGATTCTTTTTTTTTTTTGTAAGTTAAGGTAGAGAAGTTACGGAAAGAAACCTGATTCTAACTATGAACTGAACAGATGGAATAGTGGGAATAAAAACAAATTAAAACAGTATTGCAAAAACTCTCAACTTTCATTTAAAAATACATATGATGATGTTTTTCAGCTTTTCACATTCAACCTTTTGGTATATCGAGTGACAAAATGAAAAATCAATTTCAGCTGTGTATATTTTAAACATTTACCTAAATGATTTGGACTTACCCAACCTAAAAGTCCAGATGAATGTATTAAACTGCTTATTGTATCTTTTGTGAATTAAAACTTTATTTTTTTATTATGTTATAGACAGGGCACAGTTATGTTTGGTGACATTTACTATAGAAAATTGAACTGAACAGTGGTCTAATTAGAACAGTAAATAGTATGGGTTTAATTAGCCCCTATTCCTGATGACAGATTTGATCAGTCACCAGATATTTATCCTTTCCTTTCACTTGACTGTTACTGAAATATTGCCTCTAGTAGGACTGCTTACTGTGCTATAAATAGGTAGCTTGGCAAGAAGCCATAAAGCCCGTTGACCAGTGAGACTTGAGTGAAAATTATTGGAAAACCCCCTCTTTGCTTCCAGTCATTATTTCTTCGTTTCACTTTTGAAGGTCCTTTCCACAGGTCCCTCTTTTAATTTAATTTTTTTTTTTTTTTTTTTTTTTTTGGTTAGATGAGGTAACTTGCCTAAGGGCTTAAGGAAACCTGTGCAATATCTAGTTCAGTCACATGCTGCAGTTTATTAGTATGTCACAGTTTCTTTCATAAACTTTGCTGTTCTCCAGCTTAGAACTTACCTATTAAATTCTGTCTGACTTGAACTTTTCTGTACACCAAGAATATGTGGTTTTTGTTTGTTTGCTTCCTTGTTTTTAATTAAGGTATGATGTGTTTTATTAAGAAAAGTCTACAAAATGCAGAGAAACAGCAACAACAACAAAAACACGTTAAAGTCACCCAAATCCCTCACACATAGAGGTAGCAATGGTAATATTTTAATTAACCTCTCACTCCTCTCCCCATGCATGTACAAAGTATACATGCATGAAAAATGATATAGATTTAATATGATTATCTAATGATTGTCTTTTTCCCCACCCCAATATTTTTAAAATAGAAATTTCAAAAACCATGAAAGTTCAAATAGTAATAAAACTGGCATTTAACAATTTATCATATTCTGGGTGGGACTAGGGAAAATTAAACATTCAGTTGAAGTTCATTTCCTGTCTTTTCCCAACAACATTTGTTCCTAGTCCTACTTCCTCCATTCTTAGAGCTACTTTGGTATGTTTCCAGCCTATATACCTCCAGTGTACATACGCGTTCTTTTACTGGTACATTTTGCATATATATGCCTATGCCTATAGCTTTGTCTGTAGAAAAGAGATAGAAAATGATATATGTGTTTTTATTTTAATGTAATTAAACCTATCAGTCTTTTCCCTTTTAATTTCTACTTTTATTGCTATATCTAGGATAGTCTTTCCTATACAACTATTGGTATAGGTATATCCAAGATTAATCTATTAATCTATAATATTTCTAATATTTTATGGTTTCAGTATTTTAACATACATTTCTAATAGATCTGGAATTTATTTTGGTATATGCTATGAAGAAGTTATCTATGATTTTTAAAAACACAAAACATGCCGGGCACGGTGGCTCATGCCTGTAATCCGAGGACTTTGGGAGGCTGAGGCGGGCGGATCATGAGATCAGGTGATCGAGACCGTCCTGGCTAACACGGTGAAACCCCATCTCTACTAAAAATACAAAAAAATAGCCGGGTGTGGTGGCGGGCACCTGTAGTCCCAGCTACTCAGGAGACTGGGCCAGGAGAACTGCTTGAACCCACCCAGGAGGCGGAGGTGGCAGTGAGCTGAGATCACATCACTGCACTCCAGCCTGGGTGACAAAGCCTGTCTCCATCTCAAAAACAAAACAAAACAAACAAAAAGCCCACAAAACATTTGTCACATTGATTTGTGGTGCTATACTGTGTCCTTATACTTGATCTGTTTCTGGACTCTTTTTTTTTTAATAGGTCCATTTGTTTATTGCTGTGCCAATTCTGTACTCTTAATTGAGACAATTTTCCTCTCATTTTACTTCTTTTAGAGTTCTTTTAATTGTGTTTAAAAAAACTTGTAACATGAGATCTACCCTTTTAATAAATTTAGAAGCATATAGTACAGTATTGGTAATTATAATACAATGTTGAAAAGCAGATCTCTAGAACTTTTTAATTTTGCATGGTTGAAACTTTATACCCATTGGACAGTAACTCTTCATTTCCTTATCACCCCAGTCACTGGCAACCACTATTGTACTTTCTGCTTCAATGAGTCGGTCTATGTTAGATACCTCATATAAATGGAACCATGCAGTATTTGTCTTTTGTGACTGGCTTGTTTCCCATAACCTAATGTCCTCAAGATTCATCCATATTGTGGCATGTGATAGGCTTTCCTTCTTTTTAATGGCTCCATAGCATTTCATTGTGTGTATACCACATGTTGTTTATCCATTCATCTGTTGATGGACATTTGGGTTGCTTCCATGTCTTGGCTATTGCAAACAATGAGTGTGCAGATATCTCTTTGAGATCCTGATTTCTATTCTTTTGGATAAATACCAAGAAGTTGGATTGCTGGATCATATAGTAATTCTATAGTAATTCTATCTTCCTTCACAATTTTTTAGCTTTTTTTTTTTTTTTTTTTTGAGACAGAGTCTCGCTCTGTCACCCAGCCTGGAGTGCAGTGGCGCGATCTCAGCTGTCACCTCTGCCTCCCGGGTTCAAGCAATACTGGTGCCTCAGCCTCCTGAGTACCTGGGACCACAGGCATGTGACACCACGCCCAGCTAGTTTTTTTGTATTTTAGTAGAGATGGGGTTTTGCCATGTTGCCCAAGCTGGTCTCGAACTCCTGAGCTCAGGAAATCTACCCACCTCGGCCTCCCAAAGTGCTAGGATTATAGACATGAGCCACCACGCCCGGCCTCCCTTGGCTCTTATAGGTATTTATACCACTAGATGAACTTTAGAATCATTTGTTATGTTTCAAAAAATTTTTATTTGGGGATTTTGATGGGACTTGCTGTAAACTTATAGATAAACTTGGAGAGAAGTAGCATTTTACAGTATTGAGTCTACTCATTCAGGACTATGGTTGTTTCTTCATTTATTCAAGTATATTTTAGACCCCTTAGTAAAGTTTTGTAACTTAATAATGAGCTTTATTTCTTTTCAGGTCTATACCTACATCTATCTATGTACTTTTTACTTGTAATTTCACTTCTTCTCTGTAGTATTCTGAATTAAGTCAATGGTGGAAAGTCTAGGAGACCAGTTAAACCAAACTGTACTCATAATTGACTCTTCCCTATTTTCTTGGATTCAAAACCTTTATAACTTGGCCAACTGTGTTCATATGACTTTGTTTTCTAGGAATGGAGATTCTCTCAGGAGGTTCCACAAATCCTTATGCAAGGTTTCTTGGGAGTTACCGCCAGTCTGCCTGACACACAAGCAAGTCAGAATTTCACTCATGAGCACTTCTTTTTTTTTTTTTTTTTTTCTGAGATAGAGTCTTGCTCTGCTGCCCAGGCTGGAGTGCAGTGGCGCAATCTTGGCTTACTTCAACCTCCGCCTCCCTGGTTCAAGTGATTCTCCTGCTTTGGCCTCCTGAGTAGCTGGGATTACAGGCACGCACCATCACACTCAGCTGATTTTTGTATTTTTGGTAGACGGGGTTTAGGCTCAAGCAGGGTCCCTGCTATGTAAGTTAGAAAACAGAATAATATAATTGATATTTAGCCAATTTATTTAAATTTAGGAATGATAAAATTTCAGATATAATACTGAGCTTAAAAGCCATCTCGACAAAACCTTAAGGTGGAAAGGCATGCATGTCTCAACTGATTTTCATATAAACCTGTCTTTTTTTTTTATGCAGTCATTCGAAAGCAAAGCATTTTTGGGTAACATTGGTCTTTGTGAAGAGCTTAGAAGATGACTCTGGATTTGGGAGGCTGAGGCGGGCAGATCACCTGAGGTTAGGAGTTCAAGACCAACCTGGCCAACATGGCAAAACCCTGTCTCTACTAAAAATACAAAAGTTAGGTGTGGTGGTGGGCGCCTGTAATCCCAGCTACTCAGGAGGCTGAGGCAGGAGAATTGCTTGAACCCAGGAGGTGGAGGTTGCAACGAGCCGAGATTGTGCCATCGCACTCCTGGGCAATAAGATCGAAGCTCTGTCTCAATTAAAAAAAAAAAAAAGGTGACTCTGGAATAACTGGGGAAGATTTGGGATATTTCTACCACATTTGCCTATAATTTATTATGTGGTTTTTTTGTTTGTTTGTTTGCTTTTTAACATCTAGACCTCAAGAAACACTCGTTCAGATGAAGACAAAGATGGCAACTGGGATGCTTGGGGCGACTGGAGTGACTGCTCCCGGACCTGTGGGGGAGGAGCATCATATTCTCTGCGGAGATGTTTGACTGGAAGGTTAGTGGTGGCTTCACTTGCTCCTGAATGTGGAATGTGCCAGTGCCTCTGGATGGGTGGAGAGGAGAGATAACTTTATATGGCTTTGGAATGTACTGTGATGATGGTGTAATGTTTGCTTTGTCTAAATATTAGTCAACCTAGGTTAACATATTTAAGCAGCAATGGTCCCGTTTTCATGGGTGTGGCCATGTTGCACACAGGACCCAGGAGCACTGGACACTTTGGGCTTTGAGGAAAGGAAATCCTGGCACTTTAAGTCACTGGTTTAAAGTTGTCAAGAGTTGGAGCAAGAGGTCAAGTCTTCTGAGTTCTGCCCTTGGGTTGCTGCAACTTAATCCAGTTCTTGTTCATCTATTCTGAGCAACCCATTGATTAGGAACATGATGCAAGTTCTGTTTTCACATTTTAGATATGTTTATGTTAAATAATGTTTGCAAAAATGTAAAATCAGCTTATTTTTAAAAATCTGTAAATTTGTAATAAGCCTGTGCTTATCATTGTTTTTGAGACACTTCAAGGTAATTCTTTATGGGACAGTTTAATTCCCAGTCAAGGATTTTGCATCAGCTCTTAGATAAGAGAGAGCCCCAGATTGATGGAATCTGACGTGCTAGTCTTGTACAAAAGAAGATTCCAAGATTATGTCAGTCATCTTCAGATTTGGGATATTGTTAGGCAAAAGAGTAAATTGGCCTTTGCCGATTAGCTTCAAGATACAGAGTAGAAATGCAGGGAGAGCATATTTTGGCTGGAGTTTGGATTTTGTTGAGGTCACTGTTCTACCATACATTAAACAGTGACCAAGTATGTCCTCCAGTTTCCTTGAGACATTGCAGAGCAGGGCAGATGAGAGATTGTACATGTGGCCTTTGAGAAGAAAGACTCACCGGTCTACTCCAGGAAAGCCTGGGAAGGTTGCTGGAGGTACTGTGGTAGCATTCCCCCAGGGTGAGTTCTAACTCAGAGCATGGAAGCTTCAGTAAAGCATTGGAGAACTAAATCCAGGGATTATTCTTGCAAAGAGAATGTGTTATGCCTGCTTCCCCATATTTCCACCTTGGTGAGCAGATATAGGCCCTGGTATTCTGTGTCATGCTGTGTAGAAGAATGATGGGGTATCATGTTGTTTTGGGATATATTTATTCTGCCAAGGAGGCTGCAATAGGAGAGCTACACCCTGTGGGCAAGGGGAGGAGGCTTTTTTTTTTTTTGGAGACGGAGTCTCACTCTTGCCCAGACTGGAGTGCAGTGGTGGGATCTGGGCTCACTGAAACCTCTGCCTCCCAGGTTCACACAATTCTCCTGCCTCAGCCTCCCAAGTAGCTGGGATTACAGGTGCCTGCCACCACGCCTGGCTAATTTTTGTATTTTTAATAGAGATGGGGTTTCACCATATTGGCCAGGCTGGTCTTGAACTCCTGACCTGAATGATCCATCTGCCTCGGCCTCCCAAAGTGCTGGGATTACAGGCGTGAGCCACCATGCCTGGCTAGTGGGCTTCTTATGTCAAGGGTGAGTTCTTTCCCACTGCTGGCCAGCCACATGGGGGAGAAGTTTCCAGCCTGGGAATGAGTGGGGAAGGGAGAACTTTGGCATCTCTTTCTAAACTTCAAGTCTGAGAAGTCTGAATAATTTGCAATTAGTGGTAGGGTTAGAGTGGGAAAGGTGTGGGATTTATTTGCATTGGTCTTTTTTTTTTTTCTAGTACGTACTTGTGTTTGTTAAAGAGAATTTAGAGGAATATATTAAGGACCATGAATAACCACTTTCATCCTATTGTCATACAACTAAAATGTTCACGTATTTATTTATTATTTGGTTCATTTTTAAAATTTCTTTGATTTTGCTTGGAAAATAATCTTGCCAAGTGGTATATCTCCAGAAGGCTGAAGGTAGGGAAGGGCAGTTGTTCAACTTCTTCCATCTTTTCTACTCGTACTCAGAAGGGGAGACTTGGGCAAAAGGAGAGGAAAGGGAGGCAGGAGAGTTCTTGGCTTTATTGTTGAGAGCAGGTATTGGTGTTCTCTGTTTGGCAAGTGTCTTAAGCTGACTGTTGTGAGCACTTTGATGGATTTTTTGAGAAATTGCCTTTGCCCTCCCAAATTCCTTGGGATTTCTTGCCTCCAATTCCTTTGAAATGTGCTATTCACAACACTTTGGCTTGGTAATATTGCTCTTTCCTCAGCTCTGAGACTGCTAGACATGCCCCCAGCTTCTCCCTATTTACATGTGCTAACCCCTCTGTGGCCATCTTGGTAAGTTCCTAAGACAACCACATGCTGGCACTCATGCACGTGCCCACATCTGGTTCACAGGAAACCCTCATGTAAACTTTGCTAAACAAACTCTTCAAGTCCAGGGAGCCAGTGCTGCAACACCTACTCTGCTTACATGGGCTGCTGCAGCTGTTCTCTCAGCCCTTAAATTTCTCAGGTGTGAATTAAACACCAACCAACTGTTGGTGACACATATTGAACTCTTCAAGTGGTATCCTTAAAATTTCTTCCTCTTGATTTGGGGTTAGCAGACTGAAGCCCTCATCCCTTCTCCTTGGTGGTGCAGAATGAGAGGTAGGCTCACAGCACACCTTTCTCAATGGAATCCTCAGAAGTTCTTCCTGTAAGTCTCTGGCTCCAGAACCTTTTAATTCCCTTGATGTGGGTAAGGAGTTTAACTCCAGTGAATTAAACTAACACATATCCTGCCTTCAAGGTTCTTATATCTAAGGAGACAAACAATAAACAAGTAAACAATCAAATTATATATAATTAAAAATTGTGTCACTGGCCAGGCACAGTGGCTCACGCCTGTAATCCCAGAACTTTGGGAGGCCGAGGCGGGTGGATCACCTGAGATCAGGAGTTTGAGACCAGACTGACCAACATGGAGAAAGCCCATCTCTACTAAAAATACAAAATTAGCTGGGCATGGTGGCACATGCCTGTAATTCCAGCTACTGAGGAGGCTGAGGCAGGAGAATTGCTTGAACTCGGGAGGTGGAGGTTTCAGTGAGCTAGAGATTGCGCCATTGCACTCCAGCCTGGGCAATAAGGGCGAAACTCTGTCTCAAAAAAAAAAAAATTGTGTTAAGAAAATCCATGAAATGGTCAGGGACCCTGCCCTCTGTGCTGGGGCATCTTTATGCTGAGATATTACTGCTAAGAAGAAATCAGTTATGTGATGGGAAGGGTTATGAGACCAAAAAAGTTCAGATAGTGGGAGCAGCATACGTAAATATCCTGAAGCAGGAAATGAAAACAGCCTTTTATGCCTGCAGAACAATTAGATGAGAGTGAGCAGAATGGGCAGTCCCCTGCTGACTGCCACTGCAGACAGAGCCTTGGTGGGCACAGAGTCAGCCAGCATCCCACCCTGGGCTAACACTGTGCAGAGAACAGTGGATCCTGCCCCACCCTGAGCAACCACTCCTACTTGTGGGCCACACAGAAGGCACTCAGACCTGCATCTGCCAGTGCCCCGCCCCTAAGCCAACACCACCTCCAGCATGACTGAACACACAGTCACCAACAGGGGCCTCCTGCCCACCCCCAGCTGCACTGCCTCTGCCACTGTGGTGAATGCCTACAGAGAGGCAGGACCCCCGGCACCTGGTAGCACTCCACCGTAGCTGCCACTACCGCGCTGCTGTTATGTGCAAATGAGTATGGATCCCACTGTCGTCATGCTGTGAAATGCTTTGGCTGACATCAGCCATCAGAGTGTAATGACCGGCAGTCCAAAAACATTTTGGCCCCCGCAGTGCAGTGGATTCCTAACATCAAGGAGCCAGAGAACAAAGTTGGGGCCCAATACAAGTACCCCAGAATTAGAAAATCCAGTCCAGGTATGGGGAGCTGAGTGTTGGCCCCCTAAAATCTTTCATAAATGAAGCCAGTTGGCTGAATCCACCTTGTACTAGAATCAAGCCCTCAAGGTCATTCAAAAAATAGGATAAAAGAAACAAAATTATGCAAAAAGTCAGCAACCTCGAGGATTAAAGGAAGATAAGCCCACAAAGATGAGAAAGAATCAGCACAAGAACCCTGACAACTCAAAAAGCCAGAGCACCTTCTTTCCAACAGATGACCACCTTGCCTCTCCAGCAAGTGTTCTGAACCAGGTTGAGATGGATGAAGTGACAGAAACAGAGTTCAGAATATGGACAGAAATGAAGATCCTTGAGCTATAGCAGTATGTTGAAACCCAGTCCAAGGAAGCTAAAAACCATTATAAAACCATACTGGAACTGGCAGACCAAATAACTAGTATAGAAGAGTGTGTAACTGAACTGAGAGAGCTGAAAAACACCATACAAGAATTTCGTAATGCAGTCACAAGTATTAATAGCAGAATAGACCAAGTGGAGGAAAGAATCTAAGAGCTTGAAGACTGGCTTTCTGAAATAAGACAGTCAGACAAGAATAGAGAAAAAAGAATGAAAGGAATGAACAAAACCTCTGAGAAATATGAGATTATGTAAAGAGACCAAATATATGACTTATTGGTGTCCCTGAAAAAGAGGGGGATAATGGAACCAACTTGGAAAACATGTTTCAGGATATCATCCATGAGAACTTCATGGATGAACCCAACTAGCTAGACAGGCTAACATTCAAATTCAGGAAATGCAGAGAACCCCAGTAAAATACTTCCCAAGAAGATCATCCCAAGAGACATAGCCATTAGATCCTCCAAGGCTGAAACGAGAAAAAATGTTAAAGACAGAGAGAAAGGTCAGGTCACCTACAAAGGGAAGTCCATTGACTAACAGCAGACTTCTCAGCTGAAACCTTACAAGCAAGAAGAGATTCTGGGCCAGTATTCAACATTCTTAAAATAAATTCCAACCCAGAATTTCATATCCAGCCAAATTAAACTTCATAAGTGAATGATAAATATGATCCTTTTCAGACAAGCAAATGCTGAGATAATTTGTTACCATCAGATCTGCCATATAAGAGCTTCTGAAGGAAGCACTAAATATGGAAAGGAAAGACCATTACCAGCCACTACAAAAACATACTGAAGAATACAGACCAGTGACACTATAAAGCAACCACATAAACAAGTCTGCAAAATATCCAGCTAACATCATAATGACAGGATCAAATCCATACATATCAATACTAACCTTGAATGTAAGTGGGCTAAATGCCCCAATTAAAAGACGCAGAGTAGCAAGCTGGATAAAGAACCAAGACCCATTGATATGCTTGTCTTCAAGAGACCCATCTCACATGCAGTGACACACATAGGCTCAAATAAAGGGATGGAGAAAAATCTACCAAAAAAATGGAAAACAGAAAAAAATCAGAGGTTGCAATCCTAGTTTCACACAAAACAGACTTTAAACCAGAAAAATTTAAAAAGACGAAGGGTATTACTTAATGGTAAAGGGTTCAATTCACAAGAAGACCAGACTATCCTAAATATATATGCACCCAACACAGCAGCACCCAAATTCATAAAGCAAATTCCTAGAGACCTTCCAAGAGATTTAGACTCCCTCACAGTAAGAATAAAAGACTTTAACACCCCGCTGACAATACTAGACAGATCATCAAGACAGAAAATTAACAAAGATATTCAGGACCTGAACTCAGCACTGGATCAAATGAACCTGATAGACATCTACAGAACTCTCTACCCCAAAACAACAGAATATACATTCTTCTCATCACCACATGGCACTTACTCTAAAATTGATCACACAATTGAAAGTAAAACACTCCTCAGCAAATGCAAAAGAACTGAAATAATAAAAAAACAATCTCGGCTGGGTGCAGTGGCTCATGCCTGTAATCCCAGCACTTTGGGAGGCCGAGGTGGGAGGATCACAAGGTCAGGAGATCGAGACCATCCTGGCTAACACAATGAAACCCCGTCTCTACTAAAAATACAAAAAATTAGCCAGGCGTGGTGGCAGGCGCCTGTAGTCCCAGCTACTCTGGAGACTGAGGCAGGAGAATGGCGTGAACCTGGGAGGCAGAGCTTGCAGTGAGCCGAGATCACAACACTGCACTCCAGCCTGGGCAACAGAGCAAGACTCCATCTCAAAAAAAAAAAAAAAAGAAAAAAGGAAAAACAATCTCTCAGACCACAGCACAATCAAATTAGAAAACAAGACTAAAAAAATCACTTAAAACCATACAATCACATGGAAATTGAATAACTTGCTTCTGAATGACTTTGGGGTAAATAATGAATTTAGGGCAGAAATCAAGAAGTTATTTGAAACTAATGAGAACAAAGATACAACATGCCAGAATTTCTGGGACACAGCTAAGGCAATGTTAAGAGGGAAATTTGTAGCACTAAATGCCCACATCAAAAAGTTAGAAAGATCTCAATTTAACAACATAACATCACAACTAAAAGAACTAGAGAACCAAGAGCAAACCAATCCCAAAGCTAGCAGAGACAAGAAATAATTCAAATCAGAGCTGAACTGAAGGAGATTGAGAGACAAAAAACCATTCGAAAGATCAATGAGCCGGGTGTAGTGGCTCACGCCTGTAATCCTAGAGCTTTGGGAGGCTGAGGCGGGTGGATCCCCTGAGGTCAGGAATTCAAGACCAGCCTGACCAACATGGTGAAACCCTGTCTCTATTAAAAATACAAAAATTAGCTGGGCATGGTGGCGGGCATCTGTAATGCCAGCTACTTGGGAGGCTGAGGCAGGAGAATCACTTGAATCCAGGAGGCAGAGGTTGCAGTGAGCCAAGATCCTGCCATTGCACTGCAGCCTGGGCGACAAGAGTGAAACTCCATTTAAAAAAAAAAAAAAAACTTCTCAATAAAGTAGGTATTCAAGGAATATACATCAAAATAATAAGAGCCATCTATGACAAACCCACAGTCAACATCATACCAAGTGGGTGAAAGCTGGAAGCATTCCCCTTGAATACCAGCACAAGACAAAGATGCCCTCTCTCACTACTCCTATTCAACATAGTGCTGGAAATTTTGGATGAGGCAATCAGACAAGAGAAAGAAATAAAGATCATTTAAATAGGAAGAGAAGAAGTTAAACTATCCCTGTTGGCAGATGACATATCCTATATCTGGAAAACCCCATAGTCTCAGGCCAAAGGCTCCCTAAGCTGATAACTTCAGCAAAGTCTCAGGATACAAAATCAATGTGCAAAAATCATTAACATTCTTATACACCAACAGTCAAGCCAGGAGCCAAATCAGGAACACAATCCCATTGACAGTTGTCATACACACAAAATAAAATACCTAGGAATACAGCTAACCAGGGAGGTAGAATATTTCTACAAGGATAACTACAAAACACCACTTGAAGAAATCAGAGATGACACAAGCAAATGGAACAACATCCTATGCTCATGGATAGAAAGAATCAATATTGTTAAAATGGCCATACTGCCCAAAGCAATTTATAGATTCAATGCTATTTCTATTCAAGTAACATTGAAATTCTTTACAGAACTAGAAAAAAAGCAACTATTTTAACATCCATATGGAACCAAAAAACAGCCTGAATAGCCAAGGCAATCCTAAACAAAAAGAACAAAGCTGGAGGCATCATGCCGCCTGACTTACAGCTATACTTCGGGGCTACAGTAACCAAAACATCATGATACTGGTGCAAAGATGGACACATAGACTAATGGAACAAAATAGAAAACCTAGAAATAAGGCCACACACCTACAACTTCTGATCTTGACAAACCTGACAAAAAACAAGCAATGGAGAAAGGATTTCCTATTCAATAATTGGTGCTGGGATAAATGGGTAGCCATATGCAGAAGATTGAAACTGGATCAATTCTATACATCATATACAAAAAGTTAACTCAAGATGGATTAAAGACTTAAATGTAAAACCCAATACTATACAAACCCTGGAAGACGATACCATTATGGACATTGGAATGGGCAAAGATTACATGAGGAAGACACCAAAAGCAGTTGCAATAAAAGCAAAAATTGAAAAGTGAGATCTAATTAAACTAGTAAGTTTCTGCACAGCAAAGGAAACTATCAATTGAGTGAACAGACAGCCTATAGAATGGGAGAAAAATTTTGCAAACTATGTATCTGACAAAGGAACTTAAATTTACAAGAAAAAAACAACTCCATTAAAAAGTGAGCAAAGGACATGAACAGACATTTTTCAAGAGAAGACATATGGCCAAAAGTCATACGAAAAAGAAAGCTCATAATTGATCATTAGAAAAATAAAAATCAAAACCACAATGCGATAACATGTCATACCATTCAGACTGGCCGTTACTAAAAAGTCAATAAGTAACAGATGCTGGTGAGATTGTGGAGAAAAGGGAACATTTATACACTGTTGGTGGGAGTGTAAATTAGTTCAACCTTTGTGGAAGACAGTGTAGTGACTGCTCAGAGACCTAAAAACAGAAATAACCGTTAGACCCAAAAATCCCATTACTGGGTATATATGGAAAGTAATATAAATCATTTAATTATAAAGACACTTGCATGTATATGTTCATTGCAGCACTATTCACAATAGCAAAGACATGGAATCAACCTAAATTCCCATCACTTAAAGACTGGGGTCAGGTGTGCTGGCTCATGCCTGTAATCCCAGCACTTTGGGAGGCTGAGGTGGGTGGATCACTTGAGGTCAGGAGTTCCAGACCAGCCCGGCCAACATGGTGAAACCACATCTCTACTAAAAATACAAAAATTAGCCAGGCATGGTAGTGGGTGCCTGTAATTCCAGCTACTCAGGAGGGTCAAGCAGGAGAACCTCTTGAACATGGGAGGTGGATGTTGCAGTGAGTAGAGATCATGTCACTGTATTCCAGCCTTGGCGACAGAGTGAGACTCCTCCTCCTCAAAAAAACAAATTGTAAACTGGATAAAGAAAATGTGGTACATATGCACCTGGAATACTATGCAGCCATAAAAAATGAGATCATGTCTTGTGCAGGAACATGGATGAAGCTGGAGGCCATTATCTTTAGCAAACCAATGCAGGAACAGAAAACCAAATACCACATGTTATCACTTAAAAGTGGAAGCTAAACTATGAGAACACATGGACACATACAGGGAAACAACATTCACTGGAACATATTGGAGGGTGGAAGGTGAGAGGAGGTAGAGGATCAGGAAAAATAACTAATGAGTACTAGACTTAATACTTGGGTGACAAAATAATCTGTCCATCAAACCCCCATGGGAAAAGTTTACCTATATAACAAGCCTGCACATAAACCTCTGAACTTAAAATAAAGGTTAAATTATAAAAGAAAGAGCAATGGATAGCGCATATATATATATTATATATATATACACACATATATTATATATACATATATACACATATATATTATATATACATATTATATATACACATATATATTATATATACATATATACACATATATATTATATATACTGTTTAGCGCAATATGTTTTCTGGAGTTTAAATGTATGTAGAACTTTAAAAACATAGAAACAATAATATAAAATTCGGAAGAGAGTAAAATTAATTTAAAGTGTTCAAATGTCCTTGAATTGTTCAGAAAAATGTAAAATAGACAATTTACCTTCAACTTTTAAAAGTCTGGGATGCACGTTCAATTTCTAAGGTTACCATTAAAAGCAAAATAAAACAATGTATAACTATTCAGATATCACAAGGGCAAATAGAATCATGCTAAAATACTTGATTGATCCAAAAGGGTTCAAGAAAGGAGAGAAAAAAGAACATAGTGCAATTGTGACAAATTCTAAAATGGTAGATATGAACCCCAGAATATATATATTTTACATTAGATGTAAATGGACTAATTACTTCAGTTAAAAGACAAAAGATTGTTAGACTATAAAACAAAATTTATGTGGTTTACTAGAGTCAAACCTTAAATACAAGGATACCGAAAGACTGAAAAGAAAAGCATGGAAAAAAGCTATAATGTGAACCAAAATGAAAAGAAAATTGGTATACCTGTACTAATATCAGACAAAGTAGAATTTAAAGAAAGAAGCATTAGCAGAAATAGAGGAATCATGAAAATATATTAAAACCTGGGGATTCATCTAAATTCACCCTTATACGGAAGTTTAATAGCCCTGAATACACATATTAGAAAAGAAAAATTGGTTGAAAAAAAACAGTGGTGCAAGCTGCCATTTAAGAAGTTAAAAAAAAAAAAGAGCAAATTTTAAAAGTATCTGCATATATACTCTGTGTGTGTGTGTGTGTGTGTGTGTCTCCACATTCCTTTACTTCAAATATCAGGGATCTGGATTAGAGTCAAAGTTTGATCAAGTCCCTTGTAAATTCAGTTATGGCTGCCTGTGGGAAAAATACCCTTCTTCTGCCTAAAGAGTTGCTGCTTTAGACCTATTGCAGCTTTATGTTATTATGGGGACTGAATAGGAAGCTGCAGTTGAAGGCATTCACAAGAAAAAACATTGCCTTTGTGTCAGTGAATCTCGTTTTTTATTATTTTGTGGCTTTCCTTCATTTGGAGATAGTTTCTGGAGTGTCTGCATTTTATTTCATCTCTCCAGAATACCCTATCCCACGTAGGCACTGAGTGTTTTACAAGGACCCTCACTGAGTGAGACCTTATGTGCCCTTACACTTTTGTCTTAGACTAACTGCCCCTATGCCACTGATTGGCAGGAATTGGCTATATCATCTGCCACTCTAATATAGTGGGAATTTGTGGATTCTCCTGTGGATCTCTTCTTTACTTCAAAGGCAGACTTCTCCTTTATGTACAGTGAATAGTTTATGTACTCTCTTTTAATTCAGTCTTGCTTACCCTAGGTATAGCAATAATCACCTAAAGTTTCTGCCTTGTGTATAACTTCTGTGAATTTCCAGGTACGATACAGAGTTCTTCACTTATTAACATACTATCATTTCAATGGGAATTTGTAAGGGGGAAGTTCAATATATACGCTCAGATTACAATCTCTATTTAAAATCTTTCCTCCTCTCTCCATTTTCCTTAAATTTTTCCCTGAAATTTTACCTCTGCTAATTTGGAAATTATACACATATCTTGTTTTTATTTTACTGATGATTAAATATATACTTAAAAACCACATTTTAATAATTATTTTATAACTATATCTGTCATTAGTAATTTCTGTTGATTTCTCCTTATGTAAAATGATGACTACTTAGGCTTTTTTTTCTTTATTCCCATTTCTTGAGTTTATTATTAGAATTTGGGATTTTATCTTCAGTTTATTGGCAGTTTTTTTCTTTATATCTTTTCTTTCATGGTAATCAAAGCATGGTTGAAACTTAATTGTGTGTGTGTACACATTATTTCAACACTCATTGTCTATCTTAATTGTGTGTGTGTGCACACAAGCAGCATTATTTCAATGCTGATTGTCAATTGCTGCTTTGAGTCCCCATTTCTTCCTTTGAGCATTCAGTTCTTCAGGTTGAATGATAGCTTTGTTGGCAGAGATACATTTTGAGCTGTGCTTCTGGAATTTTAGTGTGCATATGAATCACCTAGGGATCTTGTTAAAATACAAACTTTGATTCAGTAGATCTGGAATGAGGCCCAAGAGCTTTCATTTCTAACAGATTCCCAGGTGATGTCAGTGCTGCCTGTCCATGGACCACACTTCAAGCAGCAAAATTTTATAGACTTTTTAATTTCAGGAAAAAGTTGTAGGTCTTATACTTTATGAGTTCTTATATGTCTGAAAATGACTTTTTCTTGCTTTCACACATAAACAGTGAATGGCTTATTTGAGTATAAAATTCCTAAGATACAACCTTTTCCTTTTAAGACTTGGTAGTTCCTTTTCCATAAAGCTTGGTATATGGTGTTGCTTATAGACCTCCCAGGCCAGCTGGTTTTTTTGTAGATAACCTATTTTTTAGATAACCTGTCTGCCCATAGGAGTCTTTATTTTTTCCCTGAAGTTCAAGAGTTTTACAAGGCCATGTCTAGCTGTCAGTGTCATAATATTTATTTTACCCTGGCACATGGTGACCAACTTTTTGGTACAGATTTAGATCCTTCTCTATGGTTGGAAGATTTTTCTTCTATTATATTATTCACTGTTGGTTCTTACCCATTTGTTCTGGCTTTTTCTTCATGAATACCAGTAACTTCTGTCTGTCTTTCACATTTATCATGTTCTCTTTAATTACTTTCCTCTTTTTTTTTTCTTTTTCTGTGCACGTAGGGGTGATTTTCAAGCTGTCACTTGAACTTTTTTTCTTTTTTTGAGACAGTCTCACTCTGTCACCCAGGCTTGAGTACAGTGGTGCGATCTCAGCTCACTGCAACCTCTGCCTCCTAGATTCAAGTGATTCTTCTGCCTCAGCCTCCCACGTAACTGCAGTTACAGACGTGTGCCACCGCCCCTGGCTAATTTTTGTTTTTAGTAGAGATGGGGTTTCACCATGTTGGCCAGGTTGGTCTCAAACTCCTGACCTCAAGTGATCTGCCCGCCTCAGCCTCCCAGAGTGCTGAGATTACAGGTGTGCACCACCACACCCACCTAATTTTTGTGTTTTTAGCAGAGATGGGGTTTCACCATGTTGACCAGGCTGGTCTCAAATTCCTGACCTCAAGTGATCCACAGTCCTCAGACTTCCAAAGTGTTGGGATTACAAGCATGAGCCACCACTCCTGGTTTGAACTTTTTTTCTGATCTATTAACTTCTAGTGGAGTTCTTTGTTTATTTTTATGGGTACATAGGTGTATATATTTATGTGAGATATTTTGATGCAGTAATACAATGCATAATAATCACAGCAGGGTAAATGGGGTATTCGTCCCTTTAAGGATTTATCATTTCTTTGTGTTATATACATTCTAATTATACTCTTTTAGGTATTTTAAAATGTACAATAAATGGTTGTTGACTGTAATCACCCTATTGTGCAATCAAATACTAGATCTTATTCATTCTATTGAACTATATTTTTGTACCCAACCTAATGACGTTTTAAATACTGCTATGGCATTATTTATTACCTAATATTCTTTCCTTCGCTTCAAACCTGCCGCTTTTATGTGTCTGTTGTTTTAACCACCTGCGTCTTATCCTATATTTTTTTGTCTATTTTTAGTGTGATATCTGGCTAATTCTTACTTATTCTTCAAGGTCATTCTCTTTTAGGAAGCCTATCTTGACTGGTTAAACTTTGGTCTTCCTGTTTTGTGCTTCCATTATAGTACCAAATGGAATATAGTACTAAATGGAATATAGTACTTGCATCCATTATAGTACTAAAATTGTTGGCAAATTAGGACCTGTTTTTGAGAAGGGAGAATGACTTCATCATTCCAAGATCTGACATAGTTTCTTACATGTGATGAGGACCCAAATAGCATTTATTGAAGGAGTAAATAAATGAGTGTGTGCTCACTATCGCCTTGCATGTTTTGCCAATGCTCTTCTTTCCGCCTAAATCATCCTTTTCTCCTTGTTCTGGTTCACAGATGGTTGATCATAAAAATGCCTTTTGAGTCCTCATTTCTTCCTTTTGCATTCATTGGCAATTCTCACTCTTTACTAGGACAGGGGCGACTCTTGTAGTGTTTCCGTAGGATCTCATGAATACCGTTGTGAGAGTGTTTATTCCACTGTATTGTTTAATTTTTCTATTTCCACAATTGAGACAGAATTTTAGGTGGCATAGATGGTGTAATTCATCTCTTTATGCTGTGCCCACATTATTATTGATGTATGGTATAAATTTAATACATTTTATTCCATAAATTAATAGAGAAATGAAGTAATGTATTTCTGGGTTGATAAAAAAAACTGCATGACTATAGTATGGGTCTGTGGGATAGGTAAGGATGGGTAATTCTATGAAGAATATTGAAAGCTATGTTGGGGAGTATGGACTTTTAACAAATATTTAAAAACATCATTTTTTTCAACAATGTACATGTATATAGTTTAAAGAGCCAAATGACTCATGTAGGCTTGAGGTGAAAAACAACAGCCTCTTGATTCCCTTCCTCCCATTTCCTCACCCACCAGGGGCAACTACTGTTAACAATTCTATCTGATTCTCTTGGTGTTTTATCCACATTTCTAAATAACATGTTTATATTGCTGCTTCTTGATCTTTCAGTTGTAGGCACTACTCATTAGAGTCATACTATAGAAGATGAAGATTTAACAATTTTTCACACCTCCTGCTCCTTTCTCTTCCTTTCTCTCTCCCCCTCCCCCTCCTCTTTCTCCTTTCTCAACCTCTCCCTCCAGTCTGTCTTCAAGTCCCATACCCCAGGGTTTTATATAACTTTGACTGGGCTAATATGCAGTGTTTAAATTATTATGAAGGCATATTATTATTAATGCCTTCATTAAACTATTGTGAAGGTATATTATTATTATAAAGACATATTATTAAATTATGCCTCTATACTATTCACAGCTATGTCATGTAATATACCGCAATTATTTTTCCTTTCCTGAGTTTTTTTCCACTAGAGTCAATAATTACCTTGCTTTTTTATTTGCTTGTTTTCTTAGTTTTTACATGCTTATCACTAATTCAGGAAAATGTCATCATTCTAATTTTCACTTCACTAATTTCATTCACTTTTCTAATTTTCATTCACTTTAATTTTCTTTTAGACCCTTCTTCTGGAGAATTCTTAACCTTTAGCTGAGCTACTTGCTGTCTAACAAGAAATTCAGGAGGCATCTTGGAATCTCATTTTTCTGTCATCCTGGGAGGGTCATTTACTTCTT
The DNA here is from genome assembly GCF_029281585.2 of Gorilla gorilla gorilla. NCBI lineage: Eukaryota > Metazoa > Chordata > Mammalia > Primates > Hominidae > Gorilla > Gorilla gorilla. Next base: position 85,308,727 of record NC_073240.2, read on the forward strand.
TCCTGTGTTAGATCTCCTGTTTCCTAATCACCTTCCTTTTTCCTCCTCATTTTTATGGATACATTCTCCAGAAGCTTCCTACTTATCTGAAAAGATCTTTATTTTCTTCTCAAACTTGAATGATGATTTTTCCATATATATAGTTATGTAGAAATGATTTTCCCTCAGAAATTTGAAGGCTTTGCTCCATATTCTAACATCAAGTAATGTTACTGAGAAATCTAAAGGCATCTGGATTTCCTGCTCTTTTTTCCCCCTGTCTGGATGCATGTAAAAACATACATTTTCCCCCAGTGTTCTGAAATTTCCTAACGTTATGCCTTGGTGTGGGTCTATTTTCATTTGTTGTATTGGACACTCAGAGAGTCCTTCACTATAAAAACTCATTCTCTTCAGTCCTGAAATATTTCCTTGATGATTTCTTCTATTCATTTTCCTCTATTTTCTTTTCTTTTTTTTCTTTTTGTTTTTTTGAGACAGAGTCTTGCTCTTGTCACCCACGCTGGAGTGCAGTGGCTTGATCTTGGCTCACTGCAGCCTCCGCCTCCTGGGTTGAAGCAACTCTCCTGCCTCAGCCAGCCAAGTAGCTGTGACTACAGGCACGTGCCACCATGCCTGGCTAATTTTTGTATTTTTTAGTAGAGGTGGGGTTTCACCATGTTGGCCAGGTTGGTCTCAAACTCCTGACCTCAGGTGATCTGCCAGCCTCAGCCTCCCAAAGTGTTGGGATTACAGGCATGAGCCACCACACCCAGCCGTGTTCCTCTGTTTTCTTGTTGAAACTCCCATTATTCAGATATTAGATCTTCCAGTTTTCTCTTTGTTCGTTTGCCCTGCCTTCCAGGAGATTTATCTAAATTTATTTTTTTCACTCTCTTTACTAAGTATTTTATCTCTTTCTATACATATATTTTTTCCTGAGTTATTTTTTGTTCCTTGAATTTTTAGGAATAGAATTCTGTCCCTGATTCCCAGACGCAGTATATTCTGTTTCATCTCTGAGAGTATGAATAGACATTTGGGAGGAAAATTTTTTTCACCTTGCATAGTCTCAGTTCCTCCCAAATTGCTGTTTTCTTTTAAATTTTTTTTTTGTCACTGTATTTAAGGTTAGAGGTCTTTCTGAGATTTCTGGCAACCCTTGTTTGTTTATTCAAGTTTAAGGAAAGGAGCTATGAGCTTAACTGGAGGGAGATGTGGCCAGTACATCTCATTGCCTGATGATGTCTTTAGGTGTTCTATTTTGAAATGCTTTGATTTCCCAGTGAAGGCCCTTCTGAGTCCAATATTTTAGGAACCAAGTGAGGCAGAAAGCTGGGATCTCAGCATTAAATACATTAATTTGTATTTAATCCCTGTTTTCAGTATAGTACTCTTGCCCTTAATTGTACCCAGTTATCTCTTGGTCCAGAAAATTACTGTTTTACCCTCTTTAGATAATAACATACAGTCATGCCAAAGTAAGGGAGGTCAGCTGGAAATTTAATCTCTTTTTAAACAGACTTTCAATCAATCATACTGTTTTGACCCCAACTTTATCCTGCTTTCAAAAGTATCTGATTTACCACTTCTGAAGTCTTTTTGTGAGTTCTGCAGAGCTAATTGAGTTGCTTCTAGGAATTCCCCACTGCCATCTTAGGATTTACCTTTTTTTGGGGCTGAGAAATCAAAAAATATCCTTAATATGAAATAAGTAATTTAAATAACACCATAATTATTACAGAAAATTGAATTTATAGTATAAAAACTCTCTCCCCTCAATCTTAAGGCCTAGATGGTTTCACTGGCAAATTCTACCAAGCATTTAAAGGAGAATTTACACCAATTCCATATAATTTCTTCCAGAAAACAGAAGAGAAGGAATACTTTCCAATTCATTTTATGGATCTAGTATGACTTTGATACCAAACCATACAAAGACTATATAAAGAAGAAAACAACAAACCAATATATCTCATGAATATAGAAGTAAAAATTATTAATACAATCCTGTCAAAAGTATTAAGAAAGATATAAAAGGAATTATAGGCCATAACCAAATGGGGTTTATTAGAGGAATGTAAGGCTGTTTCAGTATTTGAAAGTCAATCAGTGTAATCCAGCTAATTAATAGACTAAGGAAGAAAAAATGTATAGGATCTTATCAATTGATACAGAAAAAATATTTGACAAAGTCACCAATTCATGAAGAACTCTCAGAAAAATAGAAACAGATATCAACTTGATAAAAAATTTAAGAAGCTTTAACTAATATTGTATATTATAATTGATGGTGAAAGACTGAATGCTTTCCGCCTAAGGTGTAGAATAAGGTAGGGGTGTCTGTCTCACCACTCTTACCGTAGGAGAAGAAAAATAAAACTGTCTTTATTTGCAGATGACATTTTTGTCTACATAGAAAATCCCAAGAAATCTACAAGGTAACTTCTAAAACTAAAAAGTGAGTCTGGCAAGGTCCTGGATACAAAATAAAAATACAGAAATCGATTGTATTTCTCTTACTAGTGATGAGCACATAGATAACAAAATTTAAAAATACAGTGCCATTAATAATCATTCAGAAAAGTTAAATGCCAAGGTGTAAATCTAACAGAACATGTATAGGACTTGTACGCCTAATACTGCAATGTGCTAATGAAAGAGGAACCCTAATAAAATACCTAGGAATACATTTAGCCAAGGAGGTGAAAGATCTCTACAATGAAAACTGTAAAACACCGATGAAAGAAATGGAAGAAGACACAAATAAATGGAACAATATTCCACATTCATAGATTGGAAAAAATAGTATTAAAATGTTGATACTACCCAAAGTGATCTACAGATTCAGTGTGATCTCTGTCAAAATCTGTCACATTCTTCACAGAAATAGAAAAGACAATCTTAAAATTTGTATGGAACCATAAAAGACCCCAAATAAATTAAGCAATCTTGATCAAAAAGAACAAATCTGGAGGCGTTATACTACCTGACTTCAAAATGTGCTACAAAGCTGTAGTAAGCAAAACACAATGGCAATGGCATAAAAACAGACAAGTTGTCCGATGGAACAGAATACAGAGCTCTGAAATAAGTCCACACATTTACAGCCAACTGATTTTTTACAAAGGTGTCAAGAACACGGGGGAAAAGACAGTTGTCTCTTCAATAAGTGGTGTTGGGAAAACTAGATATCCACATGAAGAAGAATGAAATTATTTCATACCATATAGGAAAATCAACTAAGGCCAGGCGCAGTGGCTCACGCCTGTAATCCCAACACTTTGGGAGGCCGAGGCGGGCAGATCACGAGGTCAGGAGATCGAGACCATCCTGGCTAACATGGTGAAACACCATCTCTACTAAAAGAATACAAAAAATTAGCCTGGCATGGTAGCGGGCGCCTGTAGTCCCAGCTACTCGGGAGGCTGAGGCAGGAGAATGGAGTGAACCCGGGAGGCTGAGCTTACTATGAGCCGAGATGCGCCACTGCACTCCAGCCTGGGCGACAGAGTGGGATTCTGTCTCAAAAAAAAAAAAAAAAAAAAAAGAAAAAGAAAAATCAACTAAAAATAGTTTAAAAATTAAAATGTAAGAAATTTAACATCCGGAAGAAACATAGGAGAAAAGTTCTATGACATTTATCTGGGAAATGATTATTTTACACATGACCCCAAAAGCCAGAAAAATGTGGGCAAATGGGATTACATCAAACCAAATTGCTTCTGTACAACAAAGGAAACAATCAACAGAGAGAAGAGATAACCTACAGAATGGGAGAAAGTATTTGCAAGCTATGCATCTGCCATGGGGTTAATATCCAAAATATATGACAAACTCAGTAGCAAGAAAAAAATAACCTGATTAAAAAATGGGCAAAGGACCCAAATAGACATTTCTTAAAAGATATACATAGGATCAACATGGAAGACAGTATTTAAGTGATGTAAGCCAAAAGATATATGAACAAATGCTCAACATCAGTAATTATCAGGGAAATGCAACCTAAACCACAGTGAGGTATCATCTCACACGTGTTAAGATGGCTATTAAAAAAACAAAAGACAACAAGTATTGGCAAGGATGCAGAGAAAAGGGAACCCTTGCACCCTGTTGGCGAGAATGTAAATTGGTACAGCTGCTATGAAAAACAGTATAAGCGTTCCTCAAGATATTAAAAATAGAGATATCAGTTGGTCTTATGCCTGTAATCCCAGCACTTTGGGAGGCTGAGGCGGGTGGAGCAACTGAGGTCAGGAGTTAGAGACCAGCCTGGCCAACATGGCAAAACCCTGTCTCTACTAAAGATACAAAATTAGCCAGGCATGGTGGCGCATGCCTGTAATCCCAGCTACTCAGGAGGCTGAGGCAGGAGAATCGCTTGAACCTGGGAGACAGAGGTTGCAGTGAGTCGAGATTGTGCTGCTGCACACCATGCACACCAGCCTGGGCAACAGAGTGAGACTCTGTCTCAAAAAAAAAAAAAATCATATGATCCAGCAGTCTCACTATTGGATATATATCCAAAGGAAATGAAATCAAGATATCAAAGAGATATCTGCACTTCCATGTTTGTTGCAATGTTTTCACAATAGCCAAGGTATGGAAACAACTAAGTGTCTATCAGTGAATGAGTGGATAAAGAAAATGGTATATATACACAATATAATACTATTCAGCCACGAAAAATGAAGGAAATCCTATTATTTGTGACAATGTGGATGAACATGGAAGACAGTATTTAAGTGATGTAAGTCAGGCACAGGAAGGCAAATACCACATAATCTCACTCATATGTAGACGCTAAAAAAGTTGATCTCGTAGGAAAAGAGAGTAGAAAGGCAGTTGCTAGGGGTTAGGATGGTTGAGGAGGGGAGTTGAGGACATGTTGGTGGAAGGATACAAAATTTCAGTTAGGTAAGAGGAATAAGTTTAACAGAACTATTGTGCAACAGTGTCATTGTAGTTAATATATTGTATTATTGAAAATTGCTGAGACCGGATGTTAAGTATTATCACCACAAAAATAACTCTGTGAGATAATGGATATGTTAGTTTGATTTAGTCATTCCATAGTGTATAGATACTTTAAAACATCACACATTGTACACGATAAATACATACAATTTTATCTGTTGGTGTGTTGTTGTTGTTGTTGTTGTTGTTGTTGTTTGAGATGAAGTCTCGCTTTGTTGCCCAGGCTGGAGTGCAGTGGTGCGATCTCTGCTCACTGCAACCTCCACCTCTCAGGTTCAAGTGATTCTCCTGCCTCTACCTCCCGAGTAGCTGGGATTACAGGCATGCGCCACTATGCCTGGCTAATTTTTGTACTTTTAGTAGAGATGGGGTTTCACCATGTTGGAGAGGCTGGTCTTGAATTCCTGACCTCAGGTGATCTGCCTGCCTCGGCCTCCCAAAGTGCTGGGATTATGGGTATGTATCTGTTGATTTTTAAAAGATATTTTAAAAGAATAGAGTGGGAGGAATCAGCTTACTTAATATCAAGATTTACTATATGGCTGCAGTAATGAGAGCAGTGGTATTGGCAGAGGAATAAACAAATGAGATCAACGGGAGAAAATATTTGAAAATCACCTAACAAAGGACTAGTATCTCTATTAAGAACTCTCAAATATCAACAATTAAAAATCAAACATTCTAATTAGAAAATGAACAAAGGACACGAATGGATATTTTACCCAAGAGAATACATAGATGGCAAATAAGCACACAAAAATATGTTCAACACTACTGGCTATTAAGGAAATGCAAATTAAAACTGCAATAAGATATCATTACCTACCTATCAGAATAGCTTTCAAAAGGTTCACAACAAGAAATACTGGCAAGGATGCAGAGAAAGAGTGTTACTCATACATTGGTTCTGAGAATGTAAAATGATACAGCCATTCTGGAAAATAGGCAGTTTCTTTTAAAAAAAATAAACATGCAACTACCATACAACTCAGCAATTGCACTCCTGGGCATTTTTCTCAGATAAATGAAGACTTAGGTTCACAATAAAACCTGTACATGAATGTTTATGCCAGTTTTACTCACAGTGGCCAAAAGGTGGAAACAATCCCAATGCCCTTTAGTGGGTGAATCATTAAACAAATGGTGTTACATCCATACCAGGGAATGCTACACAGCCATAAATGGAAATGAACCATTGATAAACACAACAATCTGGATGAATCTCCAGAAAATTACAATGAAGTTATAAAAATCCAATCTCTAAAGCTTACATACTGTATTTCACTTATGTAATATTCTTGAAATGACAGAAATTATAGAAACAGAACAGTAGTTGCTAGGTGTTAAGGAAGAGGATAGGGTGGGAGGGGAGGAGATGCAGCTATAAAAGGCAACTTGCAGGATTCTTGTGATGATAGAAATGTTCTGTACATTACCTGTATTAATATCAGTCTCCTAGTTGTATTCTTGTAGTAGAGTTTTGCAAGATGATACCTTTGAGGGATCCATGGGGTCTCTTTTTATTATTTTCCTACAAATGCATGTGATTTACAATTATTATTATTATTATTTGAGATGGAGTCTTGCTCCGTTGTCCAGGCTTGAGTGCAGTGGCACAGTCTCGGCCCACTGCAACCTCTGTCTCCTGGACTCAAGCAATTCTCCCACCTCAGCCTCCCAAGTAGCTGGGATTACAGGTGCACGCCACCATGCCCGGCTAATTTTTTGTATTTTTAGTGGAGACTGGGTGTCACCATGTTGGCCAGGCTGGTCTCGAACTCCTGACCTCAAGTGATCCACCTGCCTTGTCCTCCCAAAGTGCTGGGATTACAGGTGTGAACCACCGTGCCCAGCCGATTTACATTTATTTTAAATAGAAGATTTAATTTAATTTAAAAAAAAACTAGAAATGCCAGGCAAAATAGGACATACATTTAAAACAACAACAACAACAACAACAACAACAACAACAACAACAACAGCAGCAGCAGCAACAACAACAACAACAACAGAACTAAAGTTGAACCTACAAGAAATTAAGGGAAATCCATGGGGCCAAAAAGCAAAGAGTGAACTGAATGCCAAACTAGTAAGTGCGTAACTGATTCTGTGCCTGCCCTAGTGATGGAGATGGGATTTGATCATCTCAAAAACTCAGGCTGTTGAGTTTTAATTCCTTCATAATCACAGATCAAGTCTTGAGTGTATGCGAGTTCACACCATGGGAACTGCAACCCTAAGATAAAGGCAAGACCCTTGAGGTCCAGACACTTAACAGAAGGACTAGGGGAAAAATGTCCACACACCAGCATAGGGAATTTAAATATCTTAGTCTTAATTCCATATGAAAAAAAAATTCCACGTTGGAACAGTGGACCTGTTCTCCCAAAATTTGGAAGTGCATGTATATTGGCCTATACATATTATATATATTACATTGAATACATATATCCTATATGGTTGTGGAAACATTTACGTGGGAAATTAATATGAAAATTGATCTTGTAGCCTGTGATATCCTTAAGGTATGGCAGCAATGAAAGATTTGAGAGTCAGGCCACCAACCGGCTCCATAGGATTCCTGTCAATAGAGCCCTGCTAATGACAAACTTGCAATCCTAAAATATGTAACACACAAGGAAATACTTGCGAGGAGTAAGTACCAGCAGGCACAGCATTGATGATATAAGAGAGAAAAGCCATACAATTATCTATATTGATGCAAAAGTAGCAGTTAATAAAATGAATACTTATTCTCAATTGAAAAATATTAGCAAACTAGGAATAAAGGTATACTCTCAATGTACAGTAGATAATCTTGATAGTAAAAATGTTACCACATTCACCTTAACATTAGGTGTGAGATAAGAATGCCCACTGTCATTGCTTGTATTCATTATTGTATTTGAGGTCCTAGTCAGTGTAGTAAGGCTAGAAAAAAAATGAAATAGAAGGATAACTCTCATTATTCAGAGACTACTAAATTGTGCAGATAGAAAAATCCAAGAGTACTTGAACATAAAATAATAAAACTAATAAAATAATTCAGTAAAGATTGCTGGAAGCAAATTAAAGCACAAATGACTGTGCTCTTACACAGCACCAAAAACTAAATAGAAAGCAAAATTTCAAAAGGTGGCACTAGTGAAATATATGGTATGTTGTAATAAGTTCAATAAAAAATGTGTAAGACCTTTATGGAAGATTTAGATGCTTACCTAAATAAAAGGAGAACTATAGTATGTTCATATATAGGAAATCTCAACATCATAAACATACCAGTTTTCCCCTATGTTAATCTATAAGCATAATTTCAATTCTAAGTATCATATAGGAGTGCAAAGAAATGAAAATAATTTTGAAAAAGAACAAAATAAGGGGCTTGCCCGGACAATTAGAATGTTTCTTTTAACTATACTAATGGCATAGGCAGGAATAGCAAGTATGGCAAAATTGAGAGCCCAGAAACAGATATATGTGTATGTGGAAGTTTGGTATATATTGAAAGTGGCCCTGTAAATCAGTGCAGGAAAGACGGATAGTCAATACATGGTGCTCAGATATGATTATCGATAGTCAGAGGAAAACATTAGAACATATGAATTCATGTAAAGAATAAATTCCAAGTGCATTAGTCTCTACTTGTAAAAAGCAATGTCTGGAAACATTTAGAAAGAAATATAGAAGAATATCTTTGTGATTTCTAGAGAGTGAAATATTCGCTAAGTAAGATACAAAAAGTTTGAGTTACAAAGGAAAATATGGATAAATTGAAGCACAATAAAAAATACACATCTGTATCACAAAGTATAAACCTAAAGAAAAGCCGTAGAGTGGAATAAAATCTTGACAATGGATATAACCAATAAAGGACTAGTATTTGAAATATTAAGTAACTTTTACTTACCAATAAAATAGAAGCAAAAAGAGGCTAGTAGAAAAGTGGGCAAAGAATATGAACAGGAAATTCATAGAAGGTGAATCTGCATAGTAAAAAACAAATGAGAATTATAATTTCACTGACAAAAAACTGAAAAAGCATATGAAATGAGGCTGGGTGTGGTGGCTTACACCTGTAATCCCAGCACTTTGAGAGGCCACGATGCGCGGATCACTTGTGGTCAGGAGTTTGAGACCAGCAAGACGAAACCCCATTTCTAAAAATACAAAAATTAGGCTGGTGTGGTAGCACATACCTGTAATCCCAGCTACTCGGAAGGCTGAGACACAAGAATTGCTTGAGCCCAGGAGGCGGAGGTTGCAGTGAGCCAAGATTGCACCACTGCACTCCAGCCTGTGTGAGAGAGCAAAACTCTGTCTACCCCAAAAAGAAAAAAAGAATGTGAAATGACATATTTCACATTCTTCATATTGGGAAAAAAAAGTTTTAAAATGTCAAATATTGACCTAGATGTATAAAAATAAGAACCTTCCTGCACTGGTAATGAGGGTGAAAATTGGTATGTCCATGTTAGAGAGCAATTTGTCAATATCTGGTAATAGTGATGCTGTAAACACCCAGAAGAGGACAACCCCGCTCAGGTATATATCCCAGAGAAACGCGTAAATATGCCCAACATGGTGGTTTAAGATTGCTCATTGCAGAACTGTGGGTGCAGTTTAAAATTTGAAACCAACTGCCAAATGAAGATTTTGGAACAATTTTCATTGACATTTAGGAAAATTGATCAATGAAGAATAAAGAGAATTGATAAATAAATTTTGGCATATTTATAAATGGGATTCCTACAGATCTCTAAAAGTGAATGAATTAGAGTTACAACTGTTAACATGGATATTCTCAAAAACAGTTTTCAGAGAAAAAAAACTGCAGAAGGTTTTTGGCACAATATGATTCCATGTACTCAGTTACCTCTCCTATTTCTGATGTAGTATTTGCTTAACTTTTTCATTTCTTAGGACTAATATAGCATTCTTTAGTCTATTTCTACACAAACCTTAGCCTACATTTTGAAATTTGCTTGTAGGCCTGAGAATCTCCAAATTTGCCTGCTCCCTGGGCTCATCTAATTTAAACAGGTATCTGAGGGTAGAAAATATCCTAAATCAAATGTGTATATATGTATTTGTGCATATATGTGCATAAATTGAGAGAATAATAGTTCCTGTGGTGTTTCAGAAGTAAGACAAGTGCATGTCATTGCATGTGCTCTCCCAGCTTGGTTCCTGGCATGGGGTCAGGCCTGTGGCACACCCACTTTTTCCATGTCTAAGAAACAGGGACAGGCTGGGCGTGGTGGCTCACGCCTGTAATCCCAGCACTTTGGGAGGCCGAGGTGGGCGGATCACGAGGTCAGGAGTTCAAGACCAGCCTGACCAACATGGTGAAACCCCGACTCTTCTAAAAATACAAAAATTAGCCAGGTGTGGTCAGTGCATGCCTGTAATCCCAGCTACTCAGGAGGCTGAGGCAGGGGAATTGCTTGAAACTGGGAGGCAGAGGTTGCAGGGAGCCGAGATCGCGCCATTGCACTCCAGCCTGAGCGACAGAGTGGGACTCCGTCTCAGAAAAAAAAACAAAAAAAAAGGACAATAACACCACTTTTTGGCTATGATGAAATTAGATTAATTCAAAAGCATGGTAGCAGGTTCTTTAATAAGATTATTTCGAAAGCATGGTAGCAGGTTCTTTAATAATTCACTCATTCCTGCTCCCCACATTTTAGGCAGCTGTAAACCTTAATCATTCCTCACCCATTCCCATATTAAGAACTTTCACTGTCATTTTGGAAATACTCTGAGATTTTTAAGAAGGAAACCTACTTCCCTTGGAATGCTTATCAGGTCTCTTTATCCTTGAACTGCCTTAGAGACTTATTAAGTCTTCATAAATATTGAATGCTTGTGGTCAGTTTTTCTTGGAAGAGGAATATGGAGGTGATTACATATAAAACCAAACTGAAAGCCATCCCAAAGCTTTAGAAAGCATTTCAGTGCCTTCCCTTTTTATCAGTGTACTCCTTCAAATTCATGATTTAGGGCATTCATGATTTAGGAAAATAGCAAATGTAGCTATTTTCCTCATATATTTCTTGTGGATAAAGTTATTTCAGAATTTGATTACTTTAAATAGTCAGTTCTTTTGCACTGCAAACCATATGCCAGCCAGAATGTCTCTTTCTCTTGCAGAAGTGTGTAACTTGATATTCTAGTTAAGTGCCAATCATGGGAAACACAGGTTTAAGTTAACTACTATTTTAAAAATTAATATATTTTTATTCTTCAAAACACATACTTCTCAGGCTTTATGACACCATTATTTGAGTCAATATATCATCAAATGAGTATAATAAATTATAGTGCCATGAACTCCAGGGAAATTTTATTAATGTTTTTAATATATCCTCATGTGGAATCAACATATGTTTTTTATATATTCATAAATTTATGACTTCAAAACTCTTCAATACAGGGTGTTACAAATGTTGTAATGGATAGAAAATACATAATTGTGAAATGATGTTCTTGAATTTTCAAATACTCCTGATAACCATTAGCTCTTGCATATACTAATTGCAATGAAATTAAAAACTTGTGAGTAATATTTCTGCAGCTTAGTTGCTTTGGCCCAAAGGAATTATTCCAGAATAAGCTGGCAGGTTCCTGCTTGGGGAATTAGGATTCCAATGTCCTTAACTTTAAAATAACTTGCATTTCATTTTATGTCTGTTTCATAAAGTAGTCATTCATTTTCATACTAAATTGTAACCAAAGCAAGCCACATCAATAGAGGCCAGTCACTGGATTTACTGTGTATTAGGTTGGACAAAGTAAAATAGAATGTTAAAAATGGTCGCCAGGTGGTTAGGTTTAAAAATAAAAACCTTGCTACTGACTTATAAAGGAAACTGAGAAGTAATCTCCCTGAATCTTTATATCCATATCCTGGTACATAGTAGGTTCACCATAAGACATTGTTGAAGGAAGAATGAGTCCAAAATGGTGCATTATGTTTTGAAAATTCGTGACATAAAATGCTCTCTTTTTCATATCACAATGCTGCAATTGTAGTGGGATTTGTAGGAGAGTTGTACATACTTTTTAGGTTTATATTTTCAGGCTCAGCACTCAAGATGCAAATCAGTGACTCCTGGAAACTCAGCTTACAATTAGGACACAGCAGGTGGCAATGGAGTGTAGACCATTGCTCTACACATGGTCTACACTGAAGGCCTGAGACACAGCCATGAGATACCTTTGATATATTCTTTTCTTACCTTTTAGTTTTAAGTTTCTTTTTACAAGAACAGCTTTTAATATAAATAGCTAAAATTAAGCAACTACTAAAAATGCATCTGAAAAATTATTTCTGAAAATGTTTAAAGAAAATGCCATTTTTATTAAGTTTCAACAATTTTTGTATTCCAATATTGCCATCAATTCAAATTTTTTTTTTAACCTGTGACTCTCTAATTTGCTTGTTCCCTTGAAATTAGCATCAAAAGCTTTTTACAGCTGCAAGTCAGCATGGTACAAAAAGCTTTTTGGTTATCACTTCCCTAATCTGTTAGCGACTTCCCTCAACTGGGGCTTTTCCAAAATAAGAGAGTAATTTCAATTACTTCTTCACTTTTCCTATTATTTATTTTCTTCTTTTGTTCATACGTAAAAAGCAAAATGAAGTAGGCCATGTAAGTGAATGACCTTTTCAATAGGCATAGCTGTTGTTTCCCAGTAGAATGGAGTCATTTCCCCTTGACCAAGAGAAAGACTTCTCCACACCAATACATTTTTTTCTACCAGCCTCCCAGTTTGGTGCTGCTTGAATGTTTAAAATTTGATGTACTCTTAGCTAGATTTTAATAAATTTAAGAATCAAATACCTACAACAAAATTTTAAAAACAGAAATATGCAGTGTTACAAAATATTAAGACACAGCCAACCCATTGTGATAATCTGGGAAGATGTTCTGAACCACAAATCAAGAAAGCGCATCTACCTAAATACGATTTAACTACAAATTAGGTAACGCTTTTGGAGGCAGCTATAATGCTGTTCTTTTCACTCCAAAATGTCCTTCTCCCAAAGCCTTCTAAATCTAATTAAGGATTGTACCACCTCAAAAACACAAGATGTGAGGAGACAAGGGGTACAAGTTGCAGTTGGAACAGAAAGTTTAAGGTGAAGATGGTATGAAATGGAAATGGAGGAGGGAGAGTTTGAGAAAAACTGCAAAGGAAAAAGAGTGGAAGTTAATATTAAAAATGTACTGGACACAATAAAATGCAAAATAACCACTACAGAAAATTAAAATCAGTAGTGTGGAGGAATATCTGTAGAATATTTCTCCTAAGCACAAGAAAAGGTCAATGAAATTATATATATATATATATACACATATGTATATATATATACACATATGTATATATATATGTGTGTGTGTATATATATATATATATACACACACACACATATATATGTGAGGAAATCATAGATGGACCAATGAAGAAGTAATAGATGCAGAGAGAGGGAGCTCCAGCCTCAGAATTATAGGCATTTATGGCACAAGAGCAGTAATCAAAATCATAATCTGAGAATAATCAGCAGCATTGTAAATAAAGACCTTGAGTATTCCATTCAAAAAGGCTCACCATTTTCAGTAAAGACTGATGAAACACACGACTGGATACATCCTGATTATAACTTAACTTTTATATCAAATACTAGCACAACAAAACAAAAGTACTATAAGCTTTCAGGCAGAAACATAAAACACACAAGCAAAGGAATAATCAGATTTCTCCTCTGCAAGTCTCAATGTCAAGGGTCAATGAAGTGTGTTTACAGCTTTGAGGAAAAAGAAGTAATATCATATCATGCAGCATTGCCTTTCCTGTATGAAATGCAAAGATTTAATCATATGCCAGCCATGCATCCAACTAATTAAATAATACTTAACCAGCCAAGAGTTAAAAACTCACACATGAAAAATTCATATTATGAAAGGACTGGGATTTGTTTTAAAATACTTCTAAATATGTATTGTATGTATGGACAAAAATGAAAACCTAAAGATGTTTACCGAATAATTTTTATATTATATAAAAAAGAATGGACTCAGAAATCCCACTTCTAGGTATTTACCCAAGAGAAATGAAAAACTTTGTTACCATAAAACCTGCATGTGAATGTTTATAGCATTTTTTCTTACCTACCCAAAACTAAAAACAAATATCTAGCTGGTGAATGAATAAACAAACAGTTGTACATATGTGCAATAGAATGCCAGTCAGCAATTAAAAAGGGGCAAACTATAGATACCTGCAACCACAAGAATGATTTTCAAGTATATTATGCTAAAAAGAGTCAGTCTCAAAAAGCTACATATGGTGTGATTCCATTTATATAACATTTTGGAAATGGCAAATTGTAGGGACAAAACCAACCAGTGGTTGCCAGGAGCTGAGGGTGGGGGAAGAGGCTGACTATACAGGGGCAACCTGAGAGCATTTTTGGGGTGATGGAACTGTTCCAAATATTGGTTGTGGTAGTGGTTACGCAACTGTATGGGTTTGTCAAAACTCTTAAAACTGTATACATCCCAAATAGAATTTTAATATATGTCAGTTTTTAAGTAGGGAAAAAGAGAAGCAATGTAATCACGAACGGTAATATTGGCATAGCAGTGTGAACATACTTAAACACTGAACCACACACTAAAAAGTGGTTAGGATGGTAAATTTTATGTTATGTGTATTTTGTCACAATTTTTAAAATTTTAAATTTAAAGCTACCAAAATAATGTGTGTATAATGGACTATGATGTAATCATTAAAATAATTTTTCCAAAGAATTATCAACAAAATGAGAAAACGCTTATAATATCAGATTAGGATGAATTAACAGTATGATTTTCAATCCTATAAATGGCAGAAACAGTGGAGGATTAAATGACAAAAGAATAAAGTTCTTGGTGATAGGATTTTGAGTGACTGCCTCTATACTTCTTGGCACATTACTGGTTTCCACTTATTCCTTTTTTAATCAAGAAAAATGGAAGCATCAGAAAGTATATGCAATGAGTTTTACATTGCTGACTCTATCAATCATTTCATATAGGCTCATATTTAAATCATACTGGCAAAAAAATGACCTCCTATCCACTTTAAAATTATTTTTATTCCCTTAGAAATAAATATTTTAATAACAATTGAAATAGTATCTATTGACTTTTAATTCAAAATGATTATTTAAGCCTGTGTTTAGCTTTCCTGGCTCCAAATTTGCCATTGAATTCACCAGGAAAACATAAAGGGAAAAAATATGTAACTCCATTGAAAAATTAGGAAAAGTGCCATGAAGAGATCAGATATTTTTAAGGAGTTTATGTAAAATATAGACAGACAAGCACTGGACTGAGGAAAGTACCCGTTGGATGGAATTCCAGTCTCCCAAAGGAAAACTCTGCCTGGAAAATGAGTGGCAGGGTCGCAGAGCTAGTGGCTGTAGAGGAAGATAGGTTATGTGGTGGTCATCCCTGGAAAATTCTCAAACTTACCAGTATTACCATCCCAAAAATACTGTTCCAGCATGACTTGGTAGAATCCCATTTGGTAAGGTCAATGGTTGAAATAAAATAGGCCGGCTGCAGTAGCTCACGCCTGTAATCCCAGCACTTTGGGAGGCTGGGGCAGGTGGACTGCTTGAGGCCAGGAGTGTGAAACCAGCCTAGCCAACATGGTGTAACCCCGTCTCTAATAAAAATACAAAAATTAGCCAGGCACGGGGGTGTGCGCCTGCAATCCTAGCTACTCTGGAGGCTGAGGCTGGAGAATTGCTTGAACCTGGAAGAAGGAGGTTGCAGTGAGCCGAGATCAAGCCATTGCACTCCAGCCTGGGCGACAGAGTGAGACTCTGTCTCAAAAAAAAGGAAGCATTACTTCAAGCAAATTTCTAACAGAGACTGTTGTACTAATTAAAGGAAGACAGCGAGTGCCCTGCTAACTTGAGTTGCTTCAGTAAGGGAAGAGAAATGTCCTAGTGGAGACATGCTACACAAATGCTTCTACATGTAGCATTTCCCTTTTCATTATAGAAAAGAATACACATATTCACACATGAGACACACAAATATTGTACATTAATTGTAGTGGTTATATGGACCCTTGGGTAAGAATTGCATGTGAGTACTACTATTAACTAAAGAATTCTTTCTTTATTTAATGTGACACTTCCACAAGACTTTTTGGCTCCCGATCCTTGAAAATTAGTTTCTTAGAATTAAACTTTGAATCTTTGGGGTAACGTGCACTAGTAAAAGTTTTACAGGGAACCAATGCCTTGTATTTGCTTTCTTTTTTTTTTTAATGCTTGCCTCTTCTATGAAATCATTATTTCTTCTTTCTTCTTTCTTTTTTCCTTTAGGAATTGTGAAGGGCAGAACATTCGGTACAAGACATGCAGCAATCATGTAAGTCATAAAATAAAATTATTTTATCCAATACAATATGTGCTTGTTTTAAGTTACAATATTCCAATGTGTATTCTAAAACTAATGGTCTCTTAATACCCTTTGTGGAAAACTTAAGTATTTCTTTAATTGACAACAGATTTTGTATATCAAATATCTTCCATTTATACTACCTTTTAAGGCCATATCACCTTCATGATCTAATTTGGTAAGTATTTAATAATTTCTGAAGTCATAGAAACAATATAATATCTGCAAGCTCCTTCAAAGTTCAGAATGCTTTTATGTTCATTATCTTACCTGACCTTCACACTGTCTCTGGGCAGGTGAGATGCGGCTATTTCTCTTTTGCGAGTGAGAGGACTGAGACTGAGCGAGGTAAAATTATTTTTTGAAGGTCACATAGGAAGAGTAGACTTACTTGAACTGGTCTGTTGTTATTTCTACCTCAGTGTCATGGAATGCTATAGGTGGCCCATCAGCAGATCACACAGAAATATACAAAACCCTACTCTTATTTTACATCAGTCAACACTAAAAATAAAAATTCAAATATCTTGCTTTAGAAATTTGAAAATAAGGCCAGGCGCATTGGCTCATGCCTGTAATCCTAGCACTTTGGGAGGCCAAGGCAGGCAGATCACTTTAGGTTAAAAGTTCGAGACCAACCTGGCCAATGTGATGAAATCCCATCTCTACTAAAAATACAAACTTAGCTGGGCTTGGTGATGTGTGCCTGTAGTCCCAGCTACTTTAGAGGCTGAGGAAGGAGAATTGCTTGAACCCAGGAGGTGAAGGTTGCAGTGAGCCAAGATCGCGCCACTGCACTCCAGCCTGGGCAACAGAGTGAGACTCTGTCTCAGAAAATAAATAAATAAATAAATTGAAAATAAAAAATAAACACCAGAAAGAATCCATTCTATTTTCCATTAAAAAATTTCCTGGTTATCAGTAAGAGGCTAACTAGAGGTACTTGACACTTGCCTCCTCATACACAAAAAGACCAAAACCACAAATAAACAACTACAATTAGACTAGAGTGTCTGAGGGAGAGCACTGGAGTATAGCAAGGGAATAGCAGAATGCCTGTGGCACACAGTAACTCGATGGCAGCATAGGGAGGAGGGCGAAGTACTCTGCCTCTACTACTCCATCTCCCCTGTAAGGTAAGCAGGGAGCCCCCAGTAGCCCCTATTACCACTGCAGACACATGTAGTCCTTGCTACAGGAGAACGCGGCAGTCCTCACAGGCCCTGAGCCCAGTTTGGGGGAGCTGCCTGGAGTTCCCACAGCTGCATTGCTTCACAGTAGGAGCTCACATTGTGCACTGCCCACCTCCCATGACCCAGGCTTTTATGGCACAGTGCCACCTTGAAACTGGAGCCACTGCTAGAGCGTGCTGTACTCTAGGGGACAGTAACCACTGATCTTTCCATCCCTGAGGCTCAACTATCATTCTTACATGCTCACACAGATGACTGCAGCACCACAACCCTAGCTATTTAGAACCTAGGCCCAGTGAAATGGTGGTGACTTTTGCATCCAAGTCCACATGGCACCCTTCCCTGCAAGGAACAGGTCCTGCACAGTTGTGCATGTACCTCCAGCTTAAGAACCAGCCTGGTGGCCCTTTCTCTGGCAAAGGTGCACCACTACTGCCCTAAATTCCTGCAGCCTAGGCTATTGAGGCACTCACAGATATTACTACATGGATTACAGCTGATGAAACTGTGTGGAGACCCAACTACTGTGTCCACCCAGAACCAATGTGAATTCACACTACTCAACTGACACCCTAGGACACATCTTTAGGGAAAAGTCTTTCCTTATAAAAACTACTCTGTAAAATTGGAAGCAAAAACGAATTCAGCAGATGCACAGATATCAAAGTAGATACACAAGGCTGGGTGTGGTGGCTCATGTCTGTAATCCCAGCACTTTGGGAGGCTGGGGCGGGCAGGTAACTTGAAGTCAGGAGTTTAAGACAAGCCTGGCCAACATGGTGAAACCCTGTCTCTACGAAAAATACAAAAATCAGCCAGGTGTGGTGGCACACACCTGTAATCCCAGCTACTTGGGAGGTGAGGCAGGAGAATTGCTTGAACCTGAGAGGTGGAGGTTGCAGTGAGCTGAGATCATACCACTGCACTCCAGCCTGGGTGACAGAACCAGATTCCATCTCAAACAAACAAGCAAAAAACAAAACAAAGTAGATACACAAGAAACTTTAGAAAGCGAAGAAACATGACACCTTCAAAGGAATATAATTCTTCATTAACAAACTCCAAAGAAAAGGAAACTTACAAAATGCCAGAAAAAGAATTCAAAGTAGTGATCTTAGGGAAACTTGTGAGATACAGAAGAATACAGATAAAAAATTTAATGAAATCATTTGAATTTACAATAGCTATATTTACAATAGCTACAAAAAAGTAAGATATTCAGGAATAAATTTAACCAAGAAGGTAAAAGATCTTTACATTAAAAATTATAAAGCATTAATGGCTGGGCATGGTGGCTCACGCCTGTAATCCCAGCACTTTGGGAGGCTGAGGCAGGTGGATCACAAGGTCAGGAATTCAAAAACTAGCCTGGCCAACATAGTGAAACCCCATCTCTACTAAAAATACAAAAAATTAGCTGGGCGTGGTGGTGGGCAATTGTAATCCCAGCTACTTGGGAGGCTGAGGCAGGAGAATCACTCGAACCCGGAAAGTGGGAGTTGCAGTGAGCTGAGATTGTGTCATTGCACTCCAGCCTGGGTGACAGTGCGAGACTGTCTCAGTAAATAAATAAATAAATAAATCAAAACACTAATGAAATAAAGAGGGTGCAAAAAGAGGTGTTCATGGATTGGAAAAATTCATATTGTTAAAATGTCCTTACTATCCAAAGTAATATACAGATTTAATACAATCCCTGTTAAAATTCCAGTGACATTCTTCACAGAAAAAAAGAAATCCTAAAACTTGTATAGAATCACAAAAAGACTCTGAACACCCAAAGCAATCTTGATTAAAAACAAACAAACACACAAAAAACAAAACTGGAGGCATCACACTACCTGACTTCAAAATATATGACAAAGTGATAGTAACTAAAACAGCATGACATTGGTGTAAAAATACACATAGATCAATGGCACAGATTAGAGAGTCCAGAAATAAGTCCACATACCTACAGCCAACTGATTTTCACAAGGGTGCCAAGAATACACACTGGGGAAAGGACAGTGTCTTCAATAAATTGTGCTGGGAAAATTGGATATCTATATGCAGAAGAATAAAATTGGACCCCTATCTCTCACCGTGTACAAAATCCAACTAAAAATGAAGTAAAGACTTAAATGTAAGACTTGAAAATAAGAAACTGATAGAAGAAAACAGAGAAAATACTTCATGACGTTGGACTGGGTAAGGATTTTTAAAATATGACCTCAAAAGCACAGACAATAAAAGCAAAAATAGACAAGTGGGATTTTATTAAACTACAAAGCTTACGTACATCGAAGGAAACAAGAGTAAAGAGATAACCTATAGAATGGGAGACAATATTTGCAAACTAGACAGCTGGACACGGAAATAATATTTAGAATATATAAGGAATTCAAACAACTCAATAGCAAAGAAACCCAAAACAAATAATTTGATTTAAAAGTGGGCAAAAGGCCTTAATGGACATTTCTCGATAGAAAACATAAATACCAACCCAGGTGTATGAAAAAATGCTTAACATCACTAATCATCAGAGAAATACAGATCAAAACCACTATATCACCTCATTCCACTTAAAATGATTATTATCACAAAGACAAAAGACACAAGTGTTTTTGAGGATGTGGAGAAAAGGGAACCCTTATACGCTATTAGTGGGAATGTAAATTAGTTCAGCGTTTGTGGAAAATAGTATGGAGTTCCTCAAAATTTAAAAAATAGAACTATCATATGATCCAGCAGTCCCCTTACTGATTATATATTCAGAGGAAATGAAATCAGTATATCACAGAGACATCCTCACTCACGTGTTTATTGTAGCACTATTCACAATAGCCAAGGTATGGAATCAACTTAAATGTCCAACAGTGAATGAATGGATAAAGAAAATGTGGTATATATACACAATGAAATACTATGCAGCCGTAAAAAGAAGGAAATGCTGTCATTTGTGACATGGATGAATCTAGAGGATATTATGTTAAGTGAAATAATCCAGGCACAGAAAGACAAATACCACATAATGTCATTCATACGTGGAATCCAAAAAAAAAACTTGATATCATAAAAGTAGGCAATAAAACAGTGGTTACCAGAGGCTGGGGAGGACAGGGGGCAGGTAGAGATTGGGAGAGGTGAGTCAAGAAAGTTACATCTAGGAAGGAAGGATGATTTTTGGTGTCCTATTGCACAGTGGAGTAACTATAGTAAACAGCAAGACATTGTATATCTCAATTTAGCCAGAAGAGAGGGTCTCGAATGTTCCCACCACAAAGAAATGATAAATTTTTGAGGTGGTGAACATGCTAATGACCCTAATTTGTTCATTATATAATGTATACATGTATTGAAACATCACGTTGTACCCCATAAATATGTGCAATTTGTGGAGCCCTAAGGAGTTGAAAGAAAACTGAAAAATGGGCTTAGCTGGCAGAAACAGAAATAGGGGGTAGAGAGGAACAAATGTTCTGAGAAATAGGGTCAACTGCAAATGGCTCAGTAGCACCCAAGCATCCTGTTACAAGCATCCAAATCACAGCCCGCCTGCACCAAGCATTCTGTCTGTAAACATTCAGCCCAAGTGGCACAACCTAAAAAACTCCCTTGCAGTCAGTCCCTGCCTCTTTGCAGACAGCAGACAGCAGACAGCCTTCCCTCTGCTGTATTGCCTATTGCTCACTGGCAGTGTATCTCCCCTTTTCTTTAAATAGATCTGCCTTTCCAGACTCATTACTGCCTTGGTAAATTCCTTTACTGACTATGTGTTGGCCCCAGGCAATCACTAACCATGACATTTTATGTGTTTATTAAAAGTTTTAAAAACATTTCCCTCATTGGTTGTATAGACCCAAATCAAAATGACAGGAATTAAAAGGAAATTCTGAATATCTGGATATCTCATTTCAAATGAGATTGATTTGTTTTTATCCACTTTTCTCAATTGGCTGTAACTAATTTATTTTAAAAGATCAATTACTGGAGCTTTGTCTGTCTTTCTCCCTTCTCTGTCCCAAGCCAGTGTGAGACATCAGTCCTGGGTAAGGGTTTCTAATCTATGGATCAAGTTTTTTCTTGGTGGGTAGGCCCCCAAGTTCTATGGGAGTAGAAAGCTGGCAGTCTTTAGCAACACCTTTTGACTGAGAGCTCAAGCCATATTTGCAGTCCATTTCTATCAACGATGAAGCTGGCATTTCTATCTGTATCTCTCCACTGGTTCCAAAGTTGAATGGGAAAAAATGGGTGCCTATTTACTGGGGCACTCAAACTCAAATATCACTTAGCCAGAAGTAACCAGATTTTTATCAACCGAGTCCTCAGAGGGATTTTGGAGCACGATGCAAATGTTTCACATCTCTGGTGATTTGAATTGAATCACACTTGATGTTGAGCGACACACCTGCTTGTGAATGCTGAATTAACATTCATTCATTGTGAATGCTGGAAGTCCAGATGGGGCATGTAGGAGGGAGAGAGAGAGAGACTGAACACAAAGGCAAGTATGTCAGTGCCAACGTAGTCTAGCCTTCCTTTTAAACAAGCATGTGGGTGCATTAGCAACCTCAGAGTTCTACCACCTTTTTCATGGGTGCATTAGTTGTTTTTATTGTTGTGGTAACATATTACTATAAATATAGTGGCTTAAAACAAGACAAATGTATTGTCTTACGGTTCTGAAGGCCCGAAGTCTGACACAGGTCCTACTGGGCTAAAATTAACACACAGGCAGGGCTACCTCATTCTGGAGGCCTAGGGAAAAATTAATTTCCTTTTTTTCCCAGCTTCTAGAGGCCACCCATATTCCTTGGCTTGTGATTCCTTCTTCAGTCTTCAAAGCCAGCAACGCTGCATCTGTTTGAACATTTTTCTTTTTCTTTTATTTTTCTTTTGAGACTGAGTCTCACTCTATCACCCAGGCTGGGGTGCAGTGGCACGATCTCAGCTCACTGAAACCTCCGCCTCCCGGGTTCAAGCGATTCTCCTGCCTCAGCCTCCTGAGCAGCTGGGATTACAGATGCTAACCAGAATGCCCAGCTAATTTTTGTATTTTTAGTAGAAACAGGGTTTCACCATATTGGCCAGGCTGGTCTTGAACTCCTGACCTCAAGTGATCCGCCCACTTCGGCCTCCCAAATTGCTGGGATTACAGGCATGAGCCACCGCACCCGGCCTGAACATTTTTCTGTAGTCATATCTTCCTGTGACCACAGCCGGGCATTGTTCTCCCACCTGGATAATCCTAGATAATTTCTCTGTCTCGAGGTCTCTAACTTTAGTTATATGTGCAAAGATCCTTTTGCCATGTAAGGTAACATAGTCGCAGGTTCCAGGGGTTAGGTCATGGACATCTTGTGGGCCAAGGTGGTGCATTATTTTGCCCAACACAATGGGATAGCTAAAGTTTTCTTTGGTCTGACAATTTCCTTGTAGTCATTCAAAAACAAATTTCAAAACAGTATGGTTTCCAGCAATAATTTGTGAAACTATTTAAAACAATTCATTTTAAACCCCAGATGCAAGGTGTTACATTTTGGGATCTCATTCTAGAGTTTCTCTGTGTGTGTATCACTCTGCTCTAGCTAATTCCAAAAAGGAACCTATTATCAACGCAAGTGTTAGAGTATTATGCCACATAGTACAGACATAAAATGTAATCTGCTAAAATTATGCACATGAGGTGCAATGGTTAGGACTTTGGTATACTTGAGTGAAGATATGATGCCCCTGAAGCTCTCTGGGCCTTGGGGGTTACTTGTGGTCTCTAATTTATGGTCCCTCTGGGAGAATGCGGCAGAAATGTTTCTAGGTTGGTAAGAAATAGATGCTTGGGGTAGGGTAGGAAGGAGGTGGAGAAGCAAATGCTGCCCTTTTTAGTTCTCAGAATTGGAATCCTTAGAGAGTCCTAAGAGAGGTTTCATAAGAATATAGCATCGGTTGCTATGCTTGTCATCGCAAACTCAGAATTTCCAACAAAATTCCTTATTTGGAAAATAAGGGAAGGTTGTGGCAGTGGAAGTGTCCAGAGCATCCCTTTGTCTCCACGTGCCACAGTATCTGCAGCTGTGCACGCCCAAGCTGTGCTGCAAACCAGAGGTGCATAAATGCAGCCCCAGCTTCAGTGTTGATAATCTGTAAGAGTCCATTCCTGCGCAGGAGAGATTATGCAAATATATTCCTGAATATACTATAGAAACATTGCAAACATGTTGAGTGCCATAAGTGGATGTAACCACAATGAACTTGGAGTATGAATATGGTTGTACCTTTTTTTCCATGTAATTACTTGAACTGCTTCCTGCTTTATTAATTGGGGGCTCAAAATATCCACCTCACCATAGCAGGAGTGGGGACCAGTCTGCAACCCACCCCACCTCAAGTGGGAGAGGACCAAGTTCTGATGAGCATCCCCCTGCTGTTACTTCTCACTGCCTTCCAACTGCCATTCAATGCCTTACTGAAGACTGGCCACACTAGTTCAGTGGTTAGTGGAGTTCATTTTACCTGGAAATGGGGATGGTCATTCACTCTTTTGAAGGAAGTTGCCTTTAGTGATTCTAAGATGAGGAGTTCTTTTGAGGGAGACTTGCCCCCTGATTCAAACATGCCTACACCTATACTTCCAGGACCGTAAAAGCCCTGTATTAAGGGACGGCAGGGTCTTTTCAGTCCCATCCAAGAGATGTCATCATCAATGGCCAAACTCAGTCTCTATCAGAGTAGTCTGCTGTATGGAGAAGGAGGTGTTTCTGTTAGTGAGCCTTGGAGATCTAACACTGGATCATATTCCAGAGATTGCTAAAAGTTCTGTTTCTCCATGGGAATGCCTGAAGGCTCAGGCTGTCAGCCTTAAGACCATGGGTTGTTGTCTATACATGTTGACTTCCTCACACTTATCTGAAATAGTAATAATAATAGTAGCTCATACTTATTAAGTACTTCCTGAATGCTAGGCATTATTCTAAGTGCCATTTCGTGAATAAATTAATGTAATCCTCACACTAACCCTGAGAAGTACGTGCTATTTTTATTTCCGCATTTACAGAGGAGATTTAAGTAACCTGCCCAAGGTCACAGAACCGAATTTAACCTCAGACAGTCAGGTTTCGGTGAGTGCACTCCTAACCACTCTACTGCACTGTACAAGAGTATGGAAAGGCTGTAACCTTTGTCAGATAATAAAATGATGCTGCAGACAGCAGTAGCTAAAGCATGGTAGCTTTTAGCAACACATGAGCACAAGAATTGCTGTGGTATTGGAGACACATTATACTTCCAGATACCATTGTAGAAAATCTAACTGTGGAACAGTAGGTCAGACCTTCTAAATAATCTTAGTTAGCAAGGGCCAGAGATCAGGGAAGAGCAGGGAATTCACTGAAAGAGACACAACTGAAGGGAGTCAGAGAAAGGAAATCCTCCATGGCTATTGGTTTTCCACTACTCCAGCAGCCTGGGGTGGATCCCTAGCGTAGGGGAGGATCTGACTTAACGAGGACAGACTCTGACAGTTGCATTTCAGAATTCTACCCACCTCAGCAGAAGACACTAAAGAAAAAAAATTCAGACACTCAAGAAAAGATCAAATGTTCTTTTGTTATGACGTCTAGTTGTAACAGGGACATGCATTCACAGCACATAGATGAAGATGAAGAAATTCCACTTCTGGTGTGCAGGAGATCATGCCTCAAATGGCAGGAGCGGAAGACATATCCAGGCCATGAGGACCACACCACCCTCCCTGAGAATTCAGACTTTGGTTCAGTGGCTCTCCTCAGGTTCACTCTGTCAGGGGAGATGGGGATTTGGGCTTTGGGCCTGAAAGATTATGGAACAGAACATGCCTGGGTACAGTGCCATGGCTCCTGGGTGACTGCTGTCTTCAGACACAACCCGCTGATCAGCACTTAGCATATATCCTTATAGCCAGAGACTGGCCCCTGAGCCCTAGATGAAGAATTATCCTTATCAGGGGTATTTTGGAGCAAATGGAGAATTCCTAAGAGAGGTCATGCATGTCAGCAGAGAGGTCTAATACCTGAATTCACTGATGAGTCATGTTTTTATACCAGGGTTTATAGGATTAAAGGCAATGCTGGAAGAGGCAAAGGGAAAATAATTTTAAGATAAGTGTATCATAATTTGGTAAGGATGTTTTTTTGTAGCATGAACACATTTTTATATGAGCACAGAGGGAGGCCTGGTGTACTTGCAGAGGGGGCTCCCAGGGCTCCTTCTTGACTTTACAGAAGGGACATTTGATGTGACCATTGCGGGATCCCTCATACCATGGATCCTGTGGATGGCTAGAATCTGACAATTTTCCATTCAGTATTTCTCTTGAAGGTGTTCTTTTCTTTTCCTTGTCATTACTCCTACTCTGGGCAAGAGTCACCCGCTCTCATGTCTGTCTCCAGACCTCCAGGCCATCTCGCGATTATACTGTTCCTAAAATGCCATCTTTTATATTTTAGTCCCCTCCGTGGATCCTTATTTCTTTTAAATCTCCTCACTTGCATTCAAGGACCTTCTTATCTTCAGGTAAGATTTATCTCTTATTTAAACTCCCAACTTTCACCCTTTCTGGACAAGGCTGCACACTGCTCCTTATGGATAACGAATTTATTTCTGCTGTTTCTCTTTTGTTACGTCGTTTCCTGAATCTTGTCCTGTTTACATCACACCATCCTTTAAATCCATCTGAGATTTCACTTTTCCACAATTCCTTATTTGCCAACTCTAGCTTACAGTGGCCACCAACAATTTATTTTTATGCTAGAAATGTTGTCATTTGTTATATGAAAGAATCACAAAATTTAGCTCATAGTACAACTTGGATATGAAGTTAAAGTAAAATTTTAAAATTTGCTTGTAGCAACAATATTATTTCTCCTGAGTCCCTACTTGCTGGTTATTGGGAGAGGGGATTGGGAGGGGGATTGCCTAAATGTCTGATCTACATGAAAGCTTGGTCCAATCCTATTATATACATAATCTCAGGTAATGGCCTGTCTCTCTTGCATAAAAATACTCAGTTTATTAGATAATCTTTCATTCCTGGCTTCTATACATAAGTTGCCCCCAGGTTTTACATATCCCCATGGTTTTAGGAGGGGAAGGAGACCTTGTTTTCAAGATGGTTTGGGAAATGGGTGCCTTTTGTCATTTGTTGACTGTGGCAGCTGCCTCCTCTTCCTTTCTCTTCCCTTCTCCTCCTCTCCATCCTCCTCTCTTCCTCCTATCCTTCTCCTCCTCTTTCTTCTTTTCTGAGCTTCCCAGACTGGCTACCTGCACTGACTGACACTTCCTTTTTATTACTTCTATCAGGTTAGAGTCAAGTCTTGCTGATATGGAATCTATTCTTATTAACTTCGTCTAATCAATTGTACAACTTAACTCTTGGATAACAATTCTGTGTCCTTCATTGCATTCCTACTTAAAGTCTACAAATACCAGTGATAACACTTGTTCAGTGTGTTTCATGCATATAGAAGCTACATCTCCAATAAGATAACAAGCTCATTGAATGACAGTGGTGGATTATATTTTTTGTGTGTGTTCTCCCTAGCACGTGACCTAGGGCAAAGCCCATCAAGTATATTTCATAAATAAGTGTTGTCTTCAACTTAACTGATATGAAAAAAATGCTTCGCAGGGAAAGGAAAGCAGAAGAATGTTTGGCATTTTGATCCCTAAATGTCAAATAGACTGTTTAAGACACAAGAATCCCTAGCTTGTCTTGAGCTGGGACATGGGACCTAGCTGAGCCAGATTAGGCAAGCTTAGTGTTGACACTGGAAGAATGTGAAGTGAATGAAAGCATTTAATGTAAGCAGTCAGTGTCCCCCACATTTACTAGAAAGCAGTATTCTATAATAGAGTGCTTGTTACTTTGAGAATCAGTCTTGGCTTTGTCATATCCTAGTGTGTGTCTTTGGACTAGTGGCTAAAAACTTTCTAGGTCACAGTTTTCTCTATTTATAGAGTGAGGGTAATAATCCTGACCTACCTAGTTCAAAGGGTGGTGGTAAAAAGAGAATGTCAGTGATTACCCCTGGGAAACTAAAAAGCATGATCCGGATATCAGGCTGCCTTAATCAGATAGCATCATATGCTAAGAACAGAAGTCCACTTAGATTAGCTCAGGACAAAGGGGATTCACTGGATGGATATGTGGGTTTTTAAGAGAATTTAAGCATAAGCAGGCCTTGAGGGCCTGGAGTCAGAAATCAGAAAATGAGGAACACAGGTTGCTTATTCCTATTTAAATGCATAGTTTACTATCTTTCCTCCTCCTTTCTTACCGAATTCATTCTTCTTTGCTGTGGGAACTGGCTTGCTTTGCTTCAACATGAATCTTATAAAAGAAATGGCCAGTCCAACCCCAGATTGATATGAGTTCTTAGCTCTCTTAGCTCCAGCTCTTTTGTTGCAATTCCAAATTTCTGGGAAAGATTGACCTGGTGTGGACCAGATGTTTGCCTCTGGAGAGTCAGCTGTGGCCAAGGGGGCTGGTCACATGTACAAATCTGGCCACCCTGAGGCTGACATCCTAAGGTGTCTTCCGCTAATTAACTCTTGTTAATTTTGTGAAACTTCATTGGTTTATAGAATTTAAGGGAGTCGAGTGTTAGGTAGCCGGCACATTCAGTCCCTAGAGAATGCTTGCCATTGAGCCTAATGCAAAGAAGTTGCTTGCATCCTGCTCTCTTAGACACTTTCCTTTGGTTGGTTTCAAAGAGTGAGATATAGAGAAAACTAGCTGTGGCTGGAGGAAGAGGAGGTGATGTAATTTTGTAACTGATGATCCTTCCTATGGCCAGATGGAGAGTACAGTCCTCATTTCAACAGAGAAAAGTCATCTGGCCTGGCACGGTGGTTCATGCCTGTAATCCCAGCACTTTGGGAGGCCAAGGCAGGCAGATTGCCTGAGCCCAGGAGTTTGAGACCAGCGTGGGCAACATGGCAAAACTGTCTCTACAAAAAATTAGCTGGATGTAGTGGCGCATGCCTGTAGCCCCAGCTACCTGGGAGGCTGAGGTGGGAGGAAAACCTGAGCTCTGGAGGTCGAGGTTGCAGTGAGCCATGATCATGCCACTGCGCTCCATCCTGGGTGACAGAGTAAGACCCTGACTAAAGAAAAAGTCATCCAGTTTTAGTCTTCTTCAGTTTGACTTGCTTCTATGAGTGTAACCTGGTTTAATTTTGCTAAGACAACAAAAATGTGGATGCAATATAGGATTTTGGAATGTTTCACAGCAAAATAATACAACTAATCTCAGAAGAATGTTTGTTAATTATATTCTATTTATTCCCATCTACTTCCAAAAAGGATTTAAGGAAGTTTATAAAGGCCAAAAGTGTAAACAATAAAATACAAACGTGAAGTAGCAAAAAGAGGAAAATTGTATTTAAAAATTTTGGCTGATAATTTATCAATATCTATTTGTGGAAAAAGAAAAGCTAGATTTCTAACTTAAACCATTCATCTAAATAAATTCCAAATATAACAAATAGTTAAACATGACTGCTAATCTATAAAGGAACTAGGAAGATACATTTAAGTATTTATCTGTTCTCAGAGCAGAATGGGAAAACATTTCTAAGCCCATTGAAAAAGAAAGAAACCTTAACGGGAAATATTAATAGAGCTGACTGCATGAAAATGTAAAACTTTTTGACTTTACAAAGTACCAAAAACAAAATGAGATGGGGAAAATATTTCCAACAGAAATGACAAAGAGTTGATAATTTCACTATGAAGTTTAATAGTTTCATCTGCTGAAAATAATAAAAAGACAAAAATGCCAATGGATAAAGGATATAAAACAAGACATTTTTGAAGAATTAATACAAAAAGCAAATATACATGAAAATATATTAAACAATAAAAAGAAAATGCAAGCTGGGCGCGGTGGCTCACACCTGTAATCCCAACACTTTGGGAGGCTGAGGTGGGTGAATCACTTGAGGTCAGAAGTTTGAGACCAGCCTGGCCAACATGGTGAAACCCCATCTCTAATAAAAATACAAAAAAAATTAGCTGGGCATGGTGGCAGGCACCTGTAATCCCAGCTACTCGAGAGGCTGAGACAGGAGAATCACTTGAACCTGGGAGGTCCAGCCTAGGTGACAAAGCAAGACTCTATTTCAAAAAGAAAACGCAAACGAAAACAATGAAGTTATATTTTATACTTCTGATTGGAAAAAAAACTAGAAAATTATAATGGAGGGCAATTTGCAATATTTTGAATAGTCTATAAAATGTGCATAACCTTGGACTCAGAAATTTTATTTCCAGAAAGAAGTCCTTGGTAAATAATCAAGATTTGTGTGAAGATTTAGATACAAAAGATCTATGTTATTTATTCTTTTGTTGAGTAGAAACTATTTTCCAAAGTTTTTAGAATGAATATTTATTACCTTTATAATACAAAAAAATAATAAAATACTTTATGGTGTGTTTTTTTTGTTTTTTTTTTTTTTTGGCTACAGAGTCTCGCTCTGTCACTCAGGCTGGAGTGCAGTGGCACAATCTTGGCTCACTGCAGCCTCCACCTCCCAGGTTCAAGCAATTCTCCTGCCTCAGCCTCATGAATAGCTGGGACTATAGGCATGCGCCACCACACCCAGCTAATTCTTGTATTTTTCACAGAGACGGGGTTTCACCATTTTGGCCAGGCTGGTCTGGAGCTCCTGACCTCAGGTGATCTGCCCGCCTCAGCCACCCAAAGTGCTGGGATTACAGACGTGAGCCACCGCGCCTGGCGACTATGTTGCTTTTTTCTATCTGTTTTCTTTAATTATGAAGTTTGCATATCAAAAGTAGATTTTTGATGAGTAAAGTAATACTTTTCTCAACTAGTATCTTGCTTTGGAAATATCTGGTGGGCGGAATCGGTAATTTAGTAAAAAGACGAGTCATCAATATTTGTACAAACACTTTTTATTATGAGAGCAACTGAAGGCATTTACTTAGAATTTATTTGCTTTTGTTGTAGACAGAATCTGAACAAGCTATGTTTTCTGCCATCCATCCTACAGCCAGTTGAAGGCAGGTACTTGGTACCAGTGAAGAGATGGGAGGGAGCCTGACAGGGGAGGAAAGACAGATGAATTAAAAACAACAATGACAGGCTGGGCACTGTGGCTCACGCCTTTAATCCCGGCACTTTGGGAGGCTGACACAGGTGGATCATGAGGTCGGAGAGCCAGACCATCCTGGCCAACGTGGTGAAACCCCATCTCTACTAAAAATACAAAAATCAGCTGGGCGTGGTGGTGTGCGCCTGTAGTCCCAGCTACTCAGGGGGGCTGAAGCAGGAGAATCGCTTGAACCTGGGAGGCGGAGGTTGAGTGAGCCGAGCCACTGCACTCCAGCCTGGCGACAGAGCGACACTCCGTCTCAAAAAAAAACAAAAACAAAAACAAAAAAACAATGACAAAGAAACAACCACAAGTGCTCACAGAGCACAGCAGTTTTGGGCTAATAATCCTTCACATTGAAATGGCTCCTGAAGGCATGGATAACAATTAAATTTTGATGAAGACCTTGAATCCTTGAATCACCTGGAAAAATTAAAAGCATTTGGTTTCCCTTGTTTTAAAAGGAAGGAGATTAGATAATGCATTTGAAAATTTATATTCAAGATGGTTAAAATAGGGCAAAGTTTGCCATCTAAGTCTTGTAAGCTCTAATTATCTGGAAAAAATACCTGGGTGGGTGAATGATCAGAATAATGAGATAATCTCCTGTATAAATAATTACTGCAGTGATCTCTGTGGAATTTCATAGCATACATTCAACTTTGAATCAAAAAAAAAAGAGGGAATTCTGTGACTCCCAGAGAGAGGCAAGTGAGGTGTGGTCTCATGAGATTCTGGTGAACTTATTTCATCTTCTGTTGGCCTCTCTCACTGGGTGATGTGCGTGTGGCCTTTTCCCTCTGCCCACAGGACTGCCCTCCAGATGCAGAAGATTTCAGAGCCCAGCAGTGCTCAGCCTACAATGATGTCCAGTATCAGGGGCGTTACTATGAATGGCTTCCACGATATAATGATCCTGCTGCCCCGTGTGCACTCAAGTGTCATGCACAAGGACAAAATTTGGTGGTGGAGCTGGCACCTAAGGTACTGGATGGAACTCGTTGCAACGCGGACTCCTTGGACATGTGTATCAGTGGCATCTGTCAGGTAAGCACACTTGCCTCCCAATCCCCTGCTTTGGGGATGTGCCACGCCTACTGTCAATAAACAGAACCCTTTTCTTCTGTATTTTTGTTCATGCAGATGAAAATATTGCTATTGGCCAGGTACGGTGGCTTACACCTATCATCCCAGTTTTGTATTTTTGTACAGCAAATACAAATACAAATTGTATTTGTATCCCAATTTTGTATTTTTAGTATAGATGAGGTTTCATTATGTTGGCCAGGCTGATCTCAAACTCCTGATCTCAGGTGATTCGCCTGCCTCAGCCTCTCAAAGTGCTGGGATTACAGGCATGAGCCACCGCGCCGGGCCATCGATTAGTGATTCTCTAACTTGAACAAGCATCAGAGTCACCTGGAGGGCTTGTGATAACAGAGTGTTGGTGGGCTCATCCCCCGGAGTTTCTGATTCAGTAGGTAAAAGGGATGGGGCCCAAAGATTTGCATTTCTAACAAGTTCTCTGGAGATACTGAAGCTGTGGGTCTGGGGAATACACTTTGAGAACTGCTGTTTTGGAAGAGTAATACTAGAGAGTCTCTTATTAAATTAAGCTTTCTTATTAAAATTAATTCATTGTTTTGGATCTTTGGGCACAATGATTTATTTACTGAAAACTAACATGAATGCATTCCAGCAGATTTTTCAGAGTGGTCTCTGCAGAGCTGTGACAGATGTGACTGAGACATAAACCCCAGTGGCTTTTAATGAGTGTAAGGATTCAAGACACTTTAGGCCGGGTATGGAGGCTCACCCTGTAATCCCAGCACTTTGGGAGGCCGAGGTGGGTGGATCACTTGAGGTCAGGAGATCAAGACCAGCCTGGCAACATGGTGAAACCCCATCTCCACTAAAAATACAAAAATTAACTGGGTGTGATGGTGTGTGCCTGTAATTCCAGCTACTAGGGAGGCTGAGGCAGGAGAATCACTTGAACCCAGGAGGTGGAGATTGCAGTGAGCCAAGATCACGCCACTGCACTCCAGTCTGGGTGACAGAGCGAGACTGTCTCAAAAAGAAAAAAAAAAATTAAAAAGACACTGACAGGTTGTGAGACAGGGATGGCAGGGAAATTATAGGATTCTGCATCTATTCTTTTGACTTCTGAAAAATATTTTTAAAAAATAATGAATGTGTCTAGTATTTCACCTACCCTATTCTGCTCATAACAAAAACAGTAGTAACAACAGCAGACGAGCAACCTGACCACCTGCTAAGTGTGGGGCACTACCAGGAGCTTCAGACTTAAAGTGCTCAAAGGTGAACCTTCGTCCTGCTTTTCAAACTAGCTTCAACTTTGTTCATCCCTTTATCTAGAAAATGGCTTCTAGTTGCTTATCCCAAAACTTTGACATCATTCTTGCTTTTCTTTCAACCCACACATTTGATCCATTGCCACGTCCTGTCAATTTTCCCTCCCAAAGATTACTTTTAATTTAGCACGTTTTTCCATCTTTACTGCCTTTCTTGTAGCCTAAGTCCTTATTAGCTAATCTAAACTGCATTAACAGTTTTCTGTTCTGTTCTCCGAGCTCCCACCATGATTCCCTCCAGTCTGTTCTTCACACAGCAGCCAAAGTGATTATGTTAAAACGTAATTCAGAGCTTGTCATTCTTGCATTCCTCAAAGCCCTTCAATGGCTTGTCCTTGCATTAATGATGAAATTGAGG
The DNA here is from genome assembly GCF_029281585.2 of Gorilla gorilla gorilla. Classification (NCBI taxonomy): domain Eukaryota; kingdom Metazoa; phylum Chordata; class Mammalia; order Primates; family Hominidae; genus Gorilla; species Gorilla gorilla. Next base: position 85,342,205 of record NC_073240.2, read on the forward strand.
ATTCTTGTCTATCTCCTTTAGGCTCTTCCTACACTATCCACCTCCCTGCCCTTTTAAAACAGACCCAATTTCTCTTCTTCTCCTTCTCCTTCTCCTTCTCCTTCTTCTTCTTCTTCTTCTTCCTTCTCCTCCCTCCTCTTCTTCCTCTTCCTCCTCTTCTTCTTCTTCTTCCTTCTTCCTTTTTTTTTTTTAAAGAGACAGGGTCTCATCTGTCACCCAGGTTGGAATACAGCAACATGATCATGCCTCATTGCAGACTCATCCTCCTGGGCTCAATCGATCCTCCTGCCTCAGCCTCCCACGTAGCTGGGACTAAAGGCATGTGCCATCACGCTCAGCCAGTTTTTTGCTTGATTTTTGTAGAGATGGGGGTCTCGCTATGTTGCTCAGGCTGGCCTTGAGCCTCCCAAAATACTGGCATTACAGGCTTGAGCCACCATACCTGGCCTGACTCCATTTTTTAGAGCAATTTTAGATTCACAGCAAAATTTAGTGGAAGGTGGAATTTTCCCATAGGACCCCCCTGCTTCCTTAAACGCACAGCCTCCCCTACTATCAACATTCCCCACTAAAGTGATACAGTTAATACAGTCGATGAACCTACATTGACACATCATAATCACCCAAAGTTCATAGTTTACATTAGGCCTCACTCTTGGTGTTGTAAATTCTATGAGTTTGGACAAATGTATAATGACATGTATCCACTATTATAGTATAATGCAGAGTAGTTTCACTGACCTAAAAATCCTCTATGCTTTGCTCTTTCATCCCTCTCTCCTCGCTAACCCCTGGCAACCATGGATCTTTTTACTGTCTCCATAGTTTTTGCCTTTTCTGGAATGTCACAGAGTTGGAATCATATAGTATGTAGCCTTTTCGGGTTGGATTCTTTCATGTAATAATATATTATACATTTAAGTTTCCTCAGTGTCTTTTCATGGCTTGATAGCTCATTTCCTTTTTTTTAATTTAAAAAATTTAAGATAAAAAATTAAATTAATGGAATGTTTCACAAATTTGCATGTCATCCTGGCGCAGGGGCCATGCTAATCATCTCTGTATCATTAGCATTGTATCATAAAATTGTATCATACCAATTTTGGAATATGTGCTGCCAAAGCGAGCACAATATCTCATTTCCTTTTAACACTGAATAATATTCCATTGTCTGGATGTACCACAGTTTATCCATTCACCTGCTGAAGGACACTTTGGTTGCTTTCTACTTTTGGCAACCAAAAGTAGACTTTTGACAAAAGGTCAAAGCTTACCATATAATTCTTCCATTTTATAAACCGTCTGTTGTTCCCCATTATTGCCATCAGTTAAGTTTTGGGCTCTTTGACCAAATGATAATAGTAATCCTTCTCAGTGGGATTATGCTGTTGTTTTCCAAGTTCTTGACAATGATCATGCATTGCTTTTATAATTAAAATGAATTGTTATTAAAAGCAATTTAGGTTGGGCGCATTGGCTTCTGCCTATAATCACAACACTTTGGGAGGCCAAGACAGGAGGGTTCCTTAAGCCTAGGAGTTCGAGACCAGCCTGGGCAACATGGGGAAACCTCGTTTCTACAAAAACTTTTTAAAAATTAGCTGGGTGTGTTGGCGCAAGCCTATGGTCCTAGCTATTTGCTACTCAGGTATCTGAGGCAAGAGATTCGCTTAAGTCCAGGTAGTCGAGGCTGCACTGAACTATGATTGTACTACTGTACTCCAGCCTATGATAGGGTGAGACCCTGTTTCTAAAAAATAAAAATATAAATAAATAAAAGAAATTTAGTCTGGCCTCCAGGAGCGCTCTCTGGATAAGGTGATGTTTGGACACTGAGGTTTTGAAAAGTTGAGTAAAAGTTAGATAAACCAAGGTGAGGAAGAGAATGACAAGCAGAAGGGACAGGAATGTAACAGCAGGTGCAGATGTGTTTAAGGTCCAGGAGTGCATTCTGTAGAGTTGAGGTGAGAATACCCATGGAATAGTGCTAGGAGATGAGGCTACCAGTGGAGGTAGGAAACCAATCATTAACTTATTCTGAAAGTTGAGAGAGGAGCTGTTTCATAATTTTATAAAGAATTTGGGCTTGTCTTTAGAAAGGTCATTTCAGTGGCAAAGTGGCAGATTATTTGCAGAGGACAGGATCTAGCCAAAGAGTAGAAGGTCAAGTATGGGATAACAAGAGCTTAAAATAAGGCAAGAGGTAGGATGAATTAAATGGAGACAAATTCTAAAGATTAAGGATGCATTTTTTTTTTGAGACAGGGTCTTGCTCTGTTGTCCAGGCTGGAGTGTAATGGTGTGGTTACAGCTCACTATAGCCTGGAGCTCCTGGGCTCGAGTAATCCTCCCAACTTGGTCTGCACTCCACCCCTAAGTAGCTGGGACTACAAGAATGTTCCACCATGCTAGGATAATTTTTATTTTTTACATTTTTTTGTAGCGATCAGGTCTCACTATGTTGCCCAGGCTGATCTCCAACTCCTGGCTTTAAGCAACCTTCCTACCTCCGCCCCTCACAACACTGGGGTTATAGACATGAGCCACTGAGCCTGGCCCTGGAAGCAGATCTTTTTTTTTTTGTTAATCAAACCATGCTTTATAGCACAGGTACAATTTTTTATTTCTTTTTTTATAGGACTTTTTAAAAAATTATACTTTAAGTTCTAGGGTACATGTGCACAATGTGCAGGTTTGTTATGTATGTATACATGTGCCATGTTGGAATGCTGCACCCATTAACTCGTCATTTACATTAGGTATATCTCCTAATGCTATCCCTCCCCCCTCCCCCCACCCCACAACAGGCCCTGGTGTGTGATGTTCCCCTTCCTGTGTCCAAGTGTTCTCATTGTTCAATTCCCACCTATGAGTGAGAACATGCGGTGTTTGTTTTTTTGTCCCTGAGATAGTTTGCTGAGAATGATGGTTTCCAGCTTCATCCATGTCCCTACAAAAGACATGAACTCATCATTTTTTATGGCTGCATAGTATTCCATGGTGTATATGTGCCACATTTTCTTAATCCAGTCTAACATTGATGGACATTTGGGTTTGTTCCAAGTCTTTGCTTTTGTGAATAGTGCTGCAATAAACATATGTGTGCATGTGTCTTTATAGCAGCATGATTTATAATCCTTTGAGTATATACCCAGTAATAGGATGGCTGGGTCAAATGGTATTTCTAGTTCTAGATCCCTGAGGAATCGCCATACTGTCTTCCACAATGGTTGAACCAGTTTACAGTTCCACCAACAGTGTAAAAGTGTTCCTGTTTCTCCACATCCTCTCCAGCACCTGTTGTTTCCTGACTTTTTAATGATTGCCGTTCTAACTGGTGTGAGATGGTATCTCATTGTGGTTTTGATTTCATTTCTCTGAAGGCCAGTGATGATGAGCATTTTTTCATGTGTCTGTTGGCTGTATAAATGTCTTCTTTTGAGAAGTGTCTGTTTATATCCTTTACCCACTTTTTGATTGGGTTGTTTGTTTTTTTCTTGTAAATTTGTTTTGAGTTCTTTGTAGATTCTGGGTATTAGCCCTTTGTCAGATGAGTAGATCGCAAAAATTTTCTCCCATTCTGTAGGTTGCCTGTTCACTCTGATGGTAGTTTCTTTTGCTGTGCAGAAGGTCTTTAGTTTAATTAGATCCCATTTGTCAATTTTGGCTTTTGTTGCCATTGCTTTTGGTGTTTTAGACATGAAGTCCTTGCCCATGCCTATGTCCTGAATGGTACTGCCTAGGTTTTCTTCTAGGGTTTTTATGATTTTAGGTCTAACATTTAAGTCTTTAATCCATCTTGAATTAATTTTTGTATAAGGTGCAAGGAAGGGATCCAGTTTCAGCTTTCTACATATGGCTAGTCATTTTTGCCAGCACCATTTATTAAATAGGGAATCCTTTCCCCATTTCTTGTTTTTGTCAGGTTTTTCAAAGATCAGATGGTTGTAGATGTGTGGTATTATTTCTGAGGGCTCTGTTCTGTTCCATTGGTCTATATCTCTGTTTTGGTACCAGTACCATGCTGCTTTGGTTACTGTAGCCTTGTAGTATAGTTTGAAGTCAGGTAACGTGATGCCTCCAGCTTTGTTCTTTTGGGTTAGGATTGTCTTGGCAATGCAGGCTCTTTTTTGGTTCCATATGAACTTTAAAGTGATTTTCCAATTCTGTGAAGAAAGTCATTGGTGGCTTGATGCGGATGGCATTGAATCTATAAATTACCTTGGGCAGTATGGCCATTTTCACGATGTTGATTCTTCCTATCCATGAGCATGGAATGTTCTTCCATTTGTTGTGTCCTCTTTTATTTCGTTGAGCAGTGGTTTGTAGTTCTCCTTGAAGAGGTCCTTCACATCCCTTGTAAGTTGGATTCCTAGGTATTTTATTCTCTTTGAAGCAATGGTGAATGGGAGTTCACTCATGATTTGGCTCTCTGTTAGTCTGTTATTGGTGTATAAGAATGCTTGTGATTTTTGCACACTGATTTTGTATCCTGAGAGTTTGCTGAAGTTGCCTATCAGCTTAAGGAGATTTTGGGCTGAGACGATGGGGTTTTCTAAATATACCATCATGTCATCTGCAAATGGGCAATTTGACTTCCTCTTTTCCTAATTGAATACCCTTTATTTCTTTCTCCTGCGTGATTGCCCTGGCCAGAACTTCCAACACTATGTTGAATAGGAGCGGTGAGAGAGGGCATCCCTGTCTTGTGCCAGTTTTCAAAGGGAATGCTTCCAGTTTTTGCCCATTCAGTGATATTGGCTGTGGGTTTGTCATAGATAGCTCTTATTATTTTGAAATACATCCCATCAATACCTAATTTATTGAGAGTTTTTAGCATGAAGGTTGTTTAATTTTGTCAAAGGTCTTTTCTGCATCTATTGAGATAATTATATGGTTTTTGTCTTTGGTTCTGTTTATATGCTGGATTACGTTTATTGATTTTCATGTGTTGAACCAGCCTTGCATCGCAGGGATGAAGCCAACTTGATCATGGTGGATAAGCTTTTTGATGTGCTGCTGGATTCGGTGTGCCAGAATTTTATTAAGGATTTTCCATCGATGTTCATCAGGGATATTGGTCTAAAATTCTCTTTTTTGGTTGTGTCTCTGCCAGGATTTGGTATCAGGATGATGCTGGCCTCATAAAATGAGTTAGGGAGGATTCCCTCTTTTTCTATTGATTGGAATAGTTTCAGAAGGAATGGTACTAGCTCCTCCTTGTACCTCTGGTAGAATTCGGCTGTGAATCCATCTGGTCCTGGACTTTTTTTGGTTGGTAGGCTATTAATTATTGCCTCAATTTCAGAGCCTGTTATTGATCTATTCAGAGATTCAACTTTTTCCTGGTTTAGTCTTGGGAGGGTGTATGTGTCCAGGAATTTATCCATTTCTTCTAGATTTTCTAGTTTATTTGCATAGAGGTGTTTATAGTATTCCCTGATGGTAGTTTGTATTTCTGTGGGATCTGTGGTGATATCCCCTTTATCATTTTTTATTGCGTCTATTTGATTCTTCTCTCTTTTCTTCTTTATTAGTCTTGCTAGCAGTCTATCAATTTTTTTGATCTTTTCAAAAAATGAGCTCCTAGATTCATTGATTTTTTGAAGAGTTTTTTGTGTCTCTATCTCCTTCAGCTCTGCTCTGATCTTAGTTATTTCTTGCCTTCTGGTAGCTTTTGATGTGTTTGCTCTTGCTTCTCTAGTTCTTTTAATTGTGATGTTAGGGTGTCAATTTTAGATCTTTCCTGCTTTCTCTTGTGGGCATTTAGTGCTATAAATTTCCCTCTACACGCTGCTTTAAATGTGTCCCAGAGATTCTGGTATGTTGTGTCTTTGTTCTCATTGGTTTCAAAGAACATCTTTATTTCTGCCTTCATTTCCTTATGTACCCAGTAGTTATTCAGGAGCAGGTTGTTCAGTTTCCATGTAGTTGAGCGGTTTTGAGTGAGTTTCTTAATCTTGAGTTCTAGTTTGATTGCACTGTGGTCTGAGAGACAGCTTGTTATAATTTCTGTTCTTTTACGTTTGCTGAAGAGTGCTTTACTTCCAACTATGTGGTCAATTTTGTAATAAGTGTGATATGGTGCTGAGAAGAATGTATATTCTGTTGATTTGGGGTGGAGAGGAAACAGATCTTTTACGGCTGAATGTTTGGTTGGATGTGGGGAGTGAGAGAATGATATTTAGATTTCTGATATCATGATTAAGTAGATAGATAGTGAGACCATTCATCAAGACAAAATATTGGGTGAGAACCGGGGGCATGGGGCAAAGGTGATGAGCTGGGTGTGCCTGTGAATCTAAGTTGATATATGAATTTAGAGCTTAGGAGAGAAATCTAGACTAGAAATATAGATCTGGGGCTGTCACATGGTTAAATCTAATGATCTAATGTCATTGGGGACTGAGTAAGAAGGACAGGTTTTACTCTCAAGTACAGAGTCCTGGTGCCCATAATTGAAGGAACAAGCACAGGGAGAGGTGCCCCTGATGGGTACTGAACAGAATAGCTTTCTATATAGTAGCGAGACCATGAAAAACAGAAGATAAGGGCGGGTGAGCATTTAAGAAGGCCGGTTAAGAGTGGCACATACTTCAGAGAAGTCAAGAGCAGTAAGAACTGAAATCCATCCACTTCATTTTGACTAAAGATCACTGGCAACAGCTGGCGCAGCCTCAGTGCTGGTGTTGGACTAGGCACTGGCAGGGGATGCAGGATGCATTAGTTTCCTGTGGCAGCTGTGACAAATTACCACAAATTTGGTGGCTTAAAACAACAGAAGTTTATTCTCTCACACTTCTAGAGGCCAGAAGTTTAAAATCAGGGTATCAGCAGGGTTGGTTCTTGGCTGGAGGCTCTGAGGGAGAATCCATTCCTTGCCTCTCTTCCAGCTTCTGGTGCTGGAATTTGGGCTTGTCTTTAGAAAGAGCCCATTTGCAGGAGCCCAGACTGGGAGCAGCAGGTGGGCAGGATGGAGGGAAAAGAGGAGGGTGGGTGACTTTAAAACTTAAGCTTCATTAACTTTCTGGTAAATCCACGAATGAACAAGAATATATGTTGCCGGGTGGGTGGGTGGGTGGAGTATTGATTTAGATGTAAAAATATACAACTAATGAAGTAAAGTTTGGGCTAATCAAAAGAGTTGATAGGCAGAAACAAAGGGGACAGATTTTTGTGCCAATGATTTTTGGTGTTCCTTGCTTGTGGAAGCATCACTCTAATCTCTGCCTTCATCTGCACCTTACCTCCTCTTGTCTATCTCTATGTTTTCCCCTCCTTTCATAAGGACAGCTTCCTATTATTTCATCTCAACATCCTTAATTACATTTGCAAAGATATTTTTCCACATATGGTCACATTCACAGGATCTGGGTGCCATGTCTTTTTTTGGGGGGAGTGCACAAGTCAACCCACTACACATGGTAAGGAATGAATAGGCTGAAATGAGTAGGGATGATGAGCATAAACCCACCTTTCAAAAAGTATGAATCAGAAAAATAGAGGGAAAGATACAACTACAGCCAGAGGGGATGTCAGGTTCAGGAAGAATGTCTTCAAGATCAGAGATACTTGGAAAAGCACTGGAGCAGATGCAGTTTTTAGGGTACCTGAAGCATATATAATTAGAAGGGCCCTCTTTATTTATTAACTTTTGAGACAAAGTCTCTCTCACCCAGGCTGGAGTGCAGTGGTGCTATCATGGCTCATTGCAGCCTTGACCTCCTGGGCTCAAGTGATTCTCCCATCTCAACCTCTTGAGTAGCTGGGACCATAGGTGTGCCACCACTGGCTAATTTATGGTAGATTCTTACGTAGAAATCCTTCCCAATTGCAGCCCAGCTTCCCCTCCCCACCTCAAATACTTCAATTCCCCATAACTCTAAGCATTTGTGGGAGCCCAGACTGGGAATAGCAGGTGGGCAAGACAGAGGGAAAAGGAGAGAGTGGTTGACCCTGAAACTTAAGCTTCATTAACTTCATGGTAAATCCATGAATGAGCAAGGATATATGTTGCTAGGCAGGTGGGTGAGTGGAGTATTGACTGAGAGGTAGAAATATACAACGGATGCAGTGAAGTTCCTGGGCTCTTCAAAGGAATTGATAACAGAAACAAAGGAGACAGATTGCTTGTGGACAAGGAGGAGGGACACCTTTTCCCTTGAGGCAGGTAAGAAGGGGTAAATATGGGCCACTGATCAGTTTGGTATGGGAATGGACAGGAAGGTGGGATATTGTTTGATGGCCTCAATTGAGTGAAATATAAAGCAAAGGCATCTAATCAGAATGAGGGGGCAGGATTTTGAGGAGGAATGAGAAATTTGAAGATGCTCTGAGGAAAATGGAGATGACAAAATACGGTTAGAGAACAGTGCCTTATGCAACTAGAGGGAGTAGAAAACCATTGCCTTTGGCACAGTTGGTGTGTGAAGCTAAGGTCACTTTGCCTTTGGGTCAAGGTCATGGACCTGCTTTGGTGGCTTCCTGTGATGGATAGCTGTGATCAGGACTGTTTAGACTTCAGATTTAGAGAGAACTGCATTCAGACTCGATTTCTGCAACTAATTAACTGAAGACCACTTGGCAAGTCCCTTACCATCTTTGAACCTTGGCCTTTTCATCGGGTAAAAAGGAGGTATTATCCTCCTTGTAGGTCCTGTTTTAAATTCATTCTTCCACAAACCAACATTCTAAGTGCCCAGCACAATAGCTGACACACAAGAGGCCTGCAGTCAACATGAGCTCCCTTTCCTGCGTTTACCCTTCTGCTCACTACTCACCACCCCCTGTTCTTATTAATGGTCTAAATCCAGTTGCTTAGTTGACTCCAGGAGTTTCCAGGGTTTAAAGGGGCTTGCAGGATAAAGGTGGTTTCAGTATGAATTAGTGCATTTTAAATGAGTGCTTCTAATCACGTTTTTGTGATTCTACTAAGTAAGCCAGTTCTTTGGGTGATGAGGAGTGATACCCTGGTTGCTGAAAGCTGGATGCTCTTTTGGCTAGGTGATTTGAATTAAATAATTATGTGTTCTTCCTCAGAAGTGACTTAGACACTTCTTGGTAGAATTCAGTATCTTTCCTTCAACAGGATAATGTTCACATAAATTTCCTTTCTTGTGCCACGTGGCCATGGGCATCAGTTAGGCAGATTCAGTGTCTGGTGAGGGCCTACTTCCTGCTTCCTGGTGATTCTTTCTGCTTGCCTCAGGATCACTGATGTGAGCCATAATGACTACTTGGCATAGACTACACATAAGTCTTGTAAATGTCTGTGTAATTTTCTCATTTAAATGAACATGTCACAGTGCTCTTGGGAACAACTTTCCATTAACCTGAGCACAGCAGACAGCCTGAGACAGTGGTGCTCACTGAATGAAATTTGCTTCTGCTTTGGAGGTCTGATTTGTATTAGAGGCACGACCTGGTTGGTAACAGCTCTGCAGACCAAGTTTGATTTGTCATTCATGTTTATTGAATTCCCTGATAGCTGTGCAGATGAAGAAACCAGTTAGAATTCAGAATAAAAATAAAAATAATAGCAACTAACACTGGGTGCTTAGCCCAGGTATCAGTCATTGTGGAAGTCCTTTACTGTTAGCTCATCATAATCCTATCAAGTAGGTACAGTATTTATTCCCCACTTTGTTGATAAGGAAACTGGAAATTGAAAAGGCTAAGTAAATTGCCCAAGTTGTACAGTATCTTAGTCAGTTTGGGCAGCTGTCACTAGCTACCATAGATTGGGTGGCATATTAACAACAGAAATTTATTTTTTACAGTTCTAGAGGCTGGGAAATCCAAAATCAAAGTGCTGGCAGATTCAGTGTCTGGTGAGGGTCTGCTTCCTGCCTCCTGGTTCATAGAGGCTGTGTCCTCACATGGCAGAAGGGATGAGGGAGGTATCCAGGGTATTTTTTATAAGGGTACTAATCCTATTCATGAGGGCTCTACCCTCATGACCTAATCACCCCCAAAATGTTTCACCTCCTAATACCATCAACTTGAGGGTTAGGTCTCTGCATATGAATTTTGGGTGTGGACACATTCAGTCTATAGCACGTAGCTAGGAAGTGGTAGAGCTGGAATTTGAACCCAGGCAACCTAATTCCAGAATCCAATTTCTTAATTATTGGGCTATACTGATGATACTTTTTGTATTGGTACAAGTATAGCTAAAGTTTGTAACTGAAAGTGAGATATAATTCGGTAAAGAACAGTCAGTTCAACAGATGATTCATGCTTAGATGGCTTAGTACAGGGATTAAAACTCAAATGTCTACATACTGCCCCAGAGAGAAACTGCCCAGATGTAGTCACATTGGCTGGTGACTGTAGTGGTGAACTGGAGGATACATGCTCATTGTGAAGGGAGCAACTATGTATAAACATGTCAGAAGTTTTGTTTTGTTTTGTTTTTGTTTTTGTCAAGAGAAGCCAGAAAACTGGATTTTAATGTGAAACTTCCAATTTTAAAAATCGTCTTCCTGTTAATAACCGTGCTTTATCCATTAATGGTTAAATTATAGTCCTGTATAGTATAGGCTGGGTTTTCCTGCAGTAACCAACAACACCCAAAGCTCAGTAGCTTAAAACAATTAAAGGTTACTTCTTGCTGATGCCACTTGCCCAACAGTGGTTGACAGGAGCCTCAGCTCTTAGAACATCTCGGAGACTCAGGCTTTATTTGGACACATTTTTTACATAATAACTGCAATAGTGCAAGGGGAACATGAGACTCAGACACTGACCCTTAAATCTTCTTATAGAAGTGACACAGATCAATCACTTAGACTCATATTTCATTGGCCAAAGTTAGTTAATGACCACACCTAACTTCAGAGGGGGTGGAGAAGTGCAGACCTTCTGTGGGCTGAAAGAAGCAAAATGTTTCTGAGTATCCCCACTGACTACCACAGCTCCATATACTCTGATTTTTAAGGCAGAAATGTCAGATTTTTCCCCCAAGTTAGATTGCAATTTGCAGAGATTTCAAACAGTTGATTTAAAAAAAAAATTGTTTTGTTCTTGAATGATTAAATTTGACTGCTCTGAAAAATTCATATTTTGCTTCATTTGGACTAGTGCCACTTATTTAAGTATTATCATCTTTTAGCTGATTAGGAAATCATATGCAGGAACTGTGAAATAATTTTTAGCTGAAGTGATGATTTATAGATGAATATTTATTCCAAAAAGCACTACTCATATATTTTAAATATTTGTTTATGTCATCCACTATCTTGTGTAACTTGTCTCATTAACTACACTGTAAGGTAAGAATCTTATGTTATTAATTTATGGTCTGTAGTGTCTGGCAGTATAGAAAATGGTTAATAGATGTTAATAAATTTTATTGATATATCTGTCAATTAGTAGTTAATAAATCACTATAATTAGAGATCATGACTTCAGATGATGTCATAGAAGTTGGAAACACTTCAGGCAATTTTTTAGAAGTTGCTTATTGTTGGGCCGGGCGCTGTGGCTCACACTTGTAATCCCAGCACTTTGGGAGGCCAAGGCGGGCAGATCACGAGATCAGGAGATCGAGACCATCCTGGCTAACACAGTGAAACCCTGTCTCTACTGAAAATACAAAAAATTAGCCGGGCATGGTGGCGGGTAGCTGTAGTCCCAGCTACTCGGGAGGCTGAGGCAGGAAAATGGTGTGAACCCAGGAGACAGAGCTTGCAGTGAGCTGAGATCGCACCACTGCACTCTAGCCTGGGCGGCAGAGCGAGACTCTGTCTCAAAAAAAAAAAAAAAAAAAAGTTGCTTATTGTTGATTATGATGGGATATGAAAGCCAAAATTCAGTAGCACCTCAATTTCAAAGGCATTTCTGGCTTATTCCTTATGAATCACAAGGCAAGACTTTCTTTTCAAATATCATTTTTCTGTGATGTTTTCACATGCTTTATTTTGCTATAGCATTTGGATGAATTGTAACTTAAAAAAAATTATGAAGCAAATATCAGTGCTCAGGGAGGTATTCAATTGCCTGAGATCTTGCAAGGCCTTAAACACTCTTCAAAACAAGCCCCTCCTAGCTCCTAAGCCCACGCCCTTCCTGGATGACCACATAGAGAGTGATTCTCATTCTCATGAAATGCAGAGTGCTCAGGGACATGAATGTGTGAGGACAGAGTTTGGCCCAGGAGCAGTGTTTCTATAATTTAATAGTGGTATTACTCCGCTTGGAGAAAGTTGCATGAACACAAGTTACTCATTGATTGAATCTCGACCATGCAAGTGTGTTTCCAAAATCAATCAGTCTTAAGTTGTTCCACATGTACTTGTAAATATTAATTTAATGGCCTGTGTAACTGGGCTTTTGTTGTTGTTGTCTATCTGCTGATACTTAAGGCAGAGGAAGTTGTAATGTAGTGTTAAGATTCTGAGTCAGATAACTTGGGTTTTAAAACCATTACCAACACTATATACTAGCTGTGTAATAGTGGCAAATCATTTACTCAGTAATGTTTAGATTGCTTATTTATAAAATAGAGTTAAAGGTATCACCTACATGATCAAATTGCTCTGAAGATTAAATGAAATAATGTGTACAATATTCATGGCATAATGCCAGGTACAGGCTAAGCATTCAATAAAAATCAGCAGTTATTAATATTATATTACTGTCTTTATAAAATTATATAATCAGGATTAAAGGATCTCAAAAGTCATTGGATTAAGCTACTCATCCAATAATTTAATCCCCCCTACAATTTTTCCACCAAGAGATCTCCTAGACTATGATTGAATACTTATTATTAGATAACTCTGACTTTTCAAACTTTCTCATATTGAACCAAATTATGCTTAAACCTGTAGCTTTCACCATTTGGAAATATACAGAACAAAAATAGACCCTTTCCTCATGATAGCTCTTTGTGAATTTGAAAATATCTGTAATCATAAGCTATTCTCTAAACTTCCTTGAAACTTACTACCTTTCCCTGAAATTTTCACTTAATCTTTCTCTTTCCCTTCAACACCAAAATGTTGGAAAGAATAGTGTATAAATAATTGTCTCAACTTCCTCTAGTTTCATTTCTTCTTCAACAGCTTGGATATAGAGTCTGATTCAACAACTCTCCAAGCTGAAGCATGAGGGCTACCCAGGAGTCAAAATAAGATGAAAAACACAGAGAAATAATAACATTGGCCCTCTTTTATTGAATCCTTTATAGTGTTTGAATCATTATACTAAGAATTTTACATATATTTTCTCACTGAATCATCACTAGGCCCTATGTGAAGTATATATTGGTATTATTATCTCTATTTTACTGTTGAGGAAAACGAGTCTCTGAGAGATTGAATTTTTCAACATCCTGCAGCTTAAAAGGGTGGTGAGTGGATCCAGGTTTGTACGTGGGTGTTTTCTTCCTCCAAAGTCCCTGCACTTAAACACCAGATTTATAAATAAAGTTAGATGAGTATGGGAAGGAAGGAAGAGATAAACCATCAGATCAGTTGATATTATTGTTGTTTACACATTATGTAAAATAGATGCTTAAGAAATAAAAAAGAAATATAAGACATGACCTTTTTTCTCATATAAGGAAGCTTATAATCTAGCAAATACACACACATATGTACACATGAAAAATGACAAGAGAAGGAAGGATAGCAGTATAAACATGTATTTTATATGAGACATCTCTCTTTTTAATTCTTTTTTATATTTTAAAAATTGTTTATAAATATATAGGTATAATGACAGCGGTGGAGATACATAGGCATAGGTACAGCTAATGATAAAGACAAGGAGATATAAAGATATAGATAAAGACTATAGACAGATATTAATATAGGGATATAGATATTTAGAGATAGAAGTAAAAACAGAAAAAAAAAGATATTTAAAGTAAAACTATGAACCGGAAGGTTATACATCAAATTTAGGACAGTGGTTGTTTTGGGGAGGAAATGAGAGAATAGGATAAGTGTAGGGCTGGGGAGAGAGGAAACGTCTGTAATGTTCTGTTTATTTTATATATATATAAATACCTGGGCTGGGCAGTGTGGTACATGCCTGTAATCCCAACACTTTGGAAGGCCAAGGCAGGAGGATCACTTGAGCCCAGGAATTCAAGACCAGCCTGGGCAGCATAGGGAGACCCTGTCTTTACATCAAATTTTAAAAAGCTGGGTATTGGGGCACAGGCCTGTGACTCAACCTCCCAGGCTCAAGTGATCCCAGCTACTTGGGAGGCTGAGGTGGGAGGATCACTTGAGCCCAGGAGGTTGAGGCTGCAGTGAGCCACAATCCCACTATTGCACTCCAACCTGGGCAACAGAGTGAGATCTTGTCTCGAAAAAAAAAAAAAGAAAGAAATCTGAATAAAAATATAAATAGAAAAGGGAGGGGTATGGAGGGACAGCTTCAAATCTTAATATTAATATTTCGGCCTTACATTAGAATCGTATAAATGATACTATCCTGTAAGACATTATATTATTTAGATTTATAAAACTATGTTCTCATAAAAGAGAGCCAAACTGTAAATTTAAGGATTACATCACAACTAAGCTTCCTGAAATGAAGAGAGCTCCCCCTCCCCTGGCTTTGGGCACCACTTACCGCCATGCTTCTGTTGGCAGGCAGTGGGCTGCGATCGGCAACTGGGAAGCAATGCCAAGGAGGACAACTGTGGAGTCTGTGCCGGTGATGGCTCCACCTGCAGGCTTGTACGGGGACAGTCGAAGTCACACGTTTCTCCTGAAAAAAGTAGGTTTTAAACCCAATACGTTATTACCATCATACAAGATATATTTTAGACCGTCTATTGCTAGAATAACATTTTCTGAATGTTAAGCTTTTTTAGTTGGAAGTAGCTTTTGTACCAATTTTCTAAAAGTGAAATTTCTTCCAAGAAGTGTGCATCAAACTTTTGTTCCCATTATATCTTCGGAGAGGACCTGTTTCTTTGAACCTTTGCCAATGCAGGGTATTACCGTTTTAAAAAAATATATTTGCCAGTTTTTCAGGTAAATCATGAAATAATAATTTCTTTTATTTGTCTTCCTTTGACTGCTAACAAGGTAGAAAATATTGTCATGTATCTATTGACCATTTATACTTTTTAATTTCTCAGTTAGCTATTGAAGCCATTTATCAATTTTCCTATTTGGATGTAGATCTTTTCCTCATTGTTGAGAGCTTTTAATATATCACCAATACTAACATTTTTTCTGTCATACCTATTTCAAATATGGTTCCAGTTTGTTAATAGACTTTCAATTTTGTGTAATTAGAGTTTCTAAGTTTCTAAGTATTATGTATTTGGAAATTTCCATCTTTTCATTTTAATAATATCTGTCCTTTAAAACATCCTTTAGTTTGGGGAATCAGTAAACTTTTTCTGTAAAGGGATAGATAATAAATATTTTAGGCTTTGCTGGCCATATAGTCTCAACTACTCAACACAGCTGTTGCAGTGTAAAAGCACACACAGACACCTGTAAATAGATCAGCATGGCTACATTCCAATGAAACTTTATTTACAAATATAGCCTGAAGGCTGAATTTGGCCCTTAGGTTTGTTAACCGCTCCTTTAAAGGAAACAAAAATTATTCACGTATGTTTTCTGCCAGTACTTTTGTGGTTTTGTTTTTCTTTATAATAATTCTTTCTGAATACCCCCTTGTTGGTGGTATTCAGTTATAAATGTAGGTGAGTTCCGCCAAAGATTTGATTTTAAATCTTTTATTCCTTTGAATTTAGTTTGATGTAACTTGTAAAGTCGGCATCTTACTTATTTTCCCAAATGGGGAAAGCATTACAGGAGGGGTGGAGGGTTTTTCAGGCAGAGGAAACACAAAGTTCATGGCGTGACGCTGGAGAAGAGTCTGGGTGTTTTGAGGAACTCCTAATATGTTGTTCAGGCCCGACTGTATGTTGAGTAGGGTAGAAGATAAGACAGGACGGCATTTGGAGTCAAAGCCTTCGTTATTGTGTTTTATTTTTCAGATTAAGTGGAGCCCTCAAAGCAATTTAGGCAGTGGAGTGATATGGTTAGGTTAGTGTTTTAGTAAAATAATTCTGGTGGCATATGGAGGCTGGATTACCTGTCAGATGAGCTTGGAAGCAGGGAGTACAAATAGGAAGTGTCTTTCAAGCTATTCAAGAGTGTTTAAAATCATGAGGCCTTGATCTAGGGTAGCGTGGGAGGAAACGTAGAGGAAGGAACAGGTGGAGAGATCTTTAGCATGTAGAATGAACAGAGTTTGGTAATTCTTTGAATGACAGCTATAAGAGAAAAGAAGCAGCTAGAATGGCCCAAATTTTCCATCTTGTGCAGCTGGGTGGACATGTTTGCTATTCATTTGGATAAGGAATTCATGAAGAGGAGACACATATCAAAGGTGAGACTCCACCTCCCTGAATTTTATTCTCTCCAAAATTTTCACCCCATAAGTACCCAATGTCTAAGTATCTTTCTGATGCCTGCAAACAGATGTTGATTATGTTTTGTTTGTGGTTGGAGGGTTTATCTGAAACATGCTAGTTTATCATGGCTGATAGCAAAACCCCTTGTTGGTGGTATTCAGTTATAAATGTAGGTGAGTTCCTCTAAAGAGAGTATGTAGAATATAAGAGGAAGCCAATAATTGCATCCTGAGGAAAAGCTGAAGTCAAAGCGTTTAGCCAGGGAAGAAGTTTAAGGGAATCCAACTGAGAAGGAATGAATAGAGTAAGTAGGTAAATGCAGAACTTAGCAAGAGCAGTACCATGGACCCCAAAGGAATAAGTAATTTCAAAAATGAGATGGGGGTGGCCAGCAATGTTAAATGCTTTTATGAGATCAACTGGAATAAGGGCCCAAAAGTTTGTCTTTGGCAATTTGAAGGTCATTTGTGATGTGAACAAGAGTGATTTTGATGAACTTCAGGCTGAAATCAAAGCTTGACTGCAATGGATTGATAAGTGAAGAGAATGTATAGAGGGAAGGATTTGCTCATGACAAGAGGAGGGGAACAGACCAAAACCGTGTCAATAACTGGATAGCTCTACAGGGTTGGTTGGAGAACACCGTGAGGTGTTCCAGCCTATTGTCTTTATTTGACTCTTCATTAGGAGATAGAGTTGGCCAGTAGGAGTGAGGGCTCAGAGACTTGAGCCTGTTCCCATGAAGGAAAGAAGAATGAACCATCAACAACAGTACAAAGATAGAGGAGTAGCTGTAAGGGCCTAGCTGAGATTGGAAACCATGAATTCATGGAGGTTCCAATTTTTGGACTTCATGAAGGAGGTGGCTTTGAATGGTGGTATACCAATGAGGAATGTATTCTACTGGAAATCACAGAAAACTCAACTTAGAAACATTGGAGTTTATAAGTCTTTTCTAACAAAAAGCCTGGAGTAGGCAGCTAAGGCTGGGGATGCTGCTTTACTGTGTCTTTCAGGAACCAGGCACCTTTCTCTCTTCTTCACATCTTTAGAGGGTGGCTTTTGCCTAAGTGGCTGCAAAGTCATTATTGAACATTGAGATGTTACATCCACATCCCGGATAATAAGGAAGAACATAGTGTGAAAAGCGTTTTTTTAAAGACTGTGTTCTTTATCCAGGAGCGGATATTCTCCCCAGGGAATTTTGCTTCATTGACCAGAATTATGGTGTGTGACACCCTGGCTTCCAAGGAGGCAGGAAACCAAGTAGTTAGCATTCTATCCATTCTGCTATTACTAATATTGATCAAATGCTTTATAATTCCCAAAGTTCTCTTCAGACTTATCATTTAATTCTACCAGCATTCTTACATTATAATTTGGATAATGTCCTGCCTATTTTACAGATGAGGAAACTAAGGATGAGAAATGTTAAGAAACATCTCCCATAATTAATTATGAAAGGAAATATTGGGAAGTGGTTAAGAAATTGGGGTCTGGAGCCAGCCTTCCAGGGTTAAGTCCTGGGTCTGTTGCTTATGAGCTGTGCAGAGTTATTTAAGTTATTTCACTTCCATGGGTATCTTGGATCTCTAATTTTAAACTGGGAATAACAACAGTACTGCCTTTGTAGAGCTGTTATCAGGATTTAAAAGATCAATCCATGTTGAGAACTCCAAATAGCGTAGTAACTAGAGAGTACTCAGTAAATGCTAGCTGCATTTTTGTTAAAAATATTACCCAATGGGATACTAAAGGATGTCACACTGATACAGGAGGCGGGGCAGGAAATTGAAGGGTGGGGTCCCTGGCTAGGGCTCCGCCCTTGGGCCTGTGCCCACTGGCCTGGGTGAGGACAGGGACTCTGAAAACAGAGTCCCTGTCCTCACACCCAAATGTTGCATTTTCCAAGACCACTCTGGCCTGCCATGCCCCCCATTCTGTGTCTATAAAAACCCCAAGACCCTAGCAGTCACACACACAAGTGACTGGATGTTGAGAGGAACACACTGGCAGAAGAACACACAGATGCCGACAGGCCATTGACAGTGGAACGACACAGACTCGGGGAAATTTGGCCGAGGTCGGACAGACGAGATCCCAGCTGCTAAGCGACCCGACTCCAGGGGAAGACCACCTTCCCACTCCATCCCCCTTCTGCCTCCCCATCCCCCTTCTGCCTTCCCATCCACCTACTGAGAGCTACCTCTACCATTCAATAAAACCTTGCACTCATTCTCCAAGCCCATGGTACTGGAAAAAATGGATCACACATGGGCTTGGAGAATGAGTGCAAAGGTTTATTGAATGGTGGATGAGGAGATGGATGGATGAGCAGATGGATGAGGAGGCAGAAGGGGTATGGAGTGGCAAGGGATACAGAAAGCGCTGCGATACAGAAAGCCCTCTGTCCTTGAGATAAGGCAGAGGTTCTAACTGAGCTGATTAACACAAGCCACCTGCGGACAGCTAAGCTGAAAGAGCACACTGTAACACATGCTGGAACTTTGGGAGCTGTAAACACTCAACTCTAGACACTGCCTTGAGGTTGGAGCCCCAAGCTCCCCATAACCTGCCCGTCTGCATGCTCCCCCTAGGGGCTTGAGCTGCTGGGCACGGAAGAAGCGAGCCACTCCTCCTGCTGCATGCCCTGAGAGGGGGATAAGGGAACTTTGCCCCTTTCAATACCTCTTATATACTTTAAGTGTAAATGTCGGTATTTGTAAACATATTTGAAAGTCAACAATCTGTCCGTCTGGGGATTGATTTTAAGAGAGCTACTGCTTGGTATGGAGGAAAACGTTGAAAGTGTGAAAACAGAGTGATTGTAGGACAAACCAAAGTTTTAGGACTCAGATCAGTGAACTCAGTTTGAAGAGAGGCTATACTGAGAAGTGTTCATCCAGGAAGGCATGTGGATGAGGGGAGTAAGGGAGAAAGACAATAGCCAGATCGGGGTGTAATGGAAGTACGTAGAGTTAGTGTTGGCCTTAGAAAGTTTGGAAATCTCATCAGAAAATACCTCGTTTTGTCAGGGTCCAAGAAAGATTAGAACTTGAGATAATTCTAATTGAACCAGGGTAAATGCCAGATGAAATTGTGCCAAAGGGCAGTCTTATTTGGAGAAGTGTGCAGAAGAGGTACTGAAATGCAAGGTAGTTCATTATTCTCTCTCTCTCTGTCTCTTGATTTTCAGCTTTTGGATTACATATGCTTTTGAGAATCTATTAAAAGTTATGCATTTTCTTTCCAGGAAAATGCATGTGTATTTATAAGCCCCACATTTGCCATTCTGATTTTTTGTGGGGTTCTCAGACCCCCGATGACTGTTTAGGACATTCCAGGTTAAGAACCCCTAAAATGTCCTTTTTTTTTTTTTAAATCAATTTCTACGTAGAAAGGGGAACTGGAGGGCACAGATCCTTCAGTGCAGGGCATGAGTGACATGGTATAAGCCAGGAACATCCCACAGGATGCTGGCATGTTATCAGGTTCCGTATGCATGCGCTTGAGCTAAGGCTAAAGGTAGCAAAGATTCCTGCCTGTGTGAAAACACAGTCCTTCACCATCTTGATTCTAATTATGGCCCCATCATATTTGTTACAGCTCTGAAACTGACCAGCTGAAGCTGTTTTTGGCTGGGATTTTTTCCCTAGGCCATATGGAAGCACTTCCCTATAATCATGCTGTGTGTGAAAGAAATGTAGGAAATGAAGCCATGTCTCCCCCTGAGTGTGCATCACTGGAGCCTGCAGAATCTACGCAGCTCCTACATCCACACCTTGCCAAGAATTCATTCCAATCTTCCCTGGGACTCACCCTGAGTCAGGACATGGCAACGAGATGCTGTTGGCACAGCCCTGCACTGGAGAATGTGCACAAGGCTGCACACAGGATATCATTTCCATCACGCAGTGAGGCAGACAAAAGGTGTAAGAGCCTGGAGCCAAAACCTTTGCTGTGAAAAAAATCAGAAATTTATCCAGATACAACATAAAGATTTCCTGTTCAGAGGGAGGAGGAGAGAGACAGCACTGACAACCAACATAAACAGCTTTGGATGTTGGAAAAGGAAACTAGAGGCCACTCAGGTATTATAGAGAGAAAGCTCTAAAAACAACAACAAACATATCTGTTTAGAGAGTCTTGACTTGGCATTTAGAAACTTAGTTGTATTTCCAGGTTTGTTCCTTATTTTGGTCTTGTCCACATCAGGTCACACATGTGTGAGGCAAATAAACAAGATCGGCTTGTCTATTCTAAGCTTTTTGTCCATTTTTACATGGTGGCAGCCAAGCCTATTGATACAGTGATACCTAAGGCCAACTGGGAACACCAGCATTTTGCTCAAGTTTTGACAGTATGAAGATAAACACACACTCTTCTAATGCATTCCTTGACACAAATAGAATCCTGGGCTAGGTGGATCATGGGGCTGCCTCACAGGGTAATTCTTAAGATTTTTTCCCTTCATCCACTGTTCATTTCTCCTTTGACTGTCACTCCCATAAACCATTTACAAATTTAACTTATTCCATAACAAGGAAGATTGTGTAGGATATAAAGGGTCTGCTAACATGGTAACATGAATTGGTTTTCATTCTCCTGTCTTCCCACATCATCTCTTTCTACCTCCACATTCGTCTTTCTAGGGTGAGATTCTGGCTGGTCATACTCTTCTATCAGAACTGCGATTGAGAAAGGAATATTCAAACCAAAGACCCTGTTCCTTTTAATGGAATTAAAAGTTTCACCCTCCTCCATTTAATTCAGCAAGGGAGAGTGTGGCCTGGAAGGAAGACTCTGTGACTAGAAATAAAGACTCCTGGGTTCTAGTCCTTGCCTAGCTCTTTTGCATGGTTTTGTTTGTCTTCTGGCCCTGTGCATGAAGAGAGATAATAGAAAAATAGCATGTAGACTGTGTTGCGAAGGAATGTCATAGATTGTATTTTACATGGAGAAGCAGACAGACTGTGAACTCCCTGGCCCCTTCATGAATCGCCTTACACCTATGATGAAATCCGCATCCCTCTCCAAAGCCTTTAAAGCCTGTGTCATCTGGCCCCTGTGTTACATCACGTGCTGCCATCTGCTCCTTATTCCCTAATCCCCAGTTACACTGGATTTCTGGGAGATTCCAGAATGTCAGGTGCCCATTCCCCCCATGGGCCTTTGCACCGACCCATCCCTGAACCTGGAACATGTGTCTCCCTGCTCTTCAACGTAGTTACCTCTTTCTCAACTTTGAGCACAGGTGTCGCGTCCTCAGAGAGGCTTTCTTTGACCACTCTACGTAAAGTAGGCCCTTCTCTTTTCTGTTTAGTTCTTGCTTAGCCTTTAGGGAAAGAAGTGGTTATTTCATTTATTTGTTTAATTTGCCTCTCCCACTAGTAAGCTTTGCAAGAGCAGGCACCATGTCTGTGATGTCCACCATTTTATTCCTAGTGCTAGTGCAGTACTGAACACATCTTAGGAGCTCAGTTAATGTTGAACAAATGAATACATGGCCTTCGCTGGAGATGATTCTGCTTCCTGTTATGATTTCAGTGGGACTAAATGATATTGTGCAATAGAACTGGACTGGAAGCCAGAGACTGGGGTAATAACCTCAGTTTGGCCTCTAACAATCTATCTTCTTAGGCAAGATGCTTCACTTACTGGGACCTCAACTTTTTCATCTGCACGGTGAGCATGGACAATTTATAAGAAATCTTCTAGCTCTGAAAATCTATTAAGTGTGTGTAATTTGTTTATTGTTTTAAAAAAAATAGATCTTAGGATTGAATGGAGTTTAGAGAAAGAAGTCCCAGGAACTTATATGAAGCAATTTTCCAAACTTTTAATAAAGGGCTTGACAGTGATGGCTTGTCTTTATTCTTAAAGGGCCCAGGAAATTTTAGATACACCACAAGAATGAGTTGGTGTGAAGTTTCCTCTTATCTCCCATGAACTGCTACTTGTTTGCCTTTTAACATGTTATTGTCACCACCTGCAAGAGGGAGGTTTAGTTTTTGCACCGACCCCCTCATTGGTATGTGAGCTCCTCAAGAACCTCATGCACCTGGCCCAGTACCTGGCACCCAGTATGTTTCCAGTAAAGGTGTGTTGACTTGACCTACACAGAATTGAAGAGCCCACTTAGACCAGCATCCCTATGGCAGCAGTCCTTGAGGAATGTGAATTAAAATCAGAAGCAGTTTATTAGTAGCCAAGCACTGCAACACCCGGGGTCACCCAGGAGACCTGACACCTGCTGACCAGCTGAGAGCACTGGGATTATTAGTAAAAATACTTATTGGGAAAATAATAATAATAATAGTGGCCCCCAGAGTTTGTATGCTTACACTGTGCTATGTATTTGTTATGTGTGACATTATTTATTGTTAACATAACCCTGCAAGGTAGGTACTACTATACCCTCCCCATTTAACAAATGGAGAAATAGGCTCAGTGAAATTAAGCACCTTGGTCAAGGTCTCACAACTGGTGAGTGGTCAAGATGGTTCTGACCTCAGAGTTCATGTGCTTAACCACCCTCCCAAAGTGTCTTCCAAGGACGGCTAGATGAGCATGAGGCGAGAGGTGCACCGAGGCTTAGAGTGGTGGGACAGGGAACAAAGATAGCACAGAAATGGAGTCAGAGGGGAGCAAAGGCTGCCTCAGCCAACCTACCCCTTGTTTCCCCTTGGCAGAGCCCAGCCAGCTCCATGGTTCCTAACCCAGGGTGCACATCAGGAGCACTTGGGGAACTTGTCCCATGTTCTAATCCTCAGGCCCCACCCTAGAATTTTGAGGGGTAAATCTGGGCAATTGCAGGTTGCCAAACTTCCCAGGTGGCCGCTGGTGCATGCCTTTGGTTAACACCTCTGCTTTTCAGTGTCTGTGCCCCACTACAGAGTCAGAAGGCACATGACTGTTTTATCCTCACCAGCCTCCTGATTTCTTAGAGGCAGTATTACAAAGGGCAGAAAATGAGATTTACACTATGATGCTCGAGAACATCTGGACAGATATTTGTTATTAGATGCTGTGTGACATAGTCCCATCACCTGCATGCTGTTCCAAAGCTAGCCCTGCCAATAAGCACAGAAGCATACATTATTGGTCAGTCTGCCTGTTACCATGGTCTTTTGAGGTAAAGGCAATTTAGGCCAGTAAATAAACATACCTCAGGTTGGGAGCAGATGTTTCTGCATAGGAGCTAAGGGCTGAAGATACTCATTTGCAGATTGAGCAATCAGAGACTTTAGTAATATGGCCTAACAGCTCAAGGCATGCTGGTCAGTTTTCAGTTTGCAGCCGATTGTTCTCAACAAGGCAAAGCTCTGCTGTGTTCCTTCCTTCTTTTGTAAAAAATTTGCTGTTAATTTCCTACATTTGCTTTTTCTACTTTTGCTTACTGGAATACTGCATTTTTCTCACCCCCATTTGCAAAGTAGTGTATAGACAGTCCTCCAGCTGCAGAATCAGTGTTGCTACCCATTGACTTTTCCTTTTTTCGCCTTCCAAAATCCCCCACTGCTGCTACAGAATGACAGATGAGCTTGAAGCAAACCTTACTATCCTACTTGTGAAAAATTGTGCAGACCCTGTTCTGTACAATACCATGCTAGGTAACTTTTTTTTTTTTTTTTTTGAGATGGAGTTTTGCTCTTGTTGCCCAGGCTGGAGTGCAATGGTGCAATCTCAGTTCACTGCAGCCTCTACCTCCTGGGTTCAAGTGATTCTCCTGCCTCAGCCTCCTGAATAGCTGGGATTACAGTCACGTGCCACCATGCCCGGCTAATTTTGTATTTTTAGTAGAGATGGAGTTTCACCATGTTGGTCAGGCTGGTCTTGAACTCCTGACTTCAGGTGATCCACTTGCATCAGCCTCCCAAAGTGCTGGGATTACAGGTGTGAGCCACCATGCCCTGCCTTGGTAACTCTTTTTAGTCTAAGTGATGACAAATAGTTATGGGTGTGTGAGGGCATTAACAAACACTTTTTTTTTTCAGTTTACAAAATGTTTTCACAACATTATCTCATTTTAAAAAATGCATTCCTTAAAAATAAAACCTATTTTTTTTTTGCAATTTTCTGTAGGGTTTGAATTATTAGCATTAGCATGTATTTAAAAACTTTTCTTATTTTTTAAAAAAACTACTTTGTGCCTTGGGAATGGTGTGTGTGTGTGTGTGTGTGTGTGTGTGTTTGAATCTAAATAGCAGAAGGAGAAAATAAATGCAGGTTCTAGAAATGTAACATGAAAAATACTCGACAGAAAATTTTGTTCAGAAAAAAAACCCGACCAACTAAAAAAACACACACCAAAAAAAAAATAATAATAAACAAAACAAAAATAGAAAAGTGGGGGTGAGGTTGTCAAAGTGAGAGTCACTAAGACATCCTTTTCCTTGTTTTACCTTGGAATGTATATATTTAGGTTGATGTAGTTCTGGTTGAACTTTATAGTGAAAATAAATGATCTGATATAAATTACAGTGCTTCTGGGCTGAAACTGATGTTTATTGATTAGTTAATATTGTGTGGACAATGTATTTCCTGTACATCTTGCTACTTAGCAAAGCTGTGATATCCAGCAGGAAATGAGACATAGAAAAAATATGATGGAACAGCTGGACTTGAGCATTTATGTGTGGGAGGGAAAGTCAGTGAATCTTAGGTCAGTCCAGTGATTGCAAAATCAAACAAGTGAAACCCATAAAATGAAACTCTGTGTGATGAGTGAATTTGAGTTTATACAGCATCACTTGGTCTCATAGTAGAAGGATTTAAAAGTGTAGTTTTGGGTCCTAACCCTGGTTCTAATGCTTAGGAACACCGTGATCTTGGGCAAGTCACTTTAACCTCATAAAATTTTAATTGTCTTAATTGTAGAAATGAGTTTTCATTAGAATGAATGAGGTAATTTATCTCAAGTTTCTTAGCATGTTGCCTGGTGGCAGAGTAAGTGCTCAACATGGTTTTAATAATAACTTATACTTACCCAACGCCTAATTGGCACCAGGTTCTTTTCTAAGCCCTTTGCATATATTACCTCATTGAACACTCATAACAACCCCTTGGAACAGGTATTCCTATTCCAAGAGATTATCAAGAATCTCTTACCACCAAATTTCAATAAGACAGTTTTGGAATAATTCCAGACAATGAATGTGATCAACAGGAACCAGTTACCACCATCAACAACAAATCTAGGTGTCCCAGACATGAGCCTACTGTTAGTGACACCATAGGATGGGATGGAGAGGAAGCCTTTTCTCTCCATCTTATATGTTTTCTTTTTTAAATTAGACACGATCGCCTAGGCTGAATGCAATAGCATAATCATTGGCTCACTGCAGCCTCGACCTCCTGGGTTCAAGGAATCCTCCTGCCTCAGCCTCTTAAGTAGCTGGCACTACAGGCATGTACCACCACACCTGGCTAATTTTTAAATTTTTTGTTGAGACAAGGTCTCACTATGTTGCCCAGGCTGATCTCAAACTGCTAACCTCAAGTGATCTCCTACCTTAACCTCCCAAAGTCCTGGGATTACAGGCATGAGCCACCACACCCAGCCACCGTCCGCTATGTTTTCAATAATTGGCTTATAGACCATTAGAAAATATAGGATTTCAAAGCAGGCTTAGAATCAGACCTGCTTGGCAATGCCATCTGCATTCTTCTGATAGGAGGTTTCAGGCAGTCTATACTGAGCTTGTGCTGAACCACAAGCAGCAGTCTGCTCTTTCTTACTGTACTTACAATTGCTTCCTCTCTTTATCATCACCTCCAGCTCCAGGTCTACCTCCAGGCCAAGGGGGGCCTTTACCAGGAGGCCATTTGTCTGCAATTTATGAATGGCCCATTATGAAGGGTAAGACAAAGAAAGCGTGGGTAATAGTCTTTGTATCAGTACAAGTAGAATTTCAAGCAAAAATACAAAATGAGTACTTTGTTGATAATCAAAAACCAAATAGTTTGAAGAATTTGTGAACCAAATGCCTTTACATCAACATATGTAAAGAAAAATCCCCTGTAGTTATATAAGATGAAATTGAAATCAGTAAAACTTCTGAGAGACTTTAATACATTGAAGCGAGTGAAAATTACATAAAGAATCTGTGCAATATAATTACTAATGTTACATTAGTAGGTAACAGAGCATTGCATGGTGAGAAAATATACCTTCTTTTCAAACATTTATGTACCATAATACAAAAACTGATTCTATGCAACGCTCCAAGGAAGATTAGAAAAAAAAATCCAAGTAAAACAGAAACCATCAGAAGAGACCTCGCCCTGCAGCTGCACCCATCCATTCCCTGCTTCCTCCCGCTACAGAGGCACAAATGTCTGTCTTCCTTTCCAAGACTAATTAATCCCTCCATCTGTGTTCTGCATTCCAGCTCCTCTGTGTCCTCAGAGAACTCACTCCACCCATCATCCCCTCTCTTTCCTTTATCTTCTTTCACTCTCTCTTTCCTATCAGGGTTAATATGACCAGCGGGTCTCTTCCCATCTTAAATAAAAGTATAATTTTAAAAATGTCTATGTATATACATGTATATACATATGTGTGTATATACATATGTGTGTATATACATATGTGTATATATATGTGTATGTTTATATATGTGTATGTATATGGGTGTATAATATTTATATATAAAATATTTTTAAATTATATATATATAGAACACTCTTTTAATCACGTCTCCAGCTACGACCCTAATTTTTCACCTACTCTTTATCGCCAAGTCTTGAAAAAACTGTTTACATTTGCTGTCTCTAATTTTTCATCATCAGTGTATTCCTCAGGTCACAGCTTCCTGTGCCAGCTACTTGATTGAAACTGCTTTGGCAAAGCACATTAACAGTCTCTTTACTGCTCATCCAAAAGGCACTTTTAAGCCCTCATCTGCAGAGCACTTGGTACTCCTGGCTCCTGCCTCCTTAAAATCCTCTGCCTCACAGGATTCTCACTTCATTTCTGGTCAGACCTAGAACTGGGCCGTCTCTTGCAGGACAGTGAAGAAATGCTGGAAAGTTTGTAACTATGGACCAGTCCTCCCTTTCTGCCCTTTATGACTTGAGTTCTCCCTCTCTATATCCTGCGCCCGTGCTGCTCAAAATGTGGCTCACAGTCTAGCAGTATCAGCATCACCTGGGAGGCTGCTGCTGGTCGGGCACGTTCTTGGGCTCCACCCTAAACTGCTGGATCTGAATTTCTATGGGTGGAGCAGGTGTCTGTGTTTTAACAAGTTTTCTAGATGATTCATATTTAGGTAAAATGTTTGGGAAGTACTGCCTTATCAGCGTATCACAGAGACTTCTACAAATGTATCAGACTTTAATGGAGGGTTACAGAAATGAAAGGGAATTCCAGTTTAGGAGATGATCCTTATAGGATGCTCCTTGTTCTTAGCTTTGCCTGGGTGCTCGGCAGTGTGCTTTCTCTCCAAGAGTTATATAGTAGGCAGCTCCACCCAGAAGAACATTTTCCTCAAGTTTGAGGCTTTTTGGCTAAAATCAACTGCAAGGGGGTTTGATTTGCAGGGTTTCATTAAAGCGTGTAATTATCGATGGGACAATGGTTGGAATATACACATATACGCACACACGCCCCTAGACAAATGCTTCCCCAGGATACCACAGCCTACATTCACAAAGATTTTGCAAGAGAGCCCAATCAATCTGCCCAAATAGGTTTTCTTCAGTTCAGTAAAGCTTTCTAATTTATATGTATTTTCAAAACAATTTTTATTACATATATAATAAGCTGTATATTTGTTGCAAAAAAATCCAGAATATCCAGGCAAGGAAATTGACAAACATGTCATGTATTCAATCACACTGCCAAGAGATTACACATGTTATCATATTAGTGTGTATCCTTCCTGGGGTGAGGTGAAGTGGTTGAGGATGCATAATATATATTGATAATTTATATTGTAAAATTAATACGTACTTTTTATAAAACTTAAAAAGTTTTTTAAACTTATAAAAACTTCAAATGGCACAGAAGGATATAAAATGGAAAGTAAATGGCACCCTCTACCATCCACAAACTCCTAACCAGTTCCACTTTTTAGAGGTCTAAACAGGATGAATGGTTGCTTCTATTAAGATATTTCCTATGGATGTGTATGTGTGCACCTTTCCATACAAACATGTATGCTTTTGAGAAGTATACAGAATTGATCATTAGGTATAAACTTTTTTACAATTTCTTTTTATTCAATGAGGTTTTTTTGCCTATCAGTTCTCATAATTTGGCTTTTTTTTTTGTTTTTGAGATGGAGTCTTGCTCTGTCGCCCAGGCTGGTGTTCAGTGGTATGGTCTCGGCTCACTATGACCCCCGCCTCCTGGGTTCAAGCAATTCTCATGCCTCAACCTCCTGAGTAGCTGGGATTGTAGGTGCCAGCCACCATGCCTGGATAATTTTTGTATTTTTTAGTAGAGACAGGGTTTCACCATGTTGGCCAGGCTGGTCTTGAACTCCTGACCTCAAGTGATCCACCCGCCTCAGCCTCTTAAAGTGCTGGGATTACAGGCGTGAGCCACTGCACCCAGTTGGCTTGTTTTTAACTGGTGATATAAGAGGATATTACATAATTTATTTAACCAGACTCATATCAATGAGCATTTAGATTTTCTCTCAGTGTTACAACAACTTTGTACTTTTGTGCAAGCATGTCTTTATGTGCTTTTAGTTCTCAAAGATACTGTAATTTCTCTTCTCTCTTCATAATCTTCTTGACATTTTGATTTTTCTGTGAACTAGTTTTTCAAGTGTCTGATCAATTTTCCTGCTAATTTGTGTTTTTTTCTTACTGATTTGTAAACACTCTGGATATTAAGAAAACAGTCTTTGCCTATAATTATAATTTTTCCTTCTTTGACATTTAATTTTGCTTACTTTTTATTTCAAATGATTAATATTTTCCTTCGATTTTCTCAAGGCTTTTTTTATATCTTGAGAGAGATTTAAATGTTGTTTTTGTAGGTTGTGCCCATTTTTGGGGGGCTGGAAATGGAGTCTCACTCTGTCGCCCAGGCTGGAATGCAGTGGCGTGATCTTGGCTCACTGCAACCTCTGCCTCCTGGGTTTAAGTGATTCTCCAGCCTCAGCCTCCTGAGTAGCTGGGATTACAGGCACCCACCACGCCCAGCTAAATTTTGTATTTTTTAGTAGAAATGGGGTTTCGCCATGTTGGCCAGGCTGGTCTTGAACTCCTGACCTCAGGTGATTCTCCCGCCTTAGCTTCCCAAAGTGCTAGGATTACAGGCATGAGCCACCGTGCACAGCTGGTTGTGCCCATTTTTTAAAAGTTCATTCCAACATGTTCTATCTTTTCTCTAGCCATTGCAAATGGGGCATTTTCTTCCATTATTTTTCTAAATGATTATTCTTGGTATTTCTAAAATCTAATAATTTTTTAATATTAATTTCTTCTTGATTTCTAATGCTTAGACTATTTTTTCTTGCCTAATTACCTTGGCTAACCTTTTAAAAACTCTTAAGTCATATGGTGCTAACTGGTATCCCATCATTTCCCCAATTAAACAGCAGTGTTTCTAATGTTTAAGCATTAAGCATATTAATCATGACTTGCATTTGTAAATGGTGTTACAAACATTTACTTTATTTTATATACAGAATTTTTATCAGGAATAATGACTGAATTTTACTAAATGCTGGAAACTTATTTGAGGTAATCAAACTTTTCTCCTTTGTCTATTAATATAGTAAATTACATTAGTAGGTTTCCTAAATTTGAGCAACGCTAGCATTTGTTGGGTACACTTCATTTGTATATAGTGCATAATTCAAATTTATGATTCAATTTTCTTTTCAAATATTTTACTTAGGAATTTGGTATCAAATAGATGTTAATGACATTGGAATGTAGTTTTATCTCCAAAATTGTACTGTGTAAAATTTTCAAGCATACATAAAAGTTGATAAAATAACACAATTCACTACTGTACATTTTTTCAACTAGATTCAATAATTACTTATATTTTGCTACATTGGTTCATTATCCCTATCTATCACTCTATCTATCTATCTATCTATCTATCTATCTATCTATCTATCTATCTATCTATCTAGTTCCTCCATCCAACTAGCTAGCTGACCCTTGTTAATTTACAGACATCACAACACTTACTTCTAAGTATTAATACTTTAGCATGACTCTTCTAAAAATAAGGATCTTCTTCATAACATCATCTCACTAGTACAACTAAAAAATTATAATTTCTAAATATTATCTAATATCCAATCTATGTTAAAATTTCTCCTTTTATAGTTGTTTTTCCCCTTGAACTGGTCAAGGCTCACTCATTGCATTTAGTTTTTCTATCTCTTTAGTTTCTTTTTTTTAGTGCACTTAGTTTTTCATGGTATTGACTTTGTAAAGAGTTCATTCCAGTTGTATTTTAGCATGTCCCATATTCTGGATTTGTCTGATCCAGACAAAATTTGTTAATTTGATTAATTTGTTGATCTCCCTCACGTAATTCCTGTGAATTGATCAGCAAAGTCTTAGGTTTAATTAGAATTGGATTGAACATTTGTGGCAGCAGCACATCAAAAGTGATTCGTGATTTATGTTGCATCATATCAGGAAGTTGATGATGTCAGCTTGATCCAGTATTACTCACACAGGTGGTGAAATACACATACTGTGTTGTATAGATCCATGTTTCCCTGTAAGAAATCTGCAGAGTGATGCCTTGACAACGTGTAAATATTCTGTCTTGCAACAGTCTTTCACACAATGGCTTTAGTGTACATTGATGATCCTTGCCTGAAACAGTATTTAACACGGAGAGTTGCAAACGGTTATTTTCTAATTCTATCATTCCTTCTTCACTCATTCTTCTGTTTTTTAAAAAAGGTTTCTGTTTCTTAATTTCTCACTCTGTATTCAGAGATTTTTATTTGTTTAATGTTTTATATATTACTGACAATATTCTTTTTGGGTTTCAAATTGTCCAAAATGTAGCCAGTGGGAGCACTTTAAACTGTCTTCTTTTGTCATAATTCCATTGAATTTTAGACATTGCCTTGGTTTCTAGAGCAACAGGTGTTCCAAGCCCACCTTGAATTTTCCCTACTCCAGACCTGGCATTATCTGGTTTTTCATGGAGAGTTGGTTATTTTTAGTGGGCTTTGTGTGTGTGTGTGTCTCTGTGTGTGTGCATATGTGTCTATGTTGGGTTACACCTTCAACACTCAGCCAAGGTAATTGACAACTTTGTTCTGGCCTTTACTTCCTGCTTCCTCAGACTCTGTAGGTTAGCCATAGATGACAGCTTAGGACCTTCTCAGGTTGTTTCTGGGCATGCACAAAGCTCTGGCATACGCAGAGCCCCACATAGACATGTGGTCTTCTAGATTTTCAGGAATATGTTGGAGTTTTTCAAAGCCACCTGTGGACATCTCATTCCCAGCTTTTTGGTTAGCTTATTGTTTTCCCCAATTGTTATCCACCACCTCATGCAGCCTCAATGTTATATAAGTATCTCTGATTGTTTTGGACAAATGCCTCCTGGGGAAAAGCTGTTTACACTGGGCAAACTCCCAGTTAGATAAACCAAAGACAGCTTTGTGAGTGAAGTCTTCCAGGGAACCACTACACAGGTCAAATAATAATTGGGAATTGGGCATCGAAGGAGCTCCAAACCCATTCTACCCCTGCAAAGTCTGCCAGGCTGCTGGTTTGCACTGTGATTATGGGCTGTTGTTTTCAAGGTTACCATGGAGGTGGAGAATGGGGAGAGATGGAAATAGGCAGCTTAGCATGCCACAAAGCTCACTGTTCTTACTGAGCATTTTTCTTTGATAATTACTGCTCAGATTGTTGCAAGCCTTTGGTTAATTTCCAGAGTTTTAAAAATGTTGGTTCTGACCATGTTTTTACTGATTTTATGGAGGAGAGGATTTTTCAGAAGTCTTTATCACTTTTGCTTGTTTGTTCAAATTAGTCTCTACAAAAAATTCAAAAATTAGCCAGCCATGCTGGCATGCAACTGTGGCCCCAGCTACTCAGGAGGCTGAGTTGGGAGGATTGCTTGAGCCCAGGAGGTAGAGGCTGCAGTGAGCCTAGATCAGGCCACTGCACTCCAGCCTGGGTGACAGAGTGAGACCCTGTCTCAAAAAACAAAAACAAAACAAAACAAAAGAAAAACAACAAAGCATGATGAATGCATTAATCTTTTCTTTACTTACCAGTTTTCAAAACGATGAGCTGTTTGCTAGCATCCTTAAAATGACTGATGCTGTAGTATGCGTCATTTCCTTTCCTTTCCTTTTTTTTTTTTTTTCCCCTGAGACAAGCTCTCACTGTGTTACCCAGGCTGGAGTGCAATGGGTTGATCATAGTTCACTGCAGCCTCAACCTCCTGGGCTCAAGTGATCCTCCCACCCCAGACTCCCAAGTAGCTGGGATTACAGGCACACACCACCATACCCACATTAAAAAAAAAATTATAAAATTTTTTGGTAGTGACCAGGTTTCTCTATGTTGCCCCGACTGGTCTCGAACTCCTGGGCTCAAGCCATCCTCTTGCCTTGGCCTCCCAAACTGCTAAGACTATAGATGGGAGCCACCATGCCTGGCCCCCTCCTTTTTTTAAAAAAAGCTAAATAATAATCCATTGTAGGTATATACCAAAAAAATCTGTGAGAACCAAGATTTCCAGTAGGTAATTGTCTAGGCCAAGGATCACGAATTTTTTCTGTGAAAGGCCAGATAGCACAGTAAATATTTTAGGTTTATTGAGCTGTATGATCTTCATTACCATGACTCAATTCTGCCTTTGTAGAGCAAAAACGGCCTTATCCATTCATCCATAGACAGATACTTAGGTTGTTTCTTCCTTGCGTCTATTGGGAATAATGCTGCCATGATCATCAACGTACCAATATCTGTTTGTGTCCCTGCTTTCAATTCTTTTGGGTATATTCCTAGAGGTGGAATTGCTGGATCATATGGTAATTCTATGTTTAATATCTTGAGGACTTGCCATACTATTTTCCATGGTAGTTGTACCATTTAACATTTTCACCACCAGTTCACAAGGGTTCTTTTCGCCACATCCTCACCAATACTTGTTATTTTTCTGCTTGTTTTGTTATTTTTTTTGTGTGTAATTCTCATCCTAATGGGTGTGAAGTGGTACCTGATTGTGGTTTTGATTTTCAATTCCCTAATAATTATTGATACTGAGCATTTTCATGTGCTTATTGGCCATTTGTATAGCTGTTTTGGAGAAATCCAAGTCCTTTTGTCCTTTTTATTGAATAGGTTGTTTTTTGTTGTTGTTGAGTTACAAGTATTCTTTATATATGCTAGATAATAACCCCTTTCCAAGATGTGATTTGCAAATGTTTTCCCCCATTCCGTGGGTTGCCTCTTCATTCTGTTCATAGTTTCCTTTTGTGCACAAAGGTTTGATTTTGATTTGGTCAAATTTAGCCTTTTTCCATGTGTTTCCTGTGCTTTTAGTGTCATATCCAAGATACCACTGCCCTATTTTTTAACCTTCCTTTTTTAAAGTCTTCAATGTGTATATTGGCAGGCTTTCCACGTTAGGTCATATAGCTTCTTATCATTACTTTTATCAGTTGTAGAGTATTCCTGAGTATGGATGTTCTTGTTTATGTAATCTTTCCCATATTGATGGACATTTAGGTATGGTTCAGTCTTTCCTTTTACATGTATACATGTTAAACAAACAAAAAATCTGGAATGGACATTCATCAAAGTGTTAGAAGTGATTATCTCTGGGCAATAGGATTAGAAAAAGATTTATTTTGTATTTTTGTTTATCTGCATTTTCTAATTTTTAATAATAAACAGGTATTTCTATTTAATAAAAACTTGCAAACTAGTCAATCAATATATTGATATCCTTTGCTTCACTAATTTCACTCTGGAGAGTTTATCCAAAAAAAATTGTTTTGCGTAAGTTAGACAAAAACATCTGCTTGAAGTAATTCGTATCATTGATAATGTTCTAGTTTCATTTAGAAACAGACAATCTTCAGAGAGGGGACTAGTGAGATAAAATATCATATATGAGCTTAGATTATTATGTGAACACAGAAATTAAATTATCAGTGTATGTAGCAGTGTGAAAAAACATCTCTGAGGACCAGGATTTCCAGTAGGTAATTGTCTAGGCCAAGGATCCTGAAATTTTTCTGTGAAAAGTCAGATAGTACAGTAAATATTTTAGCCTTATTGAGCCATATGGTCTTCATTACTACAACTTGATTCTACCTTGAAGAGCATAAACAGCCTTAAATGAATGAAGAGATGTGGCTAGATTTGGCCCAGGGGCCACAGTTTGCAGACCCTCATCAAAGCACATGGATTGGGCCATGAGAGTAAAGGTAATTGAGGTAGGCAGTGCATTTACTTTAAACGTTTCTTTAATGTTATTTAAGGGTGTATTTAAATGAAATTATGTAATATTCATCTGCTTTACACATAGTTGGTGATTTCCAAAGATTTATTTATTTTTTTCTTGAGATAGAGTCTTACTCTGTTGCCCAGGCTGGAGTCCAGTGGCACGTTCTCAGCTCACTGCAGACTCCACCTCCTGGGTTCCAGCAATTCTCCTGCCTCAGCCTCCTGGGTAGCTAGGACTACAGGCACACGCCATCACACCTGGTTAATTTTTGTATTTTTAGTAGAGATGGGGTTTCACCATCTTGGCCAGGCTGGTCTGGAACTCCTGACCTCAAGTGATCTGCCTGCCTTGGCCTCCTGAAGTGCTAGGATTACAGAAATGAAATATAGTTAAGAATATTTTGCAGACGCCCCCAGTTTTGATTGGCTTGCTCATTTTCATGGGCCTTTAGTGTACTGGTTTTATTGCAGTTGTGTTCTGTTCTTTCCCAGGAGAAGAAAATGTAATTGCTGTTCCTTTGGGAAGTCGAAGTGTGAGAATTACAGTGAAAGGACCTGCCCACCTCTGTAAGTAGAATTTAATCTTAACATTTTTTAATATCCTGAAAGTTTAGTTAGCCAAAAAAACCAAAAAACAAAAAACCCACAAACCAAACCAACAAGCAAAAAAACTTTCTCCAAGTTAATGGGTGATGTTACCAAACTTGCGTCCACTTACTTGGCACAGCAAAGCTAAACACTGACATCAGGATTTGCAGCCAGAGACAGTGAGGCATTTATTGCAGAGCACCAAGCAAGGAGAATCAAATAGCTCATGCTTAAGACCTGAACTCCCAGATGTCTTACATGTAAGGATTTTTAAAGACAGGGAGATAGAAGTTACAGGCAAAGTCACAAATTAATACTGGAGGCTATGCACTGGTTTGACCTGAAAAGGTGGAATATCTTGAAGTGGGGGCTTACAGACCATAGGTAGATTCAAATATTTTCTGATTTGCAATTGGTTAAGAGAGGGAAGTTTTGCCTAAAGAGTTGGAGTCAGCAGAAAAGAATGTTAGATCTGGCCCTTGGGCCTGATCGCCTCCAGGTGCTTCAGGAAGAAATGTAGGACAAAGAAAGGCAGTCAGAGTTCAGCCTCAATTCTCTCTTACTGGAGGTCTCTGTGCCGGTGGATCCATTTGGTAGGGATCTAGATTTCCTGAAAAACTACTCAGAGACATATGTTAAAATGTTATCTTCAGTTTCTATAGGGAACCATACATCCTGTGACTCTAACTTTTTCTGGCTATTGTTTTAATCCATTATTACCTTGTTGCTTGTGAAGTTGCTCATTACTTCTCAAGGCTAGCTAGATGCCTGGAATTTCTCTTGAAGGAATTCAAGATTTTCCCTTATTTCCATTCATGGGGGTGGTGGTACCCTGTTGGGTACCCCCGACTATTCTGTAGTGGGCAAAATAGTCTATATAACCAGGGAAATTATCTGTATTGTACCCTGAATTTTTCTGTTCTCATACCCCAATGGGAAATTTGCCTGTTTAAGATTAATCCCCTCATGGGAGACTAAAAACCAAATTTTATGTCAAATAAACTATTTTTGTATAGGATGGCTGGGTGTGGTGGTTCATGCCTGTAATGCCAGCTCTTTGAGAGGCTGTGGCAGGAGGATCACTTGAGTCTAGGAGTTTGAGACAAGCCTGGGCAGCACAGGAAGACCCCATCTCTACGAAAAATTTAAAAAAAAAATTAGCTAGGCATAGTGGTGCACGCCTGTAGTCCAAGCTACTCAAGAGGCTGAGGTAGTCCAAGGAGTAGCTTGGCTACTACAGGCGTGTAGTCCACGCTACTCCTTGCGCCTAGGAGTTCAAGGTTGCAGTGAGCTCTGATTGCACCACTGCAATCTGCCACTCCAGCCTGAGTGACACAGGAAGACCATGTCTCTAAAATAATAATAGTATATGGAGAGTAAAGTAAGATTTGGGAATGTTCTGGAGATTTTAGCAAAGTGGGACAAAACAAAACAAAATTTAAAATACAAAACCTTATCAGTGAATATGGCTGATCAGAACAAGCCTTGCTGCTAGCACATCACAGCTTCCCATGTAGGGGTCCCTGAAGGCTGACACTGTTTTCCCAGAATACTGTGATTTTCAAATAATAAATAGATTATTGTGATGATTTCACTCTGGGAATACACTAAAACCATTAAATTATGCATTTTAAAAGGGCAAAGTTTATGGCATGCAAAGTATATATGGAAAAGATGCTTAAAAAACAAAAAAATGCAGTGGATGGTCTTGATATCCTCATGATACTAAAGGCCATTCCCCAAAATTCAGCTCCAAAACTAGTTTTATAAATTGTAAAAACAGAATAAGTAAGCAATAAATAGAATAAGTAAAGGTGAGGGAGGTGGAGCCAAGACGGCCGAATAGGAATAGCTCCAGTCTACAGCTCCCAGCGTGAGCGACGTAGAAGACGGGTGATTTCTGCATTTCCAACTGAGGTACCGGGTTCCTCTCTCTGGGGAGTGTCGGAAAGTGGGTGCAGGACAGTAGGTGCAGCACACCAAGCATGAGCCAAAGCAGGGCGAGGCATCGCGTCACCCGGGAAGCACAAGGGGTCAGGGAATTCCCTTTCCTAGTCAAAGAAAGGGGTGACAGACGGCACCTGGAAAATTGGGTCACTCCCACCCTAATACTGTGCTTTTCCAATGGTCTTAGCAAATGGCACACCAGGAGATTATATCCCGCGTCTGGCTCAGAGGGTCCTATGCCCACGGAGCCTTGCTCATTGCTAGCACAGCAGTCTGAGATCAAACTGCAAGGTGGCAGCGAGGCTGGGGGAGGGGCGCCCACCATTGCTGAGGCTTGCCTCTGTAGACTCCACCTACTCCACCTAGGGGTGCCTGCCTGCTTCTGTAGACTCCACTTCTGGGGGCAGGGCACAGCCAAACAAAAGGCAGCAGAATCCTCTGCAGACTTAAATGTCCCTGTCTGACAGCTTTGAAGAGAGTAGTGGTTCTCCCAGCACGCAGCTTGAGATCTGAGAACGGACAG
Organism: Gorilla gorilla gorilla; assembly: GCF_029281585.2. Classification (NCBI taxonomy): domain Eukaryota; kingdom Metazoa; phylum Chordata; class Mammalia; order Primates; family Hominidae; genus Gorilla; species Gorilla gorilla. The sequence continues at coordinate 85,380,079 of NC_073240.2, forward strand.
ACTGCCTCCTCAAGTGGGTCCCTGACCCCGGAGTAGCCTAACTGGGAGTCACCCCCTAGTAGGGGCAGACTGACAGCTCACACGGCCGGGTACTCATCTGAGACAAAACTTCCAGAGGAACGATCAGGCAGCAACATTTGCTGTACACCAATATCCTCTGTTCTGCAGCCTCCGCTGCTGATACCCAGGCAAACAGGGTCTGGAGTGGACCTCCAGCAAACTCCAACAGACCTGCAGCTGAGCGTCCTGACTGTTAGAAGGAAAACTAACAAACAGAAAGGACATCCACACCAAAACCCCATCTGTACGTCACCATCATCAAAGACCAAAGGTAGATAAAACCACAAAGGTGGGGAAAAAACAGAGGAGAAAAACTGGAAACTCTAAAAATCAGAGCACCTCTGCTCCTACAAAGGAACACAGCTCCTCACCAGCAACGGAACAAAGCTGGATGGAGAATGACTTTGACGAGTTGAGAGAAGAAGGCTTCAGACAATCAAACTACTCCAAGCTAAAGGAGGAAGTCCGAACCCATGGCAAAGAAGTTAAAAACCTTGAAAACAAATTAGACGAATGGCTAACTAGAATAACCAATGCAGAGAAGTCCTTAAAGGACCTGATGGAGCTGAAAACCAAGGCACGAGAACGTGACAAATGCACAAGCCTCAGTAGCCAATTTGATCAACTGGAAGAAAGGGTGTCCGTGATGGAAGATCAAATGAATGAAATGAAGCAAGAAGAGAAGTTTAGAGAAAAAAAGAATAAAAAGAAATGGACAAAGCATCCAAGAAATGTGGGACTATGTGAAAAGACCAAATCTACGTCTGATTGGTGTACCTGAAAGTGATGGGGAGAATGGAACCAAGTTGGAAAACACTCTGCAGGATATTATCCAGGAGAACTTCCCCAATCTAGCAAGGCAGGCCAACATTCAAATTTAGGAAATACAGAGAATGCCACAAAGATACTCCTCAAGAAGAGCAACTGCAAGACATATAATTTTCAGATTCACCAAAGTTGAAATGAAGGAAAAATTGTTAAGGGCAGCCAGAGAGAAAGGTCGGGTTACCCACAAAGGGAAGCCCATCAGGCTAACAGCAGATCTCTTGGCAGAAACTCTACAAGCCAGAAGAGAGTGGGGGCCAATATTCAACATTCTTAAAGAAAAGAATTTTCAACCCAGAATTTCATATCCAGCCAAACTAAGCTTCATAAGTGAAGGAGAAATAAAATCCTTTACAGATAAGCAAATGCTGAGAGATTTTTTCACCACCAGGCCTGCCCTAAAAGAGCTCCTGAAGGAAGCACTCAACATGCAAAGGAACAACTGGTACCAGCCACTGCAAAAGCATGCCAAATTGTAAAGACTGTCGAGGCTAGGAAGAAACTGCATCAACTAATGAGCAAAATCACCAGCTAACATCATAATGACAGGATCAAATTCACACATAACAATATTAACCTTAAATGTAAATGGGCTAAATACCCCACTTAAAAGACACAGACTGGCAAATTGGATAAAGACTCAAGACCCATCAGTGTGCTGTATTCAGGAAACCCATCTCACGTGCAGAGACACACATAGGCTCAAAATAAAGGGATGGAGGAAGACCTACCAAGCAAATGGAAAACAAAAAAAGGCAGGGGTTGCAATCCTAGTCTCTGATAAAACAGACTTTAAACCAACAAAGATCAAAAGAGACAAAGAAGGCCATTACATAGTGGTAAAGGGATCAATTCAACAAGAAGAGCTAACTATCCTAAATATATATGCACCCAATACAGGAACACCCAGATTCATAAAGCAAGTCCTTAGAGACCTACAAAGAGACTTAGACTCCCACACATTAATAATGGGAGACTATAACACCCCACTGTCAACATTAGACAGATCAACGAGACAGAAAGTTAACAAGGATATCCAGGAATTGAACTCAGCTCTGCACCAAGAAGACCTAATAGACATCTACCGAACTCTCCACCCCAAATCAACAGAATATACATTCTTTTCAGCACCACACCACACCCAAAACTGACCACATAGTTGGAAGTGAAGCACTCCTCAGCAAATGTAAAAGAACAGAAATTGTAACAAACTGTCTCTCAGACCACAGTGCAATCAAACTAGAACTCAGGATTAAGAAACTCACTCAAAACTGCTAACTATATGGAAACTGAACAACCTGCTCCTGAATGACTACTGGGTACATAACAAAATGAAGGCAGAAATAAAGATGTTCTTTGAAACCAATGAGAACAAAGACACAACATACCAGAATCTCTGGGACACATTCAAAGCAGTGTGTAGAGGGAAATTTATAGCACTAAATGCCCACAAGAGAAAGCAGGAAAGATCTAAAATTGACACCCTAACATCACAATTAAAAGAACTAGAGAAGCAAGAGCAAACACATTCAAAAGCTACCAGAAGGCAAGAAATAACTAAGATCAGAGCAGAACTGAAGGAAATAGAGACACAAAAAACCCTTCAAAAAAATCAATGAATCTAGGAGCTGGTTTTTTGAAAAGATCAACAAAATTGATAGACTGCTAGCAAGATTAATAAAGAAAAGAGAGAAGAATCAAATAGACACAATAAAAAATGATAAAGGGGATATCACCACCGATCCCACAGAAATACAAACTACCATCAGAGAATACTATAAACACCTCTATGCAAATAAACTAGAAAATCTAGAAGAAATGGATAAATTCCTCGATACATACACCCTCCCAAGACTAAACCAGGAAGAAGTTGAATCTCTGAATAGACCAATAACAGGCTCTGAAATTGAGGCAATAATTAATAGCTTACCAACCAAAAAAAGTCCAGGACCAGATGGATTAACAGCTGAATTCTACCAGAAGTACAAGGAGGAGCTGGTCCAATTCCTTCTGAAACTATTCCAATCAATAGAAAAAGAGGGAATCCTCCCTAACTCATTTTATGAGGCCAGCATCATCCTGATACCAAAGCCTGGAAGAGACACAACCAAAAAAGAGAATTTTAGACCAATATCCCTGATGAACATCGATGCAAAAATCCTCAATAAAATTCTGGCAAACCAAATCCAGCAGCACATCAAAAAGCTTATCCACCATGATCAAGTTGGCTTCATCCCTGTGATGCAAGGCTGATTCAACATATGCAAAACAATAAACGTAATCCAGCATATAACTAGAACCAAAGACAAAAACCACATGATTATCTCAATAGATGCAGAAAAAGCCTTTGACAAAATTCAACAACACTTCATGCTAAAAACTCTCAATAAATTAGGTATTGATGGAACGTATCTCAAAATAATAAGAGCTATCTATGACAAACCCACAGCCAATGACAAACCCACAGCCAATATCATACTGAATGGGCAAAAACTGGAAGCATTCCCTTTGAAAACTGGCACAAGACAGAGATGCCCTCTCTCACCACTCCTATTCAACATAGTGTTGGAAGTTCTGGCCAGGGCAATCACGCAGGAGAAAGAAATAAAGGGTATTCAATTAGGAAAAGAGGAAGTCAAATTGTCCCTGTTTGCAGATGACATGATTGTATATCTAGAAAACCCCATCGTCTCAGCCCAAAATCTCCATAAGCTGATAGGCAACTTCAGCAAAGTCTCAGGATACAAAATCATGTGCAAAAATCACAAGCATTCTTATACACTAATAACAGACAAACGGAGAGCCAAATCATGAGTGAACTCCCATTCACAGTTGCTTCAAAGAGAATAAAATACCTAGGAATCCAACTTACAAGGGACATGAAGGACCTCTTCAAGGAGAACTACAAACCATTCCTCAATGAAATAAAAGAGGATACAAACAAATGGAAGAACATTCCATGCTCATGGGTAGGAAGAATCAGTATCGTGAAAATGGCCATACTGCCCAAGGTAATTTATAGATTCAACGCGATCCCCATCAAGCTACCAATGACTTTCTTCACAGAATTGGAAAAAACTACTTTAAAGTTCATATGGAACCAAAAAGAGCCCACATCGCCAAGTCAATCCTAACCCAAAAGAACAAAGCTGGAGGCATCACGCTACCTGACTTCAAGCTATACTACAAGGCTACAGTAACCAAAACAGCATGGTACTGATACCAAAACAGAGATATAGACCAATGGGACAGAACAGAGCCCTCAGAAATAACGCCGCATATCTACAACCATCTGATCTTTGACAAACCTGACAAAAACAAGAAATGGGGAAACAATTCCCTATTTAAGAAATGGTGCTGGGAAAACTGGCTAGCCATATGTAGAAAGCTGAAACTGGATCCCTTCCTTGCACCTTATACAAAAATTAATTCAAGATGGATTAAAGACTTAAATGTTTGACCTAAAACCATAAAAACCCTAGAAGAAAACCTAGGCAATACCATTCAGGACATAGGCATGGGCAAGGACTTCATGTCTAAAACACCAAAAGCAATGGCAACAAAAGACAAAATTGACAAATGAGATCTAATTAAATTAAAGAGCTTCTGCACAGCAAAAGAAACTACCATCAGAGTGAACAGGCAACCTACAGAATGGGAGAAAATTTTTGCAATCTACTTATCTGACAAAGGGCTAATATCCAGAATCTACAATGAACTCAAACAAATTTACAAGAAAAAAACAAACAGCCCCATCAAAAAGTGGGTGAAGGATATGAACAGACACTTCTCAAAAGAAGACATTTATGCAGCCAAAAGACACATGAAAAAATGCTCATCATCACTGGCCATCAGAGAAATGAAATCAAAACCACGAAGAGATACCATCTCACACCAGTTAGAATGGCAATCATTAAAAAGTCAGGAAACAACAGGTGCTGGAGAGGATGTGGAGAAATAGGAACACTTTTACACTGTTGGTGGAACTGTAAACTAGTTCAACCATTGTGGAAGACAGTGTGGTGATTCCTCAAGGATCTAGAACTAGAAATACCATTTGACCCAGCGATCCCATTACTGGGTATATACCCAAAGGATTATAAATCATGCTGCCATAAAGACACATGCACACGTATGTTTATTGTGGCACTATTCACAATAGCAAAGACTTGGAACCAACCCAAATGTCTAACAATGATAGACTGGATTAAGAAAATGTGGCACATATACACCATGGAATACTATGCAGCCATAAAAAAGGATGAGTTCATGTCCTTCGTAGGGACATGGATGAAGCTGGAAACCATCATTCTCAGCAAACTATCACAAGGACAAAAAAACAAACACTGTGTGTTCTCACTCATAGGTAGGAATTGAACAATGAGAACACATGGACACAGGAAGGGGAACATCACACACCGGGGCCTGTTGTGGGGTGGGGGGAGGGGGGAGGGATAGCATTAGGAGATATACCTCATGTTAAATGACGAGTTAATGCGTGCAGTGCACCAACATGGCACATGTATACATATGTAACTAACCCGTACGTTGTGTACGTGTATCCTAAAACTTAAAGTATAATAAAAAAAAAAGAATAAGTAAAGGTGAACACTTTGAGGCAAAAATTCATTTATGTGTATATGTTCTGGCATATTCAACATAACTTTATATTCAAGACTGGCACTCATCCAAGAACAGGGCTCAAAAATGTTCCCATTTCTCCAAGAGTGACAAATCTGTTGCTTGGACTATTTCCCTTTCTGAACAATCTCACAATTGGCAGTAGAAGTATTTCTGAAAGTTATCCTTCTTTGCTGATGAATAGAACTGGCTTCATTTACTAAGGACTTAGTTAACATTTCTGAATATCTAAATATAGAAGTGGTTTTATTTTCTGGATTTATGCAACTTTTTTCTTAGTTTTTATTTGTAAAAGAGATATTTCTGAAATGAAGCTTATTTTGCAGTAATAAATCATTCTTTTAACATCCACATTAACTATAACTATCCAAAAGACTGCATCACTAAGAACTGAAAATACCCAGCAACATTAATGTCAGTCTCTTTGCTGTGGAGTGAATTTTACTTACAGAATATCCATCTTACATACTGCCTAGAGGTGTTTGTTTAGATCCTGAATTTCCAGTCCTGTCCCAAGCCTGGCCACAGCATTATGGGGAGCACACAGCCCCAAATTTTCCAGGAGTGCATCCCTTCAAAAATGGAAGCAATAAGCAGATCCCTGCAAAACAGATTTTATTGTAGCAAAACCTCAGCATGAAATGTGTTTAACTAGCAATAAACTTAAGAAGCCGAGAGGTCATAAACCAAAAACCTCCAATTCAGTTGGAAGAATATTTTCCCTTTAAGCCCTATCTGAGGATCGTATATAGAGATGTATAAATATAAGCATGGATGCAGTACCTGATGACCAATCAAAGGAAATTGAGATGAATGAAATTAGCCTATGCTATAGAAATACAGTTCTACTGTACATATAAGTTTGATGTATTTATAACTATGTTAGCCATGCTAAACACTCATTCCACATTTACCTGACAGTACTTTCATGGCCTTTAGAATTTAGGGAGACCTCTTGGGGATGGTTACCATGACCCTGCCTTTTTAGAAAGAAGCCTGAACTGATACTTCTCAGTGCAGATCCTTCAACTAGAAGCAATTAGAAGCATTCATCATTTTCTAGGCATAATTTCTTTTACAAATAACTGTAGTGGATTAAAATATTTAAAGGCATCACTAGAGACCTGAGTTGTGAAGATTTTGGGATACAAGAAAGTCTTGATTTCTAATTTTTACTCTTTTTGAGACTACCTATCATATCTTCCTCAACACTTCCCTCCCTCCCCTCAATATTAAGTCTGGAGAGGAGAAAGAAGTTGGGCCGTGGGCAGCAGGAAAGAAGGCTCACACTCTCTTCCCTTAATTCTGGTGGGGATGTTTATAGGCTTCCTGGGGTCTCCTACACACTAACCACCTTGCTGCGGAAACCACAGAGGGTCAGTGAAACCTCTGAGAACCGAAGGGCTTGTGCATGCAGCTCTCACTAGCCATGAATCACACATTGTGAACAACATGGGGCTGCAGTAAATATAGGGAAATGGTGGAAATTAATAAAAACTTAAAGGTATCCATAAGTCAATACATCATCTGAATTGTTGATTGAAACACCACAAACTCCTTTTTTTGTCATTTATTTTTAAGAGGAACCAGCACAAAGAAGCACGTTTGCCACCAATAAAAATGACAACTTTTAAGGAACTGCATCGGCCTCCACCTTGCTGTGGATTGGGCACAGTGGCTTTGTTAATCCAGATTATCAGAATTGTTTGCATCCATAAACTCCACCTTCACCAAATCACTGCACCAGTCTTTCTTCACCCACCTTTGACTCTGCTTACCCATTTACACAATTGAGGTCAAAACACCTGCTTTCTGCCTCCTAGATAGGCAACCAGTGTTTGTGCTTTAGAGAACTGGAAGCCTTTTGAAATACTCAAATTAAAAATATTTTACAATAAGCGTACCATTTAGTGGAGAAGCAGAGTGGTTTGGGTAATTTATGTGAACTTGAAAATTGTTTTTGTTACTTGTGTTTTTATATCCATGTCACTGAGACTCTTAGACACTGTTAAAATAGTGGCTAGATTCTGTATTAAAAACAAAGTATCAAAACCAAGTTAACAAAAATGCTGGCCTATGGTTTAGGGAATGGTTGTCATAGCAACTGGTCCTCCCTTCCTCCCAGATCACCTTCCCAGATTTTTACACCCCCTGCCCCAATTCTGCATCCCGATCTGCAACTTGGAACGCTGTGGTCCAGAAGGTTAGCACAATGGTAAAGCAATTACTACTCCAACACAGCCGCGGAATCCATTGCATGCTACTTGAATTTAATCAAGTCATTTCAGGCTAAATCAGTGTCTAGAAACTTGTATTTTGCATGCCTTCTGTGAGGATGCGTTATGTTCCGCTTAACTTTGCGTCTTAATATTGCCTTAATGCTCTTAATGCTTATCATTTTTTTTTCTCATGGACTTTAGAGACATCCACTGTAGGGTCCATTTACTATCTCTAGTTCCCCATTTCATTTTTACTGACAACTCACTTTATAACACTCAGTTTTATATCTTCATTGGAACTAGGAAATGAATTTAATCTCACACTTTCCAAAAATCTATTGCGGTCATGGAGATCAGGGCCAAAGTGGTTGGGGTTTTGTATGCCTGCAAGTAGCCAGCATTATTCTTCGACCACTAATGACTCCTCCAGATCAAGTAGCTCATGTCCAGCCTTTGAATTTTCCCAGAAAAGTTCCCAGCCTGCCTGTCAGGGATAATCAGGGATGTCTCCTAATGCCTGTTATGCAGTCTGTCCAGGGCACTTGAATTCCTGCAGCTGCTCCAGTGACAGAGAAAAATCCAGCAAATGAAAACAACCAAAGCCCAGCAGGCTATGGATGGAAGCTCCCTAATGCTGGACGATTTTGTCGCATTTTATCAGCTTTCCATTTTTGACACTCAGCGGAGTTTTGGTTCTTCTGTGTTCTTTGTTTGAGATTTTTAAAGACTGGTATGATATCATTGAATCAAATGTGGGTTTTAGGATAGAGTTGGACCTGAGAGATTGTCTGCTCTGACTGCTCATTTTAGGTATGAGGCAATGAAAACCCAAGGCAGAAAGTTAGAGAAAAATACGGGGCCAGAAACGCAGGTGCCCCAGAACCTAGCTGTATATACATTTTTTATTGCCTCTCTCAACATGAAACCAGATCTACTAAGTATGGTGACACTTAGAAAATAAAAGAAAGAAAAGAAAGAGGGAGGAAAGACAGAAATTTAAATAAAGTAGAAATGCTTTTTTGTTTAAACTGTGATAAGCAAACTTTTTTTCTGTAGGAAATCTTAAAAGCACTTTTGTTCATATGAAAGCAAATTCGAATAAAGGGGTTTCATGCACAAGGGAGGTCTTTGTGGCAATGGAGTGGTTCTGTATTTTGATTGTGGTGGTGGGTGATAAAATGGCATTGAACTATATGCACATATTGTACCAGTGTCAATTTCCTGGTTTTGATATTCAACTATACTTTTGTAACATGTAAACATTAGACAAAAGGGAATGAAGGTTACAAAGGACCTCTCTATACTATTTTTGCAACTTCCTGTTAATCTAAAATTATTTCAAAATCAAAAGTTTTGTTTGATAAAAAGCAAATTTGAAATTTGCTGTGATTTTTGTCTAAAAGAGTAGGCATAAGATCTTTTGAACAAGTAATAAAATGAGTGAACATAGCTTTACTTTGAGTATTAGCTAAATCATGAAAACATATAAAGAAAGAAAAGTTTTCTCTTTCCCCTTATGCTAGAAATGGCTCCAAATATTTGAGTAGAACTATTTGGGCCTGCCACCCTTGTTAGCTCCTTTTTTACGGGCAATTAAAAATCTGATATATCTATTCCACCAATATCAATTAATGTTTGTAAACTGAGTGGCTATTTTGACATTGTTTTGATATCATATACTGACATTGTATTTGCTAAAATGTCTTTTGTAATAAAATACCTTTAAGATTGTTTCTTATTTGAATCATATATTTTAATTTTAGTTATTGAATCAAAAACACTTCAAGGAAGCAAAGGAGAACACAGCTTTAACAGCCCCGGCATCTTTGTCGTAGAAAACACAACAGTGGAATTTCAGAGGGGCTCCGAGAGGCAAACTTTTAAGATTCCAGGACCTCTGATGGCTGATTTCATCTTCAAGGTAGGATGATCCTCTTCATAAACTTCATGTACCTGAATCCCAGAACATCTTGATTTTTAAAACGAGTTTGTTTAGCAAGAGGTCATCAATCATTGTTTTTTATACAGAGCATGTGTCATCAATATTTCCATCTTGGCAGTCCATTCTTAAAAATTGTTCAGCACTCTTAAATTTCTGCTCCTAACCCTAACAGTTAAAAAACAAACTTCACTTTTATGGGGGAAGGATTGATTCTGTATTTATAATCTCTGGTTGCTTTGTTCAGTTTGTTTGTTGGTTTAAGAAACAGGGTCTCCCTGTGTTGCTCAGGCTGCTGCAGTGGCTATTCACAGCTGCAGTCATAGCCTTGAATTCCTGAGCCCAAGTGATCCTTCTGCCTCAACCTCCCAAGTAGCTGTGTTCAGTTTTAGATAAAGTTTGGTGAAAACGGCCGATGGTTAAATGCAGCATATCCTAAACCAGTATTGTGCCGCTGCATGTCTTCTTGCAGAGGAGAGCAGAGACAACAGGGGCTCATTCCTTAGCCTCCTTTAAGATAGTTACCCTTAAGGCATCTTTACTTCGACCTTCAGCCCTTAGAACATGCAGTCTTGCAGTGGGCTGATTCAAGATCAGGATTTGCTTCCCCAGATGTTCTATGACAGATACTTGTCACAAGATACCTTCAGAAGAACTCTTCTTCTCTGGAACCATGAGCCTGTGTCCCCTCTCTGGATACTGCTGGGGCATCTTCCCTCATTCAGAGGACATGAAGTATAGTGGCCAATATATTTCCAAGGTGACGCAGTTTGAAACTCTTCTGATAAGTTTGAAAATGCCTAAGAAATGAAAAAGATAGTTCAGTGTGTGGTTTTGCCATATCCTGTTTCAGAAACCCATTCCAAAATGTAAATGGAAGCTAGAAAATAGCCCCAATTACCAGTTATATTTTTCTGTATGAAAAAAACCCTTTAGCTTTAAAAAGCTGTCTGTGTTCTACATATTAATTTGTCACGGAATGTTTCACTGAGACATCAGTTGTGTCAGCAGAGGAACATGCACGGAGGTAGATTAGAGTTGCTGACTCATCCCAATCCCTGAGATACAAATTCAGCCTGCAGTGGGACTGGCCAAGCGTTGGCCTGCACAGTGTATTGTTTTGTTTCTGAAACTTTGGATTTTGAATAATCAACGCTTAAAAATCAAGAGATTTTTACATCAAAAGATCAGGGTTTTTTTTTTTTTTCTGCTTCTCTGTAAAAATGGGAAGAGCTTGCATTTTACAATCGCAATAAGTGACTGTAACTGAGGAACAGCTGCTTTCCAGTCTCGGGTCTGCCGTGGTCCACACCACTATGTATTGTGTCCCTAACACTAAAGGCGTAAGTGGTTGGTTGCCATTCATCCTGGTCCGGGCATTTATAGCATCTGCCTAGCCTCCACAGACATTTATGTTTCTGACTTCTGTGTCATATCCTTAAAGCATTGATCCAATAGTCTTCTTAGACAGTCATATTATGAAAGGTTTTGGGGAAGCCATAATTACGTTTTTTTTAAAAGTCTCTCTCTGGTCTATTGTTATGACATAAATTCTATGCTTTCCTTGCCCTCCTTAGGGCCTTCCTATGTGATTCTCAAGTAGAAAATATACACCACACACACACACACACACACACATACACACACAGAGAGTTTTTGTTCTCTTTTAATTACTACTCAGAGAATCTGTATTCTTCTCAAGTCAACTTGGAGGTCCTTGGCTGAATAGGAGACATTAATACAATGATGAAATGAGGAAAGTACCCACAAAGATTAGTATTTCAAGATATTGTTTCGTTACAGTGTCAGCATCAGTAGATCTTAATAATATATTGTTTATTGATACCATTTATAAAAACACACATAAACTGCATATTTCTATGAGTTTGTATGTACACACACGTATATGTATATGTATATTTTTAAAAATAATTTGGAAGGATACATTTCGAAATGGAAACACTGAAAACAACAGTGACTATTTTAGAGGGGATAACATTTTGTAATATCTAGTTCTTAAAATAATGTTTAAAAGGAAGAATGTGGCTGGGCGTGGTGGCTCATGCCTGTAATCCCAGCACTTAGGGAGGCCAAGGCGGGTGGATCACCTGAGGTCAGGAGTTCTAGACCAGCCTGTCCAACATGACGAAACCTCATCTCTACTAAAAATACAAAAATAGCCGGGCGTGGTGGCGCGCACCTGTAATCCCAGCTACTCAGGGGGCTGAGGCAGGAGAATTACTCGAACCCAGGAGGCAGAGGTTGCAGTGAGCCAAGATCACACCACTGCATTCCAGCCTGGGCAACAGAGCAAGAGTCCATCTCAAAAAAATGGTAATTAAAAAAATAAATAATAAAAAGTAAATGGAAGAATGAATTCACATATCACGTGCATAATTAAAAATTACTTTACACCTTCTTGCCCAAATTATGTACTCACCTCTTAATAGAGTATATTTAAAAAAGTGTGTGTGTGTGTGTGTGTGTGTGTGTGTGTGTTTGTGTGACAGAGTGTCACTCTGTCACGCCCAGGATGGAGTGCAGTGGTACGATCTCGGCTCACTGCAACCTCCTCCTGAGTAGCTGGGATTACAGGCATGCACCACCACTCCTGGCTAATTTTTTTTTATTTTTTATTTTTAGTAGGGATGAGGTTTCACCATGTTGGTCAGGCTGGTCTCGAACTCCTGATCTCAAATGATGCACCTGCCTTGGTCTCCCAAAGAGCTGGGATTACA